>NC_088691.1:40870563-41495563 GCF_028017835.1 Emys orbicularis | reverse complement strand
ATCACACCTTTATTATACATCACCTACTCCTGCTGCTCCCTCTCCTCCCATCCTAAGCTACTCTGCAACATCTACAAGATGTGGCCATTTCCTGCTCAACTGTGACAACCAGTATCTACGATCTCGGATACATACCAGTTCCCAAGACCTTGCTGCTAAAAGAGTGTTACTTCCATGACCTTGTCTCGGCGGACTGGATTGCGTGGGGCCATTTTGGTGCCCAGTTCTGGTTGCATAGGAAGATTAAAGCTTTCCTTCATTTTGCACACTACCTATTTCTCAGTTGGCCAGTTCTGGCATTCATGAATGTCCCTGGAAGGTTTCTGAAATACGGTGTAATATTCTAGCTTTTGTCACCCCTGCTGACCCCGGCCACCTTATCAGGCCACTACCTAGGTCAGCCAGTGAAACTGACAACAGGGTGGCTGAATGCACATGCACCTGAAGGTCCACCACAGCCAATCCTGCCACATGTAGCTGCACTACCCTCCTTGCCCTGAAATGAGCCACCATACCCCCCGCCCCCGTATGAGTCCTCCACCATCCCCAAATGCTCAAAGCCTCTAGTACACTCCTCTTTGAAACCCACCAAAATCACTGCTGGTGCTACCTTTCCTTCCCCCTGCATGCAACAGTTGTCCTGTTTTTTTACTGAGGGCCAGATCCTCAGCTGGAGTAAATCCGTGTAGTTCCACTGGCTTCACTGGAACTATGTTGATTTACACTAGCTCCAGATGTGACTCTGAATCTGATCACCCTCCCCTTTGATTAACTGTAGGTTTCTTCTCTCTTCATAGACTCATTCAATTCACCTCATTCATCTCCTTACAATCTGAAGCACACACATTTGTTAGTATCAGAGCCAGGGAGACTCTACCTTCCTCCTGCATCCAGAGGACAGTTGCAGCGAACAGCAAGATGGAAGAGACACACACCAGACCCTGAATGAATATGATCATCCATCTCCAGGTCTCCCCCTCTAGAAAAACAATAGACACACCAACAGTGAGTGCCCAGAGCTGCATGAAAGCTCAGGCTCCGCGGATTCTGTTTTCAAGGGGTGACACAAACTTTCTCAGCTTTGGTTTGCCTGAGGTTTATTCCCCCTGAGCTTCAAACCAACCCCCAAAACTCAAAGCGAAACTTAGCTAAAGCCACAAAGAGTTGTCTAGTTTCAGGTGAAAACATGAGAACCCACCTGGTTTCCTCCTGAACCAGACAACAATGAAGGTTCCAAACTCAGCTTACATATGTTTACAGGAGCCGCAACCACACCTTGCAGGTGCAGGATGCATCCGTGCTCCAGTTCGGGAGCACTTTGCACCCACTGCATATCCTGGGTGTCATTCACAGAATCAGTTTTCACCCGTAAAGCCCTACATGGTTAGTGCCCCGTCTGCCTCAGACAGCTGTTCCCTCCGTCCTTTCTCAGCAGCTGGCAGCTTCTTGGCTTAAAAGAGACAGGACTGGTGCCAGGCTGTTTTCAGTACAGGGCTGCCAACTCCGTCCTTGGTCAGACAGAGATTGAGTCTGTTGACTAACCAGGCAGGCTGCAAGGCATAGCTATTCTCGATTGCTTTTACAGATGGGATAAGGAAAGTGCAGGTGGGTTAGAGTGTGTGTTGGTTGGGATGTGGGGGTGGAATCTGGATGGGCAGGGGTAAGTTAATAATTAATTCATTTATAATTTTTGATGCTCCTAAAGCGTGGGACATGACACATTTTATATCAGAGCAAACAGAGGCTGTGCCATTGGTACAGTGAACAATAATCCATTAAGCATCGTTGTCAGTGAGTGCTGATGTGCAGAGCGAAGTACTACTCTCCAGGAGTAAGGGTGGAAGAATCTGGCCCCAAATGTAGGGAATGTTTAGGAATCAAGACAGAACAGGGTCTGAAGAGTTCAATCCTGTTTGTTATGCTGAGTACGAGCAGTGGAGCTGGGATCTGCAGCTGCTGTTTAGAACTGGGTAACGCTCCCCAGGATTTCCACACAGGGTTGATCAGAACCAATAGACTGATCTTGCTACACTGGTGAGACCTTCATCTTGGGCCTGACCCAAAGCCTATTGAAGTTGGTGGAAAGGCTCTTACTGATTTCAGTGGCCTTTGAATTAGGCCCACGCCCGAATGTCTACACTGCAATGTTATAGCCCTGCAGCCCGAGCCCAAGTCAGCTGACCCGGGCCAGCCGCGTCATGCGGCAGGCCTTGTATTGCAGTGTAGACATATCCTAGGAGGCTAAGGGGAAAGCAATCGGCCAATGCTGCCTGCCATTATCTGATTTGATCTCAAGCAAAGAAGAGAAGAGGGTTTAATTTTGTGTACAACAGACACTATCCAAGAGCCACAGGCACATAAAATACTTACTGATTCTTTGCTTTCCTGACTGGCAGCACAAGACAAAGAAACCCATCCCAGAGGCCAGAGCAAACACCAAAGCAACAGCAGACATTTTCAAAGCATGTTCTAGAGGAGGCGAGATACCTGGTATGTGGAGAAAATAAATCCCAGTTTTATGGGGAAGCAGAAGAGAAATAATCAATGAAGAGAACAGAACAGAGAGGCTGTGGGAGATTGGGAGCTGTTGAGAAAGCTGTTGGGAGCCAGGATGTTTTCTGCTTGAGGATGTGCATGAGAGGATTGCTACCCCCTGCCAGTGATGGCACCTGGTCCCAAAGACAAACCCTTCCAGCTGGGTTCTAACCTCTTCTGCAGAGCTGCACCGATAGCAGGACGAAGCGAGATCGTTACTGTGTTCATTCAAGTAGATGTAGTCAAATAGCACATCAATAGGTAGGAGAGTTCTGGGTGTTACACTGCTCACCTTTGACCTGATACAACACATCTACCAACCACTGGGAAACTACCAACTCGGTTCATAAACTGCTGTCTAGTGGCCAACGTAGAAATGTATTCAGACAGGCTCTATATCAGTGGTGGGCAACCTGCGGCCCATCGGGGTAATCTGATTGCGGGCTGTGAGACATTTTGCTGATGATGACCGTCCACAGGCACGGCCCCCTGCAGCTCCCAGTGCCCGTGGTACACTGTTCCCAGCCCATGGGAGCTGCGGGAAGCGGCGGGCCGCTGGCTGCTGCTTCCCACAGCTCCCTTTGGCCAGGAACGCCGAACCGTGGCCATTGGTTGCTGCGGCCACAGAATTACCCACGATAACCTGAAGCCCAGGAGTAATGCAACACTTACCGACAATGATCAAGTTCAGTGAGGATTCCTGCCAGCTGATATCATTGCTGACATTGCAGGAATAGGAGCCACAGTCTGATTTTTCCCCTTTCCCAATGTGCAACACACTGTCATTTTCAGAAAGAAGGTAACATCTTTCCTGGGGGAGTGGGCGTCCTTCTTTCTCCCAGTTAATGTTCTCCACTGTTCTCTCTGGCACGTTGCAGAATAACTCAATCGGTGAACCTGCCAGGCTAGAATTGCTCCATATCTGAGGCTGGGACACAGGCCCTGAAAAATACACAATACTGGTGTAGCACCAGTCTTAACAACATGCATGCTTCTTTCCTGGAGTTAGAGGGGTTCAGGACCACACCTGAGATAAGCTGAGCAGGGACAGGTCCCTGCCAGAGTGAGCAATGGGGAGTTTGGACTGGGTGGAAGTTCAGCACTCAGGAGAAGGGGTTACGTGTTAGTGGGCTAAAGTCAAATAAAATCTGTTGTCATTGTTCATAATAAAATAGTAATGAAGTAAATGAATACAGAACTAGCTATTCAATTTAAATATAATCTATAAGGACTTAGCTTCCAATTTACAGATTGAACCCCCCAGGCCAGCCTAATTCCCATTCCGAGCAACTGCCAAATTATCCATGGAAGGAGAAGAGCAGCAGCGGATGAATCAGGGTGGCTGCACAGTGCACTGAATGTCCAAAACACTGCTAGCCTGTGGAACTCACTGCCACCAGATATCAGTTATGCCAAGAGCTTAGTAAGAGTCACAAAAGGATTAGACATTTACATTAATAATGAGAACATTCACGGTGACATCAGATAGGCTTAAACAAACATTTTTTAAAAAGAAGGAATATAAATACTCATGGCCACAGGTTGACAGCCACTAACTGAGGAGGTTAGGAAGAAAATTCCTCTATGGGCAGGGTATTCCATAACTGTTCACTAAGGAGTTTCTTGCACCTTCCTCTGAAAGAGCCGGTACTGGCCACTGTCAGAGACAGGATACCGGACTAGACAGGTTTCTGGTCTGACCTGGTATGGGGATTCCTATGTTCCCAATATTATTGGTATGCCATTTCTCTTGTACAACATATCTGGAGAGAGAATAGTCCTGAAAGAAGACTTCCTGAAATGGACTTTTAATATACCCAGATGTTATAATTCTTAGTCATTTATTTTAACTTATTTATACTGCTCTGTTTTTTAAACAAATTGCCCATAGAGAATCTGACCCTTGTAATATGTTTACAAAAATAAGAACAAATATGTATATAATATATACTGATTTATGGGCCACAAATGCACTAATACTGCATTAGCATTGTAGATGATAAGTATCTATGACCAGTTTAAAGGAAATCTCGCTGTCCTATTGATTCCCATCATGAATAGCTACCGTACACCGACAAAGTAAACAATAAACAATGTAAGCACAACGCTCAGGGTGAGAGCAATTGTTTTGTTTAGAGGGCGATATGCTGAGCTATTGTATCCTCCAGTGAGATCTATCCAGGGTTTTTTGCCAGTACATTTTTTCCCTCCCTCAGCTATGTTCTAACTGGTGCTCTGTGCTTAGAGAGCTGGCCATTAACGAGCAAGTACAGGCATTCAACCCTGGAGCATTACTAACAATAGGTGTCATTCATATGTTCCCTGTGTAGCATCCTGAACAGTCACTCCCAAGTGATTTCCCCTACAAGAGGCATCAAAGCTGTTCTGTGCATGGGCAGCAAGGGGCGCGGTGCCACCAGAGTGGAGAGCGGTTTCACAGAGCACATTCAGACTGACCACAACACCTCACTGACACATTGAGTCTCCATCATTCTGGGGATTCAGAGCCCTTTCCATATATACACGTTTCCCAGTGCAGAGTCAGATACAGCCTTCCCCATTCCGGGGCTCGCAGATCTCCCTGACATTTCCCAGTGTGTCCATCAGCATCCCCAGTCTGGCTCATAAGACCATAAGAATGGCCATACTGGGTCAGACCAAAGGTCCATCTATCCCAGTATCCTGTCTTCCGACAGTGGCCAATTCCAGGTGCTTCAGAGGAAATGAACAGAACAAGTAGTCATCAAGTGATCCATCCCGTCGCCCATTCCCAGCTTCTGTCAAACAGAGGCTAGGGACACCATCCCTGCCCATCCTGGCTAATAGCCATTGATGGACCTATCCTCCATGAACTTATCTAGTTCTTTTTTGAACCTTGTTATAGTCTTGGCCTTCCCAACTCCTTTGTGGCTTGATGAAATTCCCCCTCCATTATGACTATTCCCATTCACACCCTGGATTGAATGGATCCTTCTAATGTACTGATTTGTAAACGTTGGAAGACTGACCATCTCCTCAGTGTCTCTCACTTACTGAGAACTTTCAGAAGGGTTATCCTGGCTTCATTCTCGATCAGATTGATACTGGCTTTGTAGACCCCGCTGTCTGTCTCTTGTAGTTTTTCCAGCAAGAGGGAGCCGTTAGTTGAATAGAAAACGACTCTGTCTCCATAGTGCGCATAGATAGTTGGCTCCAGTGACCCCACGTAGTACTGCACAATGAAGTCTGATATGTTGCCATTTAGATATTCCCACTGGATGAAGTTGATGTCTTTTATGTTGTCTGGTGCAGATAGCAGCACCGAGGATCCCACGGCTGCAACTTTTCTTTCCAGAGGTCTTGCTGCTTCTGAAGTCCACTGGAAAACCACCAGCAGCACTAGCCAGACAGGGAAGAGAAGTGGAAAAGCAGAAAAAAAGAGTCAGTCATATAGCAAAGTCCAAAGGGCATTTTCCATACCAGGTCATTCAAAGGCTTATACCATCCTCATCACTTTAGCACCACAGCACCTTCCAGAAGTGCATTGCACAAGAGGACTAGCATTTGTCAAGGGTTTTTCCCCTTGCTTCTTTTTCCTCATGAAGAAAATTATCTGAGGGTTTTATAGTTGTTTATTTTTAATATTATGTCTGCTGTGCTAGGTTTGTTAGTGAAGGCAAGGTCAAAGCAGCATGCCTGGCACTTGGAATGGACGGTGAGGACATTTGAGTCAAGTCTTAGATCTTGTTGGAGTTCATTCTACAGCCTTGGATTGCCCCTGTGAAAGTTCCATCTCCCGCACAGGCAAGTTTTACCCTTGCAGTGGACAGCTCCAGTATGGATGTTTTATGCCTATAACATAATACTGTAAGCAGAGCTGTGCTGCTTCTATTTTAACAAGGGGAAAATCCCACCAACAGTTTGTGATGAAACTTCATGCTCTGGGGTGAAGACAAGGAATATACTGATGTGTTTGCCCATTGAAACAAATATGCTCTCTCATAGCCAAGAAGGGAGGCAGCATTTCTTGGACAACAAATTTCTGTGAAACTGCACTTTGTGTGAAATGTGTAGAACTTGCTCCTGAAAACATGCCGAGAATGGGGATAGTATCGGACAGACGGTGATAGCATCACAATGCAGGTGAATAGGGCTGCACTATTTTTCAAGGACATTGTCTGAAAATGCCTCAAAATAACAGCTCTGCAGAACATTTTTTTATGAACTCCTCTCCAACACATCATAGTTGGCTATTTTATTTCTATCTTTTATGCAATTCAGAGCCCAGGATCTGAAGAAAAAAAACCCAACAGGCTACTTACTGAAGTACCTAAATATTTTGACCTATTTGAATGCTTCATTTTCCTCATCTGTAAAATGGGGATGAAAGGACTTACCTTCCTCACACGGTTGCTGTTAGGGTTACTAGTTCTGTCTGAACAGTGATTGGAAATACTATGGAGCACTAGTGACTCCACAGTTAAGGCTAAGCGGAGCTTTCTGTTTCAGAGCCAATTTTTCAAAGTTTCTTTAAGATTGTGATGCCTCACCAGGACCAGAGGTAGCATTAGTGGTGAAAGTATGGAGTCATTTGGCCCAGTGGTTCCCCAGCCACACGCCCCTCCCCTCCTCAAACCACAGATGAGCTGCTTTTAATATCCAAAATTCACCAGCATGGGGAGATTGTCTTGGATAATTATGCCATAAGAAGGGTTGAGCAGACTGAAGCAAATTTGAGGTCATTTGGTCAAGGTGTACCTGAAATACTGCCTGCTTCCAATAAATTGGGCTGCTTTTGAAAAGTTTCAGTGTTTTATAACTTTTTTGTAGAGTTACAGGAATGAAACAAAAAAAAACTAGGGCTCCTCGGATCCTCCTATGACATTACAGGACTGCCCGAGCTGAGCTATTCAGTGGTAGTAAGGCAAAAGCGGGGGTGGGGGGAAAGGTTGCAAAGGCACATTCATGGTGGTTCTATGCTGCTGCATCCTAAATCAACATCCTGCTTATGATGGTGCAAATTTTGGTCCACTTGTGGAATGATGCAGAAGAATTTTTCATTCTACAGGAACTCCCAAGAGACAGATTTGGGGGCAAGACAAACTCCCCATGCCCCACAGCTTGTAGCTCACTAGGCGTCTCTAATAAATAATTAATCTTCCCATCTGTCACCAGACAATGAAATAGTTCCATGGGACACAGGGATGGTTTTCTACCACAGACCTGGAAGAACTGTTCTCTTTTCCAGCCAGGGATCTCCAGCAAGCTCTCATCAGCCAATGCCACCACAGCCTGAAAAAACTGTAAGACCATCTACATCCCTGGCCTTCCCCTCACAGCCCTCCATTCTTTGCCACATCAAGCTAATGACCCAAAGCCACACACAAATGCCAAAACATTTGTGGCAATAAACAGAAAGCAATTGCCATTTTCTTGTTAGGGAGAAGGAACCTGGCACACGCAGGCTATAAGCAGAGAAGTGTAGGGATGGATGGGATGGGATGCAAAGGGAGATAAAGTTGCAATTTCTGTCTCGTTATGATGCAGAGAGGTATTTCCCATGCTTTCCTGAACCCAGTCTCAGTTTTCAGAGGTGCACTTTCTGGTTGGCTGGATGAGGGCCATAAAACAGTACAAGTGACCCATTCCTGGCCAAAGTACTCCCACGTATCCTCACATCCTTGTGCAGTACACAGCATGCCTCAATCACATGAATGGCATTTTATACACTGCAGTCCAAATGGCTTGTAGGCAACACCCTCCTGCCTTCAGCTGGCCAAATGCACATTCCAGCACCTGCTCAGGGCATAGTCAGACTGTCTTTTGCCATGTGTTCCCACACCAGAGTAGGCCTTAATGAGCTAGGGCAGTAGAGGATAGGCTAGGTCCCTGTGGTGGGGTGGTGCCCCACCCCCTGAGAAAAAAGGGCTGAACCAGGCCAGAGAGGCTGCGCGGACCAGCAGCCAATCAGTGAAGGCCTGGGGAGAGCCAATCAGGGCAGGAGAAGAGGCAGCCAATCAGGCCCGGGCTAGGTCCTCTATAAAGGCTGCCTAGCAAAGAGCAAGGTAGTCTCTCCCTGACTGGCAAGGAAGGAGGACTGGCTCCTGAGCTGAAAGGTAGCACCTTGTACAGAGCAGTGCCGGGGAAGGGCAGAAGGAGCTGGGGAGCTCTGGCCAAGGAAAACCCCAGGCTGCAGGCCTTGCTACAAAGGGCCAAGCAGGTGCACAGGGCCAAAGGGGAAGTGGCCCAGGGACAATAGTTGGACAAGGGGAGAGAAGGAGGGCAGAGAGGCTGCCGCTAGAGGGTCCCTGGGTTGGGACCCAGAGTAGCGTGAGGGCCTGGGTCCCCCCCTTCCCGCTTGTACTACACTTGGCTGCGGCTGGCCCTTGTGACAAAGGGGCTTGACTTTGAGGCTGCAGTTGGCCACTAGAGCAGGTGCAAACCAAAGACTGCTGATAACACCAAACCCCTGGAAGGGGGAGAGACCGGAGCAGTGGGCACTGCTGGAGGGCAGTGTCCTGAAGAGGATGCCGCCAAGCGGGGAGCAACGCGGGTCCCCAAAGCAGCAGAGCTGATGAAGGGGAAGGCACCACATGCAAAAGGGGCTCCATGACTGGACAGAACTAATTCCCGGAGCAACCAGCGGGAGGTGCCAGCGGTGGTGAGTCTTGACCCCGTCACAGTCCCCCATAATAACAGTGGGCACAGACACACCATTGATCTTTCACCCAAAAACTGTGGATAAGGTCCGAGCTTGGCCATATTTGAATACATTGGATCTCCAGAATACCCTGGCATCATGCAGGGAGAACAAGAATTAATGGCTGGAAGTTAAAGTCAGGCGAAGTCTAACAGGAAAAATAAGTGCCGTATTCCTAAGCAATAAGGAGGATCGTGATGCTTCCTGGGGGTACCCAGGGCACCGGGCTTCCACCTGCAGTTCGCATATGGAAGCTTCATCTGTGCCTGCTGTGGGGCATGTGCTCTTTAGTGGGGCGTCACTATGGCATTCAGTCATTAGATCACTCCGAGGGGCTGTCTTACAGTCCTCCGCTGCACAGCATATCACGGGTACATTGGCTCCACAATTGTGATATACTTTTCACCTGTTTGCAGACACAGTCTGAGGTGTAATCCTGCTGGGGGGCCTCTACACATTGTAGGGAACATTGTTAACCCTTTCCACCACTTCAAAACCCCTTCCATGAGTTCTGCATTTTGTACCTTTTGACCATGGGCATAGTCTGGGGTGGGGCAAGGGGAGCAATGCCCTCCCACAGGTGAGGCATGAGGGGTACGGGGGGAGGGGAACGTGCCACTCCCCCGGGGATTTCTGCGAGTGCTGAACTGCCCAGCAGGGCTTGCTCTGCTCATCGGCCTGTTGGGGGGGGTCCGGCCTGGCCCCTGCAGCGCGGCGTGGCTCGGGTCCGGCCTGGCCCCTGCAGCGCGGCGCGGCTCGGGTCCGGCCCGGCTCCGGCCCCCCGGCCCGGCCCCCGCGGCTCGGCTCCGGCCGCCGACCGGCTCCAGGCCGGACCCAAGCCCCACGACCCCGGCCGGAGCGTGGCTCGATTCCTGGAGGCGGGGCTTGCGGCAAGCCCCGCCCCCAGGAATCGGGCCCCGCTCTTGCTAAAGCCGGCCCTGGTTGTACCTTGCTATGTAGAGGGGTTGCACCTCAATACGTCAGGAGTGATGTGTAACTTGTTTGTACCTGTGTATAAGAATGCATCCCTGGGGCGGTGGCTTGGTCCAGCCTAGGGGGCAGTGGAAAGTCCCGCCACTGACTGAGCTGAGTCCATTGTCAGGGAGCACATAAGTACTAGCTAGCCGCACCTCAGCAGCACCTTGGACTTCTATGCCCGGGAGCTGGAGACTGTGTTTCTCTTTGACAATAAACCTGGCCGGCGTGCCTTCGTACCTTACTAGAGTCTGTGGTCACTGGGGGTTCTCTCGGGGTCTGCTGTGTCAGCTATCTGCGCAGAGCTGGGACAGCACACAGAGGGAACACACGCACCCGATTGATATCAACATTGAACAGAGCAGAGCACCACACCGGTAGCGTCTCACAACAGCCTCTCATATGCTTTCTAGGGAAGTGTCTGCACTTTGCTCTGTAGCAAAATCCATTTGGCTTTTGCTTGCATTGAGAGCTGTCTTAGGAAAGGGGCCGACTCCTCCCTTCCTTCCTTCCCCTCCCTCCCCTGAAGACTCATCACAACTTGCTGCTGCTAAGGGTGCAGAGGGCTCCTCTCCCCCTCAGCTGCCCCTTCCTCCTCAGAACTTAACTCTGGGAACTTAGGGACATATTGCCTCTTGCCGTGGATCACAACATTAATGGCTTTGGCCAGTGATATTACGTCTCTTCCCACCAACACATCAGCAGGTAAATTCTTAAGCTCTCCCATGTTTAAAGTACCCATTAAATCTTCTCTCTAATTCAATGCGGGCTAAAGGCACCGTAGTTCTAAACTGCCCAAGGCCAGGAGTTTTACAACCTCTCTCCTCAATCACATATCTCCTGACTAGGGAAACCTGGGCTCCTGTGTCTCTCCACCCCAAAAAGAACAGGAGTACTTGTGGCACCTTAGAGACTAACAAATTTATTAGAGCATAAGCTTTCGTGGGCTACAGCCCACTTCTTCAGATGCATATAGAGTGGAACATATATTGAGGAGATATATATACACACATACAGAGAGCATGAACAGGTGGGAGTTGTCTTACCAACTCTGAGAGGCCAATTAAGTAAGTGAAAAAAAACTTCTGAAGTGATAATCAAGATAGCCCAGTATAGACAGTTTGATAAGAAGTGTGAGAATACTTACAAGGGGAGATAGATTCAATGTTTGTAATGGCTCAGCCATTCCCAGTCCTTATTCAATCCTAAATTGATCGTATCTAGTTTGCATATCAATTCCAGCTCAGCAGTCTCTCGTTGGAGTCTGTTTTTGAAGTTTTTCTGTTGTAAGATAGCCACCCGCAGGTCTGTCATTGAATGACCAGACAGGTTAAAGTGTTCTCCCACTGGTTTTTGAGTATTATGATTCCTGATGTCAGATTTGTGTCCATTAATTCTTTTGCGTAGAGACTGTCCGGTTTGGCCAATGTACATGGCAGAGGGGCATTGCTGGCACATGATGGCACATATCACATTGGTAGATGTGCAGGTGAACGAGCCCCTGATGGTATGGCTCGTGATTAGGATGTGATTAGGTCCTATGATGATGTCACTTGAATAGATATGTGGACAGAGTTGGCATCGGGCTTTGTTACAAGGATAGGTTCCTGAGTCAGTGTTTTTGTTCAGTGATGTGTGGTTGCTGGTGAGTATTTGCTTTAGGTTGGGGGGTTGTCTGTAAGCGAGGACAGGTCTGTCTCCTAAGATCTGTGAGAGTGAGGGATCATCTTTCAGGATAGGTTGTAGATCTTTGATGATGCGCTGGAGAGGTTTTAGTTGGGGGCTGAAGGTGACAGCTAGTGGTGTTCTGTTATTTTCTTTGTTGGGCCTGTCTTGTAGAAGGTGACTTCTGGGTACGCGTCTGGCTCTGTCAATCTGTTTTTTCACTTCAGCAGGTGGGTATTGTAGTTTTAAGAATGCTTGATAGAGATCTTGTAGGTGCTTGTCTCTGTCTGAGGGATTGGAGCAAATGCGGTTATATCTTAGAGCTTGGCTGTAGACAATGGATCGTGTGGTGTGTCTTGGATGGAAGCTGGAGGCATGTAGGTAAGTGTAGCGGTCAGTAGGTTTCCGGTATAGGGTGGTATTTATGTGACCGTTGCTTATTAGCACAGTAGTGTCCAGGAAATGGACCGCTTGTGTGGATTGATCTAGGCTGAAGTTGATGGTGGGATGGAAATTATTGAAATCATGGTGGAATTCCTCAAGGGCTTCTTTTCCATTGGTCCAGATGATGAAGATGTCATCAATGTAGCGCAAGTAGAGTAGGGGCATTAGGGGACGAGAGCTAAGGAAGCGTTGTTCTCCACCCCAGCACACTTTACCACTTACCTTGGCCCCTTTAATAAACTCTGTGTCTATCTCCAGGAGGTCAGATTTGACCAGATTAACTAGATCTCCCTCTGCCACTACTGAAGTCTCTGACTCGAGGGTAGCTGCGTTAACCGGGACAGATGTGTCATTTTTTCTCCATTTATTCAAGCAAGCAACCCACATGAGAAGCACCTTCCTGGACCTTCCTCTTGGCTGGGGTCCAATAATTGGAGTTACCAGGAGGATGGGCATTTAGTCCCCTCCCCTTCCTCCTTTTTCCCAGGAACAAGCCAGGCCCCCCCTTTTATTACAGACTTCTGCCCTTTCCTTTGGGACCTGGGCTCTATGAATGGTCTCAATTGTATGTAAGAGTCAGATGCTGCAACTACAGGTACTGGGGATTTCCCACTGCTATCCTCACCTCATCAGAGCAGACATCACAGAACTGCTCCTGAACAAACAGATCTACCAACCTGTCATAAGTTTCTACCCCTGTACTTTTTGTTCATTTTCTCAAATAATTCCCCATTTTCCAAACCTATTCCCTGTAACGTAACTTTCCACGTTGTCTGAAGCATCTAAACTTTAGGCCATATGCCTCTGGAATTATTTGAAACCTTTTTAACACGGACCCGCTTAACCCAATCATACAACATAGCATCATTTACATCCATGTCATTCAAAATTTGTACAGGTCTACCAGGCAGTTTGGGGAGTAAGACAGTCATTCTGTGCTCAGCTGGGATTCTGTGTACTCCACACGTCTTTTTGAAGGTGATCAAATCTTCCTCGATGCAACCAGGCTCCCTGTAACTCAAGCACAGTTTGTCCCAGCTGCGTGATCCATGGGCTAGGGGTTCCATCCTTGCATTTCCAGCTTTTTAAACTCACTCTGCCTTTCTATCTCCCTTTCTTGGGCTGTTGCCTCCTGCTGTTGTTTCTCGGCTTCCTGCTGTCCAGCTGCATGAGTCTCCAGTGGGCCTCCTCTTGTGCTGCTTTCTCTGCCTCCCGCCGATGCTTGTCTACCTCCATCTGTCTAACTCTTTCTGTTAATTCCAGCCTTTTGGTCCTTGTGGCTAATGCCAGCTTTTGGACCTCCATCTTGGCCAGTTCTAATTTCAGGGGTGCTTCACTGGGACGTGGTCCAGGCAAAGTTCCCAAGCCTGCACCCCCTCACCCTCATTTCTTTTTGAGGAGCCTGGCTTCTCTGCCTCTCACTTATGTTTCATGAGCACAGATCTCATTTCCTCGAGGGTTTTCCCTATAGCGTCTAATCCATGTTTAGCCGTATGGAGTGGAAATCCATCAACCTCAACAAAAAACTTGCACAGATACAGACAGACATCATCTTCCTCTCCAAATGCAAACAGATGGACATCATACCAAATGGACTGAAGGTAAAAAATCCATTGCAATCAACATACTACACTGACTATGGTGTGAGACTGTGCCACACACTCTCAAAGAAACTGAGGAACCACCTGATCAGCATCCTGTACAGCAGACAGGAGAAGATCAAGAATGAGCTCTCAGAACTGGAGACTTTCATACAATACCAACCTTCCACACAAACTTCCACGTGGCTGGACTTTACAAAAATTAGACAAGCCATTTACAATGCACACTTCACTTCTCTACAGAGGAAAAAGGACAGTACACTATCTAAACTCCTACCTTCCACAGGGGGCTACAACAGTGGTACCCTCAACTCATCTAACAACATTGTCAATCTTTCCAACCACACACTTAGCCCAGCAGAAGAGTCTGTCCTATCTCGGGGACTCTCTTTCTGTCCCATCATCCCCACGAACACGATACAGTTCTGCGGTGATCTGGAAGCCTACTTTCGTCGTCTCCGACTCAAGGAATATTTTCAACGCACCACTGAACAGTGCACTGACCCACAGGAACCCTCCTACCAACACTACAAGAAGAAGAACTCTGCGTGGACTCCTCCTGATGGTCGAAATGACAGACTGGACCTATACATAGAGTGCTTCCGCAGACGTGCACAGGCTGAAATTGTGGACAAACAACATCACTTGTCCCATAACCTCAGTCGTACAGAACGCAATGCCATCCACAGCCTCAGAAACAACTCTGACATTATCATCAAAGGGGCTGACAAAGGAGGTGCTGTAGTCATAATGAACAGGTCGGATTATGAACAGGAGGCTGCCAGGCAACTCTCCAAGACCACATTCTACAGGCCACTATCCTCTGATCCCACTGAGGAATACCAAAAGAAACTACACCATCTGCTCAAGAAATTCCCAGCTACAGTACGGGAACAAATCTACATGGACACACCCCCAGAACCCCGACCAGGGGTATTCTATCTGCTACCCAAGATCCATAAACCCGGTAACCCTGGATGCCCCATCATCTCAGGCATTGGCACTCTTACAGCAGGATTATCTGGCTATTTGGACTCTCTCCTCAGACCCTACGCTACCAGCACTCCCAGCTATCTTCGAGACACCACCGACTTCCTGAGGAAACTACAATGCATTGGTGTTCTTCCTGAAAACACCATCCTGGCCACCATGGATGTAGAAGCACTTTACACCAATATTCCACATGAGGATGGACTACAAGCTGTCAGGAACAGTATCCCTGATGAGGCCACAGCATGCCTGGTGGCTGAGCTTTGTGACTTTGTCCTCACCCACAACCACTTCAGATTTGGGGACAACTTATACCTTCAAGTCAGTGGCACTGCTATGGGTACCCGCATGGCCCCACAGTATGCCAACATTTTTATGGCTGACTTAGAACGCTTCCTCAGCTCTCGTCCCCTAGTGCCCCTCCTCTACTTGCGCTACATTGATGACATCTTCATCATATGGACCCACGGAAAGGAGGCCCTTGAAGAATTCCACCTGGACTTCAACAATTTCCACCCCACCATCAACCTCAGCCTGGACCAGTCCACACAAGAGATCCACTTCCTGGACACTACAGTGCAAATAAGTGATGGTCACATAAACACCACTCTATACCGGAAACCTACTGACCGCTATACGTACCTACATGCCTCCAGCTTCCATCCAAGACACATCACACGATCCATTGTCTACAGCCAAGCCCTAAGATACAACCGAATTTGCTCCAACCCCTCAGACAGAGACAAACACCTACAAGATCTTTATCAAGCATTCGTAAAACCACAATACCCACCTGGGGAAGTGAGGAAACAGATTGACAGAGCAAGACGGGTACCCAGAAATCACCTACTACAGGACAGGCCCAACAAGGACAATAACAGAACACCACTGGCCATCACATACAGCCCCCAGCAAAAACCTCTCCAGCGCATTATCCACGATCTACAACCTATCCTGGAAAATGATCCCTCACTCTCACAGACCTTGGGAGGCAGGCCAGTCCTCGCTTACAGACAACCCCCCAACCTGAAGCAAATACTCACCAGCAACTACACACCACACCACAGAAACACCAAACCAGGAACCAATCCCTGTAGCAAACCTCGTTGCCTACTCTGTCCCCATATCTACTCTGGCGACACCATCAGAGGACCCAACCACATCAGCCACACCATCAAGGGCTCATTCACCTGCACATCCACTAATGTTATATATGCCATCATGTGCCAGCAATGCCCCTCTGCCATGTACATTGGCCAAACCGGACAGTCCCTCCGCAAAAGAATAAATGGACACAAATCTGACATCAGGAATGGTAACATACATAAGCCAGTAAGTGAACACTTCAATCTCCCTGGTCATTCTATTACAGATTTAAAAGTCACTATAATTGAACAAAAAAACTTCAGAAACAGACTTCAAAGAGAAACAGCAGAACTAAAATTCATTTGCAAATTTAACACCATTAATCTGGGTTTGAATAGGGACTGGGAGTGGCTGGCTCATTACAGAAGCAGCTTTTCCTCTCCTGGAATTGACACCTCCTCATCTATTATTGGGAGTGGACTACATCCACCCTGATTGAATTGGCCCTGTCAACACTGGTTCTCCACTTGAGAAGTAACTCCCTGCTCTCCATGTGTCAGTATATAATGCCTGCATCTGTAACTTTCACTCTATGCATCCGAAGAAGTGAGGTTTTTACCCACAAAGCTTATGCCCAAATAAATCTGTTAGTCTTTAAGGTGCCACCAGACTCCTTGTTGTTTTTGTAGATACAGACTAACATGGCTACCCCCTGATACTTAATCCATGTTCTGTGCACAGATGCTCAAACCAAGCACTGGTCCGTTTGGCTCAGGTTTCTTGCTTGCTCATTTTGCATTGTCTTTTCTTCTGTTTCCCTTTCCTAAAATAAACCCCAAACAACAAAATGTAATCCTTTTTCTCTCCCCGTTTCCCACCTTCTCACTTTTGAATCTCCCAGTAGCTATGTTATCTGGTATATAAGTGCCTTGAGCAAATGGGATGTAGATCCTGCTGACTACTCCACTGTGACTCTTCCTGGGAGTACACAGGATTGTGAGGCACCTCACCACCATCCACCCTTAGTGAGAGGAAGTCTTGTCTGTGCCTATTGGGGGTCAGTTCCCCAACTCCACTGCCCCTGGGTAACCCAAGCACTCCCCTCTAAGGCTTATGCAGGGCCCTCTCTCTTTATAGGTTAGTGATAGCCACGCTCCAACCCTTGAGCCCTCTAAGCATCTCCCTGGAGTGTCCAGCCCCATTCCACTAGACATGCATAGTAGTCACAGATCCACTGTTTCCAAAGCATCAGCACACCCCAGCTTATCAGCTTCAATGCAGATCACTGCTCCGCTAGAGACACAGCACAGAGATATGTTTATAGTGAAATCAAGTAAGAGTTTGTTTAACAAAGTATAGAGACTCAAGTAATAGCAAAAGAAGATTTGCAAACAAATGGTTACATATAAAGTAAAATTGTATCGAGCATTCTAGAACCTAGACTTACTTAACTAGTTCTTTTCCTGGCCTATGGAACAATGCTTACCTAAAATCCTTCCAGTTTTTTACACCCAGGCATAGCTATGATCTTCCATTTAAGAGACAAGGCACACTGTCAATTTGCCTCCTAGGTGAAAGATCCAGGGTGTACCTGCACTGCCAGTTATACCCCAACAATTCACTGACTTTACCTGTAAACAGGATTTCCTACTTGCTCTTTATTTCTTCCTGGAAATTCCCTCTCATGAAGATATTGCACTCTCTTGATTAGCATCAGGTTCAGTATGTAAACAGACCTTCCCTGTGAATCCACAATGACCAAACAGAGAGATAAGTGTCTCTTACCCCCTGCCTGCAAGGAATATGTTTGAAGTTTGTCACCTGCTGGTTACCTGCCCTAGGAATATAATTTTCACCATAGAAACATTAATTCCTTAATTATTCTCCATCCAGACACAGCACAATGATTAAGATGACGAGTGGGCTACTGGCTCCCAGTAGAGATCTCAATGCCACTCTTTAGGGAATTATTATGTTTATATCCAACTTAGGGGATCCTTGTAAAATCCTATGAACTCTCCGTGCCCTCTGACAGTTGATACCTAGATGTCCTTGGGTATCCTGGAACAAACTACCAAGGGAAACGGCTGTTTCTCCATCTCTTGCATTCTTCAGATCAAGACTGATGCTTTTCTGGAAGATATGCTTTAGCCAAACACAAGTATTTAGTCTCCATGCATCAGTAACTAGTTGAAATTCTTTGGCCTGTGTTACACAGAATGGTATCACAATCTTTTCTGGCCTTAATCTATAAAACCATGGGCTGCGCCCGCACAAGTTTTACCACCACAAGTGTGAGTGAAATACCAGTGTGGATACAGTAACACGAGTGTTATTTTGCAGTGTGTCTGCTCTCACTCAGGCTTGGCTAACTTGAGAGAAGTAATTTGAGAATCAATAACCCAAGTTAACTTTGCAGTGAAGACATAGCCTTGGTGGTTTTTAAAGTGCTTGTACACAAATGCTAGAAATCTAAATAATAAGATGGGTGAACTAGAGTGCCTTGTGATAAAGGAGGATATTGATATAATAGGCATCACAGAAACCTGGTGGACTGAGAGCAATCAATGGGACACAATCATTCTGGGGTACAAAATATATCGGAAGGACAGAACAGGTCATGCGGGGGGGGGGGGAGTGGCACTATATGTGAAAGAAAATGTAGAATCAAATGAAGTAAAAATCTTAAGTGAATCCACATGTTCCATAGAATCTCTATGGATAGAAATTTCATGCTCTAATAAGAATATAACATTCTTAGATAGACCACCTGACCAGGACAGTGATAGTGATGATGAAATGCTAAGGGAAATTAGAGGGGCTATCAAAATTAAGAACTCAATAATAGTGGGGGATTTCAATTATCCCTATATTGACTGGGAACATTTCACTTCAGGATGAAATGCAGAGATAAAACTTCTCAATACTTTAAATGACTGCTTCATGGAGCAGCTGGTACGGGAACCCACAAGGGGAGAGGCAACTCTAGATTTAGTCCTGAGTGGAGTGCAGGAGCTGGTCCAAGAGGTAACTATAACAGGACCGCTTGGAAATAGTGACCATAATACAATAGCATTCAACATCCCTGTGGTGGGAAGAACATCTCAACAGCCCAACACTGTGGCATTTAATTTCAAAAGGGGGAACTATGCAAAAATGAGGGGGTTAGTTAAACAGAAGTTAAAAAGTACAGTGACTAAAGTGAAATCCCTGCAAGCTGCATGGGCGCTTTTTAAAGAGACCATAATAGAGGCCCAACTTCAATGTATACCCCAAATTAAGAAACACAGTAAAAGAACTAAAAAAGAGCCACCGTGGCTTAACAACCATGTAAAAGAAGCAGTGAGAGATAAAAAGACTTCCTTTAAAAAGTGGAAGTCAAATCCTAGTGAGGCAAATAGAAAGGAGCATAAACACTGCCAAATTAAGTGCAAGAATGTAATAAGAAAAGCCAAAGAGGAGTTTGAAGAACAGCTAGCCCAAAACTCCAAAGGTAATAACAAAATGTTTAAGTACATCAGAAGCAGGAAGCCTGCTAAACAACCAGTGGGCCCCCTTGATGATCGAGATACAAAAGGAGCACTTAAAGATGATAAAGTCATTGCGGAGAAACTAAATGGATTCTTTGCTTCAGTCTTCATGGCTGAGGATGTTAGGGAGATTCCCAAACCTGAGCCGGCTTTTGTAGGAGACAAATCTGAGGAACTGTCACAGATTGAGTGTCACTAGAGGAGGTTTTGGAATTAATTGATAAACTTAACATTAACAAGTCACCGGGACCAGATGGCATTCACCCAAAAGTTCTGAAAGAACTCAAATGTGAAGTTCCGGAACTATTAACTAAGGTTTGTAACCTGTCCCTTAAATCGGCTTCTGTACCCAATGACTGGAAGTTAGCTAATGTAACGCCAATATTTAAAAAGGGCTTTAGAGGTGATCCCGGCAATTACAGATGGGTAAGTCTTACGTCGGTACCAGGCAAATTAGTCGAAACAATAGTTAAGAATAAAATTGTCAGACACATAGAAAAACAAACTGTTGAGCAATAGTCGACATGGTTTCTGTAAAGGGAAATCGTGTTTTACTAATCTATTAGAGTTCTTTGAAGGGGTCAACAAACATGTGGACAAGGGGGATCCAGTGGACATAGTGTACTTAGATTTCCAGAAAGCCTTTGACAAGGTCCCTCACCAAAGGCTCTTACATAAATTAAGCTGTCATGGGATAAAAGGGAAGGTCCTTTCATGGATTGAGAATTGGTTAAAAGACAGGGAACAAAGGGTAGGAATTAATGGTAAATTCTCAGAATGGAGAGGGGTAACTAGTGGTGTTCCCCAAGGGTCAGTCCTCGGACCAATCCTATTCAACTTATTCATAAATGATCTGGAGAAAGGGGTAAACAGTGAGGTGGCAAAGTTTGCAGATGATACTAAACTGCTCAAGATAGTTAAGACCAAAGCAGACTGTGACGAACTTCAAAAAGATCTCACAAAACTAAGTGATTGGGCAACAAATTGGCAAATGAAATTTAATGTGGATAAATGTAAAGTAATGCACATTGGAAAAAATAACCCCAACTATACGATGAGGGCTAATTTAGCTACAACAAGTCAGGAAAAAGATCTTGGAGTCATCGTGGATAGTTCTCTGAAGATGTCCACGCAGTGTGTAGAGGCGGTCAAAAAAGCAAACAGGATGTTAGGAATCATTAAAAAGGGGATAGAGAATAAGACTGAGAATATATTATTGCCCTTATATAAATCGATGGTACGCCCACATCTTGAATATTGCATACAGATGTGGTCTCATCTCAAAAAAGATATACTGGCACTAGAAAAGGTTCAGAAAAGGGCAACTAAAATGATTAGGGGTTTGGAACGGGTCCCATATGAGGAGAGATTAAAGACGCTAGGACTCTTCAGCTTGGAAAAGAGGAGACTAAGGGGGGATATGATCGAGGTATATAAAATCATGAGTGATGTGGAGAAAGTGGATAAGGAAAAGTTATTTACTTATTCCCATAATACACGAACTAGGGGTCACCAAATGATATTAATAGGCAGCAGGTTTAAAACAAATACAAGGAAGTTCTTCTTCACGCAGTGCACAGTCAACTTCTGGAACTCCTTACCTGAGGAGGTTGTGAAGGCTAGGACTATAACAGCGTTTAAAAGAGAACTGGATAAATTCATGGTGGTTAAGTCCATTAATGGCTATTAGCCAGGATGGGTAAGGAATGGTGTCCCTAGCCTCTATTTGTCAGAGGATGGAGATGGATGGCAGGAGAGAGATCACTTGATCATTGCCTGTTAGGTCCACTCCCTCTGGGGCACCTGGCATTGGCCACTGTCGGTAGACAGGATACTGGGCTAGATGGACCTTTGGTCTGACCCGGTACAGCCGTTCTTATGTTCTTATGGTTAAAGGGGGACCGGCTCTTCAACCCAAAGAGCATGAGCCTGAGGAAGTTCAGCACCCTAGGAATGCATTCCCAATGTCTGCCCAAGTCCTGCCCCCAGAGAGACGGGCAGTACTGTGTGGGTTATGATGCCAGGTATAGTGGTGTGGTGCTGGGCTGAATAGGGGTCTACTTATTCTATGCCACCCTTACTTCTCCACTGCTGCTGGCGGTGGTACAGCATTCAGAGCCAGGTTCCCAGCCTGCACCTGCTGCTCTCTGCCCTCCCTTCAGAACTGGGCAGCTGGAGGGGCACAAACTACTACAGACATAGATACATTTGAGAACCACTGGTTTAAAATATAGAAAGGTCACAACAAAAAACTTCAATGTTCTCAAACTTGCACTCTAATACAAAACCTTAACAGTGACCTCCTCTGCTTTTGTATCAACAGATCAGCACCTTCTTGTTACACATTCCATGCACTTGGGATGTTCTTCTGCCTTAACGCTGCTGAGATCATTATGTCAACCCTTGTGAAGAGTGTGAGACTGTAACATGATGCAGTCAGTTTTTTGTGTCTATATCTTATTCTCATTTAAAAGTTAATGTTGTCGTTATGTTCCTGAAAAATGCGACTTTAAGCAAAACGATGTTAAGCAAATCCAATTTCCCCATAGGAATTAATGTAAATTAATGTAAATGGGTGGGTTAGGTTCCAGGGAATTTTTTTTCATCAGACAAAATACTATATTATATAGAGAGAGATATACACACACACACACATATATATATATATATATATATATATATATATATATATATATATATATATGTGTAAGTTTTAACAGTATAAGTTTTAAACAAACAATTTAATACTGGCACACAGCAATGATGATTGTGAAGCTTGGTTGAGGTGGTGAAGTCAGAAGGTGGGATATTTCCCAGGGAATGCCTTCCTGCTAAACGATGAACTAGCAATCAGCTGAATCCTCAAGGGTTAACCCATTGTTGTTAATGTAGTCTCACACTCTACAAGGCAGCACGAATGGAGGGAGGGGAGACAGCATGGCAGACAGACACAGAGACACACACCGTGTGTGTGAGAAATGCGCATTGCCCCTTTAAGTGCGCTGACCGCAATCTAAGTACACTGCCTTGTTAAGTAGATCCGCAAGTTGAGACAGTAGCTGCTGCCAGGAAGCTCCCTCCGTCCTGAGCCCTGTCGTGTCTCCCCACGCCCCCGCTCTATGGAGATATGGGGTAAGCGAGGTGCAGGAGCAGTGGGGAGGGGGACACCCTGACATTAGCCCCCCTTCATCCTCCCCCGCACAGTCAGCAGGAGACTCTGGGGAGCAGCTCCAAGGCAGAGGGCAGGAGCAGCACAGGGCAGTGGGGGGAGGGACAGCTGAACTGCCAGCAATTGATAGCCTGCTGGGCGGCTGCCACACAGGGAACTTAGGGGAATGGGGAGCTGATAGGGGAACTGCCAGTCCACCCTGGTTCCAAGCCCCACCAGCTAGCTTCAACGGGCTGCTCTTCCTGCAAGCAGTGGACAAAGCAGGCAGCTACAAAACGATGTTATAAGGGAGCATTGCGCAACTTTCAATAAGCATGTTCTCTAATTGATCAGCAATGTAACAACGAAACAGCGTTAACTGGGACAACTTTAAGTGAGGAGTTACTGTACATGAAGAACAATGCTCCATGTTCACCAGTGACACATCTCCTGGCAGATGGAGGGAACCTTCACCAAGGGGTCTGTGTGATCAATAACTTCCAAAATCACTCCATTGACTCTCTTGTAGACTGCTGTAAACTGAATAGCTCTAGATGCTGTGGAAGCAGCATGGCACATGCCTGTATTCCAGTAGCAGGTCTGCCCATTGTAGTTGGGGAGGGGGAAACACTTTCACTGACATAAAAGGGAACACAAAATACTGAGCCAAGTTCTCATGCAGAGTGGATCTCAACTCTGGTTTCTGCTCTACCTGCATGTATGCAGAGGATCTCTTTGTCCTCTGTTGCTATAGTAGATAATGATGAACTGTAACAATTAACATAAAATAGTTAATTACATGTTGCTTTAACTTCCCATCCAAGATGCATTATAATACAGACACACACAATGCAGTCACTATATAGTACTTCTTAACTGCTTTCACCAACATACAGAATTTTTTAAAAATTTATTTAGTTAGGCAAATAGCCTTCCAGACTCAAGAACAAAGAGCCTGATCACTTTCATACATTTTAAAACACAGACACTTATAAAATATAGTTCAAAGCTCACTAAAGCTGCTTCCAGACTGAGCCTAGTTCAAAGGCACATTACCTGCAACGAATGTGCAGCCTTTACCCAGGGTCTCCAAGAAGAAACAGATCAGCATCTGTGAAAGGAAAACTGTTTAACCATCTAGTGACTTTAAAACTGGAATCCAAACATTAAAGAAACCACAGTAACTTCCAAGAAAGAAAGACAATTCTATTTTTCTGTGATATACAGGAGGTGGTTTACACCTTGATTCTCAAAGATTTTAAGGTGCCTAACTGCCATTGATTGATATATTTGAGAATCTGGGCCTTGGATACTCATCCGCACGAGTAAAAGGCTAGACTAGGGCAGGGACACAACTACAAGAGATCTAACTCAATTGCTGAAAAGTCCTTCTCTCCTACTTGTTGTTTGAATATACTGCTCTAGAGGCTACTGTCTGCTTTGGTTTCTTAAGCTCATTTTACCAAGGTAAAGGCAAGTCTCCAAGATAATCGTCTGACCCAAGAAACCAAAGTATAATGACACACAAAAAGTAGCAGCAATTGTAACATGAAGCCAGATCCTCAGCTTGGGTAAAACTGTTGCAGCTCCATTGAAGCAACACTAGTTTACTTCAGCTAAGTATCAGAGGGGTAGCCGTGTTAGTCTGAATCTGTAAAAAGCAACAGAGGGTCCTGTGGCACCTTTAAGACTAACAGAAGTATTGGGAGCATAAGCTTTCATGGGTAAGAACCTCAAAAGGTGCCACAGGACCCTCTGTTGCTTTTTACAGATTCAGACTAACACGGCTACCCCTCTGATTGACTTGCATCTGAAGAAGTGAGGTTCTTACCCACGAAAGCTTATGCTCCCAATACTTCTGTTAGTCTTAAAGGTGCCACAGGACCCTCTTCAGCTAAGTACTTAGCTGAAGATCAGTATGTAGACCAGTGGAGAAGACACAACACCTCCAGAACTAAGCTTACCAGCAGGATGAAAATTCGGAAGCACTGACTCCTGTCTGGAAATCAATTAACCTGAGGTACTTAACATGTTTGTATTGGACACCCAATGTGTTTGTTCTTGGTTACAAATGTTTGTTCTTTACCTTATGTATCAGCACATGAAAGACACCTGCTAGGTCACATATAGTTTGTTCCCTAGGGGCCATTGCAGGAAGTTTTCTAGTGCTTCATCCAGCCTAGTTTTAGTGTTTTCAAATATTTAGAAATGGGCAGAAGTGCTATTTTGGCTTTTGTTTTTTAAGGAACGAGGTGGCAGTTAAAACAGCAGCATGCCACTAATAATGGCTCATCTACACATGGAGCTACACTGGAATGCTTTACATTTAAAACTTAACTTATTCTAGAATAATTTTCATGTGTCGACATGCCCAACTGAACCTCAGTAACCATGTTATCATTGCTCTCTCCCACTTCCCTCATTCTTTGTTGATATACTCACTTGCTGCATCTTGTCTCAAAGCTAGATCCCGCAGATACATACACCCCCACTAACCTTACTGACACAGTCCTATTAACTTCCAGTTAGGCTGCTCACATGAGTAAAGTTACTCACACAGACCTTTGCAGGATGTAGGCTCTTCAAGGTAAGAGACGATGACAACTGCACAGTGCCTAGCACAATGGGGTCTGACCCTGATCAAAGCCTTTGGGGGCTACCATAATATTTGTGATCAGAACTCAATACACATTCATTGTTAGTCACTGAATTTAGCATTTCCTACTGCACTCCTTCATCTAGAAGTGCATATGGAATCCTGTGGGCCCTGTTAACAATGAAAAAGATGCCAAGACAACTTGGGTTATAACTTGTGATGCCAATCAGTAGGTAGTGAGTGTTACATTTCAGTACCCTTCTAAATATGCTTATGCTATCCAGCTTCATAGCAGTCTGTGACTCCTGGGGACTGGCTCCTGGATCTCCTTGGGAGGGGCGGGGGGAAACAAAGGATGTTCCGATTCAATATTGGGAGAGAAAACAGGAATATAAAGCTATAATTTCTCTGTCTATTCCCCAAAAGGCTTGAGAGAACCACTGCAGGGTCCCAGGGGAAGGGACTGCTTTGCAGACTAAAAACATTTCCCATCCCCTGGGGCACCTTCTGTAGATAAAGGCTTCTTCTGTGAACTCTCCCTGGGGCACCCCTCTGCTCCAAGCCTGGCTCTCACACCGAGCCGCGTCAACCGGAGAGTCCAGAAAGCTGCACACACCCTAACATGGGGGCTCTCGCAGGCTGCGCTGCTGGGTGTGTTGCGGGGAGGAGGGAAGCTGTGGTTTTTGCGTCTGACTGCCCAGTGCTGGCCACACCCTTAAGCCGCCTGCGCCTGCCAGGGATCGGGTGCACCCCCAGGTCAGGGGGAACCCGCAGAAGGGTCGCTGGGGCAGATCATTGTGAAAGGGCCGGAAGCTCGGCCCGCAGAGGGAAGCGCTCAGGGCAGATTTCCTCACCCCGTTGTTCTGGGGAGCGCGGGTCTCCTGCACGGCCGGGGGCAGGAGAAGAAAAGCACCAAAGAAACCTTCCTAATAACCCTCTTCCCAGCGCTGGTCCCCACCATGCGATGGGTGGGCCGGGGCATAAAATATCATAGCGGGGTGCAAAGTCCCAGCTCGGGACGTGGTGACCGACTAAGAGTGAAACCGAAAGTTAAAGACACGCCCAGCAAACAGCTGGCAGCCGGGGCAGGAAGGTGCCAAATCGCCAACAGCTGATCCGAAGCTAAATTGTAAATGGAGCAACATACACTTACCTCAGCTAATAGCAACCCTAGGGCAGGGCCCAGGGCTGCTAAAGACACTGGTGAATCATTTCCGCTGCCTACCCTCCCCGACAGCGCCTTGCTCTATAGTCCCAGCTCCTCCCCAGGGCAGGTCTACATTAACCGCAGCCCATCAGATCAGGTTTCAGAAGGGTAGCCCTGTTAGTCTGTATCCACAAAAACAATGAGGAGTCCAGTGGCACCTTAAAGACTAACACATTTATTTGGCATAAGCTTTGGTGGGTTAAAAACCCACTTCTTCAGATGCATGAAGTGAAAATTACAGATACAGGCATAGATATACTAGCACATGAAGAGAAGGGAGTTACCTTCCAAGTGGAGAACCAGTGTGGACAAGGCCAATTCAGTCAGGGTGAATGTGGTCCACTCCGAATAATTGATGAGGAGGTGTCAATACCAAGAGAGGGTAATCAATTATTGGGAGTGGACCACATCCACCAGACTCCTCATTGTTCCTATCAGATCAGTATATCTTCAGCACTCGGGGTGGGGAGGGGGGATTTTTCACACCCCTGAGTGGGGCAGTTAAACCCATGTAAGGCCAGTTATACACTACATACTTCGGTATAACTACATCACTCAAGGGTGTGAAAAATCCAGCCCTGCCTCCATGACGTAGTTATACCGACCTTAACCCCCGTGTAGATATAACTACCGCCTCTCGCCAAGGTGGAGTAACTAAGCCAACGGGATAGCTCTCTCCCATCGGCTTAGAGCATCTTGACCAGAGGCACTACAGTGACACAGCTGCAGTGGTGCAGCAGCTCTGATGCAAGTTTGTAGTGTAGCCCTGCTCTAAGTTTATAGTGTAGACCTGGCCCGGGAGTTTGGCAGTAACTGCATGGCTTACTGGTGTCAATGCCCCTAAGTGATGTACCTATACTGGCATACATTTGTAGCGTAGGGCCAGCTCTACACTATAAACGTACATTGGTACAACTACCTCACTCGGGGTGTGAAAAATCCATGCCCCAGAACAACTTAGTTATACCTAGAGCCCTGCAAATCTGCAGATATCTGCGGATATCCACAGATGCAGATATCCATGGACCATGTTTGCAGATCATGGATGTATGTGGATCCAAATTTTATATCTAGAGCCCTGCAAATCTGCAGATATCTGCTTTATATATATGTTGGCGGATCGCAGATCGGATGCGGATACAAGTTTTGTATCTGTACAGGACTTGTGTAGCCATGACTGTATCTGCAGTAGAGCTTCTCCCATCAACATAGTTACTACCTCCTGTAGACTTTATAAACCACCAAGTGTATAAGCATTGGCATCATAAAATCTCAATAAATAATATCTAAGGGATAGTTTAAAATATTGTTTATTTTGTTTTTAAAAATGAGCTCTCCTACCTTACGAGTTTGGGTTGGGAAAAAAATTGGAAGGGAAAGTAATAGAAAAAAAATCAATCCACCAAAAAAGAAGGCAAAAAAAAAAAAAGATATTGAACTATTTTGAGGCAATTTATTCAGTACCGATACTACGTGCCTCACAATGAAACCAAAACAGTTAAGAAGCATTTGGAATATTAGCCTGTAGGGTAAGACTGGGGAAGTCCAATGACACAAGAAAACAAAGGCAGACACACAGGACTCATGAAAGAAGTGAATGGACTCCTACTGAAGAGGGCAAGCAGAAGTGTGTCAAAGACTCTGTAAAGGAGAAAAGGAAGACACTGTTGTATTTCTATGAAACCACTACACAGAAACCAACAGTACTTTTGTATGGGCCTGATCCAACACCAACTGAAGTCAATGGAAAGACTCCAGTTGACTCCAAGAGGCATTTAGATCAGGTCCAATGTGAACAGAGTGTGATTCTGGTGATTTTGGTATCCCATTATTATATTGTGCTTAGATTTGTAAAATAAATAATGAACAAAAAGCTTATTTCTCTATGATAATTTAGGTAATTAAAGAGATAATTAAAATCAAGTGTTACAACATACTGCCAAGAGTTGGCTTCATCCAAAACCAATTCTCCAAAGACTTCTGAATTGTTACAATATCGCTGCACAAAAAGCACAAAACAAGGTTCCCAGTCTGTTCCGTACATTATAACACACTTTCACATCCAGCCTGCCATAATCAAAAGCCTGGAGAAACAGATGGCTCTTTGATCTTACTGCATGTTCCTGTCTGAAAGTGCTTGTGTTAGTGCTCACACCCACTTTCAAGGTGAAAGATGAAGAAATTCTATTAACTAAGCCAGACCCTAACTGTGCCCACTGATATTTATGTGTAATTACCATTGAAATGTTCATGGTGCCAACATAGAGCAGGATCAGTGCAGATAAAGAAGTAATGCCATGCTTCACTGTCCAATGGGAAAAGGGACGGTGGATTTGGGTGGCAAAGGGGTATCTGGCATCCAGAACTGAGCATAGTGTGTGGAGCAGAAATGATTGTGAGGCATCCAGGACTTTTGAGTCTGTGCCCTAACACTAGTTGATTTGGACATGCCATTTCTGATATATGAGAATTGGATACATGCTTTTTTTGCCATATATAACTCAGGAATGGTTTGGACTTGACACTGGAAATGTATTTGGAACAGGACCAGTTTTATATGTGAGTTTTGGGGCTGTCTATTTTGGAGGCTAATTGCTGAATTAGGAATGTCTCAACAATCCATTGGGCTTGACAGGCGCCTGCACTGGGCAAGCTAATGACTCAGTTCTATAAGGTGCAGAGTGCTGATGAGTAATTCTATTGACCTCAATGAGACTTACTCATGTGCTTAAAGTAAATTGACGGGACTACTCATGGGCTTAAAGTTAAGCATGTGCATAATGCTTTGCTGAACTGGGGCCCAAGTCAGGAGTAACTCCACTGAACTCATTAGAGTTACACTGGTGTAAATGAAGGCACCTTAAATACTTTTGATTTTGAAGATCTGGGCTTTAGTGTCTCAGGCTAATGCCCACTGATTTCAGTGGGAGTTAGGTACCTAAATACTTTTGGGGCTATAAAATCATGATGGGTGTGGAGAAAGTAAATAAGGAAGTGTTATTTACTCCTTCTCCTAACATAAGAACAAGGGGTCAACAAATGAAATTAATAGAAATCAAGTTTAAAACAAACCAAAGGAAGTTTTTCTTCACACAATGCACAGTAACCTCTGGAACTCTGCCAGAGGATGTTGTGAAGGCCAAGACTATAACAGGGTTAAAAAAAGAGCTAGATAAATTCATGAGGATAGGTTATTAGCCTCTGATTGCCAGAAGTTGGGAATGGGTGACAGGAGATGGATCACTTGATGATTAACTGTTCTTATTCCCTCTGAAGCACCTGGCATTGGCCACTGTTGGAAGACAGGATGCTGGGCTAGATGGACCTTTGGTCTGACCCAGTATGGTTGTTCTTATGTTTTGAGCCTCTGTGCCTCCGTTCCCCCTTTGTAAAATGGGGATAATGGTACTTCCCCGCCTGCGAGAGTTATTGCGAGGATAAAGATGTTAAAGTCTGAGAGGTGCTCCGATGCTATAACATAGGGGCCCTATAGGTGCCTGAGCTAAATGTCTGCAGACAGCCTGAAAGAAAACCCTTCCCTCATTCAGCTAAGAGGGTTTCTAACCTAGAAGCTGGATGCTAATGGTTTAAATGTCAGATTGATCACTATTTTACTGCTGATTAAAGCACACAAGAAAGAAGGACGATCCTGTTGTGAGGAGCTGCACCAGGTTATAGATGTGATCTCTCATTTTGCTATCATGACTAGGTAGCTCTTGGTTTAAGGGTGGAGTGGGGTAGAGTACTGCCACTTTTTTTCCTATTGGACTCCTGGGTCCAGGATGCCAGCAGGGAGGAACAGAGCCTAGGGGTCATCTAAGCATCACTAAGGCAGCGCAAAGCCTGAGGATTCCAGAAGAGCATCCTAACCCCAGCAATAATCTCCCTGTGTGTCTGCACAGTACCCAGGGCCGGCTCCAGGCACCAGAGCAGCAAGCAGGTGCTTGGGGTAGCCAACGGAAAGGGGCGGCACGTCCGGGTCTTCGGCGGCAATTCGGCGGCGGGTCCCTTGGAGGGAAGGGCCTACCACCGAATTGCTGCCAAATAATGAACCGGCAGCGGTAGAGCAGCCGCCGAAGTGCCACCGATCGCGACTTTTTTTTTTTCCGCCGCTTGGGGCGGCAAAAACACTGGAGCCAGCCCTGACAGTACCTAGAACAACAGGTGCCTGATGCAACTGGGGACCTCTGGATGGAACCTCAGCACCTGTTTAATGAGGTACAGGGAAGAGTTTGGCTGAAGTTCCATTTGGGGACATAATCATCTCACCAAAAGTCCTCTGAAAGTTTACTCAAATAAAATGACTCACATGCTTTGCTTGTAAACCCATTGAGCTTTTGAGGCCGGACTGTCATTACAGCTATTAGCAGGCATGTTACCAGTATCACATACGTAAGGAGAATTTCAGGCAATACACAGGCAGCAGAGGGACCTAGAAGAAAGAGTGAATTGAACCAGAATGAGAAGTGTTAGAAGTGGTTCCTCTGGCTTAGTAATGTCGAATGTCTAATAGAGATCTAGGTGTTAAAGGCACAGAAAGCCAGAGGAGCACCGAATGAGACACCTGCTCTGCTTGGGCCTTCTAGTGTGGTGGGGAATTTATATTCCTGCTTCTCCTTGTTGGCCAGTAGATTTTACCAACAAAAGCCATTGATCAGCTAAGGGAACATTAGATCTAAAATAACCTGTCAAGGTCAATTGATGTGTGTTTGACCATATGCAGTGGAGCTGTAGCCGTGTTGGTCTCAGGATATTAGAAATACAAGGCAGGTGAGGTCATATCTTTCATTGGATTAACTTCTCACCAACAGAAGTTGGTCCAATAAAAGATATGACCTCATCCACCTAGTGTTTGACCATCAGAAAAGCCCAGAACTGGATGGATAAGAAGGCTGAACGTGGCCTTTGTGGTCACCTATAGCTGACCCTGTTTGGCCCATCAGCGATGTTTTAATCCAGGTCTAAGCATGAGCCTTTATCACTTGAGCTAAAGAACCCAGCCCTCTAGTGGGAAGAAATATCATGCTCATAAACTGCTCTTATGTACGAGCCTCTAGATGGGCACAGAGATGCACACTCTCCTGGTGTGAGTTACACACCACAATCACACCTACACCTCCCCAGCCTGCCTGGTCTGGCATTCATAGGATGATCTCCCTCTGTCCTGGTCAGTGTTGAACTTGCTCCTTTGTTTGGCTGTGGGTTTCTTCCCCCTCTTCAGGTTCATTCATTCTGCTTCATTCATTTCCTTACACTCTGAAACCTGCTAATCTATAGTTCCTCTCAGAGCGAGTGTAATTTACTTAGATTACAACCTCTTTGGGGCAGGAGCTGTCTTTTTGTTCTGTGTTTGTACAGCAATGGGGTCCTGGTCCTTGACTGGGGTTCCTATTCATACATATTTAATATACAAAATAAATAATAATTTCCACCTTCCTCTTGCATCCACAGCAGAGCAGCTGCGTACACCAGGATAGAAGAGACACACACCAGCCCATGAGTGTAGGCACTGAGCCATCTCTACAGCTCTCCCCTTAGGAGAATAGCAAACCCCCAGAGTTAGCAGCACTCAGAACTGTAGGAAGCTTGGTGGAATCACTACTGACACATCCAGACTAAGCACCTAAAGCTTCTACTATCAGATGTATCCCGTGGCACTTTAATCATCTAAGGTGCTACTGATAACACTGGTCTACAATTTTTGAGAAGTCGTCTGCTTCAGAGATAAAATGTGCTATTTATTCTGTATTTTGATGTGCTGAATTCAAATATGAAAATTAAAACAACTGATTGGCTACTGTTTCTAAGATATTTAAGTTTTTACATTTTATGTCTATGGATATTGTGTAGATAGTAGAGTTTTAATCATAAATTGTAAACCTAGGTCTTTTCATGTGGTTATGGTTGCTTTACATGATAATATTTCACCTGTCCTGTTTATGTAACACTTTAAAAATCAGCAAAAGGGTTATATTAATAAAATTTATTATGAAACAAAAGGCAAAAAACTCCTATGTACATAGTTTAGTCCTATTCAGTGTCTACTCGGCGCTTCTTGGCTTGTATCTTGTATTCATTAAATGGAGCAACTCTTGTCACTGTCCAGCAATAGTCTGCAAGCATTGATGGGCTCCATTTGCCCTGATAGCGTTTCTCCATTGTTGCAATGTCCTGGTGAAATCGCTCGCCGTGCTCGTCGCTCACTGCTCCGCAGTTCGGTGGAAAAAAATCTAGATGAGAGTGCAAAAAATGTATCTTTAGTGACATGTTGCAACCAAGGCTTTTGTATGCCTTGAGGAGATTTTCCACCAACAACCTGTAGTTGTCTGCCTTGTTGTTTCAGAGAAAATTTATTGCCACTAACTGGAAGGCTTTCCATTCCGTCTTTTCCTTGCCACGCAGTGCATGGTCAAATGCATCATCTCAAAGAAGTTCACGAATCTGAGGACCAACAAAGACACCTTCCTTTATCTTAGCTTCACTTAACCTTGGAAATTTTCCAAGGAGGTACTTGAAAGCTGCTTGTGTTTTGTCAATGGCCTTGACAAAGTTCTTCATCAGACCCAGCTTGATGTGTAAGGGTGGTAACAAAATCTTCCTTGATTCAACAAGTGGTGGATGCTGAACACTTTTCCTCCCAGGCTCCAATGACTGTCGGAGTGGCCAATCTTTCTTGATGTAGTGGGAATCTCTTGCATGACTATCCCATTTGCAGAGAAAACAGCCATACTTTGTGTATCCAGACCAAGCAAGAGAGCAACAACTTTCAAATCGCCACAAAGCTGCCACTGATGTTGGTCATAGTTTATGCTCCTCAAAAGTTGTTTCATGTTGTCACAGGTTTCCTTCATATGGACTGCATGACCAACTGGAATTGATGGCAAAACATTGCCATTATGCAGTAAAACAGCTTTAAGACTCGTCTTCGATGAATCAGTGAACAGTCTCCACTCATCTGGATCGTGAACGATGTTGAGGGCTGCCATCACACCATCGATGTTGTTGCAGGCTACAAGATCACCTTCCATGAAGAAGAATGAGACAAGATCCTTTTGACGGTCATGGAACAAGGAAACCCTAACATCACCTGCCAGGAGATTCCACTGCTGTAGTCTGGAGCCCAACAGCTCTGCCTTACTCTTGGGTAGTTCCAAATCCCTGACAAGGTCATTCAGTTCACCTTGTGTTATGAGGTGTGGTTCAGAGGAGGAGGATGGGAGAAAATGTGGGTCCTGTGACATTGATGGTTCAGGACCAGAAGTTTCATCCTCTTCCTCTTCCTCGTCTGACTCAAGTGAGAATGATTCTGGTGCATCAGGAACCGGCAGTCCTTCTCCGTGGGGTACTGGGTGTATAGCTGATGGAATGTTTGGATAATGCACAGTCCACTTTTTCTTCTTTGACACACCTTTCTCAACTGGAGGCACCATGCAGAAGTAACAATTGCTGGTATGATCTGTTGGCTCTCTCCAAATCATTGGCACTGCAAAAGGCATAGATTTCCTTTTCCTGTTCAACCACTGGCGAAGATTTGTTGCACAAGTGTTGCAGCATATGTGTGGGGCCCACCTCTTGTCCTGATCTCCAATTTTGCAGCCAAAATAAAGGTGATAGGCTTTCTTAACCATAGTGGTTATACTGCGCTTTTGTGATGCAAAAGTCACTTCGCCAAAAACATAGCAGAAGTTATCTGCACTGTTCACACAAGTACGAGGCATCTCAGCTCACTTTGGCTAAACAGAAATGTGTCCCTTTGCAAAATCAAACACTGACAAATAAGAGAGCACGACACTGTATGATTTCTAGAGCTGATATAGGGCAATTTGTTCAGCAGAGTGATGTAAGCTTCGTTATGATTGCATCATCCATGACTTCTAGGAATAACATGATGCAATTCATATCATGTATGACGCAATACCAGCTTCAGATTGCATCATTCATTGTTTTGCCTAAAAAGCAAGTACTGTCCAAACCCAGTCATAGATTTATTCATAGATCCAGTCAAAGATGTATTTTAGTCATTTCTGGTTTAAATTGAGATCCCTTCCCTTTATAACTCACTTATCCTCCGCCATTCCCAAGTCAAGGGTCGTATATACTGACCCAATAGCATATCTTGAAAACTAGAGCCAATCAACAATTTTAAGCATCATTTTCGTTCTCAGTGACCCAGAATTAGTAAAGTTTGACTACATTTATTTCAGAAGCATTTTGGCTGTAGAGCAACACGAGTAAGGGCATTTATTTAATTACATGACTTTTATCTTGATAAGTGTCCCATTCAACTACAGCCTCATGACCATGGTATTGTATCCTACTGCAGGAGCATAGGAGTGATCAGATTTACTCACACAGGCCCGGGGTGGTGCAAATGGCATGGCCCTGCACCTGCAGGAGCAGCCGTGCACTACAGGGTGGATTCACCCTGGGAGAGGGCAGGCAGTGGTAGGAAGATGGGCAGAGAGCAAGATGGATGTGGGCAGACTTAGGAGACCTGGGTTCAACTCCCTGCAGACCTTCTTATCGGAAGTGGAGCTTGCTAAGCCAGTTTGCAGCAGCCTCATCAATCCAGTGCAGAGCCCTCAGACCACCATCAACTCTGGCCAGAGGGCAGTCGTCAGTGATGTGAGATTGTCTGTCTTTGGCCACAGCCACAGGTGGGGTCCTCTCGTTGGCCCCAGGTGTGAAGGCTGTCTCCACATTGATCCTGGCCTGTTCAAAACCAGTTCAGAAGGGTCCATGAGCGGCATGGAAAGTCAAAGCCGGGCCCGCGTATGGTCAGGTCAGTTATAAGAGACTGGTTTCTGATGTCAGCTGCAGACAGTTTTTGATGACAGAGAAATCTGGGCAGGGCAAGTGGGCCCCTCAACGACAAGCATGCTCTTGGGCAGTCAAAGAGGTCTGTGTAGTGTGGTGGGCTCGGGGCCAGAGAAGTACCTTAGACAGAACAATTCTGGCCGCTGCTCCATCTGAGCCCCTGTGCTGGAGACTGACTGGGAAATGGGCTCTGTTCCCCATCGGTAAATGGGGATAACAACACCCCCTCTTAGGGTGACCAGACAGCAAGTGTGAAAAATCGGGATGGGGGGTAATAGAAACCTATATAAGAAAAAGACCCCAAAATCGGGACTGTCCCTATAAAATCAGGACATCTGTTCACCCTACCCCCTCTCTGTGTCTAGGCTATTTACTGTGCATGTGTTACCCCCTCCCTCCCTCTGCTGAGCTGTATGGAAAGGAACCTGGCAGGTATTGAGCAGCTCACATTACAGGGAGATTGCCCAGGGGAATTAACATGTTCTCTGGAGTGAAAACCAACCTTCCATGGCAGTGCGAGGAGGAATAACTGTCTGGCAGACGGGGTATGAGCTGAGAACTGGCTCTGAGAAAGGGGATTTTAGTGGGTGTCTTGCCGCTTTGTGATTTGCAGTCCCACTCCTATCATACAGAGATGGCTCTAGGCTATATTACTCCTGTTGCTACCTGAGATGGCTCAAGATTGTCCCACTACGAAGGGGGATTTGAAAGACATGGGAGCTCCTTTTTCCTACAGATAATCACAGGAACTAAGGAACCATGGATTTTGGGAGTGTTTCTTGGGCAATACAATCCTATTTGTTTTCCCACAATAGATTCTAAATTAAAAGTTGAAACGTATTGCATTTCATGTTCTTTCCTTTACAAATCTTCTCTTCTCTGTTATCAGTTTAATTAAATAACATATTTATCATTTGGGTGCATCATTTCTATTTGAAAGAGTTTGGAAAGATTTACTACAGAGTAAGGCCAACAGCCAGGTATTAGCTGAATTTGTACTATACACGATCTTTCGGGAAGGGACTGCCTCTTCATGTGTTTTTATACACAATAGACCCTGCAGTACTATTACTGCAACTAAATAATATAATTAAAAGAGCTGGTTGAGAAATTATTATTTTCCCACAAAAAAGTTTCAATGAAAACAAATTATTTGCTTCAAAAATGTTTGGAAATTCTTTGGATTTTCATTGAAAAAATCAAAATACTGCAAACTTGAGAATTGAAACAATTTTGATTTTCTGCTGTAAACATTTTTCATTGTTTGGAGGTTTATTTATTTTTTAAAGAAAAGCAGATTTTTTAAAAAATTTCTTTGTTGTTGAAAAAGGAATTTTCCAAAATTTAAATGGCATATTTTCAAACAATAATAAATAATAATAATGATGTTGATGCACAGAATAAGCAGCAGACTTGACTTTGCTTTCACTGGACATACTATCTGAAATCCACAGGCAAAGAGATCGAATACTTACTAATTCTTAGCTTCTCTGGTTGACAAAATGGGACAATTAAGCCCCATCCTGAGACAGCAGCAAACACCAATGCAACCACAGAAATTCTCAGACTATCTTGCAATGCAGGTGAAATACCTGGAGAATGAATCCAAAGGTAATGGGAAAGCTGAAGAAACTCAGTAAAAAAAGACCTCACCACCTCTTGACAGTCAAGTTGGGGCAGCCCGGCAGGATTGTGAGATGCTGGAGCTTTGGGTTCTCTTTGAGACCAAGTCCTATTTATTCCCAGCTCTTTACTGAAAGAATAAAGTTCATAGTCATCAGAGATGACAGGCTCTGTTTGTGATGTGACCACCCATTTAGTCTAGCTGTGGACACCTCTTGTCCAAAGGCACATTCTAATTAGTCAGCTGGGCCTTGCTGGTGATGGCACAGCTAAGCATCAGCAACCAATCATGCACCCCTGGGATTTCATCATTGGGGCACAAATAAAAAATGACATGCACATTATATTTAATTGAGAAGGGGTGGAACTTTGATGGTGCAGAAACAGAAAGGCAGGTGGTAGGGGAATTGGGGTGAAGAGCGTGAGAGTTTTAAACTGCCCTAAGGAATTTGGCTGCCCTTTCAGCAACAGCTTGTGGCCCTATCAGACCCTTGCCAGTGGCAAAGGAACGGATCAATAGTCCACATTTTGTTTTTAGAAAAGAAAGTGAATTTAAACTGGCAGCTGGGCCACAAAGTGCCACTGAAAGACTTGCCAGGCTTCTGGGGACAGGACATGGGAGAAGAGTCCAAATCAGCCCGGGAGCCTTAGACAAGGAGAGCTGGGCTAACAAAAGCAGTTACTTGCAATGGTCAAATTCAGTGAGGATTCCTGCCAGTTGATCTCATTGCTGACATTGCAGGAATAGGAGCCACAGTCTGATTTCTGCCCTTCTGGTATGTTCAAAATCCTTAGATTTTTGGAGAAGTGGAAATCTCTCTCCTGTGGAAGGGGCTTCCCATCCTTCTTCCAAACAATAGTGTCCACTCTGCCCTCTGACACATCACAGAATAACTTAATAGCTGACTGTACCAGAAGAGAATTGCTCCATATCTGAGGCCGGAACACAGGCTCTGGGAAATGTACAGAATACACAACACTTCTTTAGTATTTATCTTATAGCACTTTTAAATGTTTGGTTTAGGGTCACACCTACAATGTAAGTTATAATCTTAAATTTCTAATGATATTGCTACATTTGCCCTTGTCTACGCATTAGAATAGTCCTGTAAGAAGCCCCAACAATATAGATTTTCAGCATATATTATGGTAGCAGTAGCGGTCAATTGCTGTTTTTGTATTACTTGGGTTACATTGTCAGAGTGTTTAGCAGGGCATTTATACTATATTCAGAAAATGAAAATAATAAGATATGTGTACAAATATTTTTAGATTTCTAGGTAATTAAATAATAAATTACTAATCTTACGGATCATTGAAAGCTGTGATGCGATATATATAGTACAAAACAATTATATAAAGACACACAGCTACTAAGTTTACAAAGTAAGACAAACTATGGGAGAGCAACGGTTAGGGCCAGTGCAAATGGTTAGAGATATTGTATTCTTTTAACTCTCTCCATCAGCACTGGGGTCTCTGCTTAGAAAACAGGCCACTAACCAATACGGGAATTTAACTCCCATAATTGTCGGTGGCATTTTTGCAACTGATTCCCTGTGCACTGTATTAAGTCTCCAATGTTTTCCAATACAAGAGATGGCAAAGCTGTTCTGCATGTGGCCAGCAAGGGGCACTCTGAAACCAGAGCACAGCGGCTTCTGCAGTCCCTGAGCTGAGTGAACACAGCACCGCACTGACACCTTGTTGCCCCCATTCTGGGACTCAGAGATCCTCTCCCACCCCAGGCACCCAGGGAGGTAGCTCAGAGCAGTATCATACACAGCTTCCATCATTTGCAGGTAGGGTGACCAGATGTCCCGATTTTATAGGGACAGTCCTGATTTTTGGGTCTTTTTCTTATATGGGCTCCTATTACCCCCCCCCCCCACCTGTCCCGATTTTTCACATTTGCTGTCTGGTCACCCTATTTGCAGGCCACAGCTAAGTCTGCCAGTGAGCGTCTCTTTTGTGGCTGGCTGAAATCATTACAGCTCTTCTCACTGCACTGAACTCTGATCCCTTCATCAGGGGCCTCTTCGTTAATGTACTCACAAGCACACATACGAGGACTAAAACCATCTCCTCTGTGTCATTCACTTACTGAGAACTTCCAGCAGGATTCTCCTGGCTTCACTTTCTACCATATTGATCGTTGCTGCATAGATCCCATTGTCTGTCTCTTGCACATTTTCCAGCAAGAGGGGTCCATTGGCTGGATAGAAAATGACTCTGCCTCCAGAGGGTGCATGGGCAGTTGGATCCGGTGAACCTTCATGGTACTGCACAATGAAGTGGGACGCGGTGACATTTAGATATTCCCACTGCAGGAACGTCATCCCCTTTATGTTGTCTGGTGCAGGCAGGAGCACCAAGGATCCCACAGCTGCAGCTTTTCTCTCTAGGGTTCCATCTGCTTCAGCTGCCCCTTGGAAAATCAGCAACAGCACTGGGCAGAAAGGGAAGAGAAGCCAGAGATGAAAAAGCCTGCAAGTTTTATGCACAAGAGGGCTGTTTAAAGACCCCCAGGGAATACAATGATCATGCCAGGGGGACATGCTGCACCAGTGGATGTACAAGTTGCTAGCTGAGAGCATTTATAAATGGTTCATAACCCCTAACATATTCCCAGCTGTCACCCATACTCCCTTCTTGTAAGAGTGTGAAAAAACGGAATGCCCTCCATGGGAGCTGTGGGTGCTTGGCACCTCCGCAAACCAAGGCATTTTCATGCAGGTGCTTGTCGGGGGGAAGTCCCCTGAGAGTCTTTTCCAGCCTCAGTTACTGACCACCATGCCACCAGGTGTACTTCACCACCAGCGTGCTTTATTACATCCCTTCCACAAGCCGCAGCCTGCAGTGTTATATACATACTAGTTACAAGCCAGTTTCCCCCCCTTGCTTTGGGAAAAGGGATACAGTAATTGATACAGTGTAAACAAACGCTATAAGCCCTTAAGTGACTTTCACTTCATTGTAAGAGCAACGGCTCCTAGGAACAGACCCCCACCCTCTGTGATTAAAGGGCCGGGAGTCTCAAATGAATTAGCACTCACCCCGAAAGTGGTGGAGACAGTAAATTAAAATATGGTTAAGATATGGAATGTATGTTGATGAATGCTTGATGTACATGAATGGTTAGGGAGGTGTCCGCCTAAAAAGGGAGTATCCATCGGCTGAAGAAAGTGTCAAGTGGACCACCAGACAATCCCCGGAGGGTAAACTGGGATCCACCCCATCACCTGGAAGGATGAGAAACACAAACTGTGGACAGTGTGGAGCCACCAGGAATGTGCCATCTGCTGATTGAGTCAGCAACAGCAGGATGAAACAGTTCCCATAGACTAACATAGGAATTAATTCCTATAAGAATGGACTCTAAAGACTGAGGACTTTGAGTCTCTGGTTCTGCTGCCAACCTCCAGGAGCATCAGGTGCACCTGACACGGACTTGGCTCCATCCTCATGACCAAGATACCTGGCCAGTAACTTGGCATGAGCAACTTCTAGGCTGGTAACTATAACACCTATACAGAACTTGAATGAATGATTGTGTGAATGAATATATATATATATGTGTGTGTGTGTGTGTATAAGGAATAAGTAGTGATAGGAATAAGTAGTCAAACAATGTTGTTTACTTTTATCTTTTGCTTTATTATATTTACAATAAGTGTGACATCTTTGCCTTATCCCTATTAATAAGATCCTGCTGGTTTTTATTCTTTTGGTATAACATCTGGACCAATAACTAGGAGCCTGATCCCGTCAATGGCCTTTTAAAATGAGCACACATATAAAATAAAATTGAGGGCCACATCCTCACCTGGTGCAAACTGGCATAGCTCCGAAGGCGTCAAAGGGATTCCACTAATTTACACCCGCTGAGGGTCTGGCGCAGTGTTGAGCCCATTGGAGCTGCACCCGAGGATGGCCCAGCAGAGACACTTTACCTGCAAAGAATGTGCAGCTTTTCCTGAGTAACTCCGGGAAGAGGCAGATCAGCATCTGTTGGGGAAAAAAACAGTTTAAACTGCATTGGCTTTAAAGTAATAACCCATACAAAAGTCAAAAGAAATTTTAAGGCAACCACAGCACATGCGAGCAAACAATAGGACTATAATTTATACACAGAGTGAGATTTCCAGAGTCACATAAGGGGTTTAGATGGCCAGATCCCCTTAATTTGGGTGTCTGAAAATCTCAGCCTAAATACAACCCCAAGCCCCAACTGATCTAGCCTATTTCCACACCCCTCCCTCAAGTCATAACTTACTGTTTTCCTCCTGTCTTCTCCTCTCCTCTCTCCCATCTTTCTCTTCGGCTTGCAGTGGAGCACTAGATCTGCAGACTTGTGGCTCGCTCTCTGATTTCCAACACCCAGCCTTAGCATTGTGTGTTTCTCTGCACTGACTCAAACAACAGTGCTGCCAGGAAGCAGGGAGGGGAAGCAAGGGGCTCCAGACTCAATGCAGAGGGAAAGGGCCTGATAGCTATCAGGATCCTGGGGATGGAGTGGGAGCAGAGCTGCATGATCACGGGTGAAGAATGTGTAGGGGGGCAAATCCTACTTCCCCCAAAGAATAATTTGGGAAAACCCTGAATCTTAGTGGAGATTTCCTCCCTCCAGGCTGATTTTCACAGGTATCTCTGGGGGAGTGGCCTGTGGACTTTATGGGCTAAGTCTCTACAGAACCAATTTTATCAATGAAGTCTCTCACACTGATAGCACAGAAGAGTTAGGGTGTCAAGTTGGATAGCTGATAGTAGGGTATACGCAGAGGAACTGGATGAACCTTTGCTTGATTCAGTTCTACAGTCTCAATTCCATGCCCAAACAGAAGAATGTGACCCAGTCCAGATTATTCAATTTGGTCAAAGATCAACATGAAGATACATAAATAAGGAACTTTTTATTGAATGAGGTTATATGACTGGTTGTCTGCGATAGCAGGAGATGGGACTCAGTGACCCAGGAGGTCCCTCCCAGTCCGATGTTTATGAGAAGAGCTCTCCAACTGGAGCAGAGGTGAATTTGCCTAATCCCACCACAACGTTTGTGGAAGGTACTGTAGAGATACCTTTTTGATTGCACAGAACAGACAGGACTCAAAGCCAACCTGCCAACCAGACTAGACCCTTGACTTCTCTTCCATGCTAGACACCAAAGACTCCCAAGTGATATTTGCTCTCTGCAGGTACCTTTCTTTACTATTTGACTGTGCAGACTGACAGGCAAGATATGATTGAGAGTCACAGATGTGATCACACTTCCAGGACATGGGGCAGAATGTAGCTCAAATGCATCCTATTGCAGCATTTTCTTTTTTCCTAAAGAAAGGGAAAGAAGCAATGGAGAGGAGGAATGGGTTTGCCTGAATCATCCATGTCTCTGCAGAACAGAACACGAGGAGTTAAAGTGAGGTAAAATAGTATTGAAGGTTAGAGCCCTGCAGAAGAGCTCTGAGAGAAACATCCCTCCATGAGTGTGAGCTTGTCTACACTAGAAATTGTATCACTTTAACTATATTGATATAGTTGGAGCAATACACTTCCCCTAGTGTGGATGCAGTTATATTTGAATAAAGGTGCGGAATTGATATATGGGGAATATGCCATATGGGGAATTGCTATACTGGCATGAGACTTAGCCTATACTGTACTACTGAATTTTACTGGCATAGCTATGTCATCTAGCGGAGGGGGGGGGGGGGGGGGGGTGGGAATCACACCCCTTTGCCAACATAGCTATGCTGGCAAAATCCCCATTGGGCACAACCATGGTGACAGAAGAGTGCTTCTGTCAGCTTAGCTAATGTCATTTGGGGAAGTGATTTAGCTCTGCTGGCAGAAAAACTCCTTCAGCCATCTTACACTGCTTCTCCAGTAGGGGGCTTGGCCAGCATAGTGATACTGGTATAACTGTGCCAGCAGAACATCTGTAGTGTAGACAAGCCCTCAGTCACCTTTATACCAGTAAGACTGCACCCAGCACTAAGGGATTGTACTGCTTTAACAATGATTTCAGTAAAAACGTCATACCCATAACTGACATGGTTTACCAATAAAACTTTTATGTGTAGACTAGGCCATGTCTACACTAGGAATACTTTGCCAGTATAGTTATATCTATATACTATGCCAGCAAAGGGCTCCTCGAGTAGACACAGCTCATGTTGGCAAAACTGCACTTTTACTTATATAGTTTGTTCCTCCCATCCTTGAGCAAAACAAGCAGAATGGGTAAAAGTGCAGCTTGCTGGTATAACTGCATCTACATTAGGCGTTCTGGCACAGTTGTTTCAGTCAGGGATCACACCTGCTCACATTCCCTAAATAGCTGTCACAGTGGAAGTCTGTATTGTAGCCGGAGCTTTAGACTAGCTCACATTCTCACTTTCCCACTGTTCTGTCTCTGGTCCCTTAGAATGAAAGGCTTTTTCTTTCACCGTTCTTCATTTTTTTTCCCAATACAAAATAAATTCTGTTTCTCTGCTCATCTGTGTTTTGCTCTGATACTTATTAGTTATGGATGTATGTACTAGTATCCAAACATGGTAACTGAAACAATTGTTCAAATGTGTTCCAGGGGAATTTTACCCTGTTTTGGGACAATTAAAAATTAAAGCCCATTGCAGGGAGTACAGTCTAAATTTTAAGACTCAGCAGCCAAGAAGCAGTCTGATGCCACCAAACAGGAAGGAAACACAGCAAAAGGTAGCCCTGCAAACTCCGATGATTATCCCATGGCTGATTCACAATTTTCAAAAGTAACTAGTCTCTGTACATATCTCTCAGCCACTTTCCTGGCCTAACTGCAGGTGCAGTACATGGACTTATACAAGACAGGAAAAACGAATGTGGGGTTCCAACTTTTGTCTTTCATAAAAAAGCATTACAGAGCAAACTCCCTGTTCTGCAGGTGGATGTTATATTTTTTTCTGAAAACGATTCATTTACATATTGCCAGAAATTCCTCTGAAAAGAATATGCCATGTGTTTTGCAAGGGTCCATGCACTCATCATAAGAGGAGTGGTTTCCGTACACAACACATTGCTCAGCTGGATCATTTCCATTCATTGTGTCCATTTGGTTCTTTCTTCTGATTTTAAATGGGAAAGTTTCAAAGGATGCTGCCAGCTTGAATTTCCGAGTAACTAATTTGTAAATTGTTTTGAAATCTACTGATGACAAGAGCTATATAAGGGCTAAGTATTATTGTTATTATGTATTAATTATCATTATTAATTAATTAGTATTAATAATAACAATAATAATATTTTTTTTAATCACCTGCTAAGCAGCCTGCTACAGTTCAGTACAACTGCATCTGTATTCCTCCTCAGTGGTTCACCAAGGATTTCCACTCTGGGCTCCCAGCTCCTGAGCTGTCACCTTTCTTGGGCATAGACCCATGTCTATCTACCTCCTGGCCTGTTTTTTCCAGGTGTAGAGTTCTCTGCCTACACTGTGATATCCCCAACAAGCCAGACTGCCCAAATGTCAGTGTCTGCACTTAGCTTTCTCTCTGAGAGCTCTGAACAGTGGGATTGCCAGCAGTTATAAGTTACCACACAGCTCTTTATAGGCAAGTACATTTATTCTTAAGGTGAAAGCATTACATAGAAAACACGTTTAAAACAATAAAAGTTCCTATACGCACACTAGAAACTTACCAGAGGTCACCATTCAGTCTTCTGGGGCCTCAGTAGGCTACAGTCCTTCCAACGCTTCCCTGGAAGGTTTGGGGCTCCCCTTGGACAGAAGGTCCTGTCCATTTGCCGTATGAGAAAAGCAGCCCTGAGTCAATTTAAACTCAGGGTATTTAGCCAAGAAACATTTCTTTGTCTGTTGGTCTCTGGAGAATCCAGTTTGAACCAATATTTTTGAGTCTCTCCAGATGGGGTACTTGTCTGGAGGTGCTACAAGCTGAGTAAATATGCCTAGTCATCCCCCACTGTTCTTCATTCCTGGAGGAACTGTGGTCACCTTCCCCAATGGAATTACATACAGTTCCTGGTCACCAATGATACACAAACTTCATAAAATAAGATCACTCCCACAGATATTGCAAGGCATTGTCATATCTAGGGCCCTATCAAATTCATGGTCCATTTCGGTCAATTTCACAGTCATAGGATTTTTAAAATAGTAAATTTCATTATTTCAGATATTTAAATCTGAAATTTCATGGTGTTATAACTGTAGGGGTCCTGACCCAAAAGGAGGTTTGGGGGGGGGGGGGGTTGCAAGGTTTTTGTAGCGGGGGTCATGGTATTACCACCCTTACTTCTGTGCTGCTGCTGATGGTGGTTTTGCCTTCAGAGCTAGGTGCGCACCCAACTCTTAAGGCAGAGCAGAAGTAAGGGTGGCAATACTGTGACCCCCATACAATAACCTTGTGATTGCCCTCCCGTGACCCTTTTATGGGTCATGACCCCCAGTTTGAGAAAGGCTGGTCTCCCCTGTGAAATCAGTATAGTATAGGATAAAAGTACACAAAGGATCAGATTTCATGGGTGAGACCAGATTTCATGGTCCATGACACATTTTTCACAGCCGTGAATTTGGTAGCGACCTAGTCATATCTGTCACACACCCTTTAAACAGTATGTCCTGAAATTCTCTTCAAAACTGTTTAAAGGGTTTTGCTGCTCTGCTTTTTAAATGTCTTTGGGGTGGCGGAAAGCTACATGCTAAGCTAGGGCACCCTCCCTTTCCTTCCCCTCTGCATGCCTGTTTGCTGCTTGCCTCCTCTACAGTTTCAGTTTTGCTGAGGTTGTTGCTGGTAAAGATTTTTCTTTTGGAGCCTGAGGAAGAACGCACAAGTGAGCTACCACAGAGCAGTACATGTCATCATGCTAGTGCATGAGACAGGAAGTACAGACCACTATCAAAAAACACCAGTGAAACCGACAACAGAAAAGGCTGCAAAAACACAAACTGAAAAATTTAAAGTGATAAAAAATGTTTTCCAGTCATTTTCATTGACAGCTGTCTTAGTTGTTATTTATAACAATTGTAGGTAGAAATTATTCAGATGAGCACACGGTTTTTCAAGTTGTGGATGTCCCTTTAACTTTTGGAGGCCCAGATTCAGCAAATAGCCCCTCCCCATCCCAGTAGGGGACATAAGAACAGCCATACTGGGTGTGACGTTATCTGATTAAAATATGACCATATAGATCAATCTTACAACCACTGTTATATATTTGCAACAAATCTTGTACAAAATGTGGCATGTAAGATGTCTATGAAAAGGTTATGATTTGCTGGTTATGATTATGCTATCTGTATGCATGTATCATTTTTGTATTTGAAGTTATGCTCCATCCGTGTTTTCCACTCCCAGCTTCTGGCAAATATAGGCTAATGGCGCTATACTTACCTGGATTTCAAATGGTTGCTCCTGGGGTAACTAACAAGGTAGTTCAGCACATCTTGGAGGGACTATTCAAATTAAGTGGCTCATCAAGAAACACTTAATGGTGAATGGACCATGGGAGACGCCCATCTACACTGAATGGACTGTTCTGCAGATGTGCTGTTTGAGGTATAGGTAATGGCTTCTACTGTGTCCAAACCTTCATGCATGGACATGTAACTTGCCCATGTGACTCCAAACACTATCTTGTCACCTGTAATTTTCCACTAGCTGTGCTGAGGGCTTTGTTTGAAACAATGGGTTCCCTCCACATGGCAGAAGATATAAAAGGTCCTGGAAACCCCTCCATTTGGCCTCTATCTTGCTCCAGCCTCTGGAATATGAATTTATACTAATGGGAGCTGACTCTCACCTTTCTTTTTCTTTCTTTCTTTCTTTCTTTGAATAAACCTTTAGATTTTAGATACTAAAGAATTGTCATCAGTGTGATTTTGGGGTAAGATCTGAGTTATATATTGACCTGGGTGTGTGGCTGGTCTTTGGTATCACAAGAACCTTTTATTTGAAGAGATTGGTTTTTAAAGAACCACACATTTCTAAATCCAGTGTTTTTGGTGGTGTTACAAGGACTGGATTACTTAAGGAAAATGCTTTTATGACTTCTTGTTAGCCAGTGTGGTGAAATAGAAGTTTACTTTTGTTGCTGGTTTGATATATCTTATGGAAGAATAACTACCAGTTTTGGGTTGTGTTTGCCCTATTTCTCAGCAGTTTGTCCTGAATTTGGCATCCTCAGTTGTGACCCACTGAGGTACAGTTACACTGGGTCAGACCAATGGTCCATCTAGTGCAGAATCCTGTCATTTGACAGTGGCCAATTCCAGATGCATCAGAGGGAAAGAACAGAACAGGGAAATTATCAAGTGCTCTATCCCTGTTTTCCACTCCCAGCTTCTGGCAAATATAGGCTAATGGCACTCAGAGCATGGTGTTGCATCGCTGACCATCTTGACTAATAGCTATTGATGGACTTATCCTCCATGAACTTATCTAGTTCTTTTTTTGAATCTAGTTATAGGTTAGGCCTTTACAACATCCCCTAGCAGCAAAGAACTTTCTTTTGTTTGTTTTAAACCTGCCGCATATTGATTTAATTGGGTCACCCCTGTTTTTTGTGGTATGTGACCGAGTTAATAACACGTCTGTATTCACTCTCTCCACACCAGTCAAGATTTTATAGACCTCTATCATATCCCCTTTTAGTCATCTCTCTTTTCCAGGCTGAAAAGTCCCAGTCTTTTTAATCTTTCCTCATATGGCAGCTGTTCCATACCCCATCATTTTTGTTGCCTTTCTCTGTACATTTTCCAATTCTAATATATCTTTTTTGAGATGGAGCGACCAGAACTGCATGCAGTATTCAAGGTGTGGGCGTACCAGAGATTTTTATAGAGGCATTATGATATTTTATGTTTTATTATCTATTCCTTTCCTAATGGTCCCTAACAGTCTTTTAGTTTTTTTGACTGCCGTTGCACATTGAGCAGATGTTTTCAGAGAACTATCCACAATGACTCCAAGGTCTCTTTCTTGAGTGGTAACAGCTAATTTAGACCCCATCATTTTGTAAATATAATTGGGATTATGTTTTTCAATGTGCATTACTTTAATTTATTAACATTGAATTTCATCTGCCATTTTGTTGCCCAGACAACCAGTTTTGTGAGATCCTTTTGTAGCTCTTCGCAGTCTGCTTTGGACTTAACTATCTTGAGTAGTTTTGTATCATCTGCAAATTTTGCCACCTCACAGTTACCTGCTTTTTCCAGATCATTTATGAATATGTTGAACAGTACTTGTTTCAGTACAGACCCATGGGGGTCACCACTATTTATCTCTCTCCATTCTGAAAACTGACCATTTATTCCTACCCTTTGTTTCCTATCTTTTAACCAGTTACTGATCCATGAGAGAACCTTCCCTCTTATCCCATGACAGCTTACTTTGCTTAAGAGCCTTTGGTGAGGGACCTTGTCAAAGGCTTTCTGAAAGTCTAAGTACATTGTATCCACTGGATTCCCCTTGTCCACCTTTGTTGACCCCCTCAAATAATTCTAATAGATTTGTAAAGGGAAATCATGTCTCACCAAAGCCATGTTGACTCTTCCCCAACAAACAGTGTTCATCTATGTGTCTGATCATTCTGTTCTTTATTATAGTTTCAATCAATTTGCCTGGTACTGAAGTTAGACTTAATGGTCTGTGTGATAGGGCCCTCAGTGGCTGGGGAGCCTAGGGGCTCGATTGTTGGTTGGGGGGCTGTAGCGGGACTTGACCCCTTCTTCTCTCTCAGGTCCTGGCCCAGGGTCCTGTGTCGCTCAACCCCTAAACAGGGGAGATGGATCTTTCTCCCAGCCATGGGGTGTGTGTGGGGGTGTGTGTACAGGGCCTGTTTTCCTGGCTTGCTCCCTATGCAAGTCCTTTTAGTTTGGGGTATGGCCCCGCTAGTCCAGTTGCCCCACAGTTGGGGCTTATCTGTAGATTCCCCTCGGCAGGGGAAGATTTACTTGCCTCCAGTGGCTGCGTTGGCAGGTAGGCTGCTGGTCTGTGCCTTCAGGCAGACATACAGAGAGGTCCTGCCTCTTCGCCAGTCAGCCCCTGACTGAGCCAGACTTCCTTCTTTTCTCCCCCCTCCAGGCCTGGCATTGGCTGCAGGTATAACCGGGCAGGGCTAGCTGAACCCACAGGTGTTCTTTAACCCCTGCTGTGCCCAGCAGCAGTCTCTCTGCTCCTTCACAGTCTGTAACTGCCAGGATCACCTCTGGAGCCCTTTTTTAAAAAATGGCATCACATTAGCTATCCTCCAGTCATCTGGTACAGAAACTGATTTAAGCGATAGGTTACATACCACAGTTAGTAGTTCTGCAATTTCACATGTGAGTTCCTTCAGACTATTCATTTGCTTCACGTTAGGCACATGTTTAAGGCACCTTGCTGTAAAAGAGCCTAATTTGCACTTCCTTGTTTGATTCTTGTTCTCCTCTAGCATAGACAGCCCTGTCCCATCTATCCCCATCCACATTCCCAAGGACACGAAGGGATTAAAATTGAACTGTATTACCAACTCTAAATATTCAAAAATCCCAAAAGGGGATAGAAATCTTGAGATTAAAAATAATAAAAATAATACATTTGGAGTTCTTTTTATTGACCTTATGGGCTTTTATCCTTTAAGTTGCACTAGGGTCACTTTTTGTGCGTAATCCTGAGAGCTAGAAACATTCTTTCTAGCTTTCAACTGAAAGCTGAGCTTCTTCTGCATTCACATGACTGCAGGAGCTGGGGCTTTAAGATATACACCAAATATTGTAACTGTTGCGATCAAATCATGAGAGTTGGCAACAGTAAAGAAACATACAGATATGTTTGTTTCTAAGGGACCTTAGAAAGCTGTCCCTTCAGCTGAAAAAAGGAAATCACTTCTTTTATATTTAACCAATGCTTCACAATGGCAGGTGTACAGTCCACTGAACAAAGAATATGCTGTATGGATGGACTGATTGCCGTTCTTGATGCATAATGAATATTCCAGGCATTCAGAGCTCTGCTAGAACTGATGCCTGCATAGGGTTATGCGAGCAGAAGTCACTTTAGCTCCTGAGGTATCCAGCTCAAAAACATGAAACACTTCTTGTGCTCAAAATTGGGAATGTAGCTCTTCCTGGTGATCACGACAGCTCTTCAGTTTTAGTCCATTAAAACTCTACATATTTAAAATACATTTTCCTTGGGCCTAGGAAATCTGTGAAAGTGTCTGGGCAGTTCTGGGTGATTTCAGGGACTGAGTATCATGGGACTGAGTATCATGGGACCTCAGTCCTTCCTTACTGCCTCCAGTTTCCATGTTTCTGAAAAGGAACAATTCCTTTGTTTCCAACAGAACCACCAATCACATGGCTTCAGTAATGGAATAGCACGTACTTCTCACTCCCCAAACCTGCTGCTGTCAGTGTCAGGCTAGGTTATCATCCAGAGAAGCCGATGGTTGCATACTCAGTCTGTGGCTCTGATCTGGTCAAAGGATGTTCTTGGGTTTCGCTAGTGTTCATGTAGGGGCTTTGTAAATGCAGAGTACTTTCCACAAGGGAGTCCTCAGGATTCTGGACCTACAGCAAAAATCAATATAAAGATGAGTCTCCGAGGCACGTGAGTCGGTCTGGATAAAAGGAGATCACATGAGCCCTGCCTATGGAAAGTAGGGAATGGTGGGCTATTTGATGTTTGCTTACCACGAAGGGAGTTCTACTGTGGAGACTAAGCTGAGTGGCTTATAATGGATTGTGCTATCTTTAAATAATTACTTTAAATCATGTGAAGCAGTAGGTGGTTTAGTGATGCATTTTTAAATGCATAAGTATCTGGGAGAATGAAGTTCAGTCTTGTGGACTCTGAGTCTTGGTTCAGGCTGGGAAGAGGGAAGGACAAAGATCGGGGAGACATGAGTGGAGGCAATGGGGGTAGAGGTTCCCCTTCTTCAAACTGTAAAGCACTGAAGGAATGAGTAGAACTCCAGGGGGCTTAGCAAACAGGGGAGGGTTCAGGCTGAACTGTTTGTTTTTTAAAATGAAGCACTTTGTCCACCCCTAGCAGCAGGCAGCTTGTTCTCTTAACGGCAGATACTGGCAGCAGAGTGCGTGGGAAAGAGAGCACAACAAGAGCACAGAATGGAGCGTGTTGCAAACCACATACAGCTACAAGAAAAACCACACAGACTTTCAGTGGGTGGGAGTAGCAGCTTCACAGAGCGGGTGAGTCCGGGCCTGCCAGGTGGAGCCGGGCTGAGGAATGAGGAAGTCTCTAATGCTGTAGCACAGGCCTGAGTCAGGGACCAGAGTGCAGGGAGTAGATGGGGAAGCACAAAAACTATTTAATGTTGGAGCACAGAGCTGAGTTGAAGAGCAGGGAGTGGGTGATGATATGCAGGGGAGCGGGGGGAGGGGGAGAAGAGGGAAGCAGAGGAGCAGGCAGCATCAAAGAGCAGATCTGATCTGACCCTCCTTCCTTCCGCCTCACTTTCAATTTTTTACACAAATTTCTATTATTTCCTTTGCTCAGTCTTTGGCCTCTTTGTTCTCGTCCCTATGACGTCCGCAGGAAGCCGAGTTTCTGGTTTGGGTTTAGCACGGTAGATTTGCTGGAGCTCAGCTCTGATGAGCTCCGTCTCACTTTGATCACTGATTCTGAGAGAAGGGCTGTGGGTTTGATGCTGAGTAGGATGACCAGATAGCAAGTGTGAAAAATCGGGACAGGGGGTGGGGGGTAATTGGCGACTATATAAGAAAAAACCCCAAATATCAGGACTGTCCATATAAAATCAGGACATCTGGTCATCCTAATACTGAGGCCCACAACATCCACAGCTTCAACCAATACACTTCAGTGCAATGAGAATGAGTGACGCTCTCCCCCTTCCCCAGCCTCTCCCCACTTTAGAACCTCAGTCTACAGCTGTGGTGCTTTGGAGTTTGGGGAAGGTGATGGGAAGGAAACCTTGTCCCCAGACTATTCCCTACTGCTTATAGTTCAGATATTAGTGTCTATGAGCTCCATTTAATGGATGCCCAGAATTAGTATTACCCATTAATGCATTGTGCCAGTATTCTGCTCCCAGACCAGGGACAGTTTTCAAACTCCTCAGCAGGCCTTCCACCCTTAAAAGGGCAGGGTGCAGGTAAATACAACCCTGACATTCCCTTATGAGTGCAACGCCAGCCATCAATTAAGATTGCCTCTTTCCATATGAGCACACATGCTATTCTCCAGATCCAACCAGACTATCTGATGGAAGAGCAGGTTTCATTGAAGCCTGGGTCTACACTGAAGAGTGGCACTGCGAGTATAAGTTGGCCTACAAAACCTGTATCACCGGTGATGATGCATGTGATGGAAAGCGCCTAGCTTGATTCTCAGAGCCAGCTGTGAGTTTGCTGGGCTGGGAGTTAGGAAAGTTATCTTCTTCGTTGCGAGCTGAGCACATCCGATAAAGAAATTCTCAAGACATGATCAAAATAGGATCCCTCAACTCCATTTCCACAGAGTTAATTTTCCAAACACAACCACACATAAATGTTCCAGCCACAAAAAGAAATTACCCAATGTGGTTACTATTCAGCTAGAACCAGATCCTACTTTCTGTCTTCTCACAAGGTGTGGGTTTATTTTGCACCCAGATGTACCAGGTCATAGTTTTATTATTTCTTACCTGCTCTTGCTTTATAATTCTGGTTGTTTGTGATCCAGCTGCACCTGTAAAGTTCACTTTAATAGTTAGTAGAGATAAGTTAGATTGAGCCCATATTGTATAGACATGATTAGTTTGTGCCCTCAATGTTGCATATACAAGTAATATCTGTACTGCTGGCAATTACTGATGATTCTCATGATCTTCCTGAAACTTATGAAAGCCTCGTACAATGTAGCACAAAGAAAAGTGAAATTTTGCATTGTTTCGAAAATTAATGTTTTGGGGACAATTGGTCAGACTTGATGACTTTTTTGGTGTTTGTGAAACATTTTGTGACACTTTAAACATTTTAAAATAAAAAAAATATCAAAATGGCTATCAACATTTTTCTTATGCAGTTGGATTTTGAGTAAACAACAAAATTACAGATACCACGGTACTAGCACTTGCAGTAATATTTTTAATAAAAAAAAAATTGAAAAAAAATCAGTGAAAATTTTCCAAACAGTGAAAAATGGGTCCATTTCAAACCCTTCCTAATGCAAACAACTCTGAAATGTCAAATTTTTTTGAGAAAATGAATTTTTCATTTTTTTTACCAACTCTAATGGAGTTAGACCAGTGTAAAATGAATGTAAGTGAGAGCAGATTCAGGTCTAAGGAGATTAGCTTGGCCATATTAAGGTTAGACTACGAGTGAGAGGGTACGTCTATACTTACCTCCGGGTCCGGCGGTAAGCAATCGATCTTCTGGGATCGATCCCGGATGTGCTCGCCGTCGACACCGGTACTCCTGCTCCGCGAGAGGTGTACGCGGAGTCGACGGGGGAGCCTGCCTGCCGCGTCTGGACCCGCGGTAAGTTCGAACTAAGATAGTTCGACTTCAGCTACGTGAATAACGTAGCTGAAGTTGCTTATCTTAGTTCGAAGTGGGGGGTTAGTGTGGACCAGGCCAGACATGCCAGAGGAGATGGAAGAGAGACAGATTGAAAGGGCTTGTCCACATTACAGAGACTATACAGGCACAGCTACATCACCATAGCTATGCTGGCATAACCCCATAGTGTAGATGCTGCCTACACCGATGGAAGAAGTTTTTCTGTCAGGCTGTCTACACTTAAAATGCTGCAGCGTTGTAGTTGCGCCGTTGTAGCCCTTCAGTGTAGACACAGTACAGTGATGGGAAGGGTTCTCCCATTGGTGCAGGTAATCCAACTCCCCAAAAGGCGGTAGCTAGATCAGTGGAAGAATTCTTCCATCCACCTAGCACTGTCTATATCGGGGGTTAGGTCAGCTTAACTCCATCTCTCAGGAGTATGGATTTTTCACCACTGAGAGACATAACTATGCTGAAGTAACTTTTTGGTGCAGACCAGCACTCAGTGTAGAAACACCAGCTCCCTGAACGATGGCAGTGATGTCGATGGAAGCCTCTTCTGTCAACATAGCTGCGCCTATGCTGGGGGTTAGGTCAACATAACTATGTCGCTCAGGGGTGGTTTTGTTTGTTTGCTTGTTTTTACACTAAGCACCCCTTTGTTTTAAGGAGGCTGTTTTGTTACTGAGCACCACTGATCACAGACTCCTGAAGGGAAGAACTGCAGGGGCTGAGCCCAGTCAGACCTGCTGGGTAAGTACTGTTGATGCATAGGGAGCTGTAGTGCGGGGCCGGTCTGCGAGTGGGCTTGACACCAGAGGGGGTTCACTCAGACAAGCCAAGAAGGGGATAGAAGAGCAGCCAGCCCAGTACCATGAGTGATGCCATCTCCCTCCAAACCCACCAATACAGCTTTGAATTTGCTTTAAAAATGTCTTTGAAGAACCTAAAGCACAAATATTAGCAAGTGAAACCAATGAGCTGATTTACTCACCCCGGCACCACCTGCAGCACAACAGCAGCAGCAGAAGAAAGAGTAAAGTAGAGCAGCCTCCAGCAATGTAGTCTACTGGGTGCCCAGGGATGGGGGGGTTGTTATCTTCTGTAGGTTCACTGGACTCTGAAAAATACAAGAACTATGAGCTATCTGTATTTTATCTAGCAGTAGCTAGAGTTTGTCTTAAACATACAATTTTTCACAGGAAAAATGTCAGCCACAGTCTAGTCTCTTGTTACAGGCAGCAGCTAGTTACTATAGGAGAGGTCAGGAAGCTTTTTGGCTAAGGCCCCTCAGTGCAGTGGTTAGTGGTTCTTCTGAAGTTAGGAGAAATTGATTGAGTGTTGGCCCTAAAACCTTTTGTACTCAGCAGTTGGGGAGAAGCTGTGAAAACCTGCACAGAGTGGCTTATAGCTCCCTTTCTTACACTGGCCTCTGTGCTCCTCTCATGCCTTCATGCTGTCTAGAAGGGAGCAGAAGGACGTGATTATCATGCAATAAGGATGGGAGTTTGCACACAGGGGGTAAGCAGCTATGAAGTTTTATTCCCCTTCCCCTCTCCCCACACAGCATTTATGATGAAGATTTGCTGCGTGGTTGGAAGAGAGACATAGCCCACTGGACAGGAGGAGGAACCAATTTACATGGCATATTCCCCTCAAGATCTGATATAATTTATGATGCAATGTGTGTGTGTATATAGAATTCTGCCTCCACAGTGTGACCCATACATGTAGGGAGAGCCAATGGTAGCAATGTTTGGGGCAACTCAGATACACTATGAGTCCATGCAAACTGTTCTTGTAGATCTCAGGCCTTAGAACTAGTTTCCTGGCTTTGTTGTAGGCTTATGCCAGACCCCATGCTCTGAGGGAATAGCATATTCTCCAGTGAATGCACATATGAGTTACATTCATTTGTTGTAATATTGCCGTGTCCAAAGGTTAATTTACAAGGCCCACTCACATAAGTCAAATTCCTTCTCCATCTCATTGTTATTTAAGGGAAAGGGAAAGACAGGAAGAAAATATATCTTTAAAAAAAGGGAAGAACACATCCTAATCTAACACCTCTCCTAGGTCTCCCAATGGATCTTGTCTCAGATGTGTCTGTCTTACACTGTAGGCTCCTCTGGGCAGACACTGCCTTTTTATGTGTCTTGTACATCACCAAGCACATTCTAGATGCTTAACAAATAGCAGTAATAAGAAGAATCCATGTAATTGAATCAGGTGGGCCAGTATTGTACAGTACTTTGCGTATAGTATATTGAAAGTAAAATCTGACTTTATCTTTCTCACAGTTACAGGACATGTAGCACTGAATTGTTTTAGCAGGGCAGCCAGGATTCTCTACATTATTGTGTAACTAACTGTCACATGGACACATGTTATCCCCGTATGTTTAGCCTGCAGCAGCTGACTACGCTTCACGAGCTTCCCTGAGATAAGCGTGATAGCACTCCCCGAACCAACCAGTGCTGTGGTCCCTACCCTATTTAGTTTCACTAGTCTGGTATACATATGTGGGGTTAGTGAGACCCCCACAAGGTGGATTAGGGAGCATGGATCTGCCCAGTTCCCCAGGTTACACTGCATAGGCTCCTCAGCATTGGGACACTGTGCAGCTATGTGTCCCCACTCCCCGCAGGCATAACATCTGTATGGAGCCCTAGGCGTTCCCCCGTCTCTTGGTTTGGGCAGTCTAACATCACGATCCTCTTCTCCCTCAGTGCTCCGACTCTTTGTGGCCTCTGATGGGCCTTCAGCCTCTCTCTTTTTCCACCTGGGCCCTCCTGGTGGCCCAGTCACCCGAACTTTAGGGCTCGGTGCTGCTAGTTTAATCCAGGGTGCCTCTTCCTTAACTGGTCGGGTCAGCTCCCTCGCTGTCCTTCGCCTCCCTACCAGGGCGACAACCTCGTCATAGGTGGAGGGTTCATTCTGGCTTACCCAGGCACAAAGGTCTGGTGGTAGTCCCCTCATGTATCGGTCGATGACCAGAACCGCTAGTATCTCTTCCTGACTCCGGGACTCTGTTTGCAACCACTTTCGTGCGAGATGGATGAGGTCATACAATTGGGACCGCGGGGTTTTGTCTTCCTGGTACCTCCAGCCGTGATACTGCTGGGCCCACACTGCTGTCATTACCCCAGATCTGGCCAGGATTTCTGCTTTCAGCTGGGGGTAGTCTGCCGCAACCTCTTCAGGCAGATCAAGGCAGGCTAATCAGGGCACCTGGGTTTTAAAAAGGAGCTCACTTCAGTTTGTGGTGCGAGTGTGAGGAGCTGGGAGCAAGAGGCGCAAGGAGCTGAGAGTGAGAGGGTGTGCTGCTGGAGGACTGAGGAGCACAAGCGTTATCAGACACCAGGAGGAAGATCCTGTGGTGAGACTAAGGAAGGTGTTTGGAGGAGGCCATGGGGAAGTAGCCCAGGGAGTTGCAGCTGTCATGCAGCTATTACAGGAGGCACTATAGACAGCTGCAGTCCACAGGGCCCTGGGCTGGAACGAGGAGTAGAGGGCAGGCCCGGGTTCCCCCCAAACCTCCCAATTGACCTGGACTGTGGGTTCTTCCAGAGGGGAAGGTCTCTGGGCTGTTCCCCAACCCACATGGTGAATCTCTGAGGTAAGAAAATCCACCACTAAGCACAGGACCCACCAAGATAGAGGAGGAACTTTGTCACACCAGCTATCAGAAACATCCATGTAATGCAACTCTATTCTTTATAGTGTCTTTCATGTAAACACAGAAAGCCATGCTCTAGCGCTGTGTAAGGGCTAATCTTGTTATAAACCCCATCTCAGAATTCTAGCCTGAGTGAAATATTGTAACACAATCATTATATAAACAGACAATACAGGCCATTAGATTAAATACTAATACAAACATTTGGGGATAGCTCCCTTCTGTGTGTCTAGAGTGAAACAAAGAATTAATTACAAATCATTAAAAATATTTTAAAAGGTGTATTACAAATATAGAGTAACACATTTCAAGCTTTGTACAGATATTAGCTAAGTCATCCACACAATACCCCCATGAGGTAAGTATCCTACTCATTTTGAAAATGGAGACACTGAGGCAAAGAGATGTGAAATGACCTGCTCAATATTGCACAGCAAGTCACTGGTAGAGTTGGGATTAGAACACAGAAGATCCTGGCTGCTGATCTTGAACCCATTCCTCTACATCATGATGCTTCCCTCTGTTTTTTTCCTGGTAGTTATTGAGATTTATCAGGCTCCAGTTACATTTTCTATTAAGTGTTTTCTGCTTGTCCCCCTTCCCAGACTTACCGATAAATATTAGGACTGGGGAGAAGCTCTGGCAGCTCCTGTGAAACCTCATGTTTCTCTGCGCTCAAACTATGGCAGCAATTATGGAGGAGGAGATTCTCATTACTGATGTCTGAAATGCCCTCTCCTCCCAGGAAGGAAGTTGCTTTTATGTTGAGGGTTGATTTTCCCTCAACCTTTCACCTCTGTTAGAACCTACGAGTGATTTCCTTCACTGCCAGTGATACAGACAATTATGAATGTAAAACATTTCAGAAGTTTCTGTTGATGGGGCCTATGTCACTTGGGAAAAGCAAGGCTAACTGCAGACTTTTCAAATGCAAACCAAGTGATCTGCTCCTGAAGAAAATATTTAACAGAATGACATTCAGCCCCTTCTTTCATAAGTTTCCACCCACTTGGTAACATACAGTGTAACTTATACACTATATTGCATTACAGAGCAATATCCACAGAGCTGAAATCAATTGTACCAGGGAATTCTGACAAAGAAGAAGAGAGGGCTTGTTTCTCCTTATCACAGGGATAAATTTGGCCCAGTGCATGTTGTTGTGGTTTAAAAAAGCTACGTTTGAAAGGTACTAAATCCTCAAAGCTGCCTTCAGTGATGAAGATAAAACAAGGTCACTAAAGGACAGTACTTCATCGGAAACCAGCCGTAGATATCCACACAGGGGTACAGAGGATCAAGTTTGAAAGTGACAAATCACTGTGTATAGAACCAGGAAGGCAAGCGCGTGTGTTAAAATCCTTGCACTCTGAATATAAAAAGTTCCTGCCACAAAATCATAAATTTGCAGGTCATCAGGAAACGCTCACATGGAGGAATGTCACTCTGCCTGGAGTGCTTCCTGTGACGGGGTTGGGTCACAGAAACCCCCTTGGGACTGCCACCTGATGTGCTGAGACTACCTCTAAGCCCGTTTCCCCTGGCAGCTTGGGACTTCAGTACCTTGCCTGGTTGTGCCAGACACGCTAGCCTGCTACAAACACAGACCCAGGTCTGAATCACATCCCCCAAAAGCTGCAGGCTTAACTGAAAACAGCTTAAGAAGTGCTCCTGTCTCCAACCCCCAGCTACCCAGTTCCCAATGGGATTCAAACCCCAAATAAATCCATTTTACTCTGTATAAAGCTTATACAGGGTAAACTCATAAATTGTTCGCCCTCTATAACACTGATAGAGAGATATGCACAGCTGTTTGCTCCCCCAGGTATTAATACTTGCTCTGGGTTAATTAATAAGTAAAAAGTAGGATTTAAGTGGTTCCAAGTAATAACAGACAGAACAAAGTAAATTACCAAACAAAATAAAATAAAACACGCAAGTCTAAGCCTAATACAGTAAGAAACTAAATGCAGGTAAATCTCACCCTCAGAGATGTTCCAATAAGCTTCTTTTACAGACTAGACTCCTTCCTAGTCTGGGTCCAGCAATCACTCATACCCCCGTAGTTACTGTCGTTTGTTCCAGTTTCTTTCAGACATCTCTTTGGGGTGGAGAGGCTATCTCTTGAGCCAGCTGAAGACAAAATGGAGGAGTTTCCAGGGGCTTATATAGTCTTTCTCTTGTGGGTGGAAACCCCTCTGTCCTCCTGTGTGAAATCCCCTCAGCAAGATGGAGTTTTGCAGTCACCTGGGCAAGTCACGTCTATGAATGATTCAGCTTTTTGCAGGCCGACGCCATTGTTTACATGTTAGTTTGAACATTCCCAAGAAAGCTCAGATGTGGTTTGGCATCTCCAAAGTCCATTGTTAGCTAAGTACTCCCAATTACTTGAATAACCCCTTCACACTATGTTAACCAAATCTGCCTTATGTGCTTCCTACAGCAAACACTTTAAAAATAAGCATAGAGCCAATGCTCATAACTTCAGATATAAAAATGATACACGCATGCAAATAGAATGAATACATTCAGTAGAACATAACCTTTGCAAATATATGTTACATGGCATATCTAGCATAAAACGTATTCCAGTTATGTCACATTTACACTCATAAACGTATTTCTATAAAGAATTATGGGGTGCAATGTCACACTTCCATCAAACAGTCTCCATGAAGGTCAATCCAAAGGTCTTTTGCTAAATTGCCCCAGGAATGAGAGGATGCTCTCTATGGTGTAGCATTTGATTAATGCTCCTGGCAGGTGGCTGGGTGAGTGATTTTAGATACATTCAAAAAGAGTCATTCATTTTTAAAGAGTTAAAGGCCTTTGGTGAAGGGGCAGTGAGGGCTTTCAGTGTCCAAAGGGGACTCTCAGGCCTGGTTTACACTTAAAACTTATACCAGCACAACCACATCAGTGAGGGGGTGTGAAAAAAACACAAACACAAAACCCCCAGTGTAGCCACAGCTATTCTGATGGCAGCGTGCCTTTGTCAGCACAACTAAACACGTTTGGGGAGGTGATGTTCCTACACTAGCAGAACTCTTCCTTCTGTCAGCATCTGCTGTGTGCACACTAGGGAAGTATACCAGCATAGCAATGCCAGCACAGGCTCTGCAGTGAAGACATAGCCTCAGTAAAGTTAAAGCTGAATAAATGGTTTAAATATTATTCAAGGTGTAACAGTTTCAAGGCAGCAAACATTTCCTGTAACTTTCTGTATGTGCATGACACAAGCCCCCATAATACATGTGGTTACCTCATGCTATTCAGAATGATCTAAGCCACTGCTAGTCAAGGAACCATGCTAACCACAGCAAAAACACTTCTTTGATGTAACTGACTCACACTTTCTGTATTGGTGATCTTAGACTGAGACCACCGCCTCCTCCTGACCTTCTGTTTCTGGAGCAGTGAATTCTGCCCTTAGCTACACCAGCATAACAGAGAGCAGAACTAGTTATCAACATGCAACCAGCCAGTGTTGTGGATGTGCAACCATTTGCCAGAAGAATGAGTTTGTGCATTATCCCTTATGAATTCCCACCAACTGGAGATCTATGTGGTAGGAAGAGGAGTTCTGTTCACCAATACATGTCTACTTGTAGAGAACTTTTTTCTGTTTCTGAAGGGAAGGCGAGGATGAGACGACTGACGGAACTGCAGAGTCAAAAGCTGGTTGTGAAATAGCTTGTGACAAGAAAAGCTTGGTTTAGTACTTCTGCTTTCGAGACCTCATAAGAGCTCTGAGATGCTGTAGTGCTTTGCCTACTGTTTCAGATCAGAGAAAATAATTCTGAGTGACTGGAGTACTGTAGATGTTCATGGACACTGCACTTTCTCTCTTGCTCTGCAGTGACTGGACAAACTCATTCATGTGGTACCATTTGACCTGAGCCTTTCCCTTTGTCTGATGAGACTAAATGTTTGGAACAGAGGCAGTTACTGTCACATGTTGAGCAAGATGTTAGTGAGTTGTTATTCTTTGGAGAAATTTTTTGATAGAGTAGAATTCCCTTTTCCTTTCCTCAGTTAAATCACTCCTAAAGCATTCTTATCATGCAAAGCCTACCAGCATTAATGGTTATGGCTGGCCTTGTGTGGGTGGACAATGAGAAGGAGAGGGTGCAGCTTCTGTGAAGGGTGCAGCAACAGACTTGCTGGGGAGTGCAGATACTCTGCTAGTCCAGGGATATTAGTCTCCCAAAAAGTGGTAGCAAAATTTAGTGTGAAATGAGGGCCAAGACATCATTATGCCTTCATGCTGCCCAGAGGACTTGTGTGGATACATGGGAGTGCACTGTGCAACTTTCCCACTCCAGTGTGTGCTCCCCCAGTGGAATTCTGGCCACAATGCAGCCAAGGGCTTAAAGCCAAAATCTAGCTCAGATTCTTTGCTGTTTAATTGCACTGCTTTAATGTAGTTTCATCTTCTGGTCACCTGGGCTAAAATTTTCAAAAGCACCTAAATGACTTGGAGTTGGAAAATGAAGAGGGGGCACAGCAGGTGGTCACTGAAGGTGAGAGGGCAAGGAAGAGCCTGAGTCATCTTTTCAAAAGTGACCTAGGGCCAGTTTTTCAAAGATAGTTAGGTTTTCTAGTGAGGTTTTCTACAGTGCCTTAAGCAGGTTAGGTATCTGACTCCAATGATTTCAGTGGAAGTTAGGTACCTAGGTGCTTTTGAAAATACCACAAGCACCTATCTGCTCTTTAGGCACCTAAACACCTTTGAAAATCTGGCCCTAAAGCCCAGGTCCTCAAAGGTATTTAGGCACCCAACTCCCACTGAAATCATGGGAGTTAGGCCCCTAACTACCTTTGAGGATCTGGGCCTCACTGTCTAAGTAACTTTAGAATATTTAGCACCTGGTGTATTATGAATATGAACTGTATTGTTTGTCTACTCAGAGAGAAAATTCCTTAGGATAGAGACTATGTCTCCTCCTTCTTTCTGCTGTGGTTTAGCACAGCATCTCAGTACACAGAAATAATATCTGGTTTCCTGGAATTAACTTCCACACAGGGCTGTTTTGGATACTTGATTAACGGCACAAAACTATACGGGTGAAGCGGATGGTGAACAGGGAGAGCCAAGATCACCTGAAAGCCTTTAGCCTCTTATCTCATCTCCAGATGAGACTAGGGATGTACCAGGAATTCAGAAATTAAAGTGTCTGCAATGTGAATATATTTATAAGATTCACAATCAACTTATTTTTAGCTATGAAACTTCATTTCTGGGCTCCACTGATATACAGTATAGACCAACGCTCCATTCCGGTAGACTCTCAGAATCGTAGAATCATAGACTATCAGGGTTGGAAGGAACCTCAGGAGGTCATCTAGTCCAACCCCCTGCTCAAAGCAGGACCAATCACCAACTAAATCACAATGGACAATGGCAGCTCTAATCTGTTGTATCTCAACATTTTCTGATAGGTATTGGGTACAGCAGCGTTTGGTTTAATGTATTTACGCATCATTAGAAATGCTGGACCTCCTTCCTCTCCCACTTTGGGGGAGGAGGAGAGACTTTTTAGCTCCCCAAAAATGTGAAAAGAGCATGATTCTTTCCCCTGCCATTTGGGGACCATAGCAACATTGGGCAAAGATAAGAGGATTCTTTGGACTTCATCCCAACCAATGCAGGGAGTAAAGAACAGGAAAATTTTGTGAAGCACCACAGCTCCCCTCTATGTGGGCGTAGACACCTGGAGACTTGGGGGGCTTTAACCACCTCCCAGAAACTAGGGATTGCACTAATAAAGGAAAGTATTTGGAAGAGAAGCTGAATTATCTCACTTAATTAAAAGTGACATATTTGAACATGGTACAAAACTACTCCTTAAAGTGACATTTAACAACTATTATTTTATTATTTTTTAACTCTAGCCTCCCCAAATAAACTAAAAGGTGTCTATACACCTGCTTCACCATGTGGGTGGGTGAAGGGGAGCAGAATGAGCACGAGACATCAGCTCTGTGGAGGGATGCAAGAGTGTTGTGAAATGTAGCACAGCAGACCAGCCTAAGTTAAAATGTATGCCCTGGACCAGATGGGAATTAGGACTCAGCTGTGTGTCATGAACTCTATATTACCAACACCTAAAGGAGATTCTCCTCTATCTCAAGAGAAATAGGAGAGTTCTTTCAATTTACACATGAAAATCTCACACACATTCTCCAGCAGTTAAGACAGTCACTCACAGGTTTTAAAAGAGGGGAAGGGCTTAAAGGACATTAACTCTCCCAGTGGTATCAACTTCCTTACTCAGCAGAGGGGACATTTCAGAGCCATTTGCTTGAATCATGAGATCAGTAACACATCACCCTCCTCCCGCATAGGTGCTGCTGGGGCCACTGTCTGAGCTTGGAGACACGCAATGTTTTCCAGGAGGGTCCAGAGCTGCTTTTTCATCCTTCTCATTCTTGGTGAGTTGGGGAATGGGGCAGAGCTGGAAATATTTGATCTAAAATCATAGATCAGCTTAAGATGCCAAAGTCGGATTCAGATTTTAAACAGCCCGAAGTCTGGGGATGTTCTGAGCTGGGGTTTTGCTTTAACTCTCCCCAAAGATAGGAGCTCTTCTAGAACTTGGATCTGAATCCAGGTTCAGAATCTAAACACTCCCAAATGTTGGGGATGGTCAGATTTGGGGGTCAGCAGCAGGTGTTCAATATAATAATCCTTCTCCCAGGTATTGCCAGCAGCATAAAGGGCTGGGTTCAAATATCGTTGGGTTCCTCTCCTGCCCCTTCTCAGAAACCTAGGAAAAGCCAGATCCCTTCCCTGGGTGCCATTAACAGGCAATACTTCGCTGCTCACAAGCACTGAGTCTTTGCATGAAACAAGGACAAATTTATTAGGGGAAAAGGGGACACAGAATGAATGTGGGAAAACAGCAATAAAAACTCAGATAGATCTGAATACTAAATATGACTCCCCAATCGCACATTGTCTTTAGCTCAGTTCGACAGCTGCTGATGTGGACTTCCAATAAGGCAATGGCTCTTTACCAGTCATTTCTCCCTCCCCCGTCCTCTGCTGCACCCCACTCACCGTTTGTTGTCCATGGTTAGTGAAGTCCAGAGTTTGAGCAGGTCTGTATCCAGCCCTTAGGCGAAATGCTGCCTGGTCTGGTTCGGAGACTCCATCCCCTAAGCTAGCCATGGTGATTACAGCTGTTGCGGTGCTTGGTCGGGGGAGGGCCCTCATCAGACTCCTTCAGCTCTGCTGCTCCCCTCTGCAGCTGCAGTGGAAGGCCACCTTTCCCCTCTGCACCAACTCTTCACAAAGTCTTCCATAGAAAGAGATCAACAGCATATATAGCTCTGCCAGAGTCCTTGCACCTGGGATGCACTGCCAGCAACAATTAGACACCCCTTTCCCTTAGTCTCTCTTGTGCCCAGACTCCATTATCCAACTGTGCGAGATGGAGGGTTTTTGTAGGCTGACTCCTGACCCAGGACACATTTAGTACAGGCTTCCATTCACCCCATACCTGCAGAAGCCCCATGAGTATCCAGGGTTCTGCAGCCCCAGAGGAAGCCCCCTATTCCAATGGGCAACTTTCCCCTTGGTTACGGTTGTAGGATGCTATTATGGTCACACCTCCAGAGGGACAGAGATTGTGACTAAAATCCTTCAGATGCCTCCTCCAATGCCTAATTAGGAAGAGGGTGTCAGTGAGGGAAGAAGATGAAGTGATAGCAAAACACAAAGGCTTAAGGCTTGTCTACAAACAGTTGATTGAGAACCAAGAACCAAATTAAGCTGGTTTGGAAACCCATTTAATTAAATCAACCCAAACATTTTGTTAAGACTAATTTCAGATCAAGAGTGCACTATGTCAACTTAGCTTAAATTGGTAAATCAATATAAGACACTCAATTTGAAATATTTTGTACCATCTTAAGTAAATTGGTTTCTAAATCTGCTTATGTATCATGTTTGCAGAATTTTGCATAAAAAACGTTAATCAGTTGTAATTCACACCTTTTGATATTTCATTGCAAGTCTGTGTGAGGACATTCCTGTGCACTGGGAAGCAGTGGCATAGTGAGCTGAAGATCTCTGTCTGCCCCTTATATAACAATTTTGGGGGAGTACAGGGCTCCCTCAATATAAAACTCAGTAGCTGGGTTGTACTGGAGCCTCACAGAAGACTAAGAGTGCAGGAACTGTGGATGCAAAACACAAACAGCAGCTGCAACAGTAGTAGGAGCAAAGGCCTCTTCCACTGCATTGATTCCAACTTCTGGGGGATCCAAAACCTGGCCCGGCCCAGACAACATTTGTGGGGCAGAGGGTCCAGAACCTCCTTCCATTACCATTTTTGCTCAATTGCCTTTCTAAAAAGGTTCCCCTGCCACTTTCCCTCCCCTTGGAGCTGTACAGCACAAAGAGCTACCATGGGCTTCCCACTTCCTGCATGGTTCCAGCTGCAGAAGAAACAGAATGGAGAGGTGCTCCTTGGGGGTAGAGAGCTTGTTCCCATCACACACCTGGTCTGGGAAGGGGTGGGAGAGTAGGATTTTTTCCCTTGCAAACTGGACTGGCTCAGTCCCACAATAACAAGTATCTCTGTGTCCAAAAAGAGCCTCCATGTTAGGCTCTAGAAACAGGGACTGTCATGCACACTGGTGGTGACAGAACAATGGCGGCTGCATTCTCTCTCCTGAATCGGGGGTGGGCGATTTGCTGATCCCTATTTGTGTTGGTTTATTGCAGGTTTCTCCCAGGCTCTTCTCATTCACATTCCTCTGGATTCAATCAAAGGAACTGTCAATCATTCTGTCCTTCTGTCCATTTCCTATAGGCTCCAGGGGCCATTTCTCTTTCCTCTGTCCATTCACTGGAATTTCAGTAACACCCCTAATCCACTCATTTTGTACACAGTGACTAACTGCTCTGTCAGTGCTGAGGGGATTCCCACCCGCTGCTCTGGACAGAATTTTATATGATCTGCATACCAAGGCCAGACTGTATTTTTCCCTGAAAATGCTTCTCTGCTCCTTCAGAACCTGCAGCTCAGTGACAGCGGAGTCTACAGTGTCACCTTCAGAGTATCACAGCAAACCAGACACATCACATTAACTGTGTCTGAACCTCATTTCAACCATGGAAATGCAGATCCTGGTGAGTATGTGATGGATGATATGCTCAACACTGAAGGACACTGACCCATCTACAATGCCTCAATTCAAAATAGGAAAATGCAGATTATGTAGCAGATTTGATACACCTCTCAGCATCAGGAATAGGGATAGCCTGAGTGTCCAACAAGCCCGGAAAGAGGTCTGATTTCCCCACCCCCTCACATACCATGGTCAGCAGTGATAGAGAGAAATCACATTGATTCGATTTGTAAAGTAGTTTGAAACGTATTTTGACAAAAGGATCAATTTTGGTTTCACCTTGTCAAAAGGCGCCAGCTCCATTTTCACTCTGATGTACGTATCTTAGATTTTGGACCCCAATTGAATCCCATTAGTTTTCATGGGAGCAGAAGGAGGTTATTATAATTCTTGAATTCCAATGCACCAGGCAGTCACATGTTCCCACCCAGCACCTGCATTGCTAATATTGCCTTTTCTATTTCTGTATCTTTTGCTTCTCAGCTCTGGAAGAGGAAAGAGCTGCTGGTACTTACAGCACATAGAAAAACCCAATATTGACACACAACATTCAACATTTAGAAAAGACATTCTAAATTCCCTCCTGAAAAGGGCCCTACTCCAATGAAAGTGGCATAAGTTGCCAACCAGTGCAGTACCACAAACATTCACACTTTATTTCCAATTGAATTGTTCAGGATCAGAGGAGATGAAGGCAAGGAGTACGTCCAAAGCAGTATGTGCCATATTTGCAGTTTCTGTGCTCTGCGGTTTCATCACCATCAGGGCCCTCTTCCCGGTGCTTTTCCTGCACTTCACACACATGGTGAGTTTGGTCAATCAATCAGTGAATGGGTTTAAATCTGGGGGAGTTCTGTGCTACACATTCTTATTGCAGTGACTATTCCTCTTGGGTCTGAACAGGATTAAGCATGAGAGAGGGAGGAAATAGGAATAGCATGAAGTCAGCACACTGGAATGAAGTGGTTGCAGTTTGAAAGTAAATGTTTTGTTCCTCTGCCATGCTACTGGTGGGACCACTTCTGCAACCTCTGCTCACATGAATAAGGGCTGCAGAATCAAGGTCTAAATCTTCACCTCCCTGAGTTTTTTCATTTCTGGCTCAATTTTTTTTCTAGACATGCTCCCTCCTGCCTTTACTGCAGGAAAACTTTGAATCCTGCTGATGAAATAAGAGTTGGCTGCCCCCAGGTACCCTGCATCAGCTTCTAAGAGGGGTCTGTAGACTTCTTTATCAGCAGAATGTGTGGAATCTTCAAAACTCAACATAGAACTGGAAGCGTTCCATGGCTGAGGATACAGAGGGAAGAATAAGACTATTTAGCTCTCACATACTGATGGTGCTTTTCAACCATACATCTCCAAGTGCTTTACTAAAGTAATTCAATAGTCTCCCCATTTTAGAGCCTGGAAACTGAGCCAGAGAGAGGTGAAATTTAGGTGACATAGGCACCATGGTACAACTAGGGTCAAAGACCCTGGCTCCAATGTGGTGCTATCTCCTATATCCCCTAAATCCACAGGGCAAACTCAACTAAAGCTTTGGGTAGAAACAACCTGAACTTTCCTGACAAACAATTAGGATTCCTTTGAAATTGGTTACAGTGCATTTTGCTGATTTATGTATATAACACCTGGAACTCACAACAGAAACAAGGAATTATAATTATCAACATAAATGAAAGACAGAAATGCTCATCATTTTTCTCTCATACACAAAAAATTCCCATGAAAATGTGGCTTTGTTGAATTCAGAATATTCTGAAGAAATTACAGAAAAAATGACATTTTTGTTTTTCAGATGGTCTTTGAAATGACATTTTCCATTTCAAAATGTGGTTTCGATGCAAAAAAGGTCACTTGACATCAATTTTTTTGTTTAAATCAAAAGTTAACATTTTCCATTTTGACATTTCCAATTTGATCATTTAGAAGTTTTTTGTTAAAAAATTTAAACGTTTCTACTTTTCTCCCAATTTGGAACGATAAAAAATGTAAAATATAAAAATGTGCAGCCAAAGGAAAAAAACAGTTTTTAAGCAACTCCACCAACAACTGGTGGGTCTAATGGTAACACAATGAACTTTATCGGCCCTCATTTACACCAGTGAATATCAAGAATATAGGGGCCAAAGAACTTGGCCCAATGTTGTCAACAGGGTGGGGCCCACAGACAGTAGCAGGAATGCCCCCCCCCACACACACACACAAAAACCCTATAGAAAGGTATAAAGAAAGAACCATGTTACTGTTTATTTCGGAGCTAAGCATGTGCTACATCAACCACCCAAAAATGCCAAAGATTTCTTCATAATGAACACACACATTTGTGTTTGTTGCACCTTGTTACCTAGCTCTGTATCATCAATACAGACACAACATGTTAAAAATAAAGAATAAAGAACCCTGAGACCCAGAAATGTGATTCACAGGAATAAAAGAATGAAGAGAAAGTGGTCTTGTAATATTTTAACACCTGAACTATGTTGGGAAAGGTGGAGTGAATGGGGTAAATTGAATATCAACAAATCACTGGTAGAATTTTAGTACGAATAATGCTGTAACAATTGTATATTCTGAACTAGTCTCTTGCATATTTGATGCCCTACCTATTACTACTTAAAATGGTTGATAAAATTAGTAACCAAATCCTAAAATTTCCTTTCCCCCGTTATCATTGGGTGCACTGACCGGGGGTGTGGGGAGGGGGGAAGAGCCTTTTAATATGTTCAAATTACTGGATCTTTTTTCACCCCGAGGAGAATAGGGAATTGTAGTTGAACCCCCATCTTCCCAATGAGACATGATACTAGGGTGAGAGAAAGCATGACAAAGAGGTAATTGGCCTGATATGTCAACTGGAAGTGAAAGAAAAGATCGGGGGGGGGGGGGGGGGAAATCAAACAATTGGACTTAAAATAGCAGAACAATGACTGAGTGGATCTTCAGCTCTACCTTTTCAGCCATTCCCCACCCTAGCAAATAGGGAAGGGGCACTGGGTAAAATTCCTGTTTGTATTCCAGAAAGGCAAATCAGCTGAGGTTTGATTGAGTTTTATTTTCTCTGTGCTGGAAAATGTCTACCTCTTCCATCCTGTGTGGGGCTAGAACAGTAAGGTGGAGGGAAGGAAAGGGTAGAGAGGAGGGGAGAAGACAAGGACAGGATGATGACAGAGTGACGGGCAGAGGCATATGGACTGAGTCAGATAACTCAGGACTCTATATCCTTATATTCTAGTATTGGAAATGCTGGTATTTCTATCCGCTATTAGGGCTCAATCCTGCTCAATAACAGAACTCCTGCTGCCCTCAGTGGTGCACTTTCAGACCCTTAATAAGCTTTTTTAGGGCAGAAAGAGCAATACAGGAAAGAGGTGATGGAGAGAAGTGGAGAAGAGATTGAGGGTAGTTAAATGTAGTTTATATTTTCAGTTTGTAAATAAAAACCTTGGGCTGCTCCAGCACAAGACAGTCTATAAATCAGTTAGACCAGTGGTCCCCAACCTTTTTCGTCTGGCGGGTGCCAGATGACGAGCCACGGAGGACTGTGGCGGCGGGTGAGCATCCACCGAAATGCTGCCGACAAGCAATAACGTCAATAGGCGTTGCTGCCGAAATGCCGCCAAGAAGCAGCGTCATCCAGAGGTGTAACCGCTGAAAATCGGCGGCATTTTGGCGGTGACGCCTCTGGATGACACTGCTTCTCGGCAGCATTCGGCGGATGCTTGTCCGCTGGCCAGTATGTGGGCACACTTAGATTCCTGGGCGGGCGCCATGGCTCCTGCAGGCACCGCATTGGGGACCCCTGAGTTAGTCAATAAGCAGAGGGCTAGTGCTAGTTCCGACCTGTTCACAGAGATGCTTTGACTAAGGCAGAGCTATACTGCTTTTATCCTCTTGCCCTTGTACCTGCTGGCTTTGGGGTTCACATCACTCCTCTCTACAGAAGAGAGATTAAGGTGGACGAAGCTAAAGTAACTACTCAGGGAAGGTATTTAAAAATTGTACTTTTTTCTGGTTAAAAATCAAACCCATAATTTCTGGCAGCCAGCAGTGGGAGTTGAGCTGGGTAGGTGAAAGAGCAGAATGTGATCTTTTCTGCTTCATACATCATCCCCAAACCAGTACGTTATAACACTTTGCATTGGTCAGTAAACCAAGCTCTTTGCTTAAGCCATTGAAGACCTAGGTGGGCAGCAACAAGATGCCATATCAAGAATCACATATCTATGACCACACTAAGGCCCTGTCAGTGGTGCAAGTAGGGTGGTCCAGTCTGGTATGCTGGACAAGTAAGCTATTTATAGCTGGTACACTGTACCAGTAAGACACAGGAGGAGCAGAACGTGGGACCACCTGGCAGGAACCGTGACCAATGGGAGCTGCGGGGGCGGTGCCTGCAGGCATGAGGGCTGCGCGTGGTGCCTTCCTGGCTGCCCATGCGCCTAGAAGCAGCAGGGACCTGGCAGTTGCTTACTTGGAGCTGCAGTAAGCACCATCGGGACCCCACACCCCAACCCCCTGCCCCAGCCCAGAGTCCTCTCCTGCACCCAAACTCCCTCCCACACCACCCCAATCCCCCCTTCTTTCACCCCCAAATGCCTTATTCCCAGCCCCACTGCAGAGTTCACACCCCAGCCAGAGCCCGCACCCCAAACCCCTCATCTCTGGACCCACGTCAGAGCCTGTACCCCCAGCTGGAGTCTTCACCCCGTGCACCACAGCCCCCCTGCCCCAGCCCGGAGCCCACTCCTGCACCCCAATCCCCCTCATCCCTGGCCCCACCCCAGGGCCTTCACCCCCAGGTGGAGCCCTCTCCCACACCCCAGCCCCTACTCCAGCCTGGTGAAAGTGAATGATGGTGGGGGAGAACGAACGATGGAGGGAGGGGGGATGGAGTGAGCAGCGGCGGGGCAGCGGAGAATGGGCGGGGCTTCAGGGAAGTGGCAGGGCAGGGAGCGGGACAGATGTGTTTATTTTTGTGCGATTAGAAAGTTGGCAACCCTACATGGCTCTCTAGCTCATCCTGTAACAGCTCATGCATTTTGCTTGGGAGGTCCTCAGTACATAAACCAAGATCATGACTGTCACATTAGGACATGCTACTATATTTGAAATGTCTAGTGTAGACAAGGCTGTGTCCAATTTAACATGTGCTAAACTTCTTGAGTTAAAACCTAGGCCTTAGCATGTGTCAAAGGCAGTATGCCTTGTCTACACTAGCCTGTTGAAACATGTTAGCTAACACACAAACCTGGGAAAAACTAAATACCTCCCCGGGCACCTATAGCATGTAATACTTCCCTGCCCCCAAGCACTGACCCTGCATATAAAACAAGGAAAAACTTTATCAGGGGACAAGGAAACACAGCAATAATCTGTATAAATGAATAACCAGTACAACATCCAGCCTATTGGTAACTTTACCAGTAATCTTTTACTCCAGTTCACCCTAGCCTCAGCCCCCCTTTTCTCTCTGCTACACCACACTCCCAGTTTGATGTCAGTGGTTAGGTAAGTCCAAGACTCCAGGAATACAACTGGCCAAGCCCTACCTCCAGCCCCTAGGGAAAATGCTGGCTGGTCTGGTCCGGGGTTTTCACCACCTCAGCCAGCTATGGTGATAACTTTGTTGATGCTGGGGAGGGGACCCTCACCAGAGATCATTCAGCTCTGTTGCTGCCCTCTGCACCTTCAGCAAAGAGCAACCCTGCTACTGCCTTTTGGTACAAGTGTCTTTGTACCATCTCTCCTCAGTCATCCATGCATCTTCTCTTTGCAAAACCTTCAGTGCAGAACAATCAAGGACATATAGAACCCTCAGCCAGAGTCCTTCCCAGCTGGGATGCACATTTTCCCACAAGTAAAGAGCCCCTTTTCTCTCTGCTCAGTTCAGTCTCTCTACCCCACCAATTAAGAGTTCATATGCAAAGTGTCACTGAAGGAATTCTGGATAGCAAGCTTATGCAAATGAACCATCTGTAGTTGTACTTTCCCCTGTTCAGCAATAGATGGTGACAGAGCTCCTTTCCCTTGTGGAGCATCTGTCCACTCTTTGGTAGCAATGAGCAGCCTACCCACTATAGCTTCAGGCTTACGTTTAGGATCATACCATGTCTTAAGATTAAAAGTTCTGCAGGAAAATTCTCCTTTCCAGGGGAGATGGGCAAGGCAATGGAAATGCAGGAGTCCTTGTAATTTCCAAAGGAAACCTGTATAGACATTGTCCAACAAAGGAGAAACACTCAGACTCTTTTAAGGCAGGTGAACGGTTAACGAGGGAGAGAGTTTCACAAGTGGTGACAACTTCCTTCCTGGGCTGAGGGGACATTTCAGAGATGTTCATTTATACCATGAGGTCAATGACAAAGAGCCTCTTACCACATAACAGCTGGTGTGGCTGTGCACCTGGAGCAGGGAGCTATGTTGGTTTACAGAAGGGTCCATAGCTGCATTCCCATCCTCTTTCTTGGAGAGTCTAGAAAGTGATCAGAGCTAAAAATAATTGCTTTCAAACTAGAGAGGACTCAAGATCCCTAAGCTGGATCCAGATCTTGATCATCCCTACATATGGGGGTGTTTGGGGATGGCATTTTGGTTCAACTCACTATGGAGAAAGGGGTATTTGCAAAATGTTGTTCTGGCTCTACTTTTAGAATCTGAATCCTCTTAAAATTTGTGTGTGGGGGGGTTAAATAGGTATAGCTCATAGAACTGGAAGGGACCCTGAAAGGTCATTGACTCTAGCCCCCTGCCTTCATTAGCAAGACCAAGTACTGATTTTGCCCCAGATCCCTAAGTGGCCCCCTCAAAGACTGAACTTACAGCCCTGGGTTTAGCAGGCCAATGCTCAAACCACTGAGCTATCCCTCCCCCCCCCCATGGTTCAGGCACATCTCTTTGTCAAACATTAAAAAGATAAATACGTGGTTTGTTAACATATCATTAGTTCAATAGTAACACACTAAACAGGAAAACGGAAGTGGATGAAAATGTCCATAAATAATTTTTTACCTGTGTTTATTTGATCACATTTCTCCTCCTCCAACAACAGTCATGTCAATGAGCTGCTAACAGGATCTTAGCCATTACTTCACTGAGCCTACTTTGGATGTCATTTCAGCTATTTCAGCTTACCCTCGAAAACTGCCACGTTCCAATTAAAGGGAATATTTCAGCCCACAGTTGCAGAAGCAATATGAGAGTCCAGGGTTTCTACAGCATCCCTTTATTGGTATCCAAAATAGTGAAGTTCCCTAATTGCATTGTGAGCTCCCTCCAAGGAACACTGCCCAAAGCCAGGAATGATCAGCTCCCATGTCCAGCCTGAACAAAACAAATTTGGTATACTCCCTTGTTTACACACTAGATTTTTTTTTTTTAAAGTGTTCTCCCTTGAACCATTGTTGTTTCTCTACAAAACCCCCTACCTATGCTCAAGTAAGTGTTCTGATGCGTGGATCCAAAATCTGCATCAGTTCCACTGGGACTTCATTTTCTCCTGACTGGTCATGCCTGTCTCCTGCACTCTGGACCCTCAGCTACCACCACCACCTGGGACCCCCGATCAATTCAAGCTTCATGGAGTGGTGAGAACCCAGCTCTCTCTCTCACTCTAGGTATAGCCTTCTGACCCTGACTTGTCTGATCAGTTATAGTTTTCTAAACCTGACTTTTATAATCAAGTTTAAGTTAAATTTAATATTACAACTGTTTTGTTTGCTTGGCTCCCCTATGGTTATTACCTGGAAATAAATTACTTTCAGGATTAAGCTGGTTGCCCCTCTCTCTCTCTCTCCCGCCCCCCCCCCCCCCCCCCGTGGGTGTTTTTTGCTTTCCTCATTTGCTCTGCAGCAACACTCCTCGTACGTAAGCTAAAAGATCCCTGCAGCACCCAAAAATCCTGTGGGGTTTGCTCATCAAGTGGGTTACTACCAGAACAATTGTAACATGAAAGTGGGATAGGGATATGCTGAACCTTGGACATATGAGGGTGACAGCTTGGAGGTGCTGTTCGACCCAGCCTACTGAGTCCAGGGACATATAAGGGATCAGGTTGGGAGTGCTGATTAACCTGGTCCTCTCAGACACACTCTGTTAATGTGTGTGTGTTCGTCTGATTCTGGGGCTGGAAGAACCCAGCCCTGGGGAACTAGGTCCTGCAGGATAGCTCCATTGGGAGAGAACTTGCAGCAGGGAGAAGTAGAACTCCGTATGAGAACACAAGTGACACAAGCAGTACATTGATAGAAGTACAGAACCCTCACCCCTGAAGAGTAACGCTAATAAGTGTACCCCAAAGTAACGGCAAAGCTGGTAACAATAAAGATATAATCTTGGAAAAACACAGGATAGGGAGATCTCCCTTGAGGATTTATAAGACTAAGATGTCTCATAAGGGGAAGTGGGAAGGAGGAAGTCACAGAAAACAGGAGAGTCACTGGAGAGAACATCCAGTAGCTTTGGCCAGTACAAACTTGTCCACATTTTCTTTCTGCCTGTCAGATCACTGGGCCTGAAATTAATGTCCCTACAGTGTAAGGTACCCAGGTGTATGGAGAACATGTTGCACAATAACACGGGGCAGCTGTGCTTGCCATATAATTAGTATATTGGTGCATTAGGAACTTCAGTATACAATGGATAGGTTCGTAGTAGCAGAGCTGGAAAAGCCACACTGCATCATGTACTCCACCAAAGGACAGAACATAGTGCCCAACTATGCACATACAACCAGTAGACATGAAAGTCAATGGAAGCAGTGGGTCCTTAGTATTGGAAAAGCAGGCACCAGGTGTCTCAGAAATGTTCACTGAGATTTTCTCAAAGTCTGGCTGCATGAAATCGTCCTGTTTACGATAATATACCACCCTGAACACAAGAGGCAGCTCTCCTTAAGCATTCGTAGCCAGTTTCAAAACCAACACCAATCCTTAATGTGCTATGAAAGTCAAATTAGATTACAGGGCTGCTGTTATAAAAGAAATTGATTGTTTCCCACCCCATATTATTATTATTACCATAGACTTAGTAGCCCTAGTCATGGATCTAGTCATGGGCCAGAACCTCTTTGGGTTGGATGAAAAGCCAGCTCAGATGCAGGTTGCCTTCAGGGAGGGTGAATGCTGAGTTCACAGAGACACTTCAGGCTTAATCATCACTTTATATTTTTAAAATAAACTTTTCTTAGGCCCTGGAAATCTGGGAAAACTCTAAACAGTGTTGCTATTTCTGTACCTTTTACATTAAATAGGAAGATTCCATTTATCTACAGTGGAAGCTCTCGAACTGTGTTTCCTCCGGAGTAACTGCATGTGTTGACCATGCCCCAAACCAGCTCTGCACATTGGGGTTACAGCTGCTGTTCAGAGAAGCTTATGGAGGTGTATTCAGTCTGTGACTCTGATGTAGGCTGTCTCTGCCCACAGTCTTCTCCAGCCCTTATGTAAATTGTTGGTAACCTCCTTGGTGATGAATTTTCCATGTGAGATTCCTCAGGATTTTGGATCTAGATCAGAAATAAAAAAGAAGGTAAGAATCTTACACCTGTGGATCAGCCTTGACGAATAAGAGAATCTCATTGAAGGAACTGGGTATATTTAGTTTGGGAAAGAGGAGATTAAGGGAGGGGGGGCATGATAGCGGTCTTCAAATAATTGAAAGGCTGCCATAAAAAAAGATGGAGAAAATTGTTCTCTCTTGCCACAGAGGGCAGGGTAAGAGGCAATGGATTCAAACTGCAGCATAGCAGATTTAGATTGAATCTCAGGAAAAACTTCCTAACTGTAAGAACAGTAGGACAAGGGAACACTGCCTAGGAAAGTAGTGGAAGCTCCTTCACTGGAGGTTTCAAGAAGAGGTTGGATGCCCATCTGTCTTGGATGGTTTAGAGACAACACATCCTGCATTTTGGCAGGGGGTTAGACTAGATCAGTGGTTTTTAAACTGCGGGTCGCAACCCAGTACTGCATGGCGGAATGTAAGGCACTGGGTCGCAGTGGCTCTGGTCAGGACCACCAACCAGGCCATTAAAAGTCCTGTTGGGGGTGCTGCCCGGTTAAGGCAGGCTAGTCCCTACCTGTTCTGACACCACACTGCACCCCAGAAGCAGCCAGCAGCAGGTCCAGTTCCTAGGCAGGGTGGCCATGGGGCTCCACACGCTACCCCCACTCCAAGCACTGGCTCCGCACTCCCAATGGCTGGTAGCTGGAGGGAGGGCTGTCAGTGCCTGCAGGTGAGAGCCACATGGAGCTGCTTGAGTGCCTCCGCCTAGGAGCCAGACCTGCTGCTGGCCGCTTCCGGGGCGCAACACAGTCCGCGGTGCCAGGACAGGCAGGAAGCCTGCCTTAGTACCCTCGCTGTGCCACTGACTGGGAGCCATCCTAGGTAAGCCCATGCCCCAATCCCCTGCCCCATCCCTGAGCCCCCCAAACCTGGAGCCCCCTCCTGCACCCCAAACCCCTCATCCCCAGCCTGCACCCCCAGCCCAGAGCCCTGACCCCCTCCTGCACCCCAACCCCATGTCCCAGCCCAGAGCCCCCTCCCATACCTTGAACCCCTCGTTTCCAGCTCCACCCTGCAGCCCTCACCCCTGCACCCCAACCCTCTGCCCCAGTCCTGAGCCCCTCCCACACTCCAAAGCCCTCATCCCCAGCTCCGTTGGGTTGCAGGTATCAACAATTTTCTTCAGCTGGGTCGCCAGAAAAAATGTTTGAAAACACTGGACTAGATGACACTTGTGGTCCCTTCTAGCCCTATGGTTCTATGATTCTATTTTCCATTATATAACAGCAAAAGGAGTGATTGTTCCTGTTCCAGTCTCCTCTCTTGGATTTGAACAGAGTTGAGCGAATAATTGTTTTTTGGTTTTGGGGGCTGAACTGAAAAAATCTGGAAAAAAATCAGTTTGGTTCAAACCGAAACTGATTTTTTTTTGTTTCTCAATGAAAAAAAAATTCATTTGGGGTTGTTTGACCAGAAATTAGTTTCCTTAGGGCAGCGGTGTTCATTTTGAGATGTTTTCATGTGTTTTTCACCCCCCCTTTTTTAATTTGGCTAAATTTCAAAACAAAATGGTATTTCATTTTGAAATGGTTGAAATGTTTCATTTCTACTTTTTTTTTTTTTTAAAAAAATCCCATTTTGGGGCTGAAACTATTTGTAAACTCAGATTGAATTTGGCAAACAGTTTCAGTGGCCCCCCAAAAGCATTTTTCATCAAATTTACTATTTGCCAAATACATTAATAGAATCATAGGACTGGAAGGGACCTCGAGAAGTCATCTAGTCCAGTCCCCTGCACTCAAGGCAGGACTGAGTATTATCTAGACCATCCCTGACAGGTGTTTGTCTAACCTGCTCTTAAAAATCTCTAATGATGGAGATTCCACAACCCAGCTCTAGCTCTGAAAAGGGTCCCAGAGCTAAGGACAACAATTCAAAACAATGAAGTAAAATGATGGCAGCTGCAAGAGACAAATTAAGATGAGATTAGGGGCGGAGATTGACATTATGACTAAGGCTTAGATTTTGTCATAGTTATTTTTAGTAAAAGTCATGGACAGGTCACGGACAGTAAACAAAAATTCACGGAATCCGTGACCTGTCTGTGACTTTTGCTGCTGCGGCTCCATGGTTGGCTGGGAACTGTGGGGTTCCCCCTCTACCCATGGCAGCTGGAAGTTGCAGGGGGGGGTCCTCTCCGTCTACAGCGACTGGGAGCTGCAGGGTGACCATATTTCCCAAAGAGAAACGAGACACCCCCAACCACTTGCCTAAGGCATCCCCCTCCCCCTGCATAAGGCTGTCACCCCTCGCTGGAACCCCAAGTAGGGTCCCCTCAGGAGTCTGTCACCTGTCGCTGGAACCTTGCAGGGGGGCCCGTGTTGCTGCTGTCACCTGTCACTGGAACCCTGCCAGGGCCCCGCTGGCTGCCAGCTCCAGAGTCCTGCCGCCCCTGGGGCTGAAGCAGAGAATGTCAGGAGGTCTCTGGAAGTCAGGGATTCTGTGACTTCCATGACCTCCGTGACATAAACGTAGACTTAATTATGACACATGGCAAAAATATTTTCATCAGGGAGCCTGGAATCCATAGATTTATGCAGAACAGACTCAAACGATCAGGGACAGAGGAGAAATAACATGTTACTTCTACCACCTGATTTGCCCCATGGACTAACCCCAAGGGCCAAACCCACACTGAGAAGATGCCTTGAACAGAAGACTGGTAAAGTGCACAGATATCCAGAGAGGAAAATGTTTGCAAAAGCCTTTTATGGAGAGATCACAGATGCTACCACAAGTAGAGCAGAGCAGAGCAGTGCTAATTGGCTGAGAGCATCTGAGCTCAAACCAAGGCTGTGGTTCAAGCTGAGAAGTTCACACAGCTCTAGTCATGGGCTGGTGGGTCAGCGGGACTGTCGGAGGTTGTGGGGGTCATGATGCTAGGATATCCCCGAGATCAAAGGAGGATTACTTGGAAGGACAAGAGAGTCAGTGATGCAAAGGTAGATGGGAGGTGACAAATGAGGAGAGGGAGAAACAGGCAGCTGAGCGAGCTAGGGAACAGAGGGGGTGATATGTGAGGGACACATTATCTGAGCATTTCGCAAGTTTGTGTTTCGCAAAGGGATGAAGGTTTATGAAGCTTTGGTTTTAAAGTGAACTGATTCATCCTTCCGCAGCAGCAAACAACTTAGTCTTGCAAAGGCAGGTGCTGACAGCGTGTGCAGGAGGAGCATAGAAAACCACACAAAGTGGAGCTGTAGAAATCAGGGGCGGCTCTAGATTTTTTGCCGCCCCAAGTACGGCAGGCAGGCGGCTTTCGGCAGCGCACCTGTGGGAGGTCCCTGGTCCCGCTGATTCGGCGTACCCACCGCTGAATTACTGCCGAATCCGCGGGACCGACGGACCTCCTGCAGGCATGCCGCCGAAGGCAGCCTGACTGCCGCCCTCGCAGGGACCAGCAGGGCGCCCCCTGCGGCTTGCCGCCCCAGGCACGTGCTTGCTGCGCTGGTGCCTGGAGCCGCCGCTGATAGAAACCCCTAGTATTGTTGCAAGAAAATCGTGAAACCGCCCTGACCCTCAGCAAGGGGAATAACCACCTAAAGGGCTGGAGTCAGGGGCTGCAGGGGAGTGCCCGCTGAGGAACACATTCAGAGTTGGAAGAAAGAACCAGAACTCCAATGATGCTGCAGTCAAAGGATGAGTTGGGGCAGATGGGGAAGTACAGGAGTGCAATCATTCTCTATGGGTATGGTCTTCGATGCAGTTACCCTGGGCTCTTAGTTTTAGCCCTAACTCCCCTACCATCCACACGCACAAACATTTTACCTGGGTTTGGTGGTGCTTTAAGCTGACCTGGCTGGGGTGCAGCTTAGAACTCAGGCTCCCCTTTACTCAGGCTGGAACCCAACTATTCTGCAGTGAGGACACAGGCTGGATGACTCAAGTGCTGATAGTCCCAGAATCATAGAAATGTCAGGCTGGAAGGGACCTCAAGAGGTCATCTAGTTCATGCCCCTGGCTGAGGCAGGACCAAGTATTATCGAGACCATCCCTGAGAGGTGTTTGTCTAACCTGTTCTTTAAAACCTCCAATGACGGGGATTCCACAACCTCCCTTGGTAACTGTAATCAGATGCAGACTCACCCCTGCGGCACCTCCTGCTGGTCATCTCAGGAATTAGCTCACTAGTCATCAGAGCGCCCTCTGCAGGCCAGGTGTCCCACATGTCATTGGCCCCCAGGTCCCACCCAGACCCCGGTGCCCTTGGCTTGGGTGCTGCCCCCCCTGGCAGTACCCCACTCTCTCTCTGGGTCTCCCCACCCAGGGGAACTCCCACCCCCTATCCCAATGTCACCTCAGTCATGGCTACTGCCAGTCACCATCTAGCCCCCGCTCCCTGGGGCAGACTGCAGTCTATCAGCCAATCATCACAGGCAACAAGGGGTTTGGACTGGCTGCCTTTACCCACCCTCAGGCTGCCCCTCTGCAACCCCAATACCTATGTGAGCCTAGGACCAGGCCCTGCAGCCTGGGGAAGTTGCTGGCCTAGGGCTTCCCAGCCCCCAAGGCCTTTCCCCAGCCCTGCCTCACTCTAAGTCCCCAGGTGAGCTCCCTGCAACCAAGCCTGTCTCTCTCCAGTCAGAGGGGGACTCCTCAGCTTCTGACTGCCCTGGCCTTCTTATAAGGCTGAGTTGCTCAGTTTGGGGCATGGCCCCAGCTGCAGCCACTTCCCCAATCATGTGGGATTTTGCTTCTTTACACAGCCCCAGCCCTCTGCAGGGCTGGCTTTAACCCTTCCCAGGCAGGAGCGGGTGATCACCGCGCTACAGTAACCTATTCCATTACTTAGCTATCCTTCTATTTAGAAAGTTTTTCCTGATATCTAACCTGAATCTCCCTTGCTGCAGATTAAGCCCATTACTTCTTGTCCTACTTTCCGTGGATATGACAATTGATCACTATGCTCTTTGTAACAGCCCTTAACATATTTGAAGACTGGTATCAGGTTCTGCCTCAATCTTCTTTTCTCAAGATTAAACATGCCCAGGTCCTTTAATCTTTCCTTATAGGTCAGGTTTTCTAAACCTTTAATAATTTTTGTTGCTTTTTTCTGGACTTTCTCCAATTTGTCCACATCTTTCCTAAAGTGCGGCACCCAGAACTGGACACAGTAGTCCATCTTAGGCCTCACCCATGCCAAGTAGAGTGAGACAATTAGCTCCCATGTCTTACATACAAAACTCTTGTTAATACATCCCAGAATTATGTTAGATGTTTTTGCAGTTGCATCCCATTTTTGGATCACATTCAATTTGTGATTCATTATACCTTCTGATCCTTTTCAACAGCACAACCACCTACCCAATCATTCCCCATATCATATTTGTGCATTTGATTTTTCCTTCCTAAATGTAGTACTTTGCACTTTTCTTTACTGAATTTCATCTTGTTGATTTCAGACCAATTCTCCAATTAATCAAAAATAACAGGAGTACTTGTGGCACCTTAGAGACTAACAAATTTATTAGAGCATAAGCTTTCGTGGGCTACAACCCACTTGCATCCGAAGAAGTGGGTTGTAGCCCACGAAAGCTTATGCTCTAATAAATTTGTTAGTCTCTAAGGTGCCACAAGTACTCCTGTTATTTTTGCGGATACAGACTAACACGGCTGCTACTCTGAAACCTCCAATTAATCAAGGTCATTTTGAATTCTACTCCTGTCCTTCATAGTGCTTGCTGCCCCTCCCAGCTTGGTGCCATTCACAAATTTGATAAGAATACTCTCCACCCCATTACCCAAATCATTAATGAAAATATTGAATAGTACCAGACCCAGGATAGACCTATGTGGGATCCCACTAGATATATCATCCCAGTTTGACTATTGAGTTTGTTTTTTCAACCAGTTGTGCAGACACTTTATAGTAATTTCACCTAGACCCCATTTCGCTAGTTTTCTTATGAGAATGTCATGTGGGACAGCGTCAAAAGCCTTACTAGATTCAAAAAATATCACATCTACTGCTTCCCCCCACCCACTAGGCCACTACCCTCCAATGCAGTGGTCCTCAAACGTTTTACCTCACGCTCCCCTTTACCCCTGTCCTCTCCCTCTCCCCCCGCCAAGCCAGGAGCGGGGCCATGGCTCCAGGAGGGGGGACATGGACAGGGATAAGGGGGCCGAGGCTGGGGCCAGGCCAGCCACAGAGTCTCAGCCCCAGGCGTAGGGCCAGCAGCCAGGGCCAGGAACAGAGCTGGGTGGCTCTCCTTCCCCGCCTCAGGCCCGAGCCCCAGTTGCACCCCCCCAACATTCCTCCTTGCCCCCCTAGGAGGGTGCGCCCCACAGTTTGGGGACCTCTGCTCCAATTTCTTCATTGTCTTCCCACAAGTCCCCCTGAAAGACAGAAAAGGTCTTTCACAGTTGACTAGCAATGGAGCCCAGAGTGTCTCAGCACAAAGAACCCGGGCAAGGCTAACCTGCATGTTCAGACCCAAGTGCTATTCACCAAAGTTAACTCTGCAGTGAAGCTGTACCATACATGTTTGTACAAGCGCTTGGCACAATGGGGCCATGACTTGGTGGCCTCTAAGCACTATTATAATATAAATGTTAAATAATAAAATAATAATAGTATTAATTAATAATCTATGCACCACAGAACAGACTTGACTAGCCCCTCAAATTAACTACTCTCCTTCCCTTTTACAAATTCTAATCCCATTCATATCTGTGTCCTTCTCTAGTGAATTCACATTTACTCGCTCAGAGAAATGCTGCAATAAACCAGATGATGACTTTGGAGCAGTGTCAGAGCTCGGCTCTTGTGGGCTCATGCTCGCTCTGGCCAGCCAGCTGGGAGGGGAAGGCTGCAGGGTTTGCTGATGAGGCCTCCAGGGCCGCAAAACCCACAGTTACAATAGCTAGGCTTCAATATGCTCCTCTTCCCTAAGGCCCCACCCTCCCAATATATCTGATACCATACCGGTGCGGGAGGATTGTTCCTGGCTGGCGTTACACCCTCCCATGTCTCAGCACTCAGATAATATGACAATCTCTGCAAACTTCATATATTTGTGTTCTGTTCCATGAGAGTATGGGATGAAGAATCAGGTCCTAATAAGAACTGTATAGAGAACTGGCCTTACTGGCCAGGAGCAGATGGACAGCTGCCCATCTCTTGGATCTCTGATACTCTTTCACCGATTTTTATTCAAATCAATAGTAAAATTTGCTCTGAGCTTTTCAGAAAAAAATTATTACGGACAAAATTCTGCAATGAGTTACACAGCGATGTTAGTTGCTGGATGCAAGAAGCAGAAGCTAACTGAAAGGAGCAGAATACTGTTATCTAATTTGTGCGGATGAAGCAATCAATGGATGTGCAAAGTGAAGTAATTCCACTAATATGCAGGCAGGTAAGAAGTTTGTGTGGGGCAGAGGCGGTACAACAGGAAAAGGGGATTTGATCGATCATAAAGAGGAGAAAATCCGGCTAAGCCTCTTCTGTGGTTGCAACTAACAGAAGGGTGCAAACAAAAGGAAACTTCCTTTTGCAGTTGGTCAGAGCCTGAGTCTAGTGCCCCTTGGTCATGATACCATATGCCCTTATACTGCTTAGCATTTGACAGAGAGTTTTTGCTTAGTTATTGGTGTGTGTTTCAATCTCTGTAATGAAAGTACTTTGCTATCAGGCCCGCAATGGGGTGGGGCAAAGGAGGCAATTGCCCAGGGGCCCAGGTGATTTAAAAGGACCTGGGGGCCCCCAGCCACCACCGCCAGCAGCAGCGCAGTGGGGCTAAAGGCAGGCTTCCTGCCTGCCCTCGCTCCGCACCGTTCCGGGAAGTGGACAGCACGTCCCTGCGGCCCGGGTGGGAGGAGGGGGGCAGGAGGTCTCCATGAGCTGCCCCCGCCCTGAGCACCGACTCTGCAGCTCCCATTGGTTGGGAACTGTGGCCAATGGGAACTGTGGGGGCTGTACCTGCGGGCAGTGGCACACAGCGCTGCAGAGAACCCCTGGGCTCCCTGCCTAGAAGCCGCTGCCAGAGTGGTGTGCCAGACACTTTTGGGAGCTGCCTGAGGTAAGCGCTGACCCCCTGACTCCATCCTGCACCCCAACCCCCTGCCCCAGCCTAGAGCCTGCACTCAAACTCCCTCCCAGATCCTGCACCCCTCACCCGTACCCCAGCCCAGAGCACGCACCCCATCCCCAAACTCCCTCCCAGAGCCTGCACACCGCAGTCCCTCCTGCACCCAAACTCCCTCCCAGGGCCTGCACCCCGCACCTCCTCCCACCCCCCAACCGCCTACCCCAGTCTGGTGAAAGTGAGTGCGGGGACAGCGTGAGTGATGGAGGGAGGGAGGATGGAGTGAGCAGGGGGCAGGGCCTTGGAGAAGGGGCGGGACAGGGGTGTGGTCTCAGGGAAGGGGTGGGGTAGGGGGCAGGGCAAGGGTCTTTGGGTTTGCGCGATTAGACAGTTGGCAATCCTACCAGGTGGGCATGTGGAAGCCCTGGCCGTGCTGGAAGAGCCTGCCCAGCAGTGCAGCCGACAGTTTGCTGGGCACCAGCCAGCGTGGGCGCAGCACTGCCCAAATGTCAAGCGTGCACAGCCTGTGTGTGCGTGGGGGCCCATTGACTGTTCTACCCTGGGGCCCGGAATTGCTGTCGGTGGGCCTGTTTACTATCATGGCGCTAGGTCAGAGGTTTCCAAATTTGGTCAGCAGGGTATTTGCTGATGGATCATGGCTAGCTGGGAGATGTTCATATGCATTCCAATGAAGAGCCTACAGTCCTGTAAAAATTGCTAGAAACAAAGAAGTCAGCCTAGCTGACTATGGGCCTCAAACAAAGCCCTTTGAAATCAGTGGGAGTCTTTCCATTGACTTCAATGGCTATTGGATGAGGCCCTATATGAAAGGCTACTGTTGTATAAGAGGAGGAACTGACTTACATTACTGGAGCTGTGGAGAGTTACTGTAGCCTATTTTCCCTGTATTTCTCTGTATTTTAATTTCATATTTACTTTGGTCTGATAATGCTTTTGAATATTTGTCTTTTTGACACCCCCCAAAAATAAATGCAAAAACTTACCATTGAAAATTTAACCATACAAGAAAAAAGAACTAGATAAATTCATGGAGGATAGGTCCATCAATGGCTATTAGTTAGGATGGGCAGGGATGGTGTCCCTAGCCTCTGTTTGCCAGAAGCTGGGAATGGGTGACAGGGGATGGATTACATTTACTACTGGGATGTCTAAGCAGCTGTGAAGCCTTCACTTCATCCTCTAAGCTGGGATGGGTACTCAGTGATGCAAGGGCTTCTGTGGAGCCCTGCCTCATTCACTGCAAACCTTATGAGACTCAGGCAACATGAGCTGAGAGCACCCAGCATTTCAGAGGCAAACTGATCCTCCAACTAATCCTGATTCAGAGATTCTAAGGCCAGATGATCGACTAGTCTGACCTGCATAAAACAGGCCATGGGACCTACCCAGTAATTTCTGCATCAAGCCCATAAGGTCTGTTTGAACTAGAACATCTTTTTTTTAGAAAGAATCCAGTCGTGATTTAAAGACTTCAAGCGACTGAGAATCCATCATCCATCCCTAGGGAAGTTACTCCAACGGTTAAGAACCTTCATTGTTAAAACTTTGCACTTTATTTGTAGTCTGAATTATTCTAGCTTCAGCTTCCAATCCCTGGATCTCCTGGATTATGCCTGCTAAATTAAAGAGCTGTCAGAAAGCTCTTCTCCATGTAGGTATTTGTAGACTGTAATCAAGTCAACTCTTAACCTTTTCTGGGATAAACTAGATTGTTTGAACTTCTTGAGGCATGACTTCCAGACATCAGATCATCCTTGTCAGTCTTTCCTGAACCCTTTACAATTTTCAGCATCTTTTTTGGCAAGTGGTACCAGAAGTGGATACAATATTACAGTAATGGTCTCAGTAATGCTGTATGCAGAGAACATAAGAACGGCCACACTGGGTCAGACTAAAGGTCCATCTAGCCCAGTATCCTGTCTTCCGACAGTGGCCAATGCCAGCTGCCCCAGAGGGAATGAACAGAATGGGTAATCACCAAATTATCCATCGCCCATTCCCAGCTTCTGGCAAAAGTAATAATGCTTTCCCACTCATAAAGGATATTCCTATCCTTATGCATCCAAGGACCTCATTAGCCCTCTTACCTACAGCAATACACTGGGAGCTCATGTTCAGTTGGTTATCCAATGTGATCCCTAAAACCTTTTCAGTGTCACTGCATTCCAGGAGATAGTGCCTCATTTTGTAAGGGTGACCTACATTCTTTGTACTTCGATAACTCATCTCGCATTTGTCTGTGTTAAAATGTGTGCTCTTCCAGCGAGCCCATCTTACCAAGGGATCCAGGTCAGTCTGTATAACTGCCCTGCTTCTATCGTTATTTAGCACTCCACCAATTTTTGTGTCATCTGCAAATTTTCCTGGCAATGAATTTATATTTGCTTCCTTAACCCTATTAGTAGGGCTCCATGTTTGTCACGGAGGTCACGGACTCCATGACTTCCTGCAACCTCTGTGACTTGTGCAGTGGCCAGTGTGGCTGACCCCAGGACCGCCCGAACAGCTGGCCCTGGAACCAGTTGCTCAGGTGGCCCTGGGGACAGCCACACCAGCCGCTGCTGGAGCGGCCCCAGCCCTGGGGCCAGATCCACCGGCCACTGCTCTGGCAGCCCCAGGCAGCTGGTCCCGGGGACCATCTGAGAAGCGGCCGATGCAGCTGGCCCTGGTGACTGCCTGAGCAGCGGTCCCGGGGTGGCTGGAGCAGTGACTGGCCCTCTGGGGCTCCCTCCTCCGGCCCCTGGCAGTGACCGGAGCAGCCGCTGGCCCCCCGGGGCTCCCCCCAGTAGCTGGTGCCGTGGGCAGTGGCCTCTCTAAGATTCAATCAAGGGTGTTTATGGTATAAGTCCGGGGTAGGCAACCTATGGCACGCATGCCAAAGGCGGCATGTGAGCTGATTTTCAGTGGCACTCACACTGCCCAGGTCCTGGCCACCGGTCCAGGAGACTCTGCATTTTAATTTAATTTTAAATGAAGCTTCTTAAACATTTTAATAACCTTATTTACTTTACATACAACAATAGCTTAGTTATATATTATAGACTTACAGAAAGAGACCTTCTAAAAACATTAAAGTGTATTACTGGCACGCGAAACCTTAAATTAGAGTGAATAAATGAAGACTCGGCACACCACTTCTGAAAGGTTGCCGACCCCTGGTATAAGTCATGGACATGTAACGGGCCCTGATTTTTTGTTTCTTGCCTGAGGCTGAGGAGGACCAGCAAAAATATTTGTGTTCGGCTGAGACAAAATATTTGCCTTTGTGCTGTACTTTAAGTGGCACCTTTTACACCTGTGACTTAATCTGAGAGACGGGAATGGGAAGTGGCTGTTGCTATTGAAGATCCATTTACATCAGAATCTGTGACATCATCTGAATTGTCTTGCCCACCTAGATCTATGTCTGCTCATAGGATAAATATTTGATTTCTGCAAACCCCTCTTCCTTCTTGTAAGTGCCATCAGGGATGGGTCAGCCTGCATCAGTGCTGAGCACATTATAAATTACATACTTACTGGAACCTGCATTTCCACAGTTGAAATGAGGTTCAGACACAGTTAATGTGATGTGTCTGGTTTGCTGTGGTACTTTGAAGGTGACGCTGTAGACTCCGCTGTCATTGAGCTGCAGGTTCTGAAGGAGCAGAGAAGCATTTTCAGGGAAAAATACAGTCCGGCCTTGGTATGCGAGATGTGTATAATTATGTCCAGAGCAGCGGGTGTTCAGTAGTGTTACTGAAATTCCATTGAATTGACAGAGGACGGTGAAAAGACCTATTGAATTTATAGGAGACAGACCGAAGGACAGACTGACCGACAGTTCCATTGCTTGAACTCTGAGGGATTTCAATGAAGACAGGCTGGGAGAAACCTGCAATAAACAGACAAATATCAGCAAATCACCTTTACCTGATACCACAGAAAACATTCTAATTGAATACCGCTTTTCTATAGGGAAAATTGTAATCTGTTGGTATTTTAAAGAGTTTATTTCATTTCACCCAGGTTTTGCTACATGGAACACTACAAGTGTTGTGGCAAAGCCTAGCACCATATTCTATATATTTTATTATTTTCCAATAACGTAATGGTTATCACAGGGCTCAAGTAGGTTCTATAACAATGCTCCCGAAGAAGCATGTTGAACTGGGAATTCTGACAAAAATTAAGTCTGCATGTTGGGAGAGGGCAGCAGCATGGGTTAATGCTCAGAAAGATGAGTCTATCATGTGGGAAATGGTCTTTTTAAGATACACTGACAACTTCAGTAACTACACAAATGGAACTGTTGAGTAATTCCGTGCGCCAGTTCAGTAAAGCAGTGGATCTCAACCTTTCCAGACTACTGTACCCCTTTCAGGAGTCTGATTTGTCTTGCATACCCCCAAGTTTCACCGCACTTAAAAACTACAGTAACTCCTCACTTAACATTGTAGTTACGTTCCTGAAAAATGTGACTTTAAGCGAAATGATGTTAAGCAAATCCAATTTCCCCATAAGAATTAAAGTAAATGAGGGGCTTAGGTTCCAGGGAATTTTTTTTCACCAGACAAAAGACTATATTATATATATATATACACACACACACATACAGACACACACACAGTATAAGTTTTATGCAAGCAATTTAATACTGATACACAGTGATGATGATTGTGAAGCTTGGTTGAGATGGAGGAGACATAGGGTGGGATATTTCCCTTACTGCTAAATGTTGAACTAGCAATTGGCTGAGCCCTCAAGGGTTACCTCTCTCACTCTACAAGGCAGCAGGAATGGAGGGAGGAGGTATGTGTGAGAGAGAGAGATGCGCATTTCCCCTTTAAGTACACTGCCTTGTTAATTAGATCAGCTTGCTGAGACTGCAGCTGCTGCAAGCTCCCTCCATCCTGAGCCCTGGTGTGTCCCCCCTGCTCTATGGAAGATGGGGTAAGCGGGGTGCAGGAGCAGGGGGGAGGGGGACACCCTGACATTAGCTCCCCTCTTCCTCTCCCCCCCCCGTACAGCAAGCAGGAATCTCGGGGAGCAGCTCCAAGGCAGAGGGCAGGAGCAGCACGTGGCAGTGGGGGAGGGACAGCTGCAATTGATAGCCTGCTGGGTGGCTGCAGCACAGGGAACTCAGGCCTTGTCTACACTACGAGAGTACTTCGATTTTAGTTAATTCGACTATGTGGAATCGATATTACTAAGTCGAACGTGTGTGTCCACACTAAGGACAGTAATTCGACTTTGTGAGACTTGGTGAGTCCACACTAACGGGGCAAGCGTCGACATTGGAAGCGGTGCACTGTGGGCAGCTATCCCACAGTTCCCGCAGTCCCCCCTGCCCATTGGAATTCTGGGTCGAGCCCCAAATGCCTTCTGGGTAAAATAATGTGTCGAGGGCGCTTTTGGGCGCCTGTCGTCATCCGTCCGTCACTCACGCCCTCCCTCCCTCCCTCCCTGAAAGCGCCGGCGGGAAATCAGTTCGCGCGCTTTTCTGATTACTGACAGCGCGGACGCCACAGCAGTGCGAGCATGGATCCCGCTGCGACCATCGCTGCAGTTGTGGCAGTTCTCAACGCCTCGCAGCTTCTCCTCCACCTGTACCAGAGGCAGCTGCAGATCAATCATGAGAGGAGGCTACGGCACCACCGTGACGGCATGAAGTCGGACACTAGCTCCGACCTCTCTGAGAACATTAGACCCAGCGCCCAGGACATCTCGCTGTCACTGGGTCTTGTTGATACTGTTGAACGGCGATTCTGGGCCCGTGAAACAAGCACGGAATGGTGGGACCGCATAGTGCTGCAGGTCTGGGATGAATCCCAGTGGCTGCGCAACTTTCGCATGCGGAAGGGGACTTTCCTCGAACTGTGTGAGTTGCTGTCCCCTGCCCTGAAGCGAAAGGACACCCGGATGCGGGCAGCCCTGACTGTCCAGAAGCGAGTGGCCATAGCCCTCTGGAAGCTCGCAACGCCAGACAGCTACCGGTCCGTCGCTAACCAGTTTGGCGTGGGCAAGTCTACCGTGGGGGTTGCTGTTATGCAAGTAGCCAGGGCAATCGTCAAGCTACTGCTATCTAAGGTAGTGACCCTGGGAAACGTGGAGCTCATCAGAGATGGCTTTGCCGAGATGGGATTCCCAAACTGCGGTGGGGCTATAGATGGGACTCACATCCCTATCCTGGCACCGGACCACCAGGCCAGCCAGTACATCAACCGGAAGGGCTACTTTTCCATGGTGCTGCAAGCACTGGTGGACCATCGGGGACGTTTTACCAATATCTACGTTGGATGGCTTGGCAAGGTTCATGACGCTAGGGTGTTCAGGAACTCTGGTCTGTGTAGACGGCTGCAGGAGGGTCTTTACTTCCCGGACCACAAAGTAACTGTTGGGGATGTGGAGATGCCTACAGTCATCCTCGGGGACCCTGCATACCCGCTAATGCCCTGGCTCATGAAGCCCTACACTGGCGCACTGGACTCAGGGAAAGAACTATTCAACTACCGGCTCAGCAAGTGCAGAATGGTGGTGGAGTGTGCTTTTGGCCGTCTCAAGGGGAGATGGAGAAGCCTACTCACTCGCTGTGATCTCAGCGAGACCAATATCCCGATTGTGATAGCTGCTTGCTGTGTGCTCCACAATTTGTGTGAGAGCAAGGGGGAGACCTATATGTCGGGGTGGGAGGTTGAGGCAAATAGCCTGGCTTCTGATTACGTCCAGCCAGACAGCAGGGCGATTAGAAGATCACAGCGGGACGCGCTGTGCATCAGGGAGGCTTTGAAAGCCAGGTTCCTGACTGAACAGGGTCTCCAGTGACTTTTTACTTTGTGGACACAGATGCTGAACCTGCCCCCGTTTCTTTACCCAGTTACTGTTGACTATCCTTCCAAGTTACATACCCCCTTCCCCACCTTCCCAACAAATAAAATCTGTTCTGTTTTGTTAATGAACAAGGTTCTCTTTTTTACTGTTTTCGCGGGAATGTTTTAAACCGGGGACGCAGACTGTGGCGGGGGGCGGGCTTAGTGTTTTGATGCAAATGATGCTTCTAAAGTCCGGGAATGACAGGCTCCGCAGTGCTGGATTGGTTGTTTCAACGCAGCCTGCCAGCAGTCCTGGGCGGGACTGCATGTATGTGTCGGCCAAGTGACTTTCTGGCAGGGGGCGGAGGGTAACAGATCCCCTGCTGCATGGCTCTGTGATCCAGGATAAGGACCGCGGCATAGGATCTCTAACTGCCCTCCCCCGCCACAAAGTCACAGATCAACCCCCTCGCACCCCAGAACAAGAAAACCGCCTCCCAGACTGACCAGGGTAACTGGTGACTGTGCTGTGTATGTGTCCTGATGCTGGACCTGCCCCCGCCTCTGTAGCCTGCTAACGGTGACTGTCCTGTCCAAGTAACAAACCCCTTCCCCCCCTTCAGACAGAATCCCCTCCAAAAGACACTCTCGGAAACAGTACTTAACAGAAACAGATGTTTTATTATGAACCGCACATGAAAAGGGGGGGGAGGAAACTTGGACGTGGGCTACTGTGAGATGGGTAGGAAAGGACTTTTCAGAGGAGCGGGGAGCTGATAGGGGGGCTGCTGGTCCACCCTGGTTACAAGCCCCCCCCCCTCCCCCAGCTAGCGGCAACGGGCTGCTCTTCCTGCAAGCAGTGGACAAAGCAGGTGGCTTCCAAATGATGTTAGAAGGGAGCATTGTACAACTTTAAATGAGCATGTTCTCTAATTGATCAGCAAAGTAACAATGAAACAACATTAACCGGGTGGACTTAAGTGAGGAGTTACTGTACTTGTTTACAAAACCAGACATAAAAGGGGTCACAGCACACTATTACTCAAATTGCTCTGAAATGCCCCTGACAATCCAGGATTGGTGTGGGGAGGTGGGCAGGACATAGACACACGCACAGTGTGAACTTGAATCTCCAAGGGACTGTGCATGTGATGGACCTGAGCCGACTGGTATGAGCATAACACAAAGGTTTTAATTTGTGATTCCCAAGCCAACAATCTTCTTAAATAGCTAACACCAAAGAAAGACAAAGGACATTTTAAAGAGTTAACAGCAAACAGAGCCATGTAGAAAAGATCCCTGTATAATACACCAGCCTTGCTGTGTATGTCATCTTTCATACAAACTGTACCTCCTAGGAGCTAACAGAGTATAATAATACAATGATGATTAAAATTACAGTGTTGTAGGCTATTAAATTCAATCCAAATAGAAACATCTTGAATGGTCACCACCTCATTTCCTCTTTCATCACATGATGTGAAACTATTCAATTGCTGTATGTCACATATTGGGTTTCATCCAGTCCCAGTTAGTACATTTCTAATGAGGCATTTGCAGCTCTCTCCCCTTCCCAGACTTACCAAAGAACAGCAGGATGCAACAGCAAATCTGTCTGCTCCAGTGAGAGTTCATGGCTTCTCAGAGTCAGTGTACATGGCCACAGCAGACAGTGCAGGAGGAGAGCCCTCGTTACTGACCTCACTGTCCAAATGAACGCCTGTGATATGTCATTGCAGCCCAGGAAGGAAGTTACTGATGCTCTTAGGATCTCTACACTATGCAGAAGGGCTTTCTTTGTAAAAGTAAAGGATTTGAGTTTTTGCCCATCATCTGCAACAGGCAACTATAGCTACTGAACTTTTGAAGTATAACACTGCTCTACAGCCAAAATGCTTCTGAAATAAATGTAGTCAAACTTTACTAATTCTGGGTCACTGAGAACGAAAATGATGCTTAAAATTGTTGATTGGCTCTAGTTTTCAAGATATGCTATTGGGTCAGTATATACGACCCTTGACTTGGGAATGGCGGAGGATAAGTGAGTTATAAAGGGAAGGGATCTCAATTTAAACCAGAAATGACTAAAATACATCTTTGACTGGATCTATGAATAAATCTATGACTGGGTTTGGACAGTACTTGCTTTTTAGGCAAAACAATGAATGATGCAATCTGAAGCTGGTATTGCGTCATACATGATATGAATTGCATCATGTTATTCCTAGAAGTCATGGATGATGCAATCATAACCAAGCTTACATCACTCTGCTGAACAAATTGCCCTATATCAGCTCTAGAAATCATACAGTGTCGTGCTCTCTTATTTGTCAGTGTTTGATTTTGCAAAGGGACACATTTCTGTTTAGCCAAAGTGAGCAGAGATGCCTCGTACTTGTGTGAACAGTGCAGATAACTTCTGCTATGTTTGTGGTGAAGTGACTTTTGCATCACAAAAGCGCAGTATAACCACTATGGTTAAGAAAGTCTATCACCTTTATTTTGGCTGCAAAATTGGAGATCAGGACAAGAGGTGGGCCCCACACATATGCTGCAACACTTGTGCAACAAATCTTCGCCAGTGGTTGAACAGGAAAAGGAAATCTATGCCTTTTGCAGTGCCAATGATTTGGAGAGAGCCAACAGATCATACCAGCAATTGTTACTTCTGCATGGTGCCTCCAGTTGGGAAAGGTGTGTCAAAGAAGAAAAAGTGGACTGTGCATTATCCAAACATTCCATCAGCTATACGCCCAGTACCCCACGGAGAAGGACTGCCAGTTCCTGATGCACCAGAATCATTCTCACTTGAGTCAGACGAGGAAGAGGAAGAGGATGAAACTTCTAGTCCTGAACCATCAATGTCACAGGACCCACATTTTCTCCCATCCTCCTCCTCTTAACCACACCTCATAACACAAGGTGAACTGAATGACCTTGTCAGGGATTTGGAACTACCCAAGAGTAAGGCAGAGCTGTTGGGCTCCAGATTACAGCAGTGGAATCTCCTGGCAGGTGATGTTAGGGTTTCCATGTTCCGTGACCGTCGAAAGGATCTTGTCCCATTCTTCTTCATGGAAGGTGATCTTGTAGCCTGCATTGATGGTGTGATGGCAGCCCTCAACATCGTTCACGATCCAGATGAGTGGAGACTGTTCATTGATTCATCGAAGACGAGTCTTAAAGCTGTTTTACTGCATAATGGCAATGTTTTGCCATCAATTCCAGTTGGTCATGCAGTCCATATGAAGGAAACCTATGACAACATGAAACAACTTTTGAGGAGCATAAACTATGACCAACATCAGTGGCAGCTTTGTGGCGATTTGAAGGTTGTTGCTCTCTTGTTTGGTATGCAGACTGGATACACAAAGTACTGCTGTTTTCTCTGCGAATGGGATAGTCGTGCAAGAGATTCCCACTACATCAAGAAAGATTGGCCACTCCGACAGTCATTGGAGCCTGGGAGGAAAAGTGTTCAGCATCCACCACTTGTTGAATCAAGGAAGATTTTGTTACCACCCTTACACATCAAGCTGGGTCTGATGAAGAACTTTGTCAAGGCCATTGACAAAACACAAGCAGCTTTCAAGTACCTCTGTGGAAAATTTCCAAGGTTAAGTGAAGCTAAGATAAAGGAAGGTGTCTTTGTTGGTCCTCAGATTCGTGAACTTCTTCGAGATGATGCATTTGACCATGCACTGCGTGGCAAGGAAAAGACGGCATGGAAAGCCTTCCAGTTAGTGGCAATAAATTTTCTCGGAAACAAGAAGGCAGACAACTACAGGTTGTTGGTGGAAAACCTCCTCAAGGCATACAAAAGCCTTGGTTGCAACATGTCACTAAAGATACATTTTTTGCACTCTCATCTAGATTTTTTTCCACCGAACTGTGGAGCCGTGAGTGACGAGCACGGCGAGCGATTTCACCAGGACATTGCAACAATGGAGAAACGCTATCAGGGCAAATGGAGCCCATCAATGCTTGCAGACTATTGCTGGACAGGGACAAGAGATGCTCCATTTAATGAATACAAGAGACAAGCCAAGAAGCACTGAGTAGACACTGAATAGGACTAAACTATGTACATAAGAGTTTTTTGCCTTTTGTTTCATAATAAATTTTATTTATATAACCCAGGACAGGTGAAATATTATCATGTAAAGCAACCATAACCACATGAAAAGACCTAGGTTTACAATTTATGATTAAAACTCTACTATCTACACAATATCCATAGACATAAAATGTAAAAACTTAAATATCTTAGAAACAGTAGCCAATCAGTTGTTTTAATTGTCATATTTGAATTCAGCACATCAAAATGCAGAATAAATAGCACATTTTATCTCTGAAGCAGACGACTTCTCAAAAATTGTAGACCAGTGTAATAGGAGGAATCTCTTACAGAAGGATGCGTCTACCCTAGAAAATTGCACCGATGTAACTTGCACCAGTGGGACTGACCCAGCACAAGCCATCTCGTTTCAGGTGCCCACAGAGCACTGCACCCACGCACAGTGCTCAGTGCAGGTGCCATGGATTATTGCACTCCCCAATGGGCCAGACTCCCTGGTTGGACTACATCTCTATGATATACCTGCACTCATGTGACTCCCATGATGCACCACAGCATTCAGTGACTGGGAAGATTGTTGCCTCATGGGACAAGTAGTGTGACCAGGGAGCTCAGCCCATAGGAAAAAATGGGCACCCGAACTGTGACTCCCATAACACAATGAGCCACAACAGAGAGAAACAGTTTTATTTTGAACTGACTCTCACCAAAATGTTTTGGGTAATTTCAACCCAAAGTATTTCCATGTGGGTTGAACCAAAATGGAGGGTTCTGTTGCCACAATTTTCATGGATCCCTAAAGCCAGGCCTTTTTGGCTGCAGAATGAACCATGGAGAGGCTGTGATGCCAGGAAAAATAAACAACAAATATTCAGCACGGGTTGTATCAGTTTAATGTATCAAGGGTTTCTTCACAGTGAAAGGGAAAGAAACTTATTTTAAAAATAATCTGATTCTCTGTTACATTTCCAGGCTCCCAAATTAAGGGGAGCCCATGGACATGAGCTTCCTGCCAAATGAAAAATGTAAACAGTTGCAAAAGGAAGATCCTTCCTTCCCCAGATAAGTAGCAATTCCACACCCCACTCACCCAATTCCTTTTATCTTCACTCAGTGTTTTCAAAATTACTTTAGAATGAATAAAGAACAGCTCATTCCAGGATCTTCACAGAGCACACAGACAACAGCAGAGCCTAGAACAAGGTACAGTAGATTTCGTATTCTGGATACCACCTGGTGGCTCCAAATGCTATGCATATTGCATATCATAGGCACCCAGAGAGCTAGTGGAGCAGGGGCACACAGGGTACATCTCAATGGAACCCATATTAGTGCTTAAGATTTCCCACATGCTTTGGGGCTGGAACCATCTTTAGGTTGTGTTTGTACATTGCTTGGCACAATGGTATCCTGATCCCTGACTGGGGCCTCCAGGCTCTACCCCAGTACGAAGAGACAATAATGAGAATCTACACGTTTCAGTGCCTCAAGCAGCACCTTAAAGCAGATGAGTCCTGAGTTCACAAAGACACTTCAGATTTAATCCATCATCTATTTACATGTGTAAAATACACTCTTCTGAAAAGCTCGGAAGTCTGGAAAAACCATCTAAACAACATTGCCATTATGTACCATTCCCATTAAATAGGATAATTTGATTATTTACAGCAGTGCTCTTGAACTGTGTGGCTCCCAGAGTAACTGCATGTGCTGATCATGCCTAAAACCAGCTGTGCATGTTGGGGTTACAGCTGCTGTTAAGAGAAGTTTATAGAGGCGTATTCAGTCTGTGACTCTGATCTGCGCTGCCTCTGCCCAGAGTCTTCTCCAACCCTTGCATAAATTGTTGATATCATCATTGGTAACGAACTTTCCATGTGAGATTCCTCATGGTTTGGGACCTAGATAAAAACAAACACCCCCTCCCCCCCACACTGAGTTAAGAAACTTATTTATGGGGATCATAATAAAAGAAATTTCTTTTTATATTTATATATCTACTATATATTTATCTATTTATATTTCTTTATCATACAACACCAAGGAGCAACAATTGGTTCAGCAGCTGTTCCTTCTCCATCCTCCTCCCTTGAGCTTAAAGTTGGGCCGGGAACTACTGACTGCAATTGAAAACAATAAAATAAGGAACAAATTAAGTTTACAGAGGCCAAGACTGACATTGTGACATACTGCAAAAGTACTGTAATAGGGGCCCAGGACCAGTCAGCTTATGGAAAACAGGCTCAGCCAATCAGGGACATTGCTCAAATCACACGGTAGAAATTACGTGATATTTCTCCCATGTGCTTACCCCATGGACCTATCCCTAAAGACCTGACCCAAACTCGGGTCATGCCTTGCACAGCAGATCGGTGCAGAACACAAATATCCAGAGAGAGGTAAACATTTGCAAAAAGCCTTTTATGGAGAGATCACAGAAGCTACCACAGTTAGAACAGAGCAGTGCTGATTGGCTGAGGCAGTCTGAGCTCAGGACTGAGGTCAATATCATTTGTGACTCAAGTTGAGTCGTTCACACAGGTTTAGTCATGGGCCTGTTTGTAGGTGGGTCAGTGGAACTGTCTGAGCTTTTGTCTGTAGTGGGTGTCACAGGGAGAAAAGGAGTAGTAGTGGGAAGGATGAGAGTCAGCCATGCCGAGCCTGGTGGGAGGTAAGGAATGGGGAGAGGGAAGGAGAGGCAGAGAGAGCTGGGGGATGGAGGTGGTGACATATGGGGGACCCAGTATTCACACCGAGCTCAGCTTTATACAAGTTTGTGTTTAGCACGTGCGTGGTGGTTCATGCAGCTTTGGTTTTAAAGTGAGCTGGTTCCTCCATCCCCAGCAGCAGACAACTTAGTCTTGCAAAGACAGGCATCACCAGTTTATGTAGGAGAAGCACAGAAAACCACACCTTGCAGAGCTATAGCAACCCTTGCTATTGCTGCAAGAAAATGATGAAACCACGCTGACCCTCAGCAAGGGGAAATAACCACCCAGAACGACCAATGGCAGGGCTGCAAGAGCATCCCTGTGGAGGCACATGTTCAGAGTCAGAAAGACTGAGAAGGAGAACTCCTGTAATGCTGAGAGAGCTAATAGGGAGTTTTTACATACTGCCTGGCAAATGGGGCCCTGGCCTGGATAGCCAATAGGTGCTACCATGATATAAATACTAAATAATAATCAATGATCACCACCATTATCCAGGCATCACAGAACAGATTTGACCTCAGTCTCAGATTAACAACTCTCCTTCCCGTTTACAAATGCTAATTATCATTAATATCTGTGTCCTTCTCTAGTGAATTCACTTTTGCTCACTGAGAGAAATGCTGCAACAAATCAGTTAATGATTTTGGAGCAGTGTCAGAGCTCAGCCCCTTTGGGCTCATGCTCACTTTGTCCAGGCAGCTCGGAGGGGAAGGCTGCAGGGTTTGCTGACAAGGCCTCCAGGGCCACAAAACCCACAGTTTCAGCAGCCAGGTTTTAATAGCCTGCATGAAAGTCAAGCACTCCTCTTCCCCGAAGGCCCACCCTCCAATATCTGCCACCATGTGTGGGGGAGGGAGGAGTGTTAACAGCCAATGTCAATGCTCATACATCTCAGCACTCACATAATACAAAACTGTATGAGGCTTGCACATGTTGTAAGTACTATTCAATGGGCTCTAGACTAGGAAAACAGGTCATGGTTTAGAATGTGTTAGCCAACATATTAGTGTAAACAGGGTTTAGCACATTTAAAAATATGCTCTGTCTTCATAGTCAACCATCAGTTTCCCACTAATGTTTTAAATGTGTTAAACCCAGTCTACACTAAATGGTAAGTGGTGTTAAAATGCTTTAATCCACCTATTTCCCCAGTCTAGCCATTGTGCACAAGGGTTGCAAAATCATATCCCAATAAGTACTGTACAGAAAATAGGCATTACTAGTTAGGAGCATCCTGCAGTAGCCTATCATTTGTCTCTGTCTGTCTCCCAGATTAATTAAAAAGTAGCCCTATAATTTCCAGTAGCCACAAGCACGGCTCAGGAGTGATATATGCAGTGATGTAAAGTACTCGACAGATAGTAGAGAGAGGCAGAAGATAAGTGAAAGAGGCAAAGTACAATTATCTAATTTGTGCTAATGAGAATCTATGGATACGCAAAATGAAATTAGTTCCGCTTGTATGCAGAGTGGTCAGAGGCTTCAGTGTGTAGGGTGTGTCGGTGGGGGGGGGGGTAGAACAAGAAGAAAAGGGATGTGAATGATCATAAAGGAGAACCTCCAACTAAGCTTCTTCTGTAGTTGTGGAAACAGGCCAAGAATGACTAATAGAGAGGTGCAAATCAAAGGCAACCGCTCCCTTTGCAGTCCACCAGGGTCAGAGTCTAGTGCCTTGCAGGGCATGAGGCAGTTTGCATTTACTCAGTTTGTTGTGTTTCAATCTCTGTAATGTGCTTTGCTGTTATAATGTTATGTCAGAGTCCCAAAATATTGTCAGCAATACTACAGGGCCGGTGCTACCATTAAGGCGAACTAGGTGGTTGCCTAGGGCGCCAAGATTTGGGGGCGCCAAAAAGCAGTGCCCCCAATTTTTTTTTACAGCGTTCCTCCCCGAGCGCGCGGTCACCGCTCCACTTCTCCCGCCTCCCAGGCTTGCAGCGCCAAACAGCTGTTTGAGAATTAGAGCAGGGGCGGCGTGCTCGGGGAGGAGGCAGAGCAGAGGTGAGCTGGGGTGGGGAGCTGCCGCACGGCTCCCCGGGGGAGGGGAGAGTTGCCGCGGGGGGCGGGGGGGGGCGCCTCAGGGGGGGGGGGCGGGAGCTGCCGCAGGGCTGGAGGGGGGGCGCAAGGTGGAAGTTTCGCCTAGGGCACGAAACTTCCTTGCACCTGCCCTGCAATACCATGGTGGCTGCTGATCACATTCATTGCAGGGAAGAGCCTAAGGTCATGTAAAAGCAGCTGGCAACATGGAAGAGCCAGGCTTGCGGACTGAATTGGGGCTGAAGCTGCATTAGAAGAGTGGCAGGGGAAACTGGAGCTGTGAGGAGCTACTGTATCCCATTTTGTCATCATTTCAGAGTATTGTTGTATTTGAATTTCACATTTACAGCCATATGTTTATGTATTTGCATATTTCGCTGTTTTTGTTATTCCCCAAAATCTAAATAAAAATGTATAACTGATCATTTAAGCACATAAAAAGTAGAAATATCTCACTAAGGCAACCTATATTTATTACTAATCACCTTAGTTAGTTTTAGAACTGAGCAAATATTTAATCTTTAATCATTTCAGAAATTGTCTTTTTCTGTTATGTCCTGTGAATGATGTATATTGTTAGGAAGCAATTCTAGGTGTGCAGATTGTTTGCAAACAGCTTGTTACAAGTATTCAACATTCTTAATTGGATACATGGATGATGTCACTTATAGAACCAGGCTTCTGGTGCAAATGCTTATATTTGTTTGTTAAAAATTTGCCTTCTTTAAATATTCTCACAAACTTGCTTATGAGCCAAATCCCTTGCTGGTCTAAATCAGCAGTGTTCTATTGGGATCAACTGGCTTTTTAATCGATTTAGCTTAATTTGGTCAGGTAATGAATTAACTAAAATAACACAAACCAGTTGTAAACTGATCTAAGAGTGTCCACACAGGAATTTACATCAGTTTAACTCAGTTTAAAATCTGATTTTAGTTAAACCAGTGTAATTTATATAGGACTCTTCAGTTTGGAAAAGAGAAGACTAAGGGGGGACATGATAGAGGTATATAAAATCATGAGTGATGTTGAGAAAGTGGATAAGGAAAAGTTATTTACTTATTCCCATAATACAAGAACTAGGGGTCACCAAATGAAATTAATAGGCAGCAGGTTTAAAACAAATAAAAGGAAGTTCTTCTTCACGCAGCGCACAGTCAACTTGTGGAACTCCTTACCTGAGGAGGTTGTGAAGGCTAGGACTATAACAATGTTTAAAAAGGGACTGGATAAATTCATGGTGGCTAAGTCCATAAATGGCTATTAGCCAGGATGGGTAAGAATGGTGTCCCTAGCCTCTGTTCGTCAGAGGATGGAGATGGATGGCAGGAGAGAGATCACTTGATCATTGCCTGTTAGGTTCACTCCCTCTGGGGCACCTGGCATTGGCCACTGTCGGTAGACAGATACTGGGCTAGATGGACCTTTGGTCTGACCCAGTACGGCCTTTCTTATGTTCTTATGTTCTTATATGGAGAGACCAGATCTCTGTGTTTTATTATATTTTACAGTACCTCTTCTTGTTGCTTTATGATTCTTGTCCTCCTCTGCTGAACTGCACCTGTGAACGTTGTTTGAATAGTTAATATTTTACAGGGACTGTAGACATTATGTGCTTCAGATAAATCACTTGTATCTATGCAGACCTGTTAATTCTTGTAATCAGTAGTCGCACTGTGCTTTTGAAACCAAAGACATCCATTAGTGGCACAAAGAGAAATGGATTTTTGTCTTTGAGTTAGAGATTTGTGTGTGTGTTCTGGGAGCAAAAGGGGAAAATTTATTTACAAATAATTAACCTCACATTCCTGAAAGATCCATTGGAAAGTGTCTAAAGATTATGGGACTGATTCTCTCCTTACTAACACCAGTTTTACACTATGTGTCCGCAGCAACTTCAGTGGCATTACTCCTGATTTCCACTGGTATAAATCAGAGCAGAATCAGGCCTTTAGGTTCAATCATTTGTATTAACTATAGTCTTTTAGGTACATATCCCTCCAAAATACTGTGTCTCCCTGTGACCTTTCCTTTAGGAGGAGGTCGTAAAGTTTCGCTCACAACTTTCCATCCCTCCACCTGCAAAGGCTCCATATTATACTAGAGACATCACCTATTATTATTTGTGACATGGGACAATATATTTTAGTGCCCTGATATTGAGCTGCAAACACTCCAGCGTTTGCATCTTGAATCACAACATGTGTTGCAATATTGCATTGCACCAGCACAATGTCTTTATATACAGATGCCATTGAGTCAATCTGTGAGTCTTTATCCTGCTACTATGTCAGAGAACCCTAAATAAATCCATGTCCCTTTAGTTGTCTTGTGACAACTTCCCTATGGCTTCCCAATGGATCAGAAGCATTGTGCACATTTCAGGACGCAATGTAATGGGAAAGCTTCACTCTGGCTGGGAGGGCAGCATATGGACTTCCCAGAAGCTAGTCAGGGTCACTTGGATTTGTTGGTTAAAAAGTATTTTTGAAGAATCTGAAGCACCAACAGCAGTGAGTGAGGTGTATGAGCAAGACCACTCACCCTTATGCCATCTGCAGCAGAAGAACAGCAACAGGAGGAGCAGGAGAAAACTTAAGCCTCCGGTGATCAAGAGTCCATGAAGAAGGACAAGATGTGGATATCCTGTTCCTGACATATAAAAGGAAATAAGTTGTCTGAGTATTTTATAAAGAAATAACTATAATGGCAAATGTATATTTTTCAGAGAAGGTCTTGGTAGGTTACAGGATTGTGCTGAACTCAGGCAGCAGTGCTAGGACAGCATAAGTCAGTGGTTCTCAACCTTTCCAGACTACTGTACCCCTTTCAGGAGTCTGATTTCTCTTACATACCCCCGAGTTATTTAAAAACTACTTGCTTACAAAATCAGACATAGAAATACAAAAGTATTCCAGCACATCAGTACTGACAAATTGTTTCCATTCTCATTTTTACCATATAATTATAAAATAAATCAATTGGAATATAAATATAGTACTTACATTTCAGTGTATAGAGCAGTATAAACAACTCATTGTCTGTATGAAATTTTAGTGTTTACTGACTTTGCTAGTGCTTTTTATGTAGCCTTTTGTAAAACTAGGCAAATAGCTATTTGAGTTGATGTACCCCCTGGAAAACCTCTGCATACCCCCAGGGGCACATGTACCCCTGGTTGAGAACCACTGGCATAAGTGATGACTTCAGTTAATGTCTCTCAGTACTTGCTACCAGGATGACTGTGCATCTGTGGAGCCCTTGCTCCCACTACACCTTGAAAGATGTGCACTGAGTGACACAAGGGCTTCTGCAGAGCCCTGCCTCATTCACTGCATGCTTAGAAGACACAGGCAGAGGGATACAGCTGGGCAAATAATTGATTTCTCAGTTTGTGGGTAAGAAAAAGCTGCTCACCTTAGGACTTCAAGCCCAGTGGTGAAGGCACTCACTTGGGACAGCAAAGACCCAGGTTCATATCCCCTATTTAGAGCAGGGATTTGAACCCATCAGTTCTTCCTCCTAGCAGAGTGCCCTAACCACCAGGCTATCAGCTATTCTGGGGTGAGGCTCTCAAAAGCCCCTGCTGAAGCTGTTGGACTTTGTATTGACTATTTATTGAAGCAGAGACTTGAACTCGTGTCACCCCCCTTCCAGGTGAGTGCGAGAGTCATTCTCTCTCTTACTTTCTGACCCAGAGACCATACAAGTATTTAACACAAAGTGGAACAACTTCAACAGAAGAGAGTGTCACCCCAGACTAGTCTGTAGCCTGGAAGTCAGGGCCCTCTCCAGGGAGAGGGGAGATCTTCATTCACATCTGTGGTCGAAAGCAAGGATTCAAGCTTGGGTCTCCCACGTCTCAAGTGAGTGCCCTAACCACTGGGCTAAAGGTTATAAGGTAAGCAGTAACAACTCCTCCTCCTCCAGCTGTTTTGTGAATCTAGACCCCCTCCCCAATTTTATTTGTTTATTTTGTTCTGGCTGAAACTATTCCGCAAATTCATGTCAAATTTGAAAATAGTTTTTGATGGATGCAAATGTCGTTTTTGATTAATAAACGATTTGTCTGAAGATGTTCACCCAGTTCTAAGTGGGAGTTCAGAGCAGTAAGCACTTCACAGCACATGCTCGGAGAATCAGACCCTAGCGCTCTGTGTCATTCCCTGAGCACAGTAGTGCATCCCTTGGTTTATTCAGACGACTGCCAAACAGTGCTAAAAATCATGCTGTTCATTGTATACATGCATGAAATGTAATTGCCAAAGGAACATAAGTACATAAGAATGGCCATACTGGGTCAGACAAAAGGTCCATGCAGCCCAGTATCCTGTCTGCCGACAGTGGCCAATGCCAGGTGCCCCAAAGGGAGTGAACCCAACAGGTAATGATCAAGTGATCTCTCTCCTGCCATCCATCTCCACCCTCTGACAAACAGAGGCTAGGGACACCATTCCTTACCCATCCTGGCTAATAGCCATTAGTGGACTTAACCTTCATGAATTTATCTAGTTCTCTTTTAAACCCTGTTATGGTCCTAGCCTTCACAACCTCCTCAGGCAAGGAGTTCCACAGGTTGACTGTGCGCTGTGTGAAGAAGAACTTCCTTTTATTTGTTTTAAACCTGCTGCCCATTAATTTCATTTGGTAGCCCCTAGTTCTTTTATTATGGGAACAAGTAAATAACTTTTCCTTATTCACTTTCTCCACACCACTCGTGATTTTATATACCTCTATCATATCACCCTTTAGTCTCCTCTTTTCCAAGCTGAAAAGTCCTAGCCTCTTTAATCTCTCCTCATATGGGACCTGTTCCAAACCCCTAATCATTTTAGTTGTCCTTTTCTGAACCTTTTCTAATGCCAGTATATCTTTTTTGAGATGAGGGGACCACATCTGTACGCAGTATTCAAGATGTGGGGTGTGCCATGGATTTATATAAGGGCAATAAGATATTCTCCGTTTTATTCTCTATCCCTTTCTAAATGATTCCTAACATCCTGTTTGCTTTTTTGATTGCCGCTGCACACTGCATGGACATCTTCAGAGAACTATCCACAATGACTCCAAGATCTTTCTCCTGATTAGTTATAGCTAAATTAGCCCCCATCATATTGTATGTATAGTTGGGGTTATTTTTTCCAATGTGCATTACTTTACATTTCTCCACATTAAATTTCATTTGCCATTTTGTTGCCCAATCACTTAGTTTTGTGAGATCTTTTTGAAGTTGGACTATAACTCCAATTAATTAAACCCAAATGTTCACTGGCATGTTTAAGAGCATTTGTCCTCAATGAGCACTAGTTCCCTGCCAATTTCAATTTTCTATCCCTAACTTTTTTTGGCACCAGCGCTATTAAACGTGGGCTGTAAGAAACTTTTTGTCATGAAGAAAGTATATTTTTCCATTTTCCAAAATTGCTGAACTATTTTTGCTCAGTCTTTCCAAAACAAGTAACCTTTGGTCAGACACCACGCTTTGAAAATTTCAACTTGATCAACTTGATCAGTGAAAGTTTTGGAAAGTTATGAGAACTAAGAATGGAACTTTGACCTTAGCTGGCACAAACACGCCTGCTTAATGAACGGCACACCGCAATATGATACAGGAAGTGAGGAGGCGTTCTTGAGCAGTACTATGCCTCAGAGATTATTATTACACATTGTCTGGATTCCATATATTTACTTCCCATTGTTGTGTAACAGGCACAGGCTAATTTTGATTTTTGCTTCTGATTTATTTTGGTTTTTACTTGATACAACAACAAAACTGATGCCTGGTCGAACTCTACACGAGAGTTAGGTTAGGTGAACGCAAGGCAGCTTACATCGACCTAACTATGGAAGTGTCTACACTCCAATTTCACTCTTGCTAACGTAACTGCCCCACTACACTGACTTAAAAACTCCACCTCCACAAGTGGCATAGCATCAAAGTCAGTGTAGTTAGGTCGATGCAGTGTCAATGTAGACACTGCGTTACTTACATCGACTGTTACTGGCTTTAAGAAGCCATCCCACAATGCCCCACGCCAACACTATCGATACAAGTGCTCCTGGTGAGGACGCGCACTGCCAACACAAGGAGCAAAGTCTAGACACTCACAAGTGATGTAATTACTGCAGTGGCTGTACACTGAAGTAAGTTACCTTGACTTAATTTTGTAGTGTAGACATGGCCTGAGAAAGAGAACCATCCAGCTACCCTTAAACTTAATTCACTTTTATTTAGAGATGAGCCTGAAACTAAACCATAGATATGAATATGGCCAAATGATGAGTGCTCTCCAAATAGCAGGCCAAACCAAAACCCCAAATCTAAACAACCTCAAATACTGGGAAAGTTGGGATCCAGATTAAAATTTTGAAGGCTGGACATACATCCAGTTTTATCAAAATAAGATGAATTCGTCTTTTCAAGTTTAACAGCCTCTTGGAATCATACTGAGCAGAAAAAGATTTACATTCAGTACTAATTAGTTTGATTCAGTATTGGCACTGTGCAAAATGTTTGCAATGAAATTTGAAACCGCACAAAACTCAGCTATATTTGGCTTTTGTTACAACCTGGAAACTCAGACTTGGGTCCTCAGAAAGTGCACATACCTTTCCAGAAAACCTAGGCTGACTTATGGCTTTGCACTGAAATCATGCACAATTCCACATGTCTCTAATGCAAAACCAAATGAAATGTGATGATTTTGAATTGACATTTCATTTGAACATAAAATTCAAGGTAAAAACTCAAGGGGTGAGAGGCTGTCTGGGATATTGCAGTTTTTCCTGCAAAATATGAGAAGACCTCCTCAGAGCAGAAGGTGCTCAGGTCTATGGTAGACACAAGGCAGTCTGGATTGACCATGGTCATTGTCTAGAACTGTTCTTTTGGCCAAAATTTACCAGGTGCTGTTGCTTTAGAAAAGAAAGGTCCCTGTTTCCTTCCCAATCATGGTCTAGGATCGCATATTCCTTTACACCATAGTTGGTCAAATTCCATGTGGATCTTCCACCACTGGTGATCAAGCCTCCTGTTCTCACATTTCATTGGTCACTGTTTATCAGTAAACCATGACAATCTGTGTGGGTAATGGAGAGGAAAGGGACATTTAGGACCAATGTGTTAATTGATGTGGATAGAAGATCATTTAGTGTTTGACCAGACCACTGACAGACTGGGCTCATATGGTATGTCTACACTGCAAGAGAAGGTGTGACTGTAGCACAGGTAGGCATACCCATGCTAGCTTTAACCTAGCTAGCATGGGTTACAACAATGGCGAGGATGTGGTGGCAGTACACACTCAAGTTGCCAACCTGTGCCACCACATGTACACTGTTGTTTCCCCTGCTGGTTAGATTAAAGCTATCACAGGTATGCTTGCCCATGCTCCAATCACACCTTCACTTGCAGTGTAGACAGACCCACAGACAAACAGCTCTCCAACTGGAAGCAGTGGAAATCCTCTAGATCCATGAATTCTAAGAGTGGGGGTTTGTGTGGTTGCTCCTTTCTTCTGATGGGATTGTGGTAAGATTCTGATCTCAGCCTGGAGGAAGTGAGAGTTGGAACAGGATAAGGATGTGGTCAGTCCCTTCCTGATGTTCACCTCTATGGTGATAAGACTTTGGGTGCGATTAGCTCTGTGAGTAGATTCAGAAGCTACCTTGGTTAATCCTATGTTTAATATATCAAATTTCAGACTGCTTTGTTGGAGAGAACACTCTAAAACAATGGAAAAAGATCTAGTTGTGTTCCCAGAAACACAGTGGATGACCACAACCAAAGGGATACTGTAATACATGGGAATATACTATACAGGAAGAACAGATTTGGTTGTAAAGGTGGGAGCAGTAGCCCTGTACCTAAACAATTCCAGTAGAATCTAAAGAAATAGCATTTCTGAGGGGATAGAAGCATTTGGTAACACATGCCTGGCTACAAATCCCAAATGACTGGAATATAACAGGAATAGTGGATTACACTACTGCCCTTCTAACCAGCTTAATGATAGCAATTAGCAGATCAACAAAGTAGATCAAGGAGGCCACAAACTCTATTGGAACAGTGACAATGGATAACTTCGGCAAACTGCATATCATCTAGGCAAATGACATGTTGAGACACAGTTAGAAGAAGCAATTTCTCAATGCCACAAAACATTATTTCTTGGAGTAGCTAGTTCTACAGCACACAAGAGGAGAGGCTATTCTCGCTCGAGTCTCAATTGACACACCGGAGCTAGTTTCAGAAGTATCGATAGTTGACCAACTGTGTAATATATTAATACTCAAAATATAATTCATTTCAACATCATGAGTTCAACATGTGGGAGGGGAAAACATCAAAAACTAGCCCTGTCACACTAAACGTTAGAAAGGGTTTTTTGGTTGTTTTTTTTTAAAAGGAAGCCAATTAGAAAGTAATTAAAGAAAAATATGAAGAGTTTAAAATCCCTAGAATCAGCCCAGAGGCCAATGAAACAGCATATGAAATAAGAGAGGCATCCATACCAATAAATAAAACAAGGAAAATGGAAGTCAATAAAAAATGGTCAAGTGTCAAGGAATCAGTGAATATTGAAGCAGGAATGGTGTACTTCAAAAGTCCAATCCAAGCAAAACCCGTCAAAGGACCAGGAGCTAAAGCTGATAAATTGTAAAGTAGAAATGAGGGGGGATTAAAAAGGAATATGATGAACAATTAGCCAAAGTCATAAAAAGAAACTGCACCAAATTATGTAAATGTGTTTGGTATATGAAGACTGAGAGAATCAGATGCTAGCCTAAGGATATTGTAGAAAAGCTCAGACTTAGATTTTCAATGTGTCCTCTGATTTTGAGCATTTCAGATTTTTGGGCTCCCTATTTGTGAGACTTAAACACGATCACCAACCCCAAGAATTCAAAATTCATGACTCAGGCCAGAGAAAAATAATGAAATTGGCTTTAAAATGATGAGATTTAAAAAATTAGATTTGAAATCTTTATTTCCCTTCTGGCTTTTGAGCCTTTAGGATTCATGTGTTCAAATATTGTCCACAACTATGGGTGCTAGAAATTTCTTTTTTTTTTACGTAAATCAGAGATTCTCACAGGACTCCAGGAGCTGGAGCTTTCAGATAAGCATCAGATATCATGAGATTTGCAATAAAATCACAACGGTTGGCAACACTGCTTAAGACCTAATTCTCAGAGGCACCTGAAATTGGAAATTGTGGGTACTCAGTACCCCTGATAATCAGGCCCTAAGAATCCCCAGTTTGGGTACCCAAAATGAAGTCATCTAAAATTAATGAAAACACTCTTGAAACATTTGGCCTAGAAGACTACTTTGTATCACTCTTACCCACAGTGTACATTGGGGAGATACCTATCCTGGGAGAGGATTTCACCTGCACTCTTTTCAGGTAATAAAATAGAAGCACTGTCAAAGGCTGAGGCGTCAAAAGAGGTGCTGGAACAAATTGATAAGATAAAGAGGAAAAAAGTCATCAGGACTGGGTAGTGTTCATCTAAGAGTTCTAAAGATCTTAAGAATGAAGGGCTGAGCTGCTAAAAATCATAAGATTAAAGCCAGCTAATTGTATCCTTAAATGAGCTATTGAGCTATGGAAAGTATTCGTTAATGTACTTATTAATAAATGCTAAATGTAATACAGATAATCCTGTAAATTACAGTTAAATGAGCCTTACTTCAGTATCAGGTAAACTGACGGAACTAATAACTATGGAATTGTTGGGGTCCACTAGGCATAGCTACCAGGTAACTCGGGAGAGCGGAAGGCCAAAAGTGTCGATGAAACTCTTTTGCTCTGGGTCTACCTGAACCCCCAAACCCCATCTTGTGAACTCTCACCTACTTCTATGCTAACTGCTTACATGCTCTGAAGCAGGCTGAAGCAGAAATGTATTGGTCAGCGTTTCTAGCAGATGGCTGCAGTTTCACTCACACTAGCAGAAATAATAGAGATAAGGAGCCAGGGAAAGGAGGGGTAGTTAGTTTACAGGCATCTAACCCAAGGTCGCAAAGACTGGGAAAGTTTTCTCACAAGCTTATGTAGAGCTTATTGTAACAGTTGTCTGGAAGGGAGGGGTAAGGGGGAACAGCCAGACAAAGAGATATATGCAAACAGTTTGGAGTATAAAAGGTAAAATTTGTTTGTATTTGTTGCACTGGATTTGAGACATGCTGGTCTCCTAGTGCCATTTCAGAGCTCTGAAATAAACTTAGCTTGCTTTCTCCCCTTGGTGTCTTTATTGGTGCCAAGCACACCGGGCGACGGACCCTGTTTGCCATCTCGGGCCTTTTTAGGCAGGCAACAGAATGTTACAAGACACCTATATGAATGTCGTTGGGTGAGCTGGTCCTATAAAAGGGTTCATGGTCCAACTTTAGCCCTGTTCCAGTTCTGGTTCTCAATTCCTGGTCCCTGGTCCTGATCCCAAGACTGAGGCATTCTGGGACTTGTAATCCAAAGGGACCATGAGAATAGTAGACTGGGGAGCAATGTATGCTGGGTAAAGGAGCAGGAATATAAAAGAAAGTCTTTTGCTTTAGTAAGAGAGAGACCAGGGAAGAGTCAGGCTCTATTGTGATTGTCTCTACCTGAAGGAAATAAGACCTGTTATTGGTTTCTCAAAGCAAAAGGCCCAATAAGGGTTTAGGAAAAAATTGGGGGAGGCTTAGAGGGACTTTGTAAAGCAACTTGAGAAAGTTTTGTTTTGGGCTAGAAAACTAGAGACTTGGGGAAACCAGGGGAGATCAATAGCTGTTTATGAGTCTCTATCACCGGGTTCTGGAAATTACTCAGTTTGGTTTGTTGGACTCTTGCTTTTATCCGTGTTGGGAAGGATCTTTGGGGTTTGGCCAAAGGACTACACTACCCAATGTGTAAGGAGAAACTGAGGCAACAGCTGCTCTATGATGAAATTACCTATGATACAATTAAAATGATCTGATAGAGACCAACCAGTTTGGCCTCTGGGAAGGAACATTTGCCTCTCGACTCTGCTAGAATTCTCCCAGGGCATCAGTAAAATAATATTTGCTATTATTTACTTGTACTTTCCAAAATCCTTTGTAAAGTCCTTCACAAGAGGCTTTATGGCAATGAAGTAGTGAAGGGGTGAGAGGTAAAGTTCTGCCAGATATTGGAAACTGGTTAAAAAATAAAATAAACAAAGTGCAAACACAACTCTTCAGTATGTGGTATAGATGGTTAATATTATTAATGGAAGTGTCCGATATATACTTGGCGCGCTCCAAACATTCAAGACAGATGGCATCTGCTTGGGTAGTGCCTGAAGGATCCACACCAGGACCGATATTTATGTATTAATGATCTGGAGAAGGGAGTGAACTGTGAAGTGAGTGGCCAATTTAGCAGACGATACAAGATATTTAGTTTAGTCACGATTAGAGAAGACTGAAGAACTGCAGAAAGATTTAGCTAAATCAGATGACTGGGTAACGATATATAGATGAGGTTTCATGTACATAAGCACAAAATGATGCACATTAGAAGGAACTGCTTGTCACTGTTACCAATGGAGGGACAGACTTCCTCAGTGCTGTGTGTCTTCTAAGTTACATACATACCATCATCTGCATTTCCACGGTTGAAATGAGGTTTAGATACAGTTAATGTGATGTGTCTGGTTTGCTGTGGTACATTGAAGGTGACGCTGTAGATTCCGCTGTCGCTGAGCTGCAGGTTCTGAAGGAGCAGAGAAGCATTTTCAGGGAAAAATACAGTCCGGCCTTGGTATGCGAGATGTGTATAATTCTGTCCAGAGCAGCGGGTGGGAATCCCCTCAGCACTGACAGAGCAGTTAGTCACTGTGTAGATGGTGAGTGAATGAGGGGTGTTACTGAAATCCCACCGAATGGACAGTTGAGAGGGAAATGGTCCCTGGAGTCTATAGGAGACGGGCAGAAGGACAGAATGACTGACAGTTCCATTGATTGAATCCTGAGGAATGTCAATGAGAAGAGCATGGGAGAAACCTGCAGAAAACACACAGACAGAGATCAGCAAATCATCTGCATCTGGCACCAGAGAAAACTTCCCCCTTATAATAATTCATAGTGTCTGTAGGAAAATAATAACCTAATGCTATTGGTAAAGACAGTTTCCCACAAAATATGCAGTGTTACAAACTGCACCAAACCTGGGCACATTGAGGTAAACTCTAGCTGCATGTGTCACGTTTTATTATATTCCAATCCAATCATGGTTACACCTTCAATATTGTAGCTCCAAGAACATTGCTTTCCAGGGGTACACTGGGCTGCAAATTTGAACACAATGAAATCCACATGCAAGGAGAAGGCAGTAGCCTTGGTTCTTGCTGAACAACAAATCTCCAGGGGTATGCTCATCCCCAGAGACATCCGGGGTTGCTCCAACTGAAGTCAGTGGAAATTGTGGATATGCATCTGAGGGGATGGCTGGGCCCCATGAAATCTGTCAGAATAAAGCTGTTTCCAGTGTTCCAATGAATAAACCAACCATGGGCAGATCATGACAGTAATAGTGAGAAATGTGGTTCCATCATTTTGGGAAATAGGCTTTCTTAAAATAACTCTGTGACGGAGCAGGGCGGATTTGACCTGGGAATGTTGCAGGGGAGTTACACTGGGGATGGGAAGGAAGCTACCTGAGCTGTAACCTGAGCCAGGAGGGGGGTTGGGAGAAGTGACACCTTGTGGCTGGGAGACTGAACAAAGGAGAGGAGGAGCAGAGGGGAGGGGGGAGAGAGCTGCTGGAAGAGTTTTTGTTTTCAGTTTGGGCTGGGTGGTGCAATGCAGGGAACCCCAAGCTGGGGTCTAAGCTCCTTAAACCCCCCAGAAGGACTTGATTGAGGGGTTCTGGTTGTACCTACACGCTCTGCTTGGGACTGTGTTCCTGTCATCTAATAAACCTTCTGTTCTACTGGCTGGCTGAGAGTCACGGTAAATCTCAGGAAGAGGGGTGCAGGGCCCTGACTCCCCCACACTCCGTGACAAACCCAAAGAGCTCTCAAGAATGTTTAGTTTTTACTCATTTAATAAAAAGACTAAGGGCTGATGGGTTACTCTCTTGGCATCTGCACTGGGAGAAAGAGGGAGGGTGAAGTCCAGCTGACTCCTTCCTCTCAGAAGACCCTTTAAGGACTTGGAGATGTAATAGCTTGTACCAAGCTGGCCCCAAAGACCTTGCTTGGTTCAGAGACCACTTGGTACACCCTGGAGACCCCACAGGGGAGATGGAGGAGGTTGCTTAGGACTAGGTTAGTGGGGGATGGGTCACTCCCTTCCAAAGACATCAAAAGGAGGAAAGGAGGGACTGTGCTAGGAGGTGCCAGGGAGAGGGGTCTTCTCCTTGGAAGTTCAAGTTAATCAAACTTCATCCTCCCAGTGAAGGTGCGTGTGACAGACCTCTGCCTACTGCCGTGAACCCAGCCCACAGTGTGTGAGCTCTGAACTAACAGAAATCAGTGGGGTTCAAACAGCGTTCATACTAATCTACAGGGAAATAATGTAAGATATGTTGTAATAGTTAACAGCAAATGAACCCATTCAGAAAAGATACCTGTACAATAAAACCTTATCATATGCTGCACCTTGCATACTCACTGTGCCCCCAAGGCTTAACTGATTAATATAATCAAACCATTACAAGCTATTAAATTAAATCAAATACAAACAGAAAACCTTTTTTGGACTGTACCAACCAGTTCCCTTTTCCTCACATGATGTGAAACTATGTAAGTGCTGATTACAATTTAGAAACGATGCAAAGCCTATTCATCAAGTTCAAGTTAGAACATTTCCAATGAGGCATTTTCAGATCTCTCCCCTTCCCGCACTTACCAAGTAACAGCAGGATAGACCAGCAACTCCTGCGTGACTTCATGTCTCTTCAGAATCAGTATATGTGGCTGCAGCAGAGATAGTGCAGGAGGAGAGCCCCTCAGTACTGACCTCATAGTCCAAGTGAACGTCTGAAATATCATCTCAGCCAGGAAGGAAGTTACTGACGCTCTGGGTCTCTACAACAGGCAGAGGGCTTTATTTATAAATGTAAAAAATTCAGCTTTTTGCCCCCATCACTTGAAACAGGTATGCAAAATTACAGAAGTTTTGAAATAGAATCTAGCTGATTCTAGATGTGGGTGTACCACAAGCTAAATATGAGTCAACAGTGTGATGCTGTTGCAAAAAAAGCAAACATGATTCTGGGATGTATTAACAGGTGTGTTGTGAGCAAGACACGAGAAGTCATTCTTCCGCTCTACTCTGCTCTGGTTAGGCCTCAGCTGGAGTATTGTGTCCAGTTCTGGGCACCGCATTTCAAGAAAGATGTGGAGAAATTGGAAAGGGTCCAGAGAAGAGCAACAAGAATGATTACAGGTCTTGAGAACATGACCTATGAAGGAAGGCTGAAAGAATTGGGTTTGTTTAGTTTGGAAAAGAGAAGACTGAGAGGGGACATGATAGCAGTTTTCAGGTATCTAAAAGGGTGTCATACGGAGGAGGGAGATAACTTGTTCACCTTAGCCTCTGAGGATAGAACAAGAAGCAATGGGCTTAAACTGCAGCAAGGGAGGTCTAGGTTGGACATTAGGAAAAAGTTCCTAACTGTCAGGGTGGTTAAACACTGGAATAAATTGCCTAGGGAGGTTGTGGAATCTCCATCTCTGGAGATATTTAAGAGTAGGTTAGATAAATGTCTATCAGGGATGGTCTAGACAGTATTTGGTCCTGCCATGCGGGCAGGGGACTGGACTCGATGACCTCTCGAGGTCCCTTCCAGTCCTAGAATCTATGAATCTATGAATCTATGATCTCTTCCTAAAGTTAGTACTTACTAAAATAAGGTCTGAACCTCATTGTGAGCCAAATTCTGTTCTCAGATACATTGGTGTAAATCCACAGTAACTCCACTGAAGTCAATGAATTTACATTGGGGTGACAGAGCAGAATACGGCCCTTTGCTCATAATTCCACACCCACTGGGCTCAATCTCTGTATTGCACCGCTATCCCTGAGAGGAGATCAACCATAACACTTTTCAAACCTTATCTGAAGAGGCAGTGTTCTCTAACAAAGAGACTCTTTCTTAAGCTGTGGCAGGGCATTTGTATTTAATAGATGCAAAAATAAAACAAAATTTTAAACGGTCTTGAAAAAATTACTTTCCCTCTCAACCTGGTTATACTTCTTTGGTACCTGTGATGTCATAATTCTATTTCCAGTTTTCATGGGTTCTTGGAGGAAAAACAAAGCAGATAAGACCAGGCCTTCTAATATATAAAAAACAAACAGGAAGAAAAATCAGACCTTCTATAAAAAGAACCACAAACACCCATAAACACCATTGTCTCTTTATTTAAAAATTCCTCACACAGCAGCAACTATGATTAACAATTGCTACCTTGCCTCACATTGCAAATTATTAAAAAATACCAGTAAATTACATTTGAAGGCTCTTATTTAGGAAAGCATCCTTAGTATCAGGAAAGTATTTATGCACATGTTTAGCTGTAAGCATTGTGCTTTCCTTCAAAAGAAGTTAATGGGACCTAAGTACATGATTAAAGCTCCAATTCTGCAAAAGTTTGCTCATGTGATTAACTTTACCCACTGTAAATAATCCAAACACTTCAACAGACTTACTTACAGTGCTCAAAGTTAAGCAGCATGTGAGCAAGTTTTTGCAGGACTGGGACCAGTGCCGGCTCCAGGCACCAGCTTGCCAAGCAGGTGCTTGGGGCGGCCACTCTGGAGAGGGGCGGCACGTCCAGCTATTTGGCGGCAATTCGGCGGACGGTCCCTCACTCCAGCTCAGCGCGAAGGACCTCCTGCCGAATTGCCGCCACAGATCGCGATCGCGGCTTTTTTTTTTTTTTTGCCGCTTGGGGCGGCAAAAACCCTGGAGCCGGCCCTGACTGGGACCTAAGCGCTTTCTGGAATCATGGCCTAAAATAGGTGTTAGCTCGGGTTGCATTATAGAATGTGTCACTTCATAGATTTCAAAATAATTAGAGAAAGTACTTTAAAGAAAAACATAGCTGGATCCTCAAACTTAATTCAGAGGAAAGACTACATAAGACTACTAATTAATCAGAAAACTTGGGGGAAAGTGCTGGGGGGAGGGGAGGGGAAGGAGGAAGCAAGGAGAATATACCTAACTAGTCTTTCATTGAAGTATGCTTATATAGATGGGAAAATACTTTCATTTAGCTCTTAATTTTCTGGGCCTAGTACATATTTAAAAATCTCTGGTGGTTTAGCAGAGACAGCTCCATGCTACTTTGAGCACAAGGATTGCCTAACCTAACATTAATCCATGTTACAGTAAACCCATCTAACCTGTTGGAATACAAGTCTCACTAGTTACTCAGTTTTACACAAATAGAATTAGCAGCCACCAAAAATTAAATACCTTGATCTCCATGTGTGTGGAAGGATAGAGCACAACAGTATTTAGACCCACATCTCAGAACACATCCTTTACAGTACCTACGTGAGTCCTTCTGTATTCTGGTATATTAGCCAATATAGCTACTTCAAGAATTCTGTTCCTAGGAGAAACACTAGTTGTTATTTTCAATCATATGTCATAGCTGATGACTTACTAACAAAGAGTTAAATCATCACAAAAGTTGAATGAATATATTTTGCCTAATGCCAATAATCCATCCAACCATTTTGAAAAGAAAATATCCATGTTATCATTTTGTTTTGTTTCTGTAACACCAGTTCAAAACAAATTACTCTCTCTCAAGTTGTTCTCAGGTATCTCCCCTCCGAGTTACTTGAGATGTGTCACACTTCATCAAAAAGCCAAAACGTGGTTCATAACTAGGCATGGAATTTTCAGGGTCTGTTACTCAAGTGTCCTTCTCCATATTCATGATGAAAAAAACCCCTTCAATTTTACTCTTAATTCCACACAAAAAGATTCTGATTATTGTTCAATTTTTTATTCTGATGGAAATTTCCCAACCAGCTCTACTGATAATCAAAATATTTTCCATTTTCATTTTTCTAATAACTTTTTTTTTTTCTGAGAAAAGCAGACACTTTTTGGTGAAAAATTGAATTGTTCTAAAACTGTCCAAAAAACTTTTAATAGAAAATTTTCAACTAACCCTATCATGAAGTCCAGTCAACTTCCCACTCTTGGTGAGGCGTCAACTTCAGTGTCTCTCTGGGACCAAATAAATATTGAGGAGACGACTATAAGAAACAGTCAAACCCCAGGTTTCTAAGAATTTCTAACAATCCTGCTTCCAATAAATACAGTAAGAATGTATAAATATGAGAGCACTTTTGGGAGAGGATAATGAATATTCTGTCCATCCATCCACCCATCTAACTAACAGTCAAGGCATACCCTCATCCACATGGAGCTGAAACCCTGTTTGTAATTTTCCTTAGCCATTGGTGTCTATAATTGGTAATGTCAGATGACATGAAACTGATACAAAAGAGGAGACATCATTTCTAAATAGAATTGACCAGGTTCAATTAGAGGAGCAAATTCTGCTATCAGTTAATGAGTGCTGCCCTATAGGCTTCAACAAGCTTGCAAGTTCTAACTGACAGTGGAATTTGGCCCAGTTACTTTGAGACTCAAGCAAGAACTCTTAGTTCTTCTTCAAGTGCTTGCTCATATCGATTCCAATTAGGTGTGCGCGCGCCGGGTGCATGATCGTCGGAAGATTTTTACCCTAGCAACTCTCGGTGGGTCGGCTGAGGCACCCCCTGGAGTGGCGCCCTTATGGCGCCGGATATATGCCCCTGCTGACCCAGCACCCCCTCAGTTCCTTCTTACCGCCCGTGACGGTCGTTGGAACTGTGGAGTGCGACATAGCTGATCTCCACATCCCTAGCTCTTTACTCGTTGTACTGTAGATAGTTGTTTAGTGTAGTTTTTAATAGTTTTAACAGTTATAGTGTAGTTAATAGTAAGTTTTGTAGATAGTATAGATAGTACTTGGAGGAAACGGGGTTTATCCCTGTGGGGAAATAGAACAGGGGGGCCTTCTTTTTAATAGCCAGAGCTGTGAATCTGAAGGCCCCGAAATAAACCCTCCAACAGATCTGTTATGCTGATGGCCTTTACACAGAGTAGGGCAGGCCTAAAGCTTGAACTAGACTAAACTGCACAGTTTTCTGCCAAACTCGGTCAAGTGTCATGTCCAGAGGAGGGGGGAGGGGCAAGGTGGGGCAAGGAGGGAAAGAATAAAAAAGCCCCAGCAGCAGCACTAATGAAATATGTTCATGGCTAATGAAATATAATAACCGCTTGTGTGAAGCAATAGGTAACTTTAGCTAAATGCAAACTGACTCATGCAGCTTCTCCTTTGCGTGATCTGTGACCCACTCCGTGATTCCAGCTATCTGCAAAAATAGCCAATCATAGATCCTCTTTAGGCGTCCCATGGAACCCCCCCCCCCAATCTTTAACCAAAAGACCCCGGAAAATAACGTGTCTTGAGAAATGTACCCAAACTGGTGCCAAGTACCACCCCTGGGGAAAACCACTTCTCGGAAAATTAATAAGGAAGGTACGGGGGGGGGGGGGGGCTGACCCCGACCCTACTTTCTTAACTTGCGGTTTGGGGGAGGGACTAACCCCAACCCTAATTTCTTAACTCATGACTATTGTTTGTACTTTGCTTGCGGTTTGACGAAATAAAGCAGCCTGCGAGCTGCTGCTCGGGGTGTCAGTCTTCGGACTGCACCCCAGTGCACTGGTATGTATGTCAATAAACTGGCCTCAGGCTTGAGTCTTTGAACTAAAATAACTGCGTGGGGGTCTTTGACCACAGCATCCCCTTCCCTCCTCCCCGGTACCAGGGCCCATGCCTAGGTCTCCGGGTTTCAAGCCTTGCTCGGCCTGTCTCAAGCCGATGCCTACGGGAGACCCCCACGACTCCTGCTTGAAGTGCCTGGGGGAATCCCATCAACCAGATAAGTGCCACATTTGTAAGGCTTTCAAGCCTCAGACAAAAAAGGAGCGGGACTTTCATTTGAAACAGCTCCTAATGGAAGCGGCACTTAGCCCGGTGCCCTCGGCACCACCCGTAGACCAGGCGCCATCGGTCTGAAGCGCGCCTCTGGCACCGGAACGACCCGGCACCAGCAAAGACTCTCGGCACCAGACGTCTCTGGCACCGGCACAGATGCGACACCGCTCACTGTCTCCGCGGCCCAAGAAGCAGCACAAACCACCTGCTGCTCCCCTGCAGTTGCAGGCGCCGCCTGTGCCCCAATTGGAGCCACGGCCCATGCCGGACCGCCCCACAAAGGCTCCAACTCTGGCACCATTGATTCCGGCGCCGCAAGTGCCGTTGAGTCCGGTGCACACAAGCTCCCCGATGCACACTGTGGTTGAGCTCGGCCTGCCGTCCACTCCGGAGACCTTCTCCACCGCTCGTGACCTGATCGCGCTAACTGAGCCTGGACCGTCTCATTCTCCGGCACCGCCGGTGCGGACTATTCCATCCATAGGGAAGCCCGCCTTCATGCAACCTCCATCGCAGAGCGAGACAGCTCGGCACTGATCTCTGTCCCGGTCCAGGTCGTGGTCCCGCCGATGGTCCCGGTCTCAGCAGTGCTTGCTGTCCCGGCACCGATCCCCATCTCAGCGCCGGTCGTACTTGCGGCGCCACTCCGCCTCACGAAGGTCTCCCTCCCGGTATGATCGGTACCGATCCAGCTCCCGGCACCAGTCCCGGCACCGATCGTCTCGCAGCCGATCCCTGCACCGCCTGGGCCGTAGGTCCTCGTTGAGATCTAGATCGGCCTCCTGGCACCATTATGACCGTTGGTCCCGATCCCAATCGCGGTACTGCTTGAGACCCTGGCACCGGTCCCCAGCTCCCAGGCGCGGAGAGACAGAGCGGGACGGTGCAACGCAGCATGTGCATTCGGCACCGCCTTGGCCTTCACGTCTAAATTTGACGTTGTCCCAAGCGGGTAGTGGCTACCACGTCCAGGGCCAAGACACGGGTGGTGCTAGCCAGGGGCAAGACGAAGGACAGGATCCTGACCAGGGACCCCCACAATGGTCCTTCTGGACTCCTTGGGCATACCACCAAGCCCAAGGTGTCCCCTCAGGTGCTTCTCACTCTGCTCATTCGGAGCCACGGGTGCCAGAGGCCACTGTGAGCCGCCCTCCCCCGATAGCCTCGGAGGTGACTGCCCTGCCACCAGAACAGGCTCATGCCCCTAGCGGGGTGGACCTAGGGCAACCGGATCCTCCTCAACCAGCCCTTCCCCAGGATCTGCTAGTCCCAGGGGTGTCCTCCTCATCCTCGCCTGATGAGGCCGTGGCAGGCACGTCCTCCTCTGGCCCACCGCCTATAGATCTTCGTGCACACCAGGAATTGCTACGTAGGGTGGCACAGAACATGAACCTACAGGTGGAGGAGGTGGTGGAAGTTGAGGGTCCTGTGGTGGACATTTTATTAGCCGATGCCCCCACACGTGTAGCCTTACTGTTCATTCAGACCATCCAGGCTAATGCCAATACGATCTGGCAGTCCCCAGCATCTATCCCTCCCACGGCCAGAGGGGTGGAGAGGAAATACATGGTGCCCTATAAGGATTATGAATATTTGTATGTTCACCCCCAACCTTGCTCCCTCATTGTACAGTCTGTGAACGAGAGGGAGAGACACGGCCAACAAGCACCTGCCCCTAAGTCCAAGGACACTAGGTGCCTGGATTTATTCGGGCGCAAGATTTATTCTACGGGTGGACTACAACTCAGGGTAGCTAACCAGCAGGCCCTCCTGAGCCGTTACAATGATAACACCTGGAACTCGATGGGGAAGTTCAAGGAGTTGGTTCCCCAGGAGTCCAGGGAGGAGTTTGGGGCCTTGCTAGAAGAGGGCAAGAAAGTGGCGAGGACATCCCTGCAGGCGTCTTTAGACGCGGCAGACTCAGCAGCTAGAATTCTAGCCTCGGGCATGGCTATGAACCGCATTTCATGGCTGCAAGTGTCCGGTCTTCCACTGGAGCTGCAGCAGACTATTCAAGACCTGCCCTTTGATGACCAGGGTCTATTCTCAGACAAAACTGATCCCAGACTGCAGAGTCTGAAGGACAACCAGGCCATCATGCGCTCATTGGGAATGCATACCCTGGTGATGCAACATAGGCCCTTCTGGCCCCAACCGCAGCGCACCTACCCTAACCCTCGACCACGGCAAGACTTCGCTAGAAGGCGTGGTCGTGGTAATAGGAGGAGACAATCTGGTCTTCAATCAGGCCAGAATCAGGGCCTCCCAAAACCATCGGCGGGACCCAAGCAAAACTTTTGAAGGTGTGCCTGAGGACGGAGCACCAGTCTCCTTGCAGGATCCTTTCCCGCCTTTCTTCAACTGCCTCTCCTATTTCCTCCCTGCGTGGTCCCGCATAACATCAGATCACTGGGTCCTACGCACGGTGGAAACTGGATACCATCTTCAGTTTGTTTCGCTGCCCCCCCTCCCCATCCCTCTTCAGGGACCCCTCTCATGAGCAACTCCTCTTACAGGAGGTACAGACGCTCCTGTCTATTGGATCGGTGGAAGAGGTCCCAAAGGATTTGAGGGGCAGGGGTTTTTACTCCCATTACTTCCTAATCCCCAAGGCAAAGGGGGGACTACGGCCCATCCTGGACCTGTGGGGACTCAACAAATTCATGGTAAAGTTGAAGTTCCGCATGGTTTCCCTAGGGACTATTATCCCTTCCCTGGATGCTGGAGACTGGTACGCCTCCCTCGACATGAAGGACGCGTACTTCCACATAGCAATGTATCTGCCACACAGGCAATTCCTTCGCTTTGTGGTTAACCAGCAGCATTTCCAATTTACTGTCCTTCCCTTTGGCCTGTCCACAGCACCAAGGGTCTTCACAAAGTGTATGGCTGTCGTAGCGGCCTCGCTCCGCCGACATCAGATCCAAGTGTTTCCCTACCTCGACGACTGGCTCATTCGGGGTCGTTCCAAGCTACAGGTGCGGTCTCATGTTCGATTCATCATGAGCTTGTTCAGGCAACTGGGCCTGCTGCTTAACACCGAAAAGTCCACTTTGGAGCCAACCCAAAGAATAGATGTCATTGGGGTGATCCTGGACTCAAATCGCGCCGGGGGTGCCTACCGCAGGCCCGCTTCCAGTCCATGATGACCATTATTCACGGCCTCCAAAGCTTCCCGACCTCGACAGCACACACGTGCCTTGGTCTTCTGGGCTACATGGCCTCGTGCACCTTCGTGACCAGACATGCCAGACTACGCCTCCGTCCACTTAAGACCTGGCTCTCATCTGTGTACCGTCCAGGCTGAGACAGTTTGGACACAGTACTCACAGTGCCGACGGAGGTCTTATCCTCTCTGGGTTGGTGGCTAAACCCCAGCTTTGTTTGCTGGGGGATGCCATTCCATGCCCCACAGCCCTCTCTAGTCCTGACCATGGATGCGTCATCTCTGGGCTGGGGCGCTCACCTCGCGGACCTTCGCACACAAGGTCTTTGGTCCGCACAAGAAATAACCCTGCACATCAACGTAAGGGAACTGAGAGCAGTACGCCTGGCGTGTCAGGTATTCCGCGAACACCTTCAGGGCCGTTGTATCAAAAACTTCACAGACAACACAACGGCCATGTTTTACATCAACAAGCAAGGCAGAGCGCGGTCGTCCCTCCTCTGTCAGGAAGCCATACACCTCTGGAAATTTTGCATAGCCCACTCAATCGACCTGGTGGCGTTGTTTCTCCCAGGAGTCCAGAACACCTTGGCAGATCGCCTCAGCAGGTCCTTCCTGGCTCACGAATGGTCGATAGGTCCGGACATTATCCATTCTGTTTTCCGGAAGTGGGGATTTCCCCACATAAACCTTTTTGCCTCTCGCGAGAATCGGAAGTGCCAGGTGTTCTGCTCTCTCCAGGGACGCTCCCTGGGCTCCCTGTCGGGCACCTTCCTGATACCGTGGAAAGACCACCTGCTCTATGCCTTTCCTCCGTTTCCGTTGGTCCACAAGGTCCTTCTCAAGTTACGCAGAGACAAGGCCCACTTAATCTTGATCGCTCCGGCGTGGCTCAGATAGCATTGATACACCACACTCCTCAATCTGTCAGTGACCAAACCAATTCCTCTACCATTGTGGCCAGATCTGATCACTCAGGAACACGGCAGGTTATGTCATCCGGACCTGCAGTCCCTCCATCTCACAGCGTAGATGCTGCATGACTAACTCAATCTGAGCTGCATTGCTCCAGTTCAGTGCAGCAAGTACTCTTGGGTAGCAGAAAGCCCTCCACTAGGTCCACATACCTGGCCAAGTGGAAGTGCTTCTCCTGCTGGTGTGCCCTGAGCAATACTGTCCCTCTGGAGGTGCCAGTACCTACCATCCTAGAGTATCTCTGGTCCCTGAAACAGCAAGGCCTAGCTGTCTCATCCATCAGAGTACACCTAGCAGCGATTTCAGCCTTCCACCCTGGCGAAAATGGGCGCTAGGTTTTCTCCAATCCCATGGTCAGCAGGTTCCTCAAGGATTTGGAACGTCTGTACCCGCAAATTCATCTTCCGGCCCCTACGTGGGACCTCAATCTGGTCCTATCTAGACTCATGGGTGCCCCCTTTGAGCCGATGGCCACCTGCTCGCTTCTGTACCTTTCCTGGAAAACAGCTTTCCTCATCGCTATCACATCAGCGAGATGAGTGTCAGAACTTCGGGCCTTCACATCGGACCCACCATATACGGTGTTCCATAAGGACAAGATACAGCTGCAACCACACCCCGCCTTCCTCGCTAAGGTAGTGTCTGCCTTCCATGTCAACCAAGACATCTTCCTCCCGGTCTTCTTTCCGAAGCCGCACGCTTCGCAACGAGAGCAACAGCTACATTCCCTAGATGTTCGTAGGGCTCTCGCCTTTTACATCGAACGAACAAAACCTTTTAGGAAGGCGTCCCAGCTGTTCGTAGCAGTGGCAGACCGGATGAAGGGACTCCCGGTCTCCTCGCAGCGAATCTCGCCTTGGATTACATCGTGCATCCGTGCATGCTATGACTTGGCTGGTATCCCAACTACCCGCCTCGCTGCCCATTCTACTCGGGCTCAAGCTTCATCCTCCGCCTTTCTGACTCATGTGCCCATACAGGAGATCTGTAGAGCAGCAACTTGGTCATCAGTACATACCTTCGCTTCCCACTATGCCATAGTGCAGCAGTCCAGGGATGATGCGGCATTTGGTTCAGCAGTCCTTCACTCCACGACATCTCACTCCGACCCCACTGCCTAGGTAAGGCTTGGGAGTCACCTAATTGGAATCGATATGAGCAAGCACTCGAAGAAGAAAAGACGGTTACTCACCTTTGTAACTGTTGTTCTTCGAGATGTGTTGCTCATATCCATTCCAAACCCTCCCTCCTTCTCCACTGTCGGCGTAGCCGGCAAGAAGGAACTGAGGGGGCGCTGGGTCGGCAGGGGCATATATCCAGCGCCATAAGGGTGCTGCTCCAGGGGGCGCCTCAGCCAACCCACTGAGTGTTGCTAGGGTAAAAATCTTCAGACGATCGTGCACGCGGCGCGCGCACACCTAATTGGAATGGATATGAGCAACACATCTCGAAGAACAACAGTTACAAAGGTGAGTAACCGTCTTCTGCATGGGGTGAATGAAATGGTGCAACATCAACCCATGCACAGAGCCTTCTAATTGTCCCAAGAGGAACCTCCATATCACCAGAAAGGACATAGGGAACACAACAATTTAAATATAATTCAGTGTACTGAGTATTAAAGACAGTAACTATTTCCTGTGGAATTCTGTATATACGAGATAACTCCCTGTAGGGAACATAGTTGCCTCCTCACTCAGACACACAGCCCTTGAAGAACTCATGCTAACCACAATGATAACTCTGCTTTAGCTAAAGCGACTCAAGCTTCCTGCTTCACTGGTCTTGAGACTGAAAAAACATGGGGCTTTCTCTTCTTGTGTTTACACTGAGTTGTGACCACCAGGTGTTTGAAACAGAGAGAAAGCCCTCTTATCACCTAACCCAATCTTTGTCACTACCGTGGCCAGTGAACATAGCTATGTGACAAGCCTGTTCTTTTACACAATGCATTTGTATTACATCGTGCTGGGGCCCAGAGACATATTCTATTTTATCCAACACAGAAACCTACATTATTATTGCAGTAACAGATTCAGGTCCAGTTCTGTTCTTACATACTCTGGAGTAACTCCATTGACTTCCATGGCATTCCTCCAGAATACTGAGAGCAGAACATAACCTTAAACCTCCAAATATCCCACCAGGCATAGCAAAGCCAAAGTTTAGCCATAATTTAGTATTGGTGAAAGAATGGGTTTTATCCCCCCACTAGTTCACGTCTAGGTTGTGTCTGCATTTGAGTTTTTGTCTTACTCATAATTATTCCCAGCAGAGGCAGACTGACTGGTGGTGGCAATGGCAGAGGTGGGCGGTTTGGAGATGGCACATGCATTTTTTTCCAATTGTGTCATCTAGACCTGCTCAGGGAAGGTGGTAAAAATGCCTGCGTATCATTGATGCTGTAGCGCAGGGATTCTCAAACTGGGGGTCAGGATCCCTCAGGGGGTCAAGAGGTTATTACATGGGGGGGTCGCAAGCTGTCAACCTCCACCCCAAACCCCACTTTGCCTCCAGCATTTATAATGGTGTTAAATATATAAAAAACGTGTTTTTAATTTATAATGGGGGTCACACTCAGAAGCTTGCTATGTGAAAGGGGTCACCAGTACAAAAGTTTGAGAACCACTGCTGTAGCATCTATTGTTGGTACCACTGGTGGGGCTGCACTCACTGGGTATTACAAGTAACGTACTGTAGACTAGGCTCTGATGAAGAGGCGTGTGAAGGGAGGATAATGGATATTCTCTCCCTCAGAACATATTTGTTATCCTCAGTGCTATTTATTGCATAGCAAAGGGATTACTGAGAAGAATAGACAGGCCTGTAACCAGAGCTGATCCAGAGAACAGAGGGGTGTGCTGTCTGCTGGGTGCTAAGATACAGGATGTGGATCTGAGGCTGAAGAAGATCCTAACGGGAGCGGGAAAGAATCCACTGATTATCCTTCATGTGGGAACAAATGATACGGCTAGATTCTCACTGGAACGTATCAAGGGAGACCGTGCCAGGCTGGGGAAGACGCTTAAGGAAATCGAGGCTCAGGTGACCTTCAGTGGGATTCTGCCTGTTCCTAGAGAAGGGCAACAAAGGTTTGACAAGATTATAATGATCAACAGATGGCTCAGGCAGTGGTGCTATAAGGAAGGCTTTGGGATGTATGGCCACTGGGAAGCATTCATGGACAGAGGACTGTTCTCTCGGGATGGACTTCACCTGAGTAGGGAGGGAAATAGACTTCTAGGATGGAGGTTGGCACAACTGATCAAGAGATCTTTAAACTAGGAATTTGGGGGAGATGGTTGGGAGATGTCCAGGTAATCTCCACGCCGGATTTTAATATTGAGAGGGAAGAAAACGAAGTAAGAGAGGATACAGCCATGGGTAGGAGAATGGACATTAGGAGGAAGGGTAGTGTAGATACCAGTCTAATAGGTGATATTGATGGTAGAATGTCTGTGCCCAATCGGGTAAAGAATGTTAGCAAAGCCAAACAGCAAAAATTAAGATGTTTGTACACTAATGCAAGGAGCCTAGGTAACAAAATGGAGGAACTAGAGCTACTGGTGCAGGAAGTGAAACCAGATATTATAGGGATAACAAAAACATGGTGGAATAGTAGTCATGACTGGAGTACAGGTATTGAAGGGTATGTGCTGTTTAGGAAAGACAGAAATAAAGGCAAAGGTGGTTGAGTAGCATTGTATATCAATGATGAGATAGACTGTAAAGAAATAAGAAGTGATGAAATGGATAAGACAAAGTCTGTCTGGGCAAAAATCACATTGGGGAAGAAAGGTACTAGATCCTCCCCTGGGATAGTACTTGGGGTGTGCTATAGACCACCGGGATCTGATTTGGATATGGATAGAGACCTCTTTAATGTTTTTAATGAAGTAAATACTAACGGGAATTGTGTGATCATGGGAAACTTTAACTTCCCAGATATAGACTGGAGGACAAGTGCTAGTAATAATAATAGGGCTCAGATTTTCCTGGATGCGATAGTTGATGGATTCCTTCACCAAATAGTTGCTGAACCAACAAGAGGGGATGCCATTTTAGATTTGGTTTTGGTGAGTAGTGAGGACCTCATAGAAGAAATGGTTGTAGGGGACAACCTTGGTTCGAGCGATCAGGAGCTAATTCAGTTCAAACTAAATGGAAGGATAATCAAAAATAGATCTGTGACTAGGGTTTTTGATTTCAAAAGGGCTAACTTTAAAAAATTAAGGAAATTAGTTAGGGAAGTGAATTGGACTGATGAACTTGTGGATCTAAAGGCAGAGGAGGCCTGGAATTACTTCAAGTCAGAAACTATCAGAAGCCTGCATCCCAAGAAAGGGGGGGAAATTCATAGGCAGGAGTTGTAGACCAAGCTGGATGAGCAAGCATTTCAGGTGATTAAGAAAAAGCAGATAGCCTACAAGGAGTGGAAGATGGGAGTGATCAGCAAGGAAAGCTACCTTATTGAGGTCAGAACATGTAGGGATAAAGGGAGAAAGACCAAAAGCCATGTAGAGTTGGACCTTGCAAAAGGAATTAAAACCAATAGTAAAAGGTTCTATAGCCATATAAATAAGAAGAAAACAAAGAAAGAAGAAGTGGGACCGCTAAACACTGAGGATGGAGTGGAGTTTAAGGATAATCTAGGAATGGCCCAATATCTAAACATATACTTTGCCTCAGTCTTTAATGAGGCTAATGAGGAGCTTAGGGATAATGGTAGGATGACAAATGGGAATGAGGATATGGAGGTAGATATTACCACATCCAGGGTAGAAGCCAAACTCGAACAGCTTAATGGGACTAAATCGGGGGGCCCAGATAATCTTCATCCAAGAATATTAAAGGAACTGGCACATGAAATTGCAAGACCATTAGCAAGAATTTTTAATGAATCTGTAAACTCAGGGGTTGTACCATATGACTGGAGAATTGCTAACATAGTTCCTATTTTTAAGAAAGGAAAAGTGTTCTGGGTAACTACAGGACTCTTAGTTTGACATCTGTAGTATGCAAGGTCTTGGAAAAAATTTTGAAGGAAAAAGTAGTTAGGGACATTGAGGTCAATGGTAATTGGGACAAAATACAATATGGTTTTACAAAAAGTAGATTGTGCCAAACCAACCTGATCTCCTTCTTTGAGAAGGTAACAGATTTTTTAGACAAAGGAAACACAGTGGATCTAATTTACCTCAATTTCAGTAGGCATTTGATACGGTTCCACAGGGGGAATTATTAGCTAAATTGGAAAAGATAATGGGTCGGCGCTTCAGAATAGAATGCGGGTATATGTGCATGAAATGAGCTCAAGCAGAGCGTTTACACTGACTTTTTTGCTCATTTTTTTATTCTCCCTTTTTAAAGTAAAGAAACATATTTGTTGACTAATCTTAATATTTTCTGAAGCAAATATTCTCTCCAACACCCATGCTGAATGGAAGATATACTAATTGAACAATTTGGAAGAAATCAATAGGCTGAAAATTTTTCATAAAAACTATTTGGTGAATACTTACAAATAATGAATATGCAGAAATCAGGAACAGTTCACAAATGATTTGCTAACCAAAATGGAGGTCATATTCATACTCTGCACCCCCAGCTGAAGCCCTCACATGCCCCCACACTCCAACGTTCTACCCCAGCCCAGAGCCCCCTCCCACACTCTGAACCCCTCAGCACCAGCCTGGAGCCCCCTCCTGCACCCCAAATCCCTTATCCCCATCCCCACACCAGGGCCCACACTCCCAGCCAGAGCCCTCACCCCTTCTCACATCCCAATCCACTGCCTCAGGCCAGAGCCCCCTCCCGCACCCTGAACCCCTCATTTATGGCCCCACCTCGGAAATCGTACCCCCTCCCACACCTCAACCCCCTGCCTCAGCCCAGAGCCGCCTCCCATACTCTGAACCCCTCGGCTCCACCTCCCAGCCCGGAGCCCCCTCCTGCACTCAAAGCCCCTCATCCCTGATCCCACCACAGAGTCTGCACCCCCGGCCGGAGCCCTCACACCTTCTTGCATCACAACCCACTGCCTTAGGGCAGAGCCCCCTCCCACACCCGGAACTCCTCATTTCTGGCCCCATCCCAGAGACTGCACCCCTCACCCCTTCCTGCACCCCAGCCTCCTGAGCCAGCCCAGCGAAAATGAGCGAGTGAGTGAGGGTGGGGAGAGTGATTGATGGGGGTGGGGTGGAGTGAGCAGGGGCGGAGTGACGCGGGGCATGGGTGTTCGGTTCTATGCAAGTAGAAAGTTGGCAACCCTAAATGGTAGTAATTTATGTTGTTGCAGCACATGAGAAAGGAATTGTATGTACGTGTTTAAAGCTCTGTTCTGCAAAGTTGCATTGTATTCGATTAGTGTGCAACTGAAATGTAATTTGATCAATGGTCACTTTATACTTGTGTTTGCTAAGAATGGAATGTCCAATATGTTGTTTTATGTATAGAAAGCAGCAGCCTCCTGGGCAATTTGTCCTTTACCTTCCTTCAATATTATGTCCACAATTTAGAAATGAAAATAAAATTATACTTCCTCTAAAGTACTGAGCATCTGGTTTAGATCTGTGCTTAAATAAATCTAAACAGGTAACTCTTTATTATTATTATTTTGGATTACAGTAACATGTAGATCCCCAACCATGGATAAGGGCCCCATTGTGCTAGGCCTTGTACAAAGAGACAGTCCCTGCCCTGAAAAACTTACAATCTAAGTATAAAAACACTTGAATATTAGTTGTTCTATCTGTGCAATTTACACCCAGTGTTAACAAGTGCACTAAACCTGGTGGTGGAATTTTGGACTAAAATTGTTTGATTCACCTTTGGAACATGCATTATCTGTTTATCTATGATTTCAAAAGGGCAGACTTTGGAAAATTAAGGGAATTAGCTAAAAAATTCAGCTGGACTGAAGAGTGCAAGGACTTAAATACAGAGGAGGCTTGAAATTTCTTCAGGTCAACTACACAAAGGCTATCAAATGTGCATCCCAAGTCAGAAAGCCTGTAGGGAATGAAAAAAGGAAGTGATCAGCAAAGAAAGCTACATTGTGAAGGTTAGAAAATATAGGAATAAAAGTCAAGCTGAATTTGCTCTTGTCAAGGAAATTAAAATAAATCTGAAGAGGTGTTTTAGTTATATAAATGAAAAGAGATAAGGAAGGATGAGGTTGGGCCACTGTGCAGTGTGTCTGGGAAGGAGATGAAAAATAATCTAAATATAATCTAAAAACTAAATGAATATTTTGCCTTGGTATTCAATTAGGATAATAATATGGAACATGTGCATGAAGGCAGTATTGTTGGGTAAAATCTGTTTCTGACCTGTTTTATGTAATGTCCATCTTGGATTTGTAAAAGGACAGCTAAGCCTCCATCTTGGATACCCTTCTCCTCAGATGAATTAGTTCCCTTTCAGCCTTTTTCAAATCAAGGAGGGGAAAGGTCAGGGCAGTTAGGGTCATGTGACAGCCATAATCTGCCTAGCAACTGCAGGTTAGTTAGTGAGTGGCACGCCTGTCACTCAGGGCTGTCCATCTGAGTGGCAGTCAGTGTCCCACACAGTTCAGCTAGCTGCCAGGAGCCCCAGAAGGACCAGGACTCATAGGACTTTGGATTCTTGGTCTCTATTAAGATACTTGTACTCAACTGCTACACACCATTAGTGAGCGCATACTGACTACGATGTCAAGCAGAGACTGCGTGGGCAAGCACTGAAGACCTACCTGAGGGAGAAGACCTGCCCAAGAGGGAGACGACCTGTCCAGAGGGAGAAGAATACCCAGTTCCTGAGTTCCTGTTTGGTGTCCAGCACCCCTGATTTTCACCACTATCCCTGTTGGTATCCTGAGTTCTTGTCATTGTGTCCCTGTCTTCAGGATATGGTATTGTAATATCCATTGTGGTTTTCCTCTGTTTTACATCCATAGGTTAAGGGGGTTTAAGGGCTCTGAGCTTCTTGCTCTGGTAACTGTTAACAACAAGTGTGTCTTCCTTAGGTTGTTTATTGTCTTAAGGGGGTCCTTGTCTAGTTTACTGACTAGTGACATAATAAATGTGTGTGTGTGTTACATCTTATTCTGCCTCTGTCTTAATAAATCACCCAATGATAGATGTGGGAGGGGGTGGGATCTGCAGACAGCCCATCTTCTGATCTGTGTAGACCATGGTTAAACTGTTTTGGGCTAACAGTATGGCTGATGGAAATATGTGTTTAGAAATGGAAATTACACATCTGAGGTAGAAGAAAAACTTAAAAATCTTAATGTGCTCAAAAATCAGGGGGACTAGCTAACTTCCGTCCCAGAATACTGAAAGAACTGGCAGATAAGATTGCTAGTTCGGTAGCAAAAATTTGTAATAAATCTATTTGGGGGTTGTACCATATGACTAGAGAATAGCTGGTGTCATACCTACATTTAAGAAAGGGTGGGGGGGGGGAGGAAGTGATACAGACAATTACAACCCTGTTAAACTAACCTCAGAAGTATGCAAGGCTACAGAACACAAGTTGGAAATGACAGAGGAGGAGAGACCTGGGTGTGTGGGTTGATCACAGGATGACTCTGAGTCACCAATGTGATGCAGCTGTGAAAAAGATCCTAGGATGCATGAGGTGAGGCATTCCAGTAGAGACAGACGTTTTAATGCCACTGTACAAGGCACTGGTAAGACCTCACTTGGAATACTGTGTACAGTTCTGGTCACTCATGTCCAAGGAAGATGAATTTAAACTGGAACAGGTGAGGAGATGAGCTACTAGGATGATCAGGAGAATGGAGGGTATATCTTATGAGAGGAGATTGGAAGAGCTTGGATTGTTTAGTCTAGCAACAAGAAGGCAGAGAGGGAAAAAATTCCTCTGTATAAATTCATTAGGAGGGTAAATACTAGGGAGGGTGAAGAGCTATTTAAGCTGAAGGACAATGCTGGCATAAAAACAAATGGATATAAAATGGCCATGAACAAATTCAGGCTGGAAATTAGAAGAAGGTTTCTAACCATCAGAGGGGTGAAGTTCTGGAACAGCCTTCCACTAGTTGTTGTGGGGCCAAACAATTTAATTAGTTCGGAGAGAGAGCTGGACAAATTTTTGAGTGCAGTTGTATAACAGGGTTGTATGTGATTGTAGGGGGCAGGGCTCAGCAGTCCTGGGGCTCTCTTTGGCTTATATATTGGTTCTTCCTAAAGCTCATGCTTCAGGGTTTGAGCCAGCATTTGCCAGGGTCAAGAAGGGACCCCCTAATGTATTCTGGGAGGATTTTTTTAATCTCCTTCATCTGAAGCCTCAGGGATGGTCACAGCTGGAGATGGGACATTGGAGGGAGGTCCAGGGCTCTGAGGTGGCACCGAGCATTCTCTCTCTTAGGTGTTTGGCTGACTGATTCATGATCATGTGCTCTAACTGATTGCCATAGGTGTGGGGTCGGGAAGGAATTTTTCCCTGGGTCAGATTGGCAGTGATCTTGAGGGTTTTTAGTTTTCCTCTGCAGCATGTGGATGCAGGTCACTTGCCAGGATTATCTGTATGTACCTCACTTAATCATTTCCCTGTCATTGTGGGGGCTGGTTGCACCCTCTTAAAGGGTGTAGCAATGACTATGGTCCCTCTGCACCATGAGAACTTAGAGTCAGATCAGACTTCCCTGAGATTGTTATAGCACCTACTTGTCTCTTGCTTACACAAGGTGCAGTCCACCCACTCCTTATTATTCAACATCTAATTGAAGCCACAAGGGAACAAATAAGGCAACACAGGTTGCAGGGCCAGCAATTTGCAAACACCCAGGTCTACAACTCCTTCATGTCAACTTCAAACAGCACCTCTGCCAGTAATCTCAATGGTTAGTTAGCCAAATAAGCACCTGGATGAAAACCAGCAGGCTAAAGCTGAACATGGGCATGCCTGAGGTGATGCTGGTAGAAAGAAGGAAGTGCTTTGAAGAACTTCCTTCCCCCATAACTATCCCGAGAACATGTGCTCCCAGAATGTTAAGGCAGTCCATAGCCTCGGGGTCCTCTTGGACTCAGTGCTGTTGGACACTCAAATATCCACAGCAACAAAGACACCATTTCTATCTGCAACTGGCTAGAAGATTGTGCCCTGTTCTAGCAGACTGCCACCCATCTGACAGGTTTTGTTGGCAGCAACAAGAGTCAGGTTCAGCTAGCTGGTAGTTCCTTTAGCAATTATCAGACACCGCCAGCTCAAGCCCCCCGTCCCTGAAACCTGGGAAAACTAAATACATCCCCTGTGCACCCTCCATAGGCAATACTTCCCCAGTCGCAAGCACTGAGTCTGTGTATGAAGCAGGGAACATTGTATTAGAAGGGGGGAAAAGAGACACAGAATCACCTTGGGGGAAACCAGCAAAAAATAAAACACAAATATCTATCTATATAACTACTAAGTAAAACTCCCCCCCCACACACACACACACACCCAGCAGTGCTTTGGTAATAGTCTTTAGAGTCAATTTTCCACTTGTGGTGTGAACACCCAAACAGGCAATGCACCTTCAACAGCCAGTCCACCCCTTCCACTGCACCCCCGCTCACTGTTTGTTGTCTAGGGTTCATAGAATCATAGAATAGCAGGGTTGGAAGGGACCTCAGGAGGTCATCTAGTCCAACCCCCTGCTCAAAGCAGGACCAATTCCCAACTAAATCATCCCAGCCAGGGCTTTGTCAAGCCTGACCTTAAAAACCTCTAAGGAAGGAGATTCCACCACCTCCCTAGGTAACCCATTCCAGTGCTTCACCACCCACCTAGTGAAAAAGTTTTTCCTAATATCCAACCTAAACCTCCCCCACTGCAACTTGAGACCATTACTCCTTGTTCTGTCATCTGGTACCACTGAGAACAGTCTAGATCCATCCTCTTTGGAACCCCCTTTCAGGTACTTGAAAGCAACTATCAAATCCCCCCTCATTCTTCTCTTCTGCAGACTAAACAATCCCAGTTCCCTCAGCCTCTCCTCATAAGTCATGGGCTCCAGCCCCCTAATCATTTTTGTTGCCCTCCACTGGACTCTTTCCAATTGTTCTACATCCTTCTTGTAGTGTGGGGCCCAAAACTGGACACAGTACTCCAGATGAGGCCTCACCAGTGTCGAAAATAGTGAAGGCCAGAGTTCAGGCACATCCATCTCCAGCCCCTAAGTGAAACACTGGCTGGTCTGCTCTGGGGGCTCCACCATGTAATGCAGCTGTGGTGATTTCAGCTCTAATAATGCTGGGGCAGTACGGGAATGGCATGAAGGATGTAGGAGGTTTTACCAACATTACTGATTCTCACAACACTTCTGAGTTAAGTATGGAAATTATCCCTCGATTTTACCTCTGTCTCAGTGACTTAACTCGGAGGGATGGTCAGTTTTAGTTGGAATTAGATCACAGGGGTTCCTGGCCTATAATCCAATGCTCAGACCACTGGTAACTTTTGGGGACAATTACTAGTTATTGCTGCTGCAAAATGAATGTCGTCACATCCCCGGGAGCTCCACAATTCCTCTCCTCCCCTTTCTTCAAAATCCTTCACAGCCCCGAATGTCCTATGTTGCATTAAGACACTTCTCGACAGAGGAGAGCTACATGCAGCTCCTACAGCCTCTCCTTGGGCAGCCCTAGAGCTAGTATGACCTTAGCTCTGGCCGTGCCTGATGCTAACTGTGCAGCCTTCACATTCTCCTATGGGAGGGATTCATATGGAACTGCAGGTCACGTGTAGTGATTGCATTGATCCCCTCATTACCGTATTGCTGATTTTTAGTGTATGTTTCTACAGGATCCTGCTGGCATTGTACCAAAACGTTACCTGCTAGTGCAGGCCTCCTCGGCAGGATGAGTTACAGAATGATGAGCCGGTGCCTGAGTATGTATATATTCCTTCCAGTATCGAAACAGATCTAAAAATAGTATTAGTTGGACACTGAAATATGCATCAGTCTCTTTTGTCAGATTTTATACAGCTCTTATATCGAAAGTACCCCAATGTGCTTCACTGAGTAGCGGCACTGGGGGCTTGACTCTCAGCCATTCCATTCCTGCACTCAAGGCAGGAAGTAGAGATATTGGAGGGGGAGGTTCTAAGCCCTTTCTGCACCTCCTGTATTCTGGAGCAGCCAGGACCTGTCTGACCCTTGTGTAATCTAGATCAGCCTCAGGGCTGCTCCATCTTATGCTCTGCTTCCCATGGCCCACAATCCTTAGCAAGCCAAAAATAGCAGCAGTGCAGGGCAGTTTGACCATGGTCCTTTTCAATCCCAATAGTAGTTGCGTTGATGTGGTGGCCCAGTCTTCAGCATGTACTAGCAACCTGAATATATACCTCAGCTTGTACTCAGGCAGCTAACTTGTGCCCCCACGTCTTTACTACCATTGCTACCCATGTTAGCCAGTTTAAAGCTAGCACTGATATTTCTAGATTCCATGGCCAGAAGGGACCATTGTGATCATCTAGTCTGACCTTCTATATAACACAGGCCAGAGAACTGCCCCAAAAATAATTCCTAGAGCAGAGCTTTGAGAAAAACATCATCCAATTTTGATTTAAAAATTGCCACTCATGGAGAATCCACCACAACCCTTGGTACATTGTTCCAATGGTTTAATTACCTCCCGGTTAAACATTTATACTGTATTTCCAATCTGAATTTGTCTAGCTTCAACTTCCAACCATTGGATTATGTTAGACCTTTCTCTGCTAGATTGAAGAGCCCATTATCAAATATTTTTTCCCATGTAGCTGCTTATAGATATGATCAAGTCCCTCCCTTAACCTCCTCTATAAGCTAACTATATCGAGCTCCTTGAGCCTATCACTATGAGGCATGATTTCTATTGTGCTACAATCACACCCTCATATTGCAATGCAGACATACCCAGAGCCCTTACTCCAGCTCTACATTGGCTGTGGAGATCCTTGGCATGAAAAGTATCCTCAGGGACTCATTTCCACCCCATTTAAGGCCCCCTTATGCTGCCAAAACAGCACAAAGGGACCTTCGTGTGAGTGGGAATCAGGATCTGCTGGTGCAGCCTCTGTACGCATTACATTCTCTGCAATAGCTCTAGCCCAGCCTTAGGCACTCCACTCTGTTTTACTGAGCGATAACATTGATGAGACTTACCTGGGTATTAAGAACATAAGAAAGGCCACACTGAGTCAGACCAATGGATCCATCTAGCCCAGTATCCTGTCTTCTGACAGTGGCCAATGCCCCACTGGAATTGTAGGTGAATAATTACCACCACTTGCTTTGGGACCCCAAATTTTGGCTCTCTTGGGGTACGTTTTGACCCAAGGCCAGCCCCGAGTGCCTGCGAAAAGTGCTGGGTGGAGAGTACTTGAGAGAGAAGTCCTCAGTTTGTTCAGTGAGGGCCTTATTCACTAGTGCTCTGTGATCTGCAAACTGGCCACAAAGCAGCTGACCAGCGGAGTCCTCTCCCCACTATCCATTCTGGTAAGGGGCCTGCCTGCCAGGCACAGAGGCAGCTTTATTAACTCTCCACTCCCTTTGGTGGAGCTCCCAGAAGAATGAATGAGAGGAGGTGTGGCTGCAGCATCCCTATGCTTTGGCTAGTCCCAGCTTGTAGCCAGGCCTATGGCAGACAGGGCACATGATAAATGAAGGGGGAGAGAGGTAGCTCCATTTTATGGACACCCAGCCAGTCAGTTAACTGTAAAATCCCTCTTAGTAGCTCTTCTCTACTTGCTTTACCTGTAAAGGGTTAAAAGTCTCACTGCTATGCATAGGTAAAAGGAAGTGAGTGGGCACCTGACCAAAAGAGCTAACGGGAAGGCTAGAACTTTTTAAAATTGAGAAAAGACTCTCCTTTTGTTTATCTGTTCTTGTTCTCCTGGAGAGAGGGGACAGGGCAGAGCTATGCTGTAAGAAGCTTGGGCCAGGTGTGAAAAAATCATCAGTATCATACCTAGAAACTACTCATTTAAAACCCCAGATATGTAAGTAGATCAGGAAATGTCTAGGAAGATGCGATTAGGTTTATCCCTTTTATTTCTTTATGGCTTGTGGATTCCTCTGTGCTAACCCCAGGTGCTTTGTTCTGCTTGTAACCTTTAAGCTGAACCTCAAGAAAGCTATTCTCGGTACTCAATCCTTGTAATTGCTCTTTTTAAGTCTAGCAATAGCCTGAGTTTCCAGATGCATTTTCTTTCCTTTGTTTTTATTAATAAAATTTACCTTTTTTAAGAACAGAACTGGATTTTTGTGTCCCTAAGAGGTTTGTGCATGTTGTTTAATTAGCTGGTGGCAACAGCTGATTTCCTTTGTTTTTTTTTCTCAGCTCTTCCCTCGGGGGGCGGAGGGGTGAAAGGGCTTGAGGGTAGCCCACAGGAAGGAATTCCCAAGTGCGCCTTCCTGGGCTCTCAAGAGGTTCTGCACTTGGGTGGTGGCAGCATCTACCCATCAAAAGTCAGAGAGAAGCTGTAACCTTGGGAGTTTAATACAAGCCTGGAGTGTCCAGTATTAATGTTTAGAATCCTTGCGGGCCCCCACCTTCTGCACTCAAAGTGCCAGAGTGGGGAATCAGCCTTGACACCCCCTACCCCATTTCCTATGATGTGATCTAATTTCCCAGAGATGTACAGCCTTGACAGGGCACAAGTTAGGGTATCCCACAGAGCTGCTCTAAGCTACCCTGAGAGTTGAATTGGCCCCTTGGACAGAGGAAATAGCCTACTCTTGGTCTCAGGCTCTGCACCAGCGCAGGGATGAATGAGGCCTACAATAAGCACAGCATGGGGAACAGCAGCAATGAAAACTTTCTACATTAGCTTTTGCCAACCCTGTCAGGATGCACTCCTCTATGCCTGTTCTGTTCTTCGCCACCCTTCTGAGGCTGCCAGCCTCTGAGATGGAAGTGGCTGAGTGGTAAAGACAATGGACCGCTAATCCCCTGTTCTCTGCATGTAAGGGGCTGAATCTTCTACTTTACCACTGGAACAACTTACCCAGGGCTGCAGGAGATTCGCCGGGACTGGCAATTTTCAAATCAAGATTGGGTGTTTTTTTCTAAAAATAGATGCTCTAGTTCAACCAGGAATCATTTCAGAGAAGTCCTAGGCCCTGTGCTATACCCCAGGTCAGCCGAGATGATCAGTGATCCCTTCTGGCCTAACAATCTATGAAACAAGAGTGCCAGTTGCAACTCGAGATGGGCCCAGGCTACACAATTTCAGATACAGGTTCAGATTTCAACTCCCTCCCCTGCCCACACCACCAGGGACGTCTGAATTTGGGATTCTGGCTCACACCTCTCTAAGGATACATCTACACTTATGGCAGTGTGTAGAGTACTTTCACAGCTCATACCCCTAGTTCAGCTATAAATAACTGTGTAGATGGTTAGGCATTGCTTAGGCAAGCAGAGAAGAGAACCGGTGGATAGGTACCCTAAATGTCTCTGCATACCCAAGCCATGCCTCCTCCATCTATGCTGCAGTGTCCCCCATGTGCTCACCACCAGAGCCTTTCACCCACTGCAGAGAGCTGCCAGAACCTTTCTCTGGTGCCTCCCCTCTGCCAGACCCTTTCCCTGCCACATGTAGCTATACACCGCAGCGTGAACGCAGCCTGCTTTTCACTGTGGCATGTATCTACATTGGTGGCGTATAGGATGAGGCCTAATTGTGATCCAGCCACCTGTCCAGTAGGAAATGGACAGAGAGCACCAACTGCTTAAACATACGCCACCCAACCACTATCAGAAAGGTTAACATTTCATCACAACCTTTCTAGGCCAGATTCACATTAACATCTCTGAGGAACAGGTCCCCATTACCATTCCCCTGTCCTAGATCCCCAAGTGAACATTGTTTCATAGATCTGGGATAAATACGGCATAAAATTGACTAGCCTGGCTCTTCCTATCTTCCCTTTCTCTCTAGTGCTGCTGCTGGTTTCCCACTGGGGTCCAAAAACAGCAGAAGCACAAGAACATAGAACCGTTGGTACGGGCTCTTCAGTGCTGCTGACTGCATTGCCCACCAATGTCCAAACAGTCATAGAACATATACAGTGAGAATACATAAATATCACCACAATTCCCAATATTGTGGATTATTATAGAACTGGAAGAAAACTTATGATCTATAAACCTTATGAAGACAGAGTTATTTTCTATTCATCCAATGGCTCCCTCTTGTTGAAAAACGTACAAGAGACAGACAGCGGGACCTACAGAGCTACCGTCTGGCAAAATTGAAGCCAGGCAAACTAGAGATCGATCTATCAGGGATTGATTTATCGTCTAGACGCGGATAAATCCATCCCCAAATGCGCTCCCTGTCGACTCTGGAACTCCAGCTTGTGAGAGGCTGAAGCGTAGTCAATGGGGGAGCGGCAGCGGCCGACTCACCGCCGTCCTCACGGCCAGGTAAGTCGACTTAAGATATGCTGACTACAGCTACGCTATTCGCGTAGCTGAAGTTGCATATCTTAGGTCGACCTCCCCTCCCCCCCCCCAGTGTAGACCAGGGCTTAGGTAAGTGAATGAGCAGAAGTATTTATAAAGCAGTATATTAAAACAGGTGGCAGCACACACAAAATTTGTACTGAATGGATCGCACCAATGTGAATGGAGGTTGTGCATGTACACGTTTCAAGGAAGCAGCTGCACAACCTGTTGACCACATAAAACAGCCTTGAAGTCATTTATAAAGAAAAACACTTACCCCTGTAATGTTGAACAAGGATCCATTACGCTTGACAAGGGGATGACATTCCTAAAAAAATCAAAAATAAGGCTGGATATCAGAAGGGAAAAAGGTTTTATTATGAGATCTGTTCACTCTATTCAGTCAATTCTGACCCTGTAGGAAAAATGCCAACTGTTATATCACAGCCATTATTTTCTTAGAGGTTTCCCACCAAAGCCATCTTAATTTGACCCTGATTAATTTATGAAAGCACAACCCAAGATGGTGTGGCTGAAGAACAGAGAGTACTGAGAGCAGAACATAACCTTAAACCTCCAAATATCCCACCAGGCATAGCGAAGCCAAAGGTTATCCATCATTTAGTATTGGTGGAAGAATGGTGGAATGCTGATCTTTTTCACATTATTCCCTCAGCTGATCTCAATCAGGGTTAGAAATAGACCAGTTTTCCTAAAAAATCTTATTTTGAGCTAGAAATTGACCTGCAGCTTTGCCGCTCAAGTTTATGGTAAGTCTGAGTGAGAGAATGTGTGTGTTGTGTTGGGACAGTCGTTAGTTTGTGCAGGTAACAAATGAAGGGTGTATGCTGTGGTGAGGGGCTGTGTGTGTTAGTTGTGTTGATTTGTATGTAGAAAGAGTTGGGCTGGGAGATTTGTATTTTGTGCACATGACAATTGAGCACACAGGTTAGGCAGTTGGTTCACCTTCAGTGCAGTCACCCTCACACAACCAATGAAATTGCTGCATGCAAACTAGCTGTAGAATAAGGGTGGTGATTGGTTGGGTTCCCCTGATATCACAATGGTCTAGGACTCTTGGCATGGCACAAACCTTCCATACTGTAGCTGTACACTGCACAAGTGTAATTTGGAAAGTCAAAATGGCTGAGAACTTAAAAATGGGATATTAACAGATTGCACAGTACAGTGTTTATTCATCCTGGTGATATTCTGAACAAAGTGCTCTCAGCCATGATTGCAGCTGTTTCCATTGCTTCACACTGACTCAGAGTAGGCTCCGGCATGACAGTGCTATTATATAGACTTTCAAAATTTTTGATTGTCGTAGGGTTTCTCTTACTCATCTTGTCACTGAGTGCAAGAAACTAAATAATACCTGAGGAGAGTTGGTGTGTTCTTTTTACCTCCCTCCTCCTCCTTTTTCCTTTTGCCAATCTGTAACTTTACAAAACTTCTCAAATTTTTACAAAAAGTTATGGCATGGCAGAAGGAACAGTGAAAAGTTACAAAGTGGTGTAGTTTCATTTTTCTTTTTGCAACTTTTCCGAATTTAAGCCTTGATTCTGCAAACTTATTTCACATGTTTAACTTTACTAGTGGGAGTAATCCAATGATTTCAATGAAACTACTCAGAGTTGTAAAGTTTAGCCCATCCATACGTGTTTATAGGACTGGAGCCATGAGGAAGTGTGGAAAAGTTGTATCAAAAGGGAAAAAATGGAAAAAGTGAAAGAAACCAAAACCCCTCAAAACAAAATCTTGGCATTCATTATGTTTCAGTCAGTGTCAACCAACGGAACAAGAAAGATAGTAGGTGGGAGACTGTGCAGTCTCAAATTGAAAAAAAATTTACTTTTGAGGAAAAAGAGAGAAGGGGGAAGGTATGGGGTGGTTTTTGTATGTAATTGTTTTTCTCACCTCGTCCCGTGAGGAAGGAGGAAAAGTGTTTGTTTTTTAAATGATAGAAATGGGAAGAAAAAAGTCTGAAAACAAGTGTATTATTTCAGTGGCCAAAAACTAAAATAAAATGAAAAGTGCAATTCAGAAGTAAACAAAATGAAATTTTTCCATCTCATTTCGAAGGGGAGGACAGAGGTGAATGGCTAGAATGAGGTGTGTCTTGAAAAGGGGTGTGTGAGTGCAGGGATTAGGGAGGAGATAGCGGTCGGGCTTACTCCAGTGTTTGCTGGGCAGAAAGGTGGAAAAATCTTATACAGATGGCCTTTTGTGGGTGGATTGTGTGATGTGTATTCATAGATTCCAAGGCCAGAAGGGACCATTGTGATCGTCTAGTCTGACCGCCTAGAGCACATCTTTTAGAACAACATCTAAAACATGTTTGTGTGTTGTGAGCATGCTGATGTGTTGATGGTGCAAAGGTGTGTGTGATGTGGATGGTGCAATGGTGTGTTGGAGGAGTGTGCATGTTGGTATGTGATTGTGCGTGCGGGGTGGAGGGTTGTTTGGTACAATGCTCGGTGATATTTTAAACAAAGCAGTGGAAAACTCCTTAATGGCATAATAGAAGATGGGCCGGAGAGCCCGAAAGCTGGAGCCAAGGAATTCTGATATAGAGGTTTTTATATTATATAAATATTCAATCTTCTTGATATCTTATACTTAGCTTTTTATCTTTTGAAAAGGTACTGGGTTTACTGGGTTGGCGTGGATTTTATTTTCAAAGCTAAGAGTGCGCTGTTCCCCTTAGCCTGCTTTCCATTGCCATATCACTGTGGCTTGCCATCAATAGAAATAGTGGTTGCTAATTTCTATTTTGGTAAAAATGGCTGGTCATTGCTTTGTCACCTGCTGATCTTCGGTAACCCAAGCCCAGATTCTCAAAGGCATTTAGGTCATGGGAGTTAGGCACCTTTGAGAATTTGGACCCTAGTTTATGTATTGCCAAGACATTTTTAAAATATCATTTTGCTCTCTCTCTTTTGCTTATAACAGATATTTTTGTATTTTTCATTTTATACTTTAGTTTTTTGTTTTGGTCTCCTGGGCATTTTTCCAATCGCTGCCTAGAGGGTCAGAAAGGAATTTCCCAGAGGTTTTCCCCTCTTTAAAAAGAGGGGTTTTCCCTCTGGGATGTTGCATTTCTCTGGAGAACTACTCAGGACTAAAAATATACTTTGCCAGTTTGACTCAGTTAATTTGTTGATAATTTGACTCAATAAATTCACTGCCAGTTGAGCTCAATAAAAAACTTCCATTTTTATAACTGAACCTACACTCGGTGCCTTTTCTTTCATTTGTATCATTAACCCCTTGACTGTTGCCTGACCACAAACATGTCTGAGAAAAAGATTTAACATAAGATCCATTTGAATACATGCAACACTGCAGGAAAAAGCTGGCTCCACCCAGCCAAAATGGAGCAGAGGAGCCTTTCCCACGATGCAAACCACACCTATTACCATTAATCCCTGCGGCGTGTAAAATTTTATGCTTGACCTTGACGCATCAAACCAAAGTCTCTTGCTCCACGATAGGTAGTAGCTGCACATGTAACATACATTATCCATGTTCCATACATGGTACTCACAGAGCATCTGGGTGAATGCGCCGCTCCCATCACAACCAGTGTTTTCTTCTTAGTTTATGTTCTAATGTGACATCCAAGTTGCTCCAGGAGCTGCCTGGGAAGTTACTTATTGTTCCTGCAGGTAGGTCAGTGCAATTGAGCGTCTTTTCCTCTCCCCCACCTGGCTGGCATGTGGTGAAACAGTGTCTTGGCTCCCTGCCACTTGATGCATCATGGTTGGGCATCAGAAAAGAGAGTGAGGGAATTGTAACCAAGAGTAAGAGAGGGGACATAGAACCACAGGATTCCACCTAACCCAACGCCTTATATTTTCACTCACAACCAGTGGAAAGTTGAGGAGGTGCTAAGTGGTTCTGGAAGCACAACTGGATGCTAGGCCAAAGAAGGCATTCCTTTCTTCCAAGTAAGTAAAATCATTCATGAATAACCCTGCAAAAAGAAATGGTGTGTAACACAGCACAAACATTTCCTACCTTCAGGGCAAGTCTCTATGAACATTATAGCTGCTTGGAAAAATAGGTCTTTTTCTCCTGTGGTGTTGTGAAATCCATTTTTCATTTTCATCTAACTTTTCATTGGAAAAGGTTGACCTTTTCACAAAAATATTGAAAATCAAAGTATGTTGGTCAAAAACTAGATGTTGATTCAAAATGGCTCATATCGTAGAGGTTGGTCTTATGCTCCCATTCTTTTCTCGGGGCCAGACTGTCAGGCCAAATCACATCTCCCATAATGCACCACCTCTTCCCCTCTTGGTGAGCTGTGTGGGTGCATCATAGGAGTCATGGGGCAATGGTGCCACATGGGATATGTAGTCCAGATAGAGACCCCCAAAGAAGAGAATGGGAGCAGAAGACACCTAAACTACAACTTGTACAATGCACGGAGCCACCATTTTGAATAAAATACTTCAGGTTTTGGCCGAAACATGTCAATTTTCAGGCATTCCTTTTTAATGACAAAGTAAGATTTTGCAGAAAGATTCTTTTAGCAAAAATTTTTGATAAGTTGAAAACCCAAGTTTTGTTAGAAAAATTTCAACCAGCCTTAATGTACGCTGACCAACACTACAACATCTGAGTGTCTGTTGCAGGGGACAGTTTGTCAGTTTGAACGTGTGCTTCATTGTTTGATTGTTTGTTTGAACAGTGTGAATTGGGAGTGCTTTGTTCCAGGTGGGCCTTGAGTGGGCCTGACTGTTATAAAAAGGCAGTCAGCAGCGAACCAGCTGAGCGGCGAACAGCGGAGGCTAACAGAGGGAGTTTGCCTGGGAGTTGGCCTGCAGAGAGCCCACTGAGCCTTACATCTCGCGGACATCTCTTAGAAGGAAAGTGATATGGAAGGTGAGTGTTCAGTTGTTGTAACCTGCACAGGTTGTGCCATGTTTGTCTTTCTTCCACAGGACAGAAGCGACTTTGTCTGTACAAAGTGCAAGCTGGTCTCCATATTGGAAGAGAAGGTTCGAGGTCTGGAGAAACAAGTATCGACCCTGCGTTGCATACGAGAAAATGAAGATTTCCTGGACAGACGTCAGGATATGCTTCTACAGGCACAACGTTCTGAAGAATCGGAGCAGGTTGCGCAGAGGGGACTGAGGGACGGTGAAGAAAATTGGCAGCATGTGACCTCCAGAAGAAGAAAGAGGAGCGTCCATGTACCAGCAATAGAGATACAGGTGAGCAACCGTTTTTATGTTCTCTCCACAGGTACTAATGCGGAGAGTGGAGTAGACGATACATCTAAGGGAAGGGAGCAGAAGGAGACTCCACCAATTGGAAGGCATGAGATGCACTGTCCTAGGGATGGGGGTTCCATGACCACTGTTCCCAAGAGAAGGAGGAGGGTGGTGGTGGTCGGGGACTCCCTCCTCAGGGGGACTGAGTCATCTATCTGCCACCCCGACCGAGAAAACCGAGAGGTCTGCTGCTTGCCAGGAGCTAGGATTCACGATGTGACAGAGAGACTGCCGAGACTCATCAAGCCCTCGGATCGCTACCCCTTCCTGCTTCTCCACGTGGGCACCAATGATACTGCCAAGAATGATCTTGAGCGAATCACTGCAGACTACGTGACTCTGGGAAGAAGGATAAAGGAGTTTGAGGCGCAAGTGGTGTTCTCGTCCATCCTGCCTGTGCAGGGAAAAGGCCTGGGTAGAGACCGTCGAATTGTGGAAGTCAACGAATGGCTATGCAGGTGGTGTCGGAGAGAAGGCTTTGGATTCTTCGATCATGGGATGGTGTTCCAAGAAGGAGGAGTGCTAGGCAGAGACGGGCTCCACCTAACAAAGAGAAGGAAGAGCATCTTCGCAGGCAGGCTGGCTAACCTAGTGAGGAGGGCTTTAAACTAGGTTCACAGGGGGAAGGAGACCAAAGCCCTGAGGTAAGTGGGGAAATGGGATACTGGGAGGAAGCACGAGCAGGAGAGTGCAAGAGGCGAGGACTCCTGTCTCAGACTGAGAAAGCGGGACAATCAGCGAGTTATCTTAAGTGCCTATACACAAATGCAAGAAGCCTGGGAAACAAGCAGGGAGAACTGGAAGTCCTGGCACAGTCAAGGAACTATGATGTCATTGGAATGACAGAAACTTGGTGGGATAACTCACATGACTGGAGTACTGTCATGGATGGATATAAACTGTTCAGGAAGGACAGGCAGGGCAGAAAAGGTGGGGGAGTTGCACTGTATGTAAGAGAGGACTATGACTGCTCAGAGCTCCGGTATGAAACTGCAGAAAAACCTGAGAGTCTCTGGATTAAGTTTAGAAGTGTGAGCAACAAGGGTGATGTTGTGGTGGGAGTCTGCTATAGACCACCAGACCAGGGGGATGAGGTGGACGAGGCTTTCTTCCGGCAACTAGCAGAAGTTACTAGATTGCAGACCCTGGTTCTCATGGGAGACTTTAATCACCCTGATATCTGCTGGGAGAGCAATACAGCGGTGCACAGACAATCCAGGAAGTTTTTGGAAAGTGTAGGGGACAACTTCCTGGTGCAAGTGCTAGAGGAACCAACTAGGGGCAGAGCTCTTCTAGACCTGCTGCTCACAAACCGGGAAGAATTAGTAGGGGAAGCAAAAGTGGATGGGAACCTGGGAGGCAGTGACCATGAGATGGTCGAGTTCAGGATCCTGACACAAGGAAGAAAGGAGAGCAGCAGAATACAGACCCTGGACTTCAGAAAAGCAGACTTTGACTCCCTCAGGGAACTCATGGGCAGGATCCCCTGGGAGAATAACATGAGGGGGAAAGGAGTCCAGGAGAGCTGGCTGTATTTTAAAGAATCCTTATTGAGGTTGCAGGAAAAAACCATCCCGATGTGTAGAAAGAATAGTAAATATGGCAGGCGACCAGCTTGGCTTAACAGTGAAATCCTTGCTGACCTTAAATGCAAAAAAGAAGATTACAAGAAGTGGAAGATTGGACAAATGACCAGGGAGGAGTATAAAAATATTGCTCAGGCATGCAGGAGTGAAATCAGGAAGGCCAAATCACACTTGGAGTTGCAGCTAGCAAGAGATGTTAAGAGTAACAAGAAGGGTTTCTTCAGGTATGTTAGCAACAAGAAGAAAGTCAAGGAAAGTGTGGGCCCCTTACTGAATGAGGGAGGCAACCTAGTAACAGTGGCTGTGAAAAAAGCTAATGTGGTCTTGGGATGCATTAGGCAAGGTATTTCTAGTAGGGATAAGGAGGTGCTGCTTCCGTTATACAAGGCACTGGTGGGACCTCATTTGGAGTACTGTGTGCAGTTCTGGTCTCCCATGTTTAAAAAGGATGAACTCAAACTGGAACGGGTACAGAGAAGGGCCACTAGGATGAGCCGAGGAATGGAAAACTTGTCGTATGAAAGGAGACTCGAGGAGCTCAGTTTGTTTACCCTAACCAAAAGAAGGCTGAGGGGGGATATGATTGCTCTCTTTAAATATATCAGAGGGATAAATGCCAGGGAGGGAGAGGAATTATTTCAGCTCAGTACTAATGTGGACACGAGAACAAATGGATATAAACTGGCCTTCGGGAAGTTTAGGCTTGAAATTAGACGACGGTTTCTAACCGTCAGAGGGGTGAAGTTCTGGAACAGCCTTCCGAGGGAAACAGTGGGGGCGAAAGACCTCTCTGGCTTTAAGATTAAGCTTGATAAGTTTATGGAGGGGATGGTTTGATGGGATAACGTGATTTTAGTCAATAGGTCAATAACGTGCCATCGCAGGTAATTAGTATCAATGATCAATGCGGGTCTGGCTGGCAGGGCCGGCTCTGGCTTTTTTGCCGCCCCAGGCAAAAAAGCCTCCGGCCGCCCCCCCCCCCCCCCCGCGGGGGGGGGCGGAGCCGGGGGGGGGGGGCGGCGAGCCCCGGCGGGGGCTCCGCTCTCCCCCCGGCGGCCGGGGGGAGGGCGCCGGAGGGGAGGGCGGCCGGAGCCCTGGGAGGAGGGCGGCGAGCCCCGGCGGGGGCTCGGCTCTCCCCCCGCCCCCGGCGGCCAGAGCGCCGGGGGCAGGGCGGCGAGAGGGCGGCGAGCCCCGGCAGCCGGGGGGAGGGCGCGGGGGGGGAGGGCGGCCAGAGCGCCGCGGGGAGGGCGGCGAGCCCGGCTGTGGCCCCGCTCTCCCCGGCGGCCCGAGCGCCGCGCCGCCCCCCTCCAGGTGCCGCCCCAAGCACCAGCTTGGTTGCCTGGTGCCTGGAGCCGGCCCTGCTGGCTGGAGAATCTTGCCCACATGCTCGGGGTTCTGCTGATCGCCATATTTGGGGTCGGGAAGGAATTTTCCTCCAGGGTAGATTGGCAGAGGCCCTGGAGGTTTTTCACCTTCCTCCGCAGCATGGGGCAGGGGTCGCTTGCTGGAGGATTCTCTGCGACTAGAAGTCTTTACATCATGATTTGGGGACTTCAACAGCTGAGTCAAGGGAGAGAATTATTCCAGGAGTGGGTGGGTCAGCTTCTGTGGCCTGCATCATGCGGGAGGTCAGACTAGATGATCATAATGGTCCCTTCTGACCTTAAAGTCTATGAGTCTATGAGTCTAGGATGTGTAAAAAGCTAATGTACTCAATGATTTTTTTGCCTCTGTCTTCACGAACAAGGTCAGCTCCCAGACTGCTGCACTTGGCAGCACAGTATGGGGAGAAGGTGACCAGCCCTCTGTGGAGAAAGAAGTGGTTCGGGACTATTTAGAAAAACTAAACGAGCACAAGTCCATGGGGCCGGATGCGCTGCATCCGAGGGTGCTAAAGGAGTTGGCGGATGTGATTGCAGAGCCATTGGCCATTATCTTTGAAAACTCATGGTGATCGGGGGAGGTGCCGGATGACTGGAAAAAGGCTAATGTGGTGCCCATCTTTAAAAAAGGGAAGAAGGAGGATCCGGGGAACTACAGGCCAGTCAGCCTCACCTCAGTCCCTGGAAAAATCATGGAGCAGGTCCTCAAGGAATCAATTCAGAAGCACTTAGAGGAGAGGAAAGTGATCAGGAACAGTCAGCATGGATTCACCAAGGGCAAGTCATGCCTGACTAACCTAATTGCCTTCTATGAGGAGATAACTGACTCTGTGGAGGAGGGGAAAGCAGTGGATGTGTTATTCCTTGACTTTAGCAAAGCTTTTGATACAGTCTCCCACAGTATTCTTGCCAGCAAGTTAAAGAAGTATGGGCTGGTTGAATGGACTATGAGGTGGATAGAAAGCTGGCTAGATCGTCGGGCTCAACGGGTAGTGATCAATGGCTCAGCGTCTAGTTGGCAGCCAGTTTCAAGTGGAGTGCCCCAGGGGTCGGTCCTGGGGCCGGTTTTGTTCAATATCTTCATTAATGATCTGGAGGATGGCGTGGACTGCACTCTCAGCAAGTTTGCAGATGACACTAAACTGGGAGGAGTGGTAGATACGCTGGAGGGTAGGGATAGGATACAGAGGGACCTAGACAAATTAGAGGATTGGGCCAAAAGAAACCTGATGAGGTTCAACAAGGACAAGTGCAGAGTCCTGCACTTAGGACGGAAGAATCCCATGCACTGTTACAGACTAGGGACCGAATGGCTAGGAAGCAGTTCTGCAGAAAAGGACTTAGGGGTTACAGTGGACGAGAAGCTGGATATGAGTCAACAGTGTGCCCTTGTTGCCAAGAAGGCTAATGGCATTTTGGGCTGTATAAGTAGGGGCATTGCCAGCAGATTGAGGGACGTGATCATTCCCCTCTATTCGACATTGGTGAGGCCTCCTCTGGAGTACTGTGTCCAGTTTTGGGCCCCACACTACAAGAAGGATGTGGAAAAATTGGAAAGAGTCCAGCAGAGGGCAACAAAAATGATTAGGGGGCTGGAGCACATGACTTATGAGGAGAGGCTGAGGGAACTGGGATTGTTTAGTCTGCAGAAGAGAAGAATGAGGGGGGATTTGATAGCTGCTTTCAACTACCTGAAAGGGGGTTCCAAAGAGGATGGATCTAGACTGTTCTCAGTGGTACCTGATGACAGAACAAGGAGTAATGGTCTCAAGTTGCAGTTGGGGAGGTTTAGGTTGGATATTAGGAAAAACTTTTTCACTAGGAGGGTGGTGAAGCACTGGAATGGGTTACCTAGGGAGGTGGTGGAATCTCCTTCCTTAGAGGTTTTTAAGGTCAGGCTTGACAAAGCCCTGGCTGGGATGATTTAGTTGGGAATTGGTCCTGCTTTGAACAGGGGGTTGGACTAGATGACCTCCTGAGGTCCCTTCCAACCCTGATATTCTATGATTCTATGAACATACACTTGCCTTTCTTTAGAATAAAGAAAGAAACCTAGTGCACTATATCAGGTCCCTTCACGCAGAGAGATCTAAACAAGGGAAACCACCATCTAGCTCTTCCCTGCTGTATAGGAATACCTGGTGGAGAGATAGTCTCCCTAACAGGACAACAGAGGGGAACCCACCAAGTGGACAGCCACCAGTGGTAAGAACAGGGGCAGCTTGGCCAGTGAGCTGACATCCATGTCACTTTAGCCTTGCATGCGACTCCCCATCTCAAACTTCCCTTAGTGTGTAAGGTATTAGAAAGGTCTCCAGGTAGTATCATTCTGGTGGCCTTAGACAGGTCCAGGAGACTCTGCACACAGAGCTACTAGAACTCTTTACAGTAATCCTTTTGACTTCCTTTTTGGTCATTACTTGACTTAGTTTACGCCTGTACAGAGCAGATGCTAAGATTGTCTTAGGAGAACAGGGCTAGCTACCTTTTAAGACTTCTGGTTAGCACAGAGAAATTATATTTTTCCATTATATTTGCTATTTCATCATCCAATTTGGCACACAGTAAACCCTAATACAAAGAACTGTCTTTTTAACTGAATCCCTTCTCCCCATCCCCAAGTATGGAGAGATGGACGCACTCTGAACCACAACACACACCTTTTGGGTGATTGTATAGCTGTTGGATAGAAAACAAACAATCTAGAGAATTCCAGAGTCTAAAAAGCTTATATGCCGATGGTAAGCAGATAGTGTCTACAACTATTTTGCAGCTCAGAAGTAAGGGAAAGAACAAATCAATAGTAGTGAGGGGTTTTTATTTAACTATCACTTTTCAGCAATATTGCAGGCACATATAAACACTAAAGCAAGACAGATGCATATTATAGATGAACATAAAATGTATTGTACCCTCTACCTCACAACACCCATCTGAGGTAATATTCCTTGATGTATGTGAGACACTCAAGTTCTAGAGTGATCTAATAAGTCTCTAGATAGAATGCTATAAATTAATTCAAAGTTAATTAAGTAAAAATGGAGAGAAAGCAAAAATAGAATTAAAAAATACCTGAAACTTGATAGGTCATAGATGACAAATATGATTAAGTAGATAGATAAGTGAATAAGTAATCTAGTAGTGTACAGGACCATTAGGAGTATATATTAAAACTTCTGCACATGACCAAATGTCACTCTATTTTTTTCTTCTATTAGACAACCATATCTGGATAGTAGCACCAATGTTCTGAAACTTAGGTGCCTTCAATAGGAGCTAAAAGGGGCTAGCAACTCTGAAAAAATCAGCCTGCTTCTATTTATGTGCCTAAATATGGCTTGAGATGCCAAACTTCAGATGCAGCAGGTTTGAAATTTGTAGTCTTAAATTTTGTTTAGTTTTAAAAGTAGTTTTATTAGATTGTAAAACAAATGGAAAAAGGCAAAAAAAATACTACCAAAGATTACTTTAAGTGAAGTAGATATACAGGAATTGGAATATGCATATACTTTGCATACATATATGAATGTGTTACATGCTATACATAACATAAAGGACCAGATCTGCTATCCTTCCCCATAGGGGAAGTGGGATCTTTCTAGTGTTCCCAGTGGTAAGAAAAGCAGCGGGTAACCTAACCTTTTATCACTTAGAGAAATCCCACTCAGCGGAAAGGTGATGTGACCTTGCCCCTTATTCTTCGAGTGATTGTTCGTGTATTCCACAGTAGGTGTGCGTGCTCGCCACGTGCACCGGTGCCGGAAGTTTTTCCCTTAGCAGTACCTGTAGTGGGGGAGCCCCGCTGCGACCCCTGGAGTGGTGCCTCTATATTGTGCTATAAAGGGGGCTGCGTGCTCCCCTCACCCTCAGTTCCTTCTTGCCGCCAGTAAAGGTAGTCGGAACTTGTGCTCCAGCATTGCTGCTGCGTCTTTTCCTTAGTAGTACGATCTTCGACCATTAGTAGTTTCTACAGTTAATGGCCTGGCTCGGGGCATGCCCCGAGCCCCAGGCTTCAAGTCGTGCGACTCCTGTCACAATTCCATGCCCAGAAGCGATCCACACTCCGAGTGTCTTCCCTGTCTGGGCAAGGCTCACATAAGTGAGCGCTGCAAAAAACTGTAAATCCTTCAAGCCCTGGACTAAGCGCGAACGTGAGATCCGACTCCGGACCCTGCTTATGGAGTCGGCATTGGCCCCGGCACCGGCGCGCCGACCCAACCCAGCACCGGGCACCGCATCCTCGGTGCGGAGCGAAGCCCCATCCACCAGTCGGCACCGATCCCCTGCCAGGAAGCAAGGCAAGACCCAGTGGCACCGAGACAAGGACAGGGGTGAGGCTGGACCCGAGTTGGGCAGCCCATGATCCCCCTCGGGACCCAAACCTCCGACTCGTGTGGAGCGGAGTAGTCTGGCCCCATCCACGCGTGCCTCTCCGACGATGGGAATTCCGTCAACGCCGGAGGCAGCTCAGGCAGCGCGTGATATCCTCGTCCTGCCGGTACCGGGCGTGCCACCCGAGTCAGGCCCCCGGTCCCGAGGAAAGCCACCGCTGGGTGCCCACCAGCCCTTCCCGGCCAGGTCGGAGGTTGAGGTCCCTGCTCGATCCGCGGGGCCTTCCAGTAGCCTGCGTCAGATCTCCACTCCGTTGTCGGGGTCACCTGAGAGCGAGTCGCCGGAATCTTCCTCGGCCCACAGGGGCCGCAGGCGCTGGGACAGAAAGCGTAGACGCTCCTCTTCCAGCCGGAGTGATAGCAGGTCGCGACGCCATCGGCACCACCGCTCATACCACGGCGCGTACCATACTCAGAGTACATCCCGACCGGCACTGGCACTGAGGCGTCAGAGCCATGGTTGCCACAGGGAGTCCAGAGATAGCACCTTCGACGTATACATCTCATCGTTGTCGAGGTCAAAATCCCGGGGCTGGAGCCGACATGGACGGGATCGGTCCAGCCGCTCTTACGGCACTGTGCGCTCCTCGGTTACTTGGGCCTTGGCTCGCAGCCATCCTTCCCCGGGACGCATTGTCCCTCAGGTACATGTAACCCTGGTAGGACCTCAGATGGCTCAATGGCAAGGGGCGCCATGGCAAGGACAGTGGTGCCAGTGGGCACCGTGGCCCCAGGCACCCGCACCAGCGAGGCCCTGCTCCATGGCTAGGGCATCCCAAGTGCCTTTGGCGTCCCCACCTCGGCACCGAGAGCAGTCCTCGGGTACTGAACCACCGGCACCGCACCCGGACCTGGACATGGAGTGCGACCCACTGGTACCACCTGATGCCCTAGAGGCGGTACCGGTCGTCTCGTCGGCACCAGACGAGTCCATAGTGGCGCCGCCCCCCTCCTTCTCAGGAGGATTTTAAGGCTCATCAAGAACTTCTCCGACGTGTAGCCACCACCCTCCAGCTCCAGGCTGAGGAGATGGAGGAGCCGTTGGACAATTTGTTTAATGTCCTGTCCTCCTCGGCACCAGGCCGTGTGGCCCTACCTCTTCACCAAGGGGTAACCAACATTTCTATCGGACTCTGGCAAACCCCGGCCTCTCTGCCGCCCATTTCTAAGAAGGCAGAGCGAAAGTACTTTGTGCCAACAAAGGGGCATGAGTACCTGTACACTCATCCTACCCCGAACTCACTGGTCGTAGAGTCCGTCAACCACCGTGAAAGACACGGCCAGCCTGCACCCACCCCCAAGGACAAGGATGCCAGGAGGGGAAAAAAGTTTATTCCTCTGCGAGTTTCCAGCTCAGGGTGGCAAACCATCAAGTACTCCTGAGCAGGTATGACTTTAACTTGTGGGGGTCTCTGTCGCAATTCGAGCTTTCCCTCCAAGAAAAGAACAGGAAGGAATTCAGAGCTCTAGTCGACGAGGGTGCGGCAGCGGCGAAAGCAGCGCTCCAGGCGGCCTCGGATGCGGCTGACACAGCGGCTCGTTCGATGGCCTCTGCTATCTCCATGCGACGGGCGTCGCTGTCGGGGTTGTCCGTGGAATCCCAGTCCCTCATGCAAGACCTGCCATTTGACGGCAAGGCATTATTTGCGGACTAAACGGATACTCATCTGCATGGGATGTAGGATTCCCGCACCACCCTGCAGACTCTCGGCCTGTATGTCCCGCCAGCCAAGGACAAACCCAGGCCACAGCCCTCGGCTCCACCCGTAAGGGGCAGATACGAGCCCCCGCCTAAGAGGCCTAGGGACCAGAGGCGCAGGTCCCAGCGCTAGTCCCGTTCAGCCCCACGCCCCGCCCTTCGAAGGGGAAGAGGCGTTTTTGACTCTTTGTGGGGGACCACCTGGCCTGTTGCCATGGGAACCCCCCAGTTAATAAAGTTGTTTTTTGGCAACCGTTTATCGGCCTTCAGAGTGCATTGGTCCCGTATAACGTCGGACCAGTGGGTCCTCAGTACCATCTCCGAGGGATACAGGCTGCAGTTCGATTCACCCCCACCACACCATCCTCCATCCCGGGATGTCCCTGGGGACCTGGAACACGCCCTCCTTTTAAACCAGGAGGTGACGCGCCTCCTCACCCTGGGCGTGGTGGAGAGGGTACCTCAGGAATTCCAGGACAAAGGGTTTTACTCCCGGTATTTCCTGATCCTGAAGGCAAAAGGCTTCCTCAACCTGCGGAATCTCAACCAGTTTCTGGTTCGCTGCAAATTCCGTATGGTGTCCCTGACCTCTATTGTTCTGTCCCTGGACCCGGGAGATTGGTTCACAGCCCTGGACCTCCAGGATGCGTCCTTCCATATCCACATTTTCGAGGGTCACAAGTGCTTCTTCTGCTTCCTGGTAGGGAGAGACCACTACCAGTTTACGGTCCTTCCCTTTGGCCTTTCCATGGCCCCCAGGGTTTCTACCAAATGCATGGCGGTGGTGGCAGCCCACCTCAGGAGGAACGGGCTACAGATCTTCCCCTACCTGGATGACTGGCTGCTCAAGGGCAAGTCTCGGTCCCAGGTGCAGGCACAGATGGAATTCCTGATAGATACCTGCATGAGTCTAGGCCTAGTGGTAAACGAGGAAACGTCCATGTTAGTCCCGGTTCAGCGCATACACTTCATAGGGGCACTGTTAGACTCGCTGGTGGCCACGGCCTCCCTCCCCCGGGACAGATTCGAGACGCTCAAAGGTCTCATCACCTCGGTCACGACCTTTCCTGTGATGACGGCACAGGTGTGCCTTCAAATCCTAGGCCATATGGCAGCATGCACCTCAGTGGTGCGACACGCTAGGCTCAGGATGAGGCCCCTCCAGCTCTGGCTGGCCTCCCAATATTCCCAGGCCAGGGACGGCCTGGACAAGGTCATCACGTTGCCACCCAATGTAGTGACCGACCTGAAATGGTGGTCCCTCCCGAGCAACATGCTTCAGGGTATCCCCTTCCGGGAGTCCCCTCCCTCACTAGATCTGGTGTCAGACGCCTTGGACCTGAGATGGGGAGCCCATCTGGGGAGCTTCAAAACCCAGGGCAGATGGTTGCCCTCAGAATTGTCTCTGCACATAAATGTCAGGGAGCTCAGGGCGGTGCGCCTGGCGTGCGTAGCTTTCAGCCAGCACCTAGGGGGGAAGGTGGTCAGATTCCTCATGGACAATACGACCGTGATGTATTATATCAACAGGCAAGGTGGCACGCATTCCGTGGCCTTGTGCCAGGAAGCCCAGCTCCTGTGGGAGTTCTGTATAGCCCACAACATCCTTCTGAGGGCTTTTCCCCTGCCTGGCAAGCACAATACGCTCACGGATCACCTAAGCAGGTTTTTCTCCCAACAACACGAGTGGTCTCTACACAGGGAGGTGGCCAAGCGGCTCTTCCTAGAGTGGGGTACTCCCCAGGTAGATCTGTTCGCCACCGTCCAGAATCGCCTATGCCCACGACTGTGCTCCAGGGTGGGAGAGGGCGAAGGGGCGATATCGGACACGTTCCTAATTCCATGGTCGGGCTGCCTGTTCTACGCCTTCCCGCCCTTCCCCCTGATAGGCAGGGTCCTACAGAAGGTAAAGGCAGACGGGGTACGGATTATCCTCATAGCCCTGGATTGGGCCCATCAACATTGGTACGGGGCCCTCCTGCAACTTTTAGTGGCCCCTCTGCGCAGGCTGCCACTTTGACCAGACCTCTCCCAGGAGGGAGGACGTCTCCTCCACCCCAACCTGGCCGCGCTCCATTTGACAGCGTGGCTGCTCCATGGTTGAATGAGGAGGAGGGGAGGTTTTCTGAGGATGTTAGACAGGTCCTGCTTGACAGCAGGAAACCATCCACACGATGAACCTACCTGGCCAAATGGTATCGGTTCTCCACGTGGGCAAGGGAGAGGGGTTCCTCCCCCTCCTCCGCATCTATCCAGCTCATCCTCGATTACCTCCTCTCCCTTAGGACCCAAGGGCTGGCGCCCTCCTCGGTCAGGGTACACCTGGCGGCCATTTCGGCTTTCCACCCCCCAGTGCAGGGCCACTCGGTGTTTTCACACCACATGACTTACCGGTTCCTAAAAGGGCTGGATCGGGCATTCCCTTAAGCTAGACCCCCAGTCCCGCTCTGGGACCTGAACCTAGTGCTCTCCCGCCTCACAGGGCCCCCCTTCGAGCCCTTGGCCACGTGTTCTTGGTCCCACTTATCGTGGAAAGTGACGTTCCTGGTGGCTATCACCTCAGCCCGCCAGGTCTTGGAGCTTAGGGCCCTGACCTCTGAACCCCCGTATACGGTCTTCCATAGGGATAAGGTCCAGCTCCGCCCGCACCCAGCTTTTCTGCCGAAGGTAGTCTCGGCTTTTCACATGGATCAGGACATTTTCCTCCCAGTCCTCTGTCCTAAGCCCCATTCCTCCAATGAGGAAAGACGCCTGCACATGCTAGATGTGCGTAGAGCGCTGGCTTTTTACCTAGACCGAACCAGGCCCTTCCGAAAATCCTCTCAGCTTTTTATTGCTTCGGCCGAGCGCATGAGGGGGCAACTGGTTTCCACCCAGCAGATCTCCCACTGGATCACCTTGTGCATACACACATGTTACGACCTGGCAGAGGTTCCCCTGCCTCCTATAGTGAAGGCTCATTCGACGAGAGCTCAGGCCTCGTCGGCTGCCTACGTGGCTCGTGTCCCTATTCAGGACATCTGCAGGGCTGCTACATGGTCCTCTGTCCACACCTTTTCATCGCATTATGCAATCGTCTCCCAAACGCGGGATGACACCGGGTTTGGTAGGGTGGTGCTCCGCCCGGGTAACCCTTAAACTCCTACCCACCTTCATCAGGTATAGCTTGGAGTCACCTACTGTGGAATACACCTGAGCAATCACTCGAAGAAGAAAGGACAGTTACTTGTTCCGTAACTGGCGTTCTTCAAGATGTGTTGCTCAGGTGTATTCCACATCCTGCCCTCCTTCCCCTCTGTTGGAATTGTCTGGCAAGAAGGAACTGAGGGTGGGGGGAGCATGCAGCCCCCTTTATAGCGCGATATAGAGGCGCCACTCCAGGGGTCGCAGTGGGGCTCCCCCACTACGGGTACTGCTAAGGGAAAAACTTCCGGCACCGGTGCACGTAGTGAACACGCACACCTACTGTGGAATTAGGGTGACCAGGTGTCCCGATTTTATAGGGACAGTCCCGATTTTTGGGTCTTTTTCTTATATAGACTCCTATTACCCCCTACCCCTGTCCCGATTTTTCACACTTGCTGTCTGGTCACCCTATGTGGAATACACCTGAGCAACACATCTCAAAGAACACCAGTTACGGAACAGGTAACTGTCCTTTACAAGATCTAGGCTCATGTGGGTGGGATTCACTCTGCTCCTGTACAGCTGAAGTAGTTGGTGTCTGTGCAGGTGGAGGCGAAATTCACTGCTGCAGCTCAGGCCCGGTGCCCTCCTGCAGCCCCTCCTTCACCTCGCTGCAGCTGCTGCTTCAGATTTTGGGAGACAAAAGCAGTTGCAGCCCTTCCATACTGGTCTTACAGGACAGTGTTGCCCCCACACCAACCAGCCATCCTCAGCCCTCTCATACGTTGATTTTGGGCTGCGCACAGCAGGTGCCCAGTCACTCCTGTGCAACCACTCATCTGGTCAATCCCTAGCACAGCCCCTATGTGGGGGTAATGTGGTGTAGAGTCTTGCACCACCCTCTGTCATCAGAGGTTACTTTCAACCAGAGGCAAGCAAACCCACTGCATAACCTTTGCAATGATTTCATGCCTCATGTCCTTACCCCACTGTGACAGACCCAGACCAGTGGGGTACAGGAGTCTGGTAGAGGGCAAATATACTGGTCACTGGATGAGTAGTTTTCTGTTCCCTGAGTGACCAGAGCGGGGGCTGCACTAGAGTAATCAGGAACCTGCTAGAACCAGTTAAGGCAGGCAGGCTAATTAGGACACCTGGAGCCAATTAAGAAGAAGCTTCTAGAATCAATTAAGGCAGGCTAATCAGGGCACCTGGGTTTTAAAAAGGAGCTCACTTCAGTTTGTGGTGCGAGTGTGAGGAGCTGGGAGCAAGAGGCGCAAGGAGCTGAGAGTGAGAGGGTGTGCTGCTGGAGGACTGAGGAGCACAAGCGTTATCAGACACCAGGAGGAAGGTCCTGTGGTGAGAATAAGGAAGGTGTTTGGAGGAGGCCATGGGGAAGTAGCCCAGGGAGTTGTAGCTGTCATGCAGCTGTTACAGGAGGCATATAGACAGCTGCAATCCACAGGGCCCTGGGCTGGAACCCGGAGTAGAGGGCGGGCCCGGGTTCCCCCCAAACCTCCCAATTGACCTGGACTGTGGGTTCTTCCAGAGGGGAAGGTCTCTGGGCTGTTCCCCAACCCACATGGTGAATCTCTGAGGCAAGAAAATCCGCCAATAAGCGCAGGACCCACCAAGATAGAGGAAGAACTTTGTCACACCACTCACTGCTACTTGTTAGTAACCTCGTAAACACTTCCCGGTGCTCTTGATTTTATGGCACTAAGTTACCACCTACATACTGAGAGCCTCTTCTGGAGGGTGGGCCATAGAATGAGAAGCCAGTTTATGTATGAATGCCTTTCAGAAGGCAAGACAAATATTTAGGAATTGGTTGGTGAAAATGGTTCAATGGTACCATATCCCAGAGTATTGTATTGACAAAGTAATGTACAACTCCTCACCCCCACCCTAAAAACAAATAACAAACCGCCCCCAACCCAAACTATGACTTTCTACCCACCCAGTGTTGAAAAATGTTAAGAGGCTGTGTGACGTTATGAGTGTAATATAATATCTCATTGAAAGATGAGAGGGCCAGAAGAGTTAATTAACTCACAAACTGACCTAACCCGGGGCCAAACCTTAGAGAATGGTTAGGAAGATAGGTAAATGAATAGAGGTTTGAAATGCAAGTCTGCATTGTTAGAGATAGAAGGGTAGATGTTTGCTCAGGTCTTGTGATGTAAGCAAACAAGTCTTGTCTATTAGTATAGCTTTGATTCAAAGATCAAAAAAGGAGTATCAGTATTTAGGAAGACACTTGAAAGAAATAGTATTATTGTCTATATGTCTCTTTGAAGGTTGTGGTAACCTGTATCTGAACTTTTTAATGGATAAATTATCCTGTGCTAATTGCCATGATGTTTAGAAGAAGGAAAGTTGAGCCTATTGTTTTCTCAGGCCAAAAGGCTGCTGGAAATGTATAAAAACCGTGGGACACGATCTTTCTGCATCTCAGATCTGCTTTGGGTTTCAAGAGGGGGAAACCTTAAGCCACAAGGATTGAGATCCCCAGTGACTGACTGGAGTCACCCTGACTATGAATATTGGACTATAACATATGGACTATTTCTAAAAGGACTTTTGACAATTACAAGCTCACCTCTGCTATGTATCTGAACCTTAAGAATTGAATTCAAGTCTGTATGTATATTGATCTTTTAACCAACACTTTCTCTCTTTTCTTTTTTAATAAATTTTAGTTTAGTTAATAAGAATTGACTATTAGCGTGTATTTTGGGGAAGATCTAAGTTATAATTGGACCTGGGTATGTGGCTGATCCTTTGGGATTGGAAGAACCTTTTCTTTTATATGATGAGATAAGATTTTCAGTAATCATCAGCATATCTGACAGGTGTGTCTGGATGGAGGCCTGAGGCTGGATACTTTAAGGGAACTGCGTTGTTTGGACTTCTGAGTAACCTGTATGGTAATATAGAAGTTATTTTGTCCTGGCTTGGTAAATCTAAGTATTGGAATATCCACCAGCGTTTGGGGTTTGTCTACCCTGTTCTGTTTGCAGTTCACCCTAATTGAGTGACCTCAGCTAGCTCCTACGGGCAGCATCATCACAGGCTGACACTGGGGTCTAAATCTTTTCCAGTGATTTCAAAGTCACAAGACAATTTGGGATGGAAGTTACAGGTAAGTGAAAGCAGCAGAATGAGATAGTACTCTGAGTATTTCAGAGCGTGGTTCTGCTGTGAGAAGAGACTGTCAAAATGGTGTCCGGCCTTGGTATGTGAGATGTATAAAATTATGTCCAGAGCAATGGGTGGGAATCCCCTCAGCACTGACAGAGCAGTTAGTCACTGTGTAGATGGTGAGTGGATCAGGGGCATTGCTGAAATTCCATTGAATTGACAGAGGATGGTGAAAAGATCTATTGAATTTATAGGAGATAGACATAACGACAGACTGACCTACTGTTCCATTGCCTGAACTCCGAGGGATTTCAGTGAAGACAGGCTGGGAGAAACCTGCAATAAATAGAGACATAGATCAGCAAATCACCTGCACCGGTTACCAGAGAAAACATTCTAATTGAATTCCGCTTTTCTATAGGGAAAATTGTAATCTGTTGGTATTTTAAAGAGTTTATTTCATTTCACCCAGGTTTTGCTACATGGAACACTACAAGTGTTGTGGCAAAGCCTACCACCATATTCTATATATTTTATTATTTTCCAGTAACGTAATGGTTATCACAGGGCTCAAGTAGGTTCTATAACAATTCTCCCGAAGGAGTCCATTGGCTGGGAATTTTGATAAAAATTAAGTCTGCATGTTAGGGGAGGGCAGCGACACTGATTAATGCTCAGAAAGATGAGTCTATCATGTGGGAAATGGTCTTTTTAAAATACTTTGCCTTGACAACTTCTATAACTACACAAATGGAACTATTGAGCAATTCTGAGCCCCAGTTCAGTAACGGAGTGGCTCTCAACATTTCCAGCCTACTGTACCCCTTTCAGGAGTCTGATTTGTCTTGAATACCCACAAATTTCACCATACCTAAAAATTACTTACTTACAAAACCAGACATAAAAAGGGTCACAGCACACTATTACTCAAAAATTGCTTACTGCCTCATTTTTACCATATAATTATAAAATAAATCAATTGGAATATAAATATTGTACTTACATTTCAGTGTATAGAGCAGTATAAACAAGTCATTGTCTGTATGAAATTTTGCACTGACTTTGCTAGTGCTTTGTATGTAGTCTCTCTTTGGAGTCTGTTTTTGAAGTTTTTTTGTTGCAAAATTGTCACCTTCAAGTCTGTCACTGAGTGGTTAGAGAGGTTGAAGTGTTCTCCCAAGAGAGACTGCTGAACTCGAATTAATATGCAAATTAGATACAATTAACTTAGGTTTAAACAGAGACTGGGAATGGTTGGGTCATTATACTAATTGAATCTATTTCCCCATGTTAAGTTCTCCTCACCTTCTATGGGTCATCTCGATTATCACTTCAAAAGGTTTTTTTCTCCTACTGCTGCTAGCTCATCTCAATTGATTGGCCTCTTACAGTTGGTATGGGTACTTCCACCTTTTCATGTTCTCTGTATGTATAAATATCTTCTGTCTGTGTGTTCCATTCTATGCATCCGAAGAAGTGAGCCCACGAAAGCTTATGCTGAAATAAATTTGTTAGTCTCTAAGGTGCCACAAGTACTTCTGTTCTTTTTGCGGATACAGATTAACACGGCTGCTACTCTGAAACCTGAAATTACAGTATTGCAGGCTATTAAACCCAATCCAAACAGAAACATCTCGGATGGTCACCACCTCGTTTCCTCTTTCATCACTATTCAAGTGCCGTATGTCACGTACTGGGTTTCATCCAGTCCCAGTTAGTACATTTCTCTCCCCTTCCCAGACATACCAAACAACAGCAGAATGGAACAGCAAATCTGACTGCTCCTGTGAGAGTTCATGGCTCGTCAGATTCAGGGTACGTGGCCACAGCAGACAGTGCAGGAGGAGAGCCCTCGTTACTGACCTCACTGTCCAAGAGAATGTCTGTGGTATGTCATCGAAGCCCAGGAAGGACGCTACTGATGCTCTGAGGATCTCTACACTATGCAGAAGGGCTTTCTTTGTAAATGTAAAGGATTTGAGTTTTTGCCCATCATCTGCAACAGGCAACTATAGCTACTGAACTTTTGAAGTATAATAGGAGGAATATCTTACAGAAGGATGCATCTACCCTAGAGAATTGCACCAGTGGGACTGACCCAGCACAAGCCATCTCGTTTCAGGTACCCACAGAGCACTGCACCAATGCACAGCGCTCACTGCAGGTGCTGTGGATTATTGCACCTAGACTACAAGGGCCAGCACCGCTTCCAGGAGCAGGTGTTTAATGTCTGTGGTCAATGTGGTTAAAAATGCACCAGTTCACTATTTTTTTGTGTGTGCTTTGTACAAAGGATGCTTCAAATAGTTCTATCCTGCCTGAGATTTTGGGCATGAGTGGGGAGGGCCAGGGTTTTGCCTTCACCACTCACACGCCAGGTTAGCGAGTTATTAGGCTTTCCCAAGCCACTCCTGGCATGGCAAACTCAAGTTTACCATAACGGGCACCGTTACTTTTGGGGGTCGTGCTCAAACAGTGAAGAAGCTTGAGGTTCTCCTCCTGTTATTTGTTCCATTTATTAATTTCATGGTTTTACATTATGTTGGATAATAATTTTGCTTTGTTTTGAGTTTTTTTGGGGGGTGGTTAACCAGTTTCCGTCACTTTTTTGGTCTCCCCCAACGAGACTGGGACAGGAGAGGTCCAGGCTTAGTTTTGGAGGGAATACTTTATACTTCCTTACCCCGCTTCACCGGTGCAACTAAGCCCAGAAGAAGAGGATGATGATAAAGTTTCAACAAAAGCTCAGCTAGGTCTGTCATACAATGAACAATTTACAGCCAAACAAAGTGAAGCAAAGGTGTGGATTATATTGTGTTGTAGTGTATTTCTTAGAAATGGGAAAAGAGACCATACTTAATAAGAATATATAATAATTAAAAGTGATCTGTATAGGAAAAGAAACATTAATTTGTGACCTTTGTTGCTTCTTTAAGATGCATGAAATATGTTGCTGGCTTTTTGGAGTGGGGGTTACACTCTTTCTTCTGTTTTTAACCTAGAAATATAAATATATATTCAATTCTCTGTCCCAAAACTTTCTTAATGCAGAGTTAAGATTAGCTCTGCTTCAAAGGGGATTAACATCTGGCAGTTCTGGGGCAGTTCTGGAGTGGGTGAAGTGGTTGAATATAGGCGAGGAGCAGACAGCTGGTGTTCACAAAGTCTGCCCTAAGTGTGACTTGCCTTAATAAGGACACAGTCTGACAATCTCTCTCACTATCCCCATGTGCTGTGTTGCCACAGAGCTCCATATTTGGAAGGAAAAAGTGCTATGATATTTGCCAGAGACAAGTTGTGGCATTATTAAAAAGAGGGCAGAGACAAAAGGTGTTAACTGGCCCATTCATCTCCCACCGACATAGCACCACCGCTCATTGTGAGTGGTTTAATTATGCCGGTGGGAAAACTCTCTCCCATCTACAGACAGCGGCTACGTGGGAGACCTTACAGCGGCAGAGCTGCAGAGGTACAGCTGTGCAGCTGTAAGCTCTCTAGTGTAGATATAGCCAGAGAGAGAGAGAGAGAGAGAGAGAGAGAAGGAACAAAAACACAATGGAATTGGAAGCATTCTGAGAAGGAGCAAAAAAGCCCCAGAGAAACCCTGGCAACATGACCCTGAGAACAAGCTCAGAGAGCTTTTGGGCAGAGTGCTGGCTGAAAGAGGCTTGGAACCATGAGCAAAGAAACCATCCACTGTTGTTTTATTTCTGCTCTGTTGAGGGAAACAGGACTTGGTACATGGTTTGTAAATAAAAAGGATTGCATCAAATAAACACCTGACTTTATCATCAATTTCTCCTCCTACCAGAAAAACCCTCAAGACCCTGCAAATTGGCAAACCATTTGGGTCAAAAACAGGTAAAAAATGTACGTTATATTATATAATGTTATAACTTATAAAGTCAAAATGAAACATTTCAGCCTTATTAAAACTAGCCATTTTGACCTTATAGAAATACAGTGTTTTACTAATTTTCTATTGAAACCTGCAGCAAAATCAATACAATCCTGTAAAATGTTTGTTTTGTTGAATCAGCATCTGTTGATAGAAAAAGATCAGATGGAACATTTTTTGACTGTCTTTAATCAGTATATAATATATCAGTTCATAGTAACAGGGCTGGAAAAGACACACCACATCATCTACTCCATCCTACTGCCATGGTAGGACACAATCCTCAGATATGTACATACAATTAAGGTCAGTGGGCATTGCAGATCCTCAGTATATCTGAAAATCAGGCACCAGGCGTCTCAGAAATGGAGGGACAAAAAAAATAAAATAATGAACACTTCAGAAAATCTGGCTGTGTGAAATAATCCTGTTTACAATCATATACATTGTGGACACACAGGAGGGCACTCTCCTTAAACTTTCCAGAGCCATACATTTATCTGCAGAGCTGGGCAAAGATCAGAATTTTCTGCACCCCAGGAAATTTCAGTATTTCAAGATTTTTTTTGTCCCAAAGTGGTCCCAATCTTGAAACATCGAAAGTTTGTGCAGAATGAATTTTTTTTTCCATTTTGACATTGTCAATTGAAAGAAAATATTTCAAGATTCCCAAATTGAAACATTTCCTTTTGCTTTGCTCAACTGATGGAAAACACTTCATAGAATCATAGACTTTAAGGTCAGAAGGGACCATTATGATAATCTAGTCTGACCTCCTGCACAATGCAGGCCACAGAATCTCACCCACCCACTCCTTCGTTTCAGTCTCTTCCCCTATTGTGGTGCATTGTGCTTCATTGTTTCATTGGAGCTGTAATTCAGGCTGCCCGATGCCCCCAACCTCCCTGATGGGCCAGATTCCCTGGTTGGACTACATCTCCATGATATACCTGCAGCCATCTGATTCCCATGATGCACCACAGCATTCAGTGACTGGGAAGACTGTTGCCTCATGGGAGAGGTAGTGTGACCAGGGACAGGGCTTGGAATGCTGGTGCCTAGAGCTGGCCCTGACCAGGGAGCTCAGCCCATAGAAGAAAATGGGCACCCGAACTATGACTCCCATAACACAATGAGCCACAACAGGGAAACACAGTTTTATTTTGAACTGACTCTCACCAAAATGTTTTGGGTAATTTCAACCCAAAATATTTCCATGTGGGTTGAACCGAAATGGAGGGTTCTGTTGCCACAATTTTCATGGATCCCCAAAGCCAGGTCTTTTTGGCTAGAGAATGAACCATGAAGAGGCTGTGATGCCAGGAAAAATAAATAACAAATATTCAGAACTAGCAATCAGGTTATATTGGTTTAATGTACGAAGGGTATCTTCACAGTGAAAGGGAAAGAAACTTACTTTAAAAATAATCTAAAATTCTTTGTTACATTGCCAGGCTCCCAAATTATGGGGAGCTCATGGACATTAGCTTCCTGCCATATGAAAAATTTAAACAGTTGCAAAAGAAAGATCCTTCCTTCCCCAGATAAGTAGCAATTCCACACCCCACTCACCCAATTCTTTTTATCTTCACTCAGTGTTTTCAAGAATAACTTTAGAATGAATAAAGAGCAGCTCATTCTAGGATCTTCACAGAGCACATAGACGACAGCAGAGCCTAGAACAAGGTACAGTAAGTTTCTTATTCTGGATACCACCTGGTGGCTCCAAACGCAACACATACTACATATCCTATGCACCCAGAGAGCTAGTGGAGCAGGGACACACAGGGTACCTGTCAGTGGAACCCATATTAGTGCTTAAGATGTCCCACATGCTTTGGGGCTGGAACCATCTTTAAGTTGTGTGTGTACACTGCTTGGCACAATGGTATCCTGATCCCTGACTGGGGCCTCCAGGCTCTACCCCAGTACGAAGAGTCAATAATGATAATCTACAGGCTTCAGTGCCTCAAGCTGCACCTAAAACAGATGAGTCCTGAGTTCACAAAGACACTTTGGATTTAATCCATCATCTATTTACATGTGTAAAATACACTCTTCTGAAAAGCTCGGAAGTCTGGAAAAACCATCTAAACAATATTGCCATTATGTACTGTTCCCATTAAATAGGATAATTTGATTATTTACAGCAGAGCTCTTGAACTGTGTGGCTCCCAGAGTAACTGCATGTGCTGATCATGCCTAAAACCAGCTGTGCATGTTGGGGTTACAGCTGCTGTTAAGAGAAGTTTATAGAGGCGTATTCAGTCTGTGACTCTGATCTGCGCTGCCTCTGCCCAGCATCTTCTCCAATCCTTGCATAAATTGTTGATACCGTCATTGGTAACGAACTTTCCATGTGAGATTCCTCATGGTTTGGGACCTAGATAAACACAAAGAACCGCCCCCCCCCCCCAACACTGAGTTAAGAAACTTGTTCTTGGGGATCAGTCTTGATTAAAAATAATTTTCTTTTTATATTTATATATCTACTATATATTTATCTATTTCTTTATCACATAACATCAAGGAGCAACAATTGGTTCAGCAGCTGTTCCTTCTCCATCCTCCTCCCTTGAGCTTAAAGTTGGGCCGGGAACTACTGACTGCAATTGAAAACAATAAAATAAGGGACAAATTAAGTTTACAGAGGCCAAGACTGACATTGTGATATACTGCAAAAGTACTGTGATCTGGGGCCCTGGACCAATCAATGTATGGAAAACAGGCTCAGCCAATCAGGGACATTGCTCAAATCACATGGTAGAAATAACATGATCTTTCTCCCATGTGCTTTCCCCATGGACCTATCCCTAAAGACCTGACCCAAACTCGGGTCATGCCTTGCACAGCACATCGGTGCAGAACACAAATATCCAGCGAGAGGTAAACATTTGCAAAAAGCCTTTTATGGAGAGTTCACAGAAGCTACCACAATTAGAACAGAGCAGTGCTGATTGGCTGAGGCAGTCTGAGGTCAGGACTGAGTTTAAGCTCATTTGTGACTCAAGTTGAGCCGTTCACACAGCTCTAGTCATGGGCCTGTTTGTACGTGGTTCAGTGGAACAGTCTGAGCTTTTGTTTGTAGTGGGTGTCACAGGGAGGAAAGGTGTAGTAGTGGGAAGGATGAGAGTCAGCCATGCAAAGCTTGGTGGAAGGTAAGGAATGGGAAGAGGGAAGGACAGACAGAGAGAGCTGGGAGATGGAGGTGGTGACATATGAGGGACCCAGTATCCACACTGATCTCAGCTTTATACAAGTTTCTGTTTAGCATGTGCATGGAGGTTCATGTAACTTTGGTTTTAAAGTGAGTTGGTTCCTCCATCCCCAGCAGCAGACAACTTAGTCTTGCAAAGACAGGCATCACCAGTTTATGTAGGAGAAGCACAGAAAACCGCACCTTGCAGAGCTATAGCAACCCTTGCTATTGCTGAAAGAAAATGATGAAACCACGCTGACCCTCAGCAAGGGGAAATAACCACCCAGAACGACCAATGTCAGGGCTGCAAGAACGTCCCTGCAGAGGAACATGTTCAGAGTCAGAAAGACTGAGAAGGAGAACTCCTGTAATGCTGAGAGAGCTAATAGGGAATTTTTACATACTGCCTGGCAAATGGGGCCCTGGCCTGGATAGCCAATAGGTGCTACCATGATATAAATACTAAATAATAATCTATGATCACCACCATTAGGAACAGATTTGACCTCCCTCTCAGATTAATAACTCTCCTTCCCTTTTACAAATGCTAATTCCCATTCATATCTGTGTCCTTCTCTAGTGAATTTACTTTTGCTCACTCAGAGAAATGCTGAAATAAACCAGCTGATGATTTTGGAGCAATGTCAGAGCTCAGCCCCTGTGGGCTCATGCTTGCTCTGGCCAGCCAGCTGGGAGGAGAAGGCTGCAGGGTTTGCTGATGAGGCCTCCAGGGCCACAAAACCCACAGTTTCAGCAGCCTGGTTTTAATAGCCTTCACAAAAGTCAAGTGCTCCTCTTCCCCGAAGGCCCACCCTCCAGTATCTGCCACCATGTCTGGGGGAGGGAGGAGTGCTAATGGTCGATGTCAATCCTCCTATGTCTCAGCACTCACATCATACAAAACAGTATGAGGCTTGCAGATGTTGTAAGTACTATTCAATGGGCATGTCGAGACTAGGAAAACAGGTCATGGTTTAGAATGTGTTAACCAACATGTTAATGTAAACGGGGTTTAGCATATTTAAAAATATGCTCTGTGTTCATGGTCAACCATTAGCTTCCCACTAGTGTTTTAAATGTGTTAAACCCAGTCTACACTAAATGGTAAGTGGTGTTTAAGATGCTTTAAACCACCTATTTCCCCAGTCTAGCCATTGTGCACAAGGGTTGCAGAATCATATCCCAGTTAGTACTGTACGGAAAATAGGCATTACTAGTTAGGGACATCCTGACTGCAGCCTATCGTTTGTCTCTCTCTCTCTCCCAGCTTACTTAAAAAATAGCTCTATAATTTCCAGTAGCAATGAGCACAGCTCTGGAGTGATATATGCAATGATGTAAATTCCTCGATAGATAGGAGAGAGAGGCAGAAGATAAGTGAAAGAGGCAGAGTGCAATTATCTAATTTTTGCTAATGAGATAATCTGTGGATACGCAAAATGAAAATAGTTCTGCTTGTATGCAGAATGGTCAGAGGTTTCTGTGTGTAGGAGCGGGATGGGTAGAACAACAAGAAAAGGGGATTTGAATGATCATAAAGGAGAACATCCAACTAAGTTTCTTCTGTAGTTGTGGAAAACAGGCCAAGAATGACTCATAGAAAGGGGCAAATCAAAGGCCACAGCTCCCTTTGCAGTCCATTGGGGTCAGAGACTAGTATCTTGCAGGGAATGATGCAGTTTTCATTTACTATGGTTAGTAAATTTGAGCTGCATTTGCTCAGTTCTTGGTGTTTCAGTCTCTGTAATGAGCTTTGTTGTCATAATGTTAGCTCAGAGTCCCAAAATGTTGTTATCAATACCATGGAGAGGTGGCTGCTGATCACATTAATTGCAAGGAAGAGCCTACAGTCACGTAAAAGCAGCTGGCAACATGGAAGAGTCAGGCTAGTGGACTGCACTGGGGCTGATACTGCATTAGAAGAGCAGCAGAGGAAGCTGGAGCTGTGAGGAGTTATTGTACGCCATTTTGTCATCATTTCAGAGTTTTGTTGTATTTAAATTTCATATTTATAGCTGTATGATTATGTATTTGCATATTTAGCTGTTTTTGTTATTCCCCAAAATCTAAATAAAAATGTATAACTGATCATTTAAGCACATAAAAAGTAGAAATATCTCACTAATGCAACCTATATTTATTGCTAATCATCTTAGTTAGTTTTAGAGCATATATTTCAGCTTTAATCATTTTTAAAATTGTCTTTTTCTATTATGTCCTGTGAATGATGTATATTGTTGGGAAGTAATTCTGGGTGTGCAGATTGTTTGCAAACAGCTTGTTACAAGTATTCAAAATTCTTGATTGGATACATGGATCATGTCACTTATAGAACCAGGTTTCTGGTGTTAATGATTATATTTGTTTGTTCAAAATTTGCTTTTCTTAAATATTCTCCCAAAGTTGCTTCCTGCTGTGAAGGCAGGGGACTGGACTCGATGACCTTTCAAGGTCCCTTCTAGTTCTATGAGATAGGTATATCTCCATATTATGTGTGGAGACCAGATCCCCGTGTTTTATTATGTTTTACAGTACCTCTTCTTTTTGCTTTATGATTCTTGTCCTCCTCTGCTGAACTGCACCTGTGAAAGTTATTTGAATAGTTAATATTTTACAGGGACAGTGGACATTCAGTTAAATCACTTGCATCTATGAAGATCTGTTAATTCTTGTAATCAATAGTCGCACTGTGCTTTTGAAACCAAAGACATCCATCAGTGTCACAAAGAGAAATGGATTTTTGCCTTTGAGTTAGAGATTTCTCTGTGTGCCTGTTCTGGGAGCAAAAGTTATTTGCAAATAATTAACCTCACATTCTTGAAAGATCCATTGCAAGGTATCTAAAGAGTGTGGGGCTGATTCTCTCCTCACTAACACCAATTTTGTATGTCCACAATGACTTCAGTGGCATTTCTCCTGATTTCCACTGGTATAAGTGAGAGAAGAATCAGGCCTTTAGGTTTAATCATTTGAACTAACTATAGTATTTTAGGTACATATCCCTCCAAAATACTGGTGTCTCCCTGTGACCTTTCCTTTTGGGCGAGGTCCTAAAGTGTTGCTCATAACTTTCCATCCCTCCAACCTCAAAGACTCCATATTGCACTAGAGACATCACCTATGATTAGTTGGGATATGGGACAATATATTGTTGCAGTGCCCTGATACTGAGCTACAAACACGCAAAAGTTTGCATCTTGAGTCACAACATGGAGACAATGTTGCATGGCACCAGAACAATGTCTTTATGTACAAATGCCATGGAGTCATGCTGTGAGTCTCTATCCTGACACTGTGTCAGATAACACTGGTCTACAATTTTTCAGAAGTCGTCTGCTTCAGAGATAAAATGTGCTATTTATTATGTATTTTGATGTGCTGAATTCAAATATGACAATTAAAACAACTGATTGGCTACTGTTTCTAAGATATTTAAGTTTTTACATTTTATGTCTATGTATATTGTGTAGATAATAGAGTTTTAATCATAAATTGTAAACCTAGGTCTTTTCATGTGTTTATGGTTGCTTTACATGATAATATTTCACCTGTCCTGTTTATGTAACACTTTAAAAATCAGCAAAAGGGTTATATAAATAAAATGTATTATTAAACAAAAGGCAAAAAACTATTCTGTACATAGTTTAGTCCTATTCAGTGTCTACTCGGCGCTTCTTGGCTTGTCTCTTGTATTCATTAAATGGAGCATCTCTTGTCACTGTCCAGCAATAGTCTGCAAGCATTGATGGGCTCCATTTGTCCTGATAGCGTTTCTCCATTGTTGCAATGTCCCGGTGAAATCGCTCGCCGTGCTCGTCGCTCACTGCTCCGCAGTTCGGTGGAAAAAAATCTAGATGAGAGTGCAAAAAATGTATCTTTAGTGACATGTTGCAACCAAGGCTTTTGTATGCCTTGAGGAGGTTTTCCACCAACAACCTGTGATTGTCTGCCTTGTTGTTTCCGAGAAAATTTATTGCCACTAACTGGAAGGCTTTCCATGACGTCTTTTCCTTGCCACGCAGTGCATGGTCAAATGCATCATCTCGAAGAAGTTCACGAATCTGAGGACCAACAAAGACACCTTCCTTTATCTTAACTTCACTTAACCTTGGAAATTTTCCACGGAGGTACTTGAAAGCTGCTTGTGTTTTGTCAATGGCCTTGACAAAGTTCTTCATCAGACCCAGCTTGATGTGTAAGGGTGGTAACAAAATCTTCCTTGATTCAACAAGTGGTGGATGCTGAACACTTTTCCTCCCAGGCTCCAGTGACTGTCGGAGTGGCCAATCTTTCTTGATGGAGTGGGAATCTCTTGCACGACTATCCCATTCGCAGAGAAAACAGCAGTACATTGTGTATCCAGTCTGCAGACCAAGCAAGAGAGCAACAACCTTCAAATTGCCACAAAGCTACCACTGATGTTGGTCATAGTTTATGCACCTCAAAAGTTGTTTCATGTTGTCATAGGTTTCCTTCATATGGACTGCATGACCAACTGGAATTGCTGGCAAAACATTGCCATTATGCAGTAAAACAGCTTTAAGACTCGTCTTCGATGAATCAATGAACAGTCTCAACTCATCTGGATCGTGAACGATGTTGAGGGCTGCCATCACACCATCGATGTTGTTGCAGGCTACAAGATCACCTTCCATGAAGAAGAATGGGACAAGATCCTTTTGACGGTCACGGAACATGGAAACCCTAACATCACCTGCCAGGAGATTCCACTGCTGTAGTCTGGAGCCCAACAGCTCTGCGTTACTCTTGGGTAGTTCCAAATCCCTGACAAGGTCATTCAGTTCACCTTGTGTTATAAGGTGTGGTTCAGAGGAGGAGGATGGGAGAAAATGTGGGTCCTGTGACATTGATGGTTCAGGACCAGAAGTTTCATCCTCTTCCTCTCCCTCGTCTGACTCAAGTGAGAATGATTCTGGTGCATCAGGAACCGGCAGTCCTTCTCCGTGGGGTACTGGGCGTATAGCTGATGGAATGTTTGGATAATGCACAGTCCACTTTTTCTTCTTTGACACACCTTTCCCAACTGGAGGCACCATGCAGAAGTAACAATTGCTGGGATGATCTGTTGGCTCTCTCCAAATCATTGGCACTGCAAAAGGCATACATTTCCTTTTCCTGTTCAACCACTGGGTAAGATTTGTTGCACAAGTGTTGCAGCATATGTGTGGGGCCCACCTCTTGTTCTGATCTCCAATTTTGCAGCCAAAATAAAGGTGATAGGCTTTATTAACCATAGTGGTTATACTGCGCTTTTGTGATGCAAAAGTCACTTCACCACAAACATAGCAGAAGTTATCTGCACTGTTCACACAAGTACGAGGCATCTCTGCTCACTTTGGCTAAACAGAAATGTGTCCCTTTGCAAAATCAAACACTGACAAATAAGAGATCACGACACTGTATGATTTCTAGAGCTGATATAGGGCAATTTGTTCAGCAGAGTGATGTAAGCTTCGTTATGATTGCATCATCCATGACTTCTAGGAATAACATGATGCAATTCACACCATGTATGACGCAATACCAGCTTCAGATTGCATCATTCATTGTTTTGCCTAAAAAGCAAGTACTGTCCAAACCCAGTCATAGATTTATTCATAGATCCAGTCAAAGATGTATTTTAGTCATTTCTGGTTTAAATTGCGATCCCTTCCCTTTATAACTCACTTATCCTCCGCCATTCCCAAGTCAAGGGTCGTATATACTGACCCAATAGCATATCTTGAAAACTAGAGCCAATCAACAATTTTAAGCATCATTTTCGTTCTCAGTGACCCAGAATTAGTAAAGTTTGACTACATTTATTTCAGAAGCATTTTGGCTGTAGAGCAGTGTAACCCTAAATAAATCCAAGTCCCTTTAGTTGTCTTGTGACAACTTCCACATGGTTTCATAATGGATCAGGAGCATCCTGCACATTTCAGGGCATGGTGTCATGGGAGGGCTTCACTCTGGCTGGGAGGGCAGCACACGGACTTCCCAGAAGCCAGTCAGGGTCACTTGGATTTGTTCATTAAAAAAGTAATTTTGAAGAATCTGAAGCACCAACAGCAGTGAGTGAGGTGTATTAGCAAACCACTCACATTTATGCCATCTGCAGCAGAAGAACAGCAACAGAAGGAGCAGGAGGAAACTGAAGCCTCCAGTGATCTGAAGTCCAAGGAGAAGGACTGGATGTTGATTAGTTTCTTTTCTTGTTCCTGACATATAAAAGAAAATAAGTTGTCAGAGTATTTTATAAGGAAATAACTATAATGGCTAATGTATATTTTTCAGAGACGGTCTTGGTAAGTTACAGGATTGTGCTGAACTCAGGCAGCAGTGCTCGGACAGCATAAGTCAGTGGTTTTCAACCTTTCCAGACTACTGTATCCCTTTCAGGAGTCTGATTAGTCTTGTGTACCCCCAAGTCTTACCTCACTTAAAAACAACTTGCTTACAAAATCAGACATAAATATTGTACTTATATTTCAGTGTAAAATATATGGAGCAGTATAAACAATCATTGTCTGCATGAAATTTTAATTTGTACTGACTTTGCTAGTGCTTTTTCTGTAGCCTGTTATAAAACTAGGCAAATAGCTAGATGAGTTGATGTACCCCCTGGAAGACCTCTGTGTACCTCCAGGGGTACACATACCCCTGGTTGAGAACCATTGGCATAAGTGTCTCTCAGCACTTGCTACCTGGATGACTATGCAGCTGTGGAGCCCTTGCTCCCACTACACCTTGAAAGATGTGCACTGAGTGACACAAGGGCTTCCGCAGAGCCCTGCCTCATTCACTGCATGCTTAGGAGACACAGGCAGAGGGATTCAGCTGAGCAAATAATTGATTTCTCAGTTTATGGGTAAGCAAAAGCTGCTCACATTAGGACTTCTAGCCCAGTGATGAAGGCACTCACTTAGGACGGCAGAGACTCAAGTTCATATCCCCACTTTGGAGCAGGGATTTGAACCCAACAGTTCCCCCCTAACTGAGTGCCCTAACCACCAGGCTATTGGCTATTCTGGGGTGAGGGTCTCAAACCCCCCTGCTGAAGCTGTTGGACTCTGTATTGACTATTCATTGGAGCAGAGACTTGAACTCGTGTCACCCCCCTTCCAGGTGAGTGCGAGAGTCATTCTCTCTCTTGCTCTCTGGCCCAGAGACCATACAAGTATTTAACACAAAGTGGAACAGCTTCAACAGAAGAGAGTGTCACCCCAGACTAGTCTGTAGCCTGGAAGTCAGGGCCTCTCCAGAGAGAGGGAAGATCTTCATTCACATCTGTGGTCTAAAACAAGGATTCAAGCTTGGGTCTCCCACGTCTCAAGTGAGTGCCCTAACTACTGGGCTAAAGGTTATAAGGTAAGCAGTAGCAACTCCTCCTCCTCCAGCTGTTTTGTGAATTTAGCCTCCTCCTCCCCTCCCCCCCAGCATTTTATTTGTTTATTTTGTTCTGGCTGAAACTATTCAGTGAATTCATATCAAATTTGCAAATAGTTTTTGGTCAACGCAAATGTCATTTTTGATTAAAAAACTATTTGTCTGAAGACGTTCATCCAGCTCTAAGTGGAAGTTCAGAGCAGTAAGCACTTCACAGCACATGCTCGGAGAAGCAGACCCTAGCGCTCTGTGTCATTCCCTGAGTACAGTAGTGCATCTTTCCTTTATTCAGATGACTGCCAAACAGTGCTAAAAATCACGCTGTTCATTCTATGCATGCACAAAATGTAATTTCCAAAGGACTATAACTCCAATGAATTAAACCCAATGTTCACTGGCATGTTTAAAAGCAGTTGTCCTCAATGAGCACTAGCTCCCTGCCAATTTCAGCTTTCTATCCCTAACTCTTTTGGCACCAGAGCTATTAAAAGTAGGCTGTAAGAAACTTTTAATCATGAAGAAAATATATTTTTCCATTTTCAAAATTGCTGAACTATTTTTGCTCAGTCATTCCAAAACAAGTAACCTTTGATCAAACACCACACCTTGAAATTTTCAACTTGATCAGTGAATGTTTTGAGAACTAAGAACAGAACTTTGACCTTAGCTGGCACAAGCAGGTCTGCATTAATGAATGGCACACAGCAATATGATACAGGAAGTGAGGAGGCGTTCTTGAGCATTATTGTGCCTCAGAGAAGATTATTATTACATATTGTCTGGATTCCATATATTTACTTCCCATTGTTGTGTAACAGCCACACACTATTTTTGATTTTTGCTTCTATGTTTTATTTTGGTTTTTACTTGTTACAACAACAAAACTGATGCCTGGTCTAACTCTACACTAGAGTTAGGTAAGGTCAACACAAGGCAGCTTATATTGACGTAACTATTGAAGTGTCTACACTCAAATTTCACTCTTGCTGACGTAACTGCCACACTACACCGATTTAATAATTCCACCTCCATGAGAGGCATAGCGTCAAAGTCAAAGTAATTAGGTCGATGCGGTGTCAGTGTAGACACTGAGGCCTGGTCTACACTACGAGTTTAGGTCGACTTTAGCAGCATTAAATCGAATTAAGCCTGGACACGTTCACACGACGAAGCCCTTTCTTTCGACTTAAAGGGCCCTTTAAACCGGTTTCTTTACTCCACCTCCGACGAGGGGATTAGCGATAAAATCGGCCTTAGCGGGTCGGAATTGGGGTAGTGTGGACGGAATTCGACGTTATTGGCCTCCGGGAGCTATCCCACAGTGCTTTATTGTGACCGCTCTGGACAGCATTCTCAACTCAGATGCACTGACCAGGTAGACAGGAAAAGGCCCGCGAATGTTTGAATTTCATTTCCTGTTTGCTCAGCGTGGAGGGCACAGGTGACCACGCAGAGCTCATCAGCACAGGTAACCGTGATGGAGTCCCAGGATCGCAAAAGAGCTCCAGCATGGACCGAACGGGAGGTACGGGATCTGCTCGCCATATGGGGAGATGAATCAGTGCTAGCTGAACTCCGAAGCAGTAAACGAAATGGCAAAATATTAGAAAAGGTCTCCAAGGCCATGAAGGACAGAGGCCATAACAGGGACGCACAGCAGTGCCGCGTGAAAATTAAGGAGCTACGGCAAGCCTACCACAAAGCCAAAGAAGCAAACGGAAGGTCCGGGGCAGAGCCGCAAACATGCCGCTTCTACGCGGAGCTGCATGCCATTCTAGGGGGTGCAGCCACCACTACCCCAACCGTGTGCTATGACTCCCTCACTGGAGAAACACACAGGGAAGCGGGTTCGGGGTACGAGGAAGATGAGGATGGAGATAATGTAGATAGCTCACAGCAGCAAGGAAGCGGAGAAACCGGTTTCCCCAACAGCCAGGATATGTTTATCACCCTGGACCTGGAACCAGTAACCCCCGAACTCACCCAAGGCATGCTCCCAGACCCTGAGGGCACACAGGGGACCTCTGGTGAGTGTACCTTTGTAAATATTACACATGGTTTAAAAGCAAGCGTGTTTAATGATTAATGATTAATTTGCCCTGGCAATCGTGGCCAGTACAGCTACTGGAAAAGTCTGTTAACGTGTATGGGGATGGAGCGGAAATCCTCCAGGGACATCTCCAGAAAGCTCTCCTTCATGTACTCCCAAAGCCTTTGCAAAAGGTTTCTGGGGAAGGCTGCCTTATCCCGTCCGCCATGGTAGGACACTTTACCACGCCAGGCCAGTAGCACGTAGTCTGGAATCATTGCATAACAAAGCATGGCAGCGTATGGTCCCGGTGTTTGCTGGCATGCAGACAACATCCATTCCTTATCGCTCTTTGTTATCCTCAGGAGAGTGATATCATTCACGGTCACCTGGTTGAAATGGGGCGATTTTATTAAGGGGACATTCAGAGGTGCCCGTTCCTGCTCTGCTGAAAAGAAATGTTCCCCGCTGTTAGCCACGCGGTGGGGGGAGGGGTGAAGTGATCATCCCAGAGAATTGGGTGTGCAGGGGGAGGGGGGTTAGTTGGGTTTGTGCTGCATGTTAACCCGGAAACCGCAGCCCCTCCTTTTACATTGCAAACCCAGTTTAAATGGCCAACCCAATGGGTGCTTGATATGGGAAATGAGGGTGCTGCTGTTTGAAACCATTCCCACATGTTATGAGGGTTAAAAAAGCCAAAAGACTGTGGCTTACCATGGCTGCCTGCAAGCCGAAATCTGTTGCCTGGCACTGCGTGAGTGATCTCTCACACCAAACCGGCAGGCCCTCAATATAAGAGGAAAAATGCGACCTTGTAACGAAAGCACATGTGCTGTGTAATGTGAACAGCAAAATTTAACGTGAAAGAGTGTACCCATTGTTCTCTAAAATGTATCTTTTTTAACCACCTCTCCCTTCTCCTCCACCAGCTGCAAATGTTTCTCCTTCACAGAGGCTAGTGAAGATTAGAAAGAGAAAATGGAGGACACGGGATGATATGTTCACGGAGCTCCAGATGTCCTCCCACGCTGACAGAGCACAGCAGAATGCGTGGAGGCAGTCAATGTCAGACTACAGAAAAGCACAATATGAACGAGAGGAGAGGTGGCGGGCTGAATCGCGGGATGAACAGAGCAAGTTGTGGGCTGAAGATGATAGGTGGCGTCAGCTTGCAGACAGAAGGCAAGAGTCGATGCTCCGGCTGCTGGAGCATCAAACTGATATGCTCCAGCGTATGGTTGAGCTGCAGGAAAGGCAGCAAGAGCAGAGACCGCCGCTACAGCCCCTGTGTAACCAACAGCCCTCCTCCCCAAGTTCCATAGCCTCCTCACCCAGACGCCCAAGAACACGGTGGGGGGGGCCTCCGGCCACCCAGTCACTCCACCCCAGATGATTGCCCAAGCATCAGAAGGCTGGCCTTCAATAAGAGTTAAAGTTTTAAACTGCAGTGTGTCCTTTTCCTTCCCTCCTCCCCCACCCATCCCGGGCTACCTTGGCAATTATCCCCCTAGTTGTGTGATGAATTAATAAAGAATGCATGAATGTGAAGTAACAATGACTTTATTGCCTCTGCAAGCGGTGCTCGAAGGGGGGAGGGGAGGGTGGGGTGGTTGGTTTACAGGGAACTAGAGTGAACTGGGTGGGGGGGGCGGAGGGTTCATCAAGGAGAAACAAACAGAAGTTTCACACCGTAGCCTGGCCAGTCACAAAACTCGTTTTCAAAGCTTCTCTGATGCGCACCGCGCCCTGCTGTGCTCCTCTAACCGCCCTGGTGTCTGGCTGCGCGTAATCAGCGGCCAGGCGATTTGCCTCAACCTCCCACCCCGCCATAAATGTCTCCCCCTTACTCTCACAGATATTGTGGAGTGCACAGCAAGCAGCAATAACAATGGGGATATTCTTTTCGCTGAGGTTTGAGCGAGTCAGTAAGCTGCGCCAGCGCGCTTTTAAACGTCCAAATGCACATTCCACACCATTCGGCACTTGCTCAGCCTGTAGTTGAACAGGTCCTGACTACTGTCCAGGCTGCCTGTGTACGGCTTCATGAGCCATGGCATTAAGGGGTAGGCTGGGTCCCCAAGGATCACGATAGGCATTTCAACATCCCCAATGGTTACTTTCTGGTCCGGGAAGAAAGTCCCTTCCTCCAGCTTTCGAAATAGAGCAGAGTGCCTGAAGACGTGAGCATCATGTACCTTTCCTGGCCATCCCACGTTGATGTTGGTGAAACGTCCCTTGTGATCCACCAGGGCTTGCAGCAGCATTGAAAAGTACCCCTTGCGGTTTATGTACTCGGTGGCTTGGTGCTCCGGTGCCAAGATAGGGATATGGGTTCCGTCTATGGCCCCACCACAGTTTGGGAATCCCATTGCAGCAAAGCCATCCACTATGGCCTGCACGTTTCCCAGAGTCACTACCCTTGATATCACCAGGTCTTTCATTGCCCTGGCAACTTGGATCACAGCAGCCCCCACAGTAGATTTGCCCACTCCAAATTGATTCCCGACTGACCGGTAGCTGTCTGGCGTTGCAAGCTTCCACAGGGCTATCGCCACTCGCTTCTCAACTGTGAGGGCTGCTCTCATCCTGGTATTCTGGCGCTTCAGGGCAGGGGAAAGCAAGTCACAAAGTTCCATGAAAGTGCCCTTACGCATGCGAAAGTTTCACAGCCACTGGGAATCGTCCCACACCTGCAGCACGATGCGGTCCCACCAGTCTGTGCTTGTTTCCCGGGCCCAGAATCGGCGTTCCACGGCATGAACCTGCCCCAGTAACACCATGATTTCCACATTGCTGGGGCCTGTGCCTTGTGAGAGGTCTATGTCCATGTCAATTTCCTCATCACTCTCGTCGCCGCGCTGCAATCGCCTCCTCGGCTGGTCCTGGTTTTGCTTTGGCATGTCCTGGCTCTGCATATACTCCAGGACAATGTGCGTGGTGTTCATAGTGCTCATAATTGCCGCGGTGATCTGAGCGGGCTCCATGATCCCAGTGCTAGCTATGGTGCCTGGTCTGAAAAAAGGCGCGAAACTATTATCTGACGGACCAGGGGAAAGAGGGAGGGAGGGAGGGGCGAGTGACGACATGGCGTAAAGGTACAGGGAATTAAAATCAACAAAGGTGGCTGTGCATCAGGGAGAAACAAACAACTGTCACACAGAATGCCCCCCCCCAAAGATTGAACTCAAAACCCTGGGTTTAGCAGGCCGTTGATTTCATGGAGGGAGGGGGAAGCTAATGAATACAGAACAAATCTATTTTTTACATCTTAAGCTGGCAGCCGATGGTGCAGCATGACTGATAGCCACTGCAGTACGATGACGACGGATACCAGTCGTAATATACCATCTTCTACCAAAAGGCAAGGGGCTGCTGCTGTGTAGCAATGCAGCCCCACGTCTGCCAGCCCCACGTCTGCCAGCACCCAGATCGCCCTCGGGCTTTTCTGGGTGCTTAGCAGAAAATACTGGGCGCTTGGCAGAAAATAGCATACTACGACTGATAGCCATCATCGTCAAGACAGTTCAATAGGACTGAGCATGTCTGCCCAGGTGCCTCTGATCGAACCGCAATCTGACGACGATGGATACCAGTCGTAATATACCATCTACTGCCAAAAGGCAAAAGGCAAGGGGCTGGTGCAATGCAGCCCTACGGCTGCCAGCCCCACGGCTACCAGTCATGCTGCACCGTCTACCGCCAAAAGGCAGTTAGCTGCTGCTGCTGTGTAGCAATGCAGTACCACGTCTGCCGGCACCCAGATGACATATGGTGACGGTGAGCTGAGCTGAGCTGGCTCCATGTTTGCCGTGGTATGTTGTCTGCACAGGTAACCCTGGTAAAAAGGCGCAAATCTATTGTCTGCCGTTGCTCTGATGGAGGGGGAGGGGCCTGATGACATGTACCCAGAACCCCCCGCACACAGTTTTGCATCATTCAGGCATTGGGATCTCAACCCAGAATTCCAATGGGTGGCGGAGACTGCGGGAACTGTGGGATAGCTACCCATAGTGCAATGCTCCGGAAGTCGACGCTAGCCTCGGTACTGTGGACGCGGTCCGCCGACTAGAGCACTTAGAGCATTTTATGTGGGGACACACACAATCGGCTGTATACAACCGATTTCTATAAAACCGGCTTCTATAAATTCGACCTAATTTCGTAGAGTAGACATACCCTGAGTTACTTACATCGACTGTTACTGGCTTTAAGGAGCCATCCCACAATGCCCCACACTGACACTATTGATACAAGTGCTCCTGGTGAGGATGCGCACTGCCAACACAAGAAGCAAAGTGTAGACACGCACAAGTGATGTAATTACTGCAGTGGCTGTATGCTGAAGTAAGTTACCTTGACTTAATTTTGTAGCGTAGACATGGTCTGAGAAAGAGAACCATCCAGCTAGCCTTAGACTTACTTCACTTTTATCTAGAGATGAGCCTGAAACTAAACCATACATACGAATACCCCCAAATGTTGGGTGCTCTCCAAATAGTGGGCCAAACCAAAAACCCAAATCCAAACAACTTCAAATATTGGGGAAGTTGGGATCCAGATTAAAATTTTGCAGGCTGGACCTTCATCCAGTTTTATCAAAAGAAGATGAATTCATCTTTTAAAGTTTAAAAGCCTTTTGAAATCATACTGAGCAGAAAAAGATTTACATTCAGTACTAATCAGTTTGATTCAGTATTGGCACTGTGCAAAATGTTTGTAATGAAATTTGAAACCGCACAAAACTCAGCTATTTTTGGATTTTGTTACAACCTGGAAACTCAGACTTGGGTCCTCAGAAGGTGCATATACCTTTCCAGAAAACCTAGGCTGACTTATGGCTTTGCACTGAAATCATGCAAAATTCCACATGGCTCTGATGCGAAACCAAATTAAATGTGATGATTTTGAATTGATGTTTCATTTGAACACAAAATTCAAGGTTAAAACTCAAGGGGTGAGAGGCTGTCTAGGATATGTGCAGTTTTCCCTGCAAAATATGAGGGGACCTCCTCACAGCAGCAGATGCTCAGGTCTATGGTAGACACAAGGCAGTCTGGATTGATCATGGTCATTGTCTAGAACTGTTCTTTTGGCCAAAATTTGCCAGGTGCTATTGCTTTAGAGAAGAAAGGTCCCTGTTTCCTTCCCAATCATGGTCTAGGATCACATATTCCTTACATCAGAGTTGATCAAATTCCCTGTGGATCTTCCACCACTGGTGATCAAGCCTCCTGTTCTCACATTTCATTGGTCACTGTTTATTCGTAAGCCATGACAATCTGTGTGGGTAATTGAGAGGATAGGGACATTTAGGACCAATGTGTCAATAGAAGATAGGTTAGTGTTTGACCAGACCATTGACAGCCTGGGCTCATAGGGTATGTCTACACTGCAAGAGAAGGTGTGACTGTAGCACAGTTAGGCATAGCCATGCTAGCTTTAATCGAGTAGCATGGGTAACAATAATGGTGAGGACATGGTGGCACAAACCCACCGAGGAGTCTGGGTACACACTCAAGTTGCTAGCCTGTGCCGCCACACGTACACTTGGTACCCCTGCTGGATAGATTAAAGATATCACAGGTATGTCTGCCCATGCTACAATCACACCTTCACTTAGAGTGTACACAGACCCACAGACAAACACCTCTCCAACCGGAAGCAGTGGAAATCCTCTAGATCCATGAATTCTAAGAATGGGGGTTTGTATGGTTGCACCTTTCCTCTAATGGGATTGTGCTAAAATTCTGATCTCAGCCTGGAGGAGGAGAGAGTTGGAACAGGATAAGGGTGTGGTCAGTCCCTTCCTGATGTTCACCTCTACGGTGATAATACCTTGGGTGCGATTAGCTGTGTGAGTAGATTCAGAATCTACCTTGATTAATCCTATGTTTAATATATAAAATTTCAGGCTACTTTGTTGGAGGAGAACACTCTAAAACAATGGGAAAAGACCTAGTAGTGTTCCCAGAAACACAGTGGGATGACCACAACCAAAGGGATACTGTAATACATGGGACTATATTATACAGGAAGAACAGATTTGATTATGAAGGTGGGAGCAGTAGCCCTGTACCTAAAAGATTACAGTAGAATCTAAAGAAATAGCATTTCTGAGGGGATAGAAGCATTCGGTAACACGTGCCTGGCTATGAATCCCAAATGAAAGGATTATACTACTGGCCTTCCAACCTCGTTAATGATAGCAATTGGCAGATCAACAAAGTAGATCAAAGATGCCACTTCGGCAAACTGCATATCATCTAAGCAAATGACACGTTGAGACACAGTTTGCAGAAGCAATTTCTCAATGCCACATAACATTATTTCTTGGAGTCGCTAGTTCTACAGCACACAAGAGGAGAGGCTATTCTCACTTGAGTCTCAATTGAGACACTGGAGCTAGTTTCAGAAGTAGCGATAGTTGAGCAACTGTGTAATATAATAATACTTAAAATATAATTGAGTTCAACATCCATGTGGGAGGGGAAAATATCAAAAACTAGCCCTGTCACACTAAACTTTAGAAAGGGGGATTTAAAAAAAAAAGAGGATGCCAATTAGAAAGTAATTAAAGATAAATGTGAAGAGTTTAAAATCCCTAGAATCAGCCCAGAGGCTAATCAAATAAGAGAGGCATCTATACCAATAAATAAAACAAGGAAAATGGAAGTCAAGAAAAAATGGTCAAGTGTCAGGGAATCAGTGAATATTCAAGCAGGAATGGTGTACTTCAAAAGTCCAATCCAAGCAAAACAAGTCAAAAGGACCAGGAGCTAAAGCTGATAAATTGTAAAGTAGAAATGAGGGGGGATTAAAAAGGAATATGATGAACAATTAGCCAAAGTCATAAAAAGAAACTGCACCAAATTATGTAAGTGTGTTTGGTGTATGAAGACTGAGAGAATCAGATACTAGCCTAAGGATATTGTAGAAAAGGTCAGACCTAGATTTTCAAAGTGTCCTCTGATTTGGGGCATTTCAGTTTTTGGGATCCCTATTTGTGAGACTTTAAACACTATTACCAACCCCAAGTATTCAAAATTCATGACTCAGGCCAGAAAAAAATAACGAAATTGGCTTTAAAATGATGAGATTTAAAAAAATAGATTTGAAATCTTTATTTCCCTTCTGGCTTTTGATCCTTTAGGATTCATCTCTTGAAGTATTCTCCACAAGTATGGGTGAAAGAAATTTCTTTTTTTAAAGTAAAGCTGAGATCCTCACATGACTCCAGGAGCTGGAGCTTTCAGATAAGCACCAGATATCATGAGATTTGCAATAAAATCACAAGGGTTGGCAACACTGCTTAAGACCTAATTCTCACAGGCACTTGAAATTGCAAATTGTGGGTACTCAGTACCCCTGATAATCAGGCCCTAAGAATTCCCAGTTTGGGTATCCAAAATGAAGGCATTCAAATTAGTGAAAACACTCTTGAAACTTTTGGCCTAGATGACTACTTTGCATCAGTCTTCCCCACAGTGTATGTTGGGGAGATACCTATCCTGGCCCCACTGAAGTCAATGGGGACAGGATTTCACCTGCACTCTTTTCAGGTAATAAAATAGAAGCACTGTCAAAGACTGAGGTGTCAAAAGAGGTGCTGGAACACATTGATAAGATAAAGAGGAAAAAAGTCATCAGGACTGATTAGCGTTCATGCAAGAGTTCTAAAAGATCTAAAAGATCTTTAGCTGAGCTACTAAAAATCATATGATTAAAGCCAACTAACTGTATTATTAAATGAGCTATTGAGCTATGGAAAGTATTTATTAATGTACTTATTAATAAATGCTAAATATTATTACTACTACAGAGGAACAGAAGATAGCCAATTTTGTACCTATTTTAAAAGATTGATCCTGTAAGTTACAGTTAAATGAGCCTTACTTCAGTATCAGGTAAGCGGATGGAATTGATAACTATAGAATGTTATAAGGCACCTAGATGAATGCCATCAGGTGAGCTGGTCCTATGAAAGGGGTTCAAGGTCCAACTTTAGCCCTGTTCCAGTTCTGGTTCTCAATTCCTGGTCCCCTGGTCCCTGTCCTGATCCCAAGACTGAGGCATCCTGGGACTTCTAATCCAAAGGGACTGAGAATAGTAGACCGGGGAGCAATGTATGCTGGATAAAGGGGCAGGAATATAAAATAGCTTCTTTTGCTCTAGTAAGAGAGAGACCAGGGAAGAATCGGGCTCTATTGTGATTGTCTCTACCTGAAGGAAATAAAACCTGTTATTGGTTTCTCCAAGCAAAGGCCCAATAAGGGTTTAGGAAAAACTTGGAGGGGGGGACTAGAGGGATTTGGTAAAGCAACTTGAGAAAGGTTTGTTTTGGGCTAGAAAACTAGAGACTGGAGGAAACCTGAAGAGATCAATAGCTGTTTATGAGTCTCCATCACAGAGTGCTGGAAGTAACTCAGTTTTGTTTGTTTGGACTCTTGCTTTTATCACAGTCAGGAAGGATCTTTGGGGTTTGGCCAAAGGACTACACTACCCTAATGAGTAAGGGGAAACTGAGGCAGCACCTGCTCTATGATGAAATTACCTTTGACACAATTAACATGATCTGGTAGAAACCAGTCAGTTTGGCATCTGGGAAGGAACATTTGCCTCTCGACTCGGCTAGAATTCTCCCAGGGCCTCAGTAAAATAATATTTGCTATTATTTACTTGTAGTTTCCAAAATCCTTTGTAAAGTCCTTCACAAGAGACTATTATGGCAATTAAATAATGAAGGGGTGAGAGATAAAGTTCTGCCATATATTGGAAACTGGTTAAAAAATAAAATAAAGAAAGTGCAAGCACAACTCTTCGGTATGTAGTATAGATGGTCAATATTATTAATGGAAGTGTCCAATATATACTAGGCACACTCCAAACATTCAAGACAGATGGCATCTGCTTGGATAGTGCCTGAAGGATCCACACCAGGACCGATGTTTATGTATTAATGATCTAGAGAAGGGAGTGAACTGTGAAGTGAGTGGCCAAATTAGCAGACGATACAAGATATTTAGTTTAGTCACGATTAGAGAAGACTAAAGAACTGAAGAAAGATTTAGCTAAATTAGATGCTTGGGTAACGATATAGTAGATGTGGTTTAATGTATATAAGCACAAAATGATGCACATTGGAGGGAACTGCTTGTCACTGTTACCAATGGAGGGACAGACTTCCTAAGTGCTGTGTGCATTGTAAGTTAAATACATACCACCGTCTGCATTTCCACGGTTCAGGTGAGATTCAGATACATTTAATGTGATGTGTCTGGTTTGCTGTGGTACTTTGAAGGTGACGCTGTAGACTCCGCTGTCATTGAGCTGCAGGTTCTGAAGGAGCAGAGAAGCATTTTCAGGGGAAAATACAGTCCGGCCTTGGTATTCAGGATGTATATAATTATGTCCAGAGCAGCGGGTGGGAATCCCCTCAGCATTGACAGAGCAGTTAGTCACTGTGTAGATGGTGAGTGGATTAGGGGTGTTCCTGAAATTCCACTGAATGGACAGAGGAAAGGGAAATGGCACCTGGAGCCTATAGGAGACAGGCAGAAGGACAGAATGACTGACAGTTCCATTGACTGAATCCTGAGGAATGTCAATGAGAAGAGTGTGGGAGAAACCTGCAGAAAACATACCGAAAGAGATCAGCAAATCACCTGAACCTGACACCAGAGAAAACTTCCCCCTTATAATAATTCATAGTGTCTGTAGGAAAATAATAACCTAATGCTATTGTTAAAGACAGCAAAATATGCAGTGTTAAAAACTACACCAAAACTAGGCACACTGAGGTAAACTCTAGCTGCATGTGTCATGTTTTATTATATTCCAATATAATCATGGTTACATCATCAATATTGTAGCTCCAAGAACAGCGCTTTCCAGCAGTACACTGGGGTGCAAATTTGAACACAGTGAAATCTGCATGTGAGGAAAAGGCAGTAACCTTGGTTCATGCTGAACAACAAATCTCCAGGGTTATGCTCATATCCCGGAGACACCTGGGGCTCCTCCAACTGAAGTCGGTGGAAATTGTGTATGTGCATGTGAGGAGATGGTTGGTCCCATGAAATCTCTCAGAATAAAGTTGTTTCCAGGGTTGCAACAAATGAACCAACAATGGGCAGGCCATGACCGTAATAGCAAGAAATGTGGTTTCATCATTTTGGGGAAAAGGCTTTCTTAAAATAACCCAAAGCGCTCTCAAAAATGTTTAGTTTTTACTCATTTAATAAAAAGAATAAGGGTTGATGGGTTACTCTCTTGGCACCTGCACTGAGAGAAAGAGGGACGGTGAAATGCAGCTGAATCCTGCCTCGCAGAAGACCCTTTAAGGACTTGGAGATGTAATAGCTTGTACCAATCTGGTCCCAAGGACCTTGCTTGGTGCAGAGACCCCTTGGTACACCCTGAAGACCCCACCAGGGAGATGGAGGAGGTTGCTTAGGACTAGGTTAGTGGGGAATGGATCACTCCCTTCCAAAGACATCAAAAGGAAGAAAGAAGAGACTGGGCTAGGAGGTGCTGGAGGGAAGGAGTGGGGGCTTCTCCTTGGAAGTTCAAGTTAATCAGACTTCATCCTCTCAGTAAATGTGTGTGTTACAGACCTCTGACAAATGCCGTGAACCCAGCCCACAGTGTGTGAGCTCCAAACCAACAGAAATCAGAGGGGTTCAAACAGCGTTCATATTAATCTACAGGGAAATAAGGTAAGGTATGTTGTAATAGTTAACAGCAAATTAACCCATTCAGAAAAGAGGCTTTTACAATAAAACCTTATCAAATGCTGCACCTTGCATTCTCACTGTGCCCCCAAGGCTGAACTGATTAATATAATCAAACCATTACAGGCTATTCAATTAAATCAAATACAAACAGAAAACCTTTTTGGACAGTACCAACCAGTTCCCTTTTCCTCACATGATGTGAAACTATGTAAGTGCTGATTACAATTTAGAAACGATGCAGAGCCTATTTGTCAAGTTCAAGCTAGGACATTTCCAATGAGGCATTTTCAGCTCTCTCCCCTTCCCGTACTTACCGAGGAACAGCAGGACAGACCAGCAGCTCCTGCGTGACTTCATGTCTCTTCAGAATCAGTACATGTGGCTGCAACAGAGATAGTGCAGGAGGAGAGCCCCTTGTTACTGACCTCATAGTCCAAGTGAACGTCTCTGAAATATCATCTCAGCCAGGAAGGAAGTTACTGACGCTCTCAGGGTCTCTACAACAGGCAGAGGGCTTTATTTATAAATGTAAAAGATTCAGCTTTTTGCCCCCATCACTTGAAATAGCTATGCAAAATTGTAGAAGTTTTGAAATAGAATCTAGCTAATAAATCTAGCTACTAAAGTTAGTACTTACTAAAGTAAGGGATGAACCTCATTGTGAGCCAAATTCTGTTCTCAGATACACTGGTGTAAATCCAAGTAACTCCACTGAAGTCAATGGATTTACACTGGGGTAACAGGGCAGAATACGGCCCTTTGCTAATAATTCCACCCCCACTGGGCTCAAGCTCTGTATTGCACAGCTATCCCTGAGAGGAGATCAACCATAACACGTTCAAACCTTCTCTGAAGAGGCAGTGCTCTCTACCAAAGAGACTCTTTCTTAAGCTGTGGCAGGGCATTTGTATTTAATAGATGTGACAGTAAAACAAAGTTTTAAATAGTCTGGAATAAAAATCACTTTCCCTCTCAGCCTGGTTATACTTCTTTGGTACCCGTGATGTCATAATTCTATTTCCAGTTTTCATAGATACTTGGAGGAAAAACAAAGCAGACAAGAAACAAAGCAGATAAGAAACAAAGCAGATAAGAATTTCTACTAGTCTTGCTTCCAATAAATACAGTAAGAATGTATAAATATGAGAGCACTTTTGGGAGAGGATAATGAATATTCTGTCCATCCATTCACATGGAGCTGAAACCCTGTTTGTAATTTTCCTTGGCCATTGGTGTCTAGAATTGGTAATATCAGATGACATGAAACTGAGATGAAAGAGAAGGAGACATCATTTCTAAATAGAACTGACCAGGTTCAATTAGAGGAGCCAATTCTGCTATCAGTTAATGAGTGCTACCCTATAGGCTTCAACAAGCTTGCAAGTTCTAATTGACAGTGGAATTTTGCCCAATTACTTCAAGACTCAAGCAAAAACTCTTAGTTGCATGGGGTGAATTAAATGGTGCAACATCAACTAGGGTGACCAGATGTCCCAATTTTATAGGGACAGTCCCGATATTTGGGGCTTTTTCTTATATAGGCGCTAATTACTCCCCACCCCCTGTCCCAATTCTTCACACGTGCTATCTGGTCACCTTAATATCAACCCATGCACAGAGCCTTCTTATTGTCCCAAGAGAAATCTCCATATCACCAGAAAGTGACATAGGGAACACAACAATTTAAATATAATTCAGTGTACTGAATATTAAAGACAGTAAATATTTCTTGTGGAATTCTGTATATATGAGACAACCCTCTGTAGACAACATGTTTGCCCCCTCACTCAAGCACACGGCCCTTCAAGAGCTCATGCTAACCAAAATGATAACTCTGCTTTAGCTAAAGCGACTCCAGCTTCCTGCTTCACTGGTCTTGAGACTGAGAAAACATGGGGCTTTCTCTTCTTGTGTTTTCACTGAGCTGTGACCACCAGGTGTTTGAAACAGAGAGAAAGCCCTCTTATCACCTAACCCAATCTTTGTCACTACCATGGCCAGTGGACATAGCTATGTGACAAGCCTGTTCTTTTACACAATGCATTTGTATTTTGTATTACATCGTGCTGGGATGTATTTTATTATCCAATACACAAACCTACATTATTATTGCAGTAACAGATTCAGGTCTAGTTCTGTTCTTACATACTCTGGAATAATTCCATTGACTTCCATGGCATTCCTCCAGAATACTGAGAGCAGGACATAACCTTAAACCTCCAAATATCCCACCAGGCATAGTGAAGCCCAAGGTTAGCCTTCATTTAGTAGCGATGGAAGAATGGGTTTTATCCCCCCACTAGTCCATATCTAGGTTATGTCTGCATTTGAGTTTTTGTCTTACCCATAATTATTCCCAACAGATGCAGACTGACTGGTGGTGGCAATAGCAGAGGTTGGCGGTTTGGAGATGGCACATGCATTTTTTCCCAATTGTGTCATCTAGACCTGCTCAGGGAAGGTGGTAAAAATGCCTGCGTATCATTGATGCTGTAGCGCCCATTGTTGGTACCATTGGTGGGGCTTCACTCACTGGACATTACAAGTAATGTACTGTAGACAAGGCTCTGATAAAGAGGAGTGTGAAGGGAGGATAACGGATATTCTCTCCCTCAGAACATATTACATTTGTAATATTGCTTTTTCAGAACTCATGTTCTGTCACATTTTCCTGTCTCATCCCCTGCTGAGGCCAGCTAGTTGGATGTCAGCTAGGGCTGTGTGGAAAATACAGCAACAATCTGTGAAACTTAATGAAAAAAAATCACAATTTCATTCTGGGCCATATTGCCCCATACTATAAATTGACACTTGATTGAGCTTCCTTTCCCAGCAAGGGACTAGACCAGTGAAATAGAGCTGTTTCAGAGAGCAAAGGGAAGAATGGAAATGGGACTTCCATTTCTCCCAAAATTCCTCTTATTCTGATCTAATCACTTTGAATAGAGTTAACATCCACAATCCGTCCCTGAAATTTGGACCTTGTGCCTTTAAAACCCCCTCACATTTCTGTACATAATTACAGTTGTACAAAGCAATAAATTCAGCTACACAGACACAACTTCTGGGGCAGTAGCCTGAAGGTGACTAACATGCAGAGAGCAGTTCAAAGCAGCAGCAGCTAATATGTTCTGGTAGTAAAAGATGCCACAAATTCAGCCCACACACAAGTAGCAGCTAGTAGACAGAGCAAATGTGGTAATGGGTCGGCTCTTCAGAATAGATAACTGGTATATGTGTATGAAATCAGCTCAAGCGGAGAGTTTACAATGACTTTTTTGCTCTTATTTTTTTATTCTCTCTTTTAAAGTAAAGAAACATATTTGTTGACTAACCTTAATATTTTCTTAAGCAAATATTCTCTCCAGTCTGAAGTGTCTGCTGAGTGCACTAGGTGGAAACCTGGTCAAATTCTTAAACAGAAACCTTTCAATCATCAAGTCAGAGAAAAGCAACAATACCATGCAACTTAGGCAATCACTCATACAACACCCATGCTGAATGCCAGATATACTAATTGAACAATTTGCAAGTAATCAATAGGCTGAAAATTTTTCATAGAAACTATTTGGTGAATACTTACAAATAATGAATAGGCAGAAATCAGAAACAGTTCACAAATGATTTGCTAACCAAAATGGAGGTCATATTCTTAACTAATGTTCTTTGTAGCAAACAGATCAACCAGCTCTGCTCAGCACACCAGGGTTTAACAGTTTAAGGTCTCTTGAAATGACCAGTACCCATGCAGCATATTCAGCAATAATTGTTAGACAGCTGAGGGTGGATAGCCATGGTGACTGAGCTAAATAGGAAGAAATAAAGTACTTTTGCTATTTTTTGGGAGGTAACTATTTTAGGAAGTAAGTATAGTTCTCTCTGTTACCACACTGTTAGAAGCTTAGTTACTGTTTGAGAATTAATGTAGATGTTCAGTGATTGTGACAGGAGTGTTTTGAACTAGATCACTGAAAAGTTGTGTAGTGCAACAGTGGTAGGGTTGCCAGGTGTCCGGATTTCGACCAGAATGACAGGTCAATACGGGACCTTGGAGGCTCCAGTCAGCACCACTGACCAGGCCATTAAGAGTCCAGTCCAAGGCACAGTGGAGCTAAGGCAGGCTTTCTGCTTGCCATGGCTCTGCGTGCCTCCCAGAAGCAGCGGCATGTCCCCCCTCTGCCTCCTACCAGTAGGGGCAGCCAGGAGGCTCCGTGCCCTGCCCCCACCCCAAGCACCGGCTCCGCGGTTCCTGGCCAATGTGAGCTGCAGGGGCAGCACCTGAAGATGAGGCAGCGCGCAGAGCCGCCTGGCCACGCTTCTGCATAAGAGCCGGAGGGGAGACATGCGCCTGCTTCCGGGAGCTCACCCCCTCCCACGCCCCAACCCCCTACCCCAGCCCTGATCCCCCTCCCGCCCTCTGAATCCCTCAGCCCCATCCCAGATCCCCTTCCTGCACCCCAAGCCCCTCATCCCCATCCCCAACATGCACCCCCAACCGGAGCCCTCATACACCCCCACACTCCAACCCTCTACACCAGCCCAGAGCCCCTTCCCACACTCTGAACCCCTCAGCCCCAGCCTGGAGCTCCCTCCTCCACCCCAAATCCCTTCTCCCCATTCCCACACCAGAGCCTGCACTCCCAACCAGAGCCCTCACCCCGCACCCCAAGTCCCTACCGCAGCCCGGAGCCCCCTCCCGCACCCTGAACCCCTCATTTATGGCCCCACCCCGGAACCTGTACCCCCAGCCCAGAGCCCATACACCCTCCCACACCTCAACCACCTGCCTCAGCCCAGAGCCCCCTCCCATACTCTGAACCCCTCGGCTCCACTTTCCAGCCCAGAGCCCCCACCTGCAGCCCAAACCCCTCATAACTGGGCCCACCCCAGAGTCTGCACCCCCAGCCGGAACCCTCAACCCCTCTCGCATCCCAACCCACTGCCTCAGGCCGGAGCCCCCTCCCTCACCCAGAACTCCTCATTTCTGGCCCCATCCCAGAGCCTGCACTCCTCACCCCTTCCCGCACCCCAACCTCCTGAGCCAGCCTGGCGAAAATGAGCGAGTGAGTGAGGGTGGGAAGAGTGATTGACAGAGGGAGAGGGGATGGAGTGAGCAGGGGCAGAGCCTCAGAGAAGGGGCAGGACAGGGGCGGGGCCTCAGAGAAGGGGCGGAGCAAGGCGGGGTTGGGTTGTTTGGTTCTGTTCAAGTAGAAAGTTGGCAACCCTAAAAGGTAGCAATTCATGTTGTTGGAGCACATGAGAAGGGAATTGTATGTATGTGTTTAAAGCTCTGTTCTGCGAAGTTGCATTGTATTCGATTAGTGTGCAACTGAAATGTAATTGGACCAATGGTCACTTTATACTTGTGTTTGCTAAGAATGGAATGTCCGATATGTTGTTTTATGTTTAGAAGGCAGCAGCCTCCTAGGCAATTTGTCCTTTTCCTTCCTTCAATATTATGTCCACAATTTAGAAATGAAAATAAAATTATACTTCCTCTAAAGTACTGAGCATCTGGTTTAGATCTGTGCTTAAATAAATCTAAACTGGAAATTCTTTATTATTATTATTTTGGATTACAGTAACATGTAGATCTCCAACCATGGATAAGGGCCCCATTGTGCTAGGCCTTGTACAAAGAGATGGTCCCTGCTCTGAAAAACTTACAATCTAAATATAAAAACACTTGAGTATTAGTTGTTCTATCTGTGCAATTTGTACCCAGTGTTAACAGGTGCACTAAACCTGGCAGTGGAATTTTGGACCAAAATTGTTGATTCACCTTTGGAACATGCATTATCTGTTTATCTCTGATTTCAAAAGGGCAGACTTTGGAAAATTAAGGGAATTAGCTAAAAAATTCAGCTGGACTGAAGAGTGCAAGACTTAAATATAGAGGCAACTTGAAATTTCTTCAGGTCAACTACACAAAGGCTATCAAATATGCATCCCAAGTCAGAAAGCCTGTAGGGAATGAAAAAAGGAGGTGATCAGCAAAGAAAGCTACACTGTGAAGGTTAGAAAAAGTAGGAATAACTGAGAATTGCTAAAAGTCAAGATGAATTTGCTCTTGTCAAGGAAACAAGTCCTGGGGCTCTCTTTGGTTTATATATCATTGTTCCTAAAGCTCATGCTACAGGGTTTGAGCCAGCATTGGCAAGAGTCAGGAAGGGACCCCCTAATGTATTCTGGGAAGATTTTTTAAATCTCCTTCATCTGAAGCCTCAGGGATGGTCACAGCTGGAGATGGGACATTGGAGGGAGGTCCAGGGCTCTGAGGTGGCACCGAGCATTCTCTCTCTTAGATGTTTGGCTGACTGGTTCATGACCATGTGCTCTAACTGATCGCCATAGGTGTGGGGTCGGGAAGGAATTTTTCCCTGGGTCAGATTGGCAGTGATCTTGAGGGGTTTTAGCTTTCCTCTGCAGCATGTGGGTGCAGGTCACTTGCCAGGATTATCTGGATATACCTCACAATCATTTCCCTGTCATTGTGGGGTCCTTGGGCACTGGTGCACCTCTGCCTCTTCTATTCTCTGCCTATGGCACATAAAAGTCTAGTCTCCTGTGGGCTGTAATACTTTGGTCCCTTTCAGTTGTTGGGGTTAGTGTAGTTTCTGGGTGGTGTTGGTGGCTAGTGGCTGTCCACTGCTTATCTTCAATCACCTTCTCCCACCTTTCTTCCTAACCCCCTTGATCATCTTTCAGGAACACACTACAGACTCTGGAAACAAGTAACAGTGTCAGCAAGTTGGGTTTGCTAGTTTGTTTAAGAAACTAAATGGTCTTTTTAGATCCCCCTACTGGCTGAGTGATGGGTTCATTAGAGCGACAAGGAGGATGAGGTAGTATCTTTTAGTGGACCAACTTCTTTTGGTGAGAGAGAAGCTTTTGAGCTACACAGAGCTCTTTCTCAGGTCTAGGAAAGGTACTCAGAATGTCACAGCTAAATAGAAGATCAAAGAAATAATACATATTCTAAAGGACCATTCAAGGTGAAGTGGCCAGTTTACATACCTGCAGTCACAGGAAAAAAAAGGGGGCAGGATTAGTGGATTACAGATTGTTGTAATAAACCATCAATCCAGTGTCTTTAATAAGACCATGATTTTTAGAGTCTAGTAAAGTTATGAATTTAAGCTCTCAGGCTCATCTTTTAAGAGTGTTGTGCTGGTTTTCTTTGAGGATCAGCACTGATAGGTCAGATATAGTAGGATCGCTTTGTGAAAAGTGTGATAGGGTGTTTTTTTCTTTTATCATTTTCCTGTGTGAATTCATTCAAGAGTATAATGATTGTCTGGTTTCACCCACATAGTAACTAGTGGGGCATTTAGTGCACTGAATGAGGCACACCACATCTTGTGATAGGTATGTGTAGGATCCATAGATCTTGAAAGGTGTTGTGGGGGATGTTGATCATTGTAGTAGTGGATACATGTGTGCAAGTTTTGCATCTGTTGTTGTGGCAGTCCTGCGCCTTCGGCGTACCCGCCACTGAATTGCCGCCAAAGCCGCTGGACCGGCGGACCTCCTGCAGGCATGCCGCCAAAGGCTCCCTGACTGCCGCCCCCACAGCGACCGGCAGGCCGCCCCCCATGGCTTGCCGCCCCAGGCACGCGCTTGGTGCGCTGGTGCCTGGAGCCGCCCCTGGTGGCAGGGTCTGTTGCTGCTTTGAGTTAGTGTTGTTGATGGATTCATTGGCAGTTTGGGAATGACCAAGCCATTTTTAACTTCGATTTATCTAAAAATTGTAACCCAGAGCACTTCATTGTTAAAAGCATTAAGCTATGAGCAAACTTTAAAAGCTGGAGGTGGCCACCCATGAAGTAACCATCAAAGACCTAGTGGCCAGACAGACAAACATGCTAATCTAATACAAAATATGCCATCTCAAAACTGCTTCCCCAACCCAGATTAATGCTTCAGGGCCAGATGTGGCTGTTCCCCACAGAACGTCCCACCTCTCACACATGAAGTGCAGGATACCGCAGGCCCGACGCTCTCCTGTGTACAAGGACTGTTTTCTACTAGTGCCCCTGGGAGGACATGGGGCTCTAGCTCCCTATTCTGCACAGGAGAATTATTTTCCAAGGGCAAGGAGGGCAGTTGCCACCACCCAGAATTTTCATGAATCTACATGCTCTCAGCCCCAGACCTTGCGGGATGTAATATAATCTCACATAATATTCGATATGCTGACACAATTTTACTTCCCTCCATTGAATTTTTCTGAAAAGACATTCCTGATTCTGTGCTACCCAGTAAAGCTACCCAGTTGCACCCTTTTAAATGGTGCAGCAATGACTATGGTTCCTCTGTACCATAAGAACTCAGGGTCGCATCAGACCTCCCTGAGGGTTGTTATGGCACCTACTTGTCTCTTGCCTACACAAGGTGCAGTCCACCCCCTCCTTATTATTCAACATCTAAATGAAGCCCCAAGGGACCAAATAAGGCAACACAGGCTGCAGGGCCAGCAATTTCCAAACACCCAGTTCTATAATTGCTTCACGTCAACTGCAAACAGCACCCTCTGCCAGTAATCTCAATGGTTAGTTAGCCAAATAAGCACCTGGATGAAAACCAGCAGGCAAGTACTGAAGACCGGCATGTCTGAGGTGATGCTGGTAGAAAGAAGGAAGTGCTTTGAATAGCTTCCTTCCTTCATAACTATCCCCGTTATTGAGAGCATGTGCCCCCAGAATGTTAAGGCAGTCCATAGGCTCGGGGTCCTCTTGGACTCAGTGCTGTTGGACACCCAAATACCCACAGCAACAAAGACACCATTTCTATCTGCACCTGGCTAGAAAACTGTGTGCTGTTCTAGCAGACTGCCACCCTTCTGACAGGTTTTGTTGGCATCAACAAGGGTCAGGTTCAGCTAGCTGGTAGTTCCTTTAACAATTATCATATGCCACTAGCTCGAGCCCCCCCTCCTTGAAAACCTGGGAAAACTAAATACATCCCCTGGGCACCCGCCATAGGCAATACTTCCCCAGTGACAAGCACTGAGTCTGTGCATGAAGCAGGGAACATTGTATTAGAAGGGGGAAAAGAGACACAGAATCACCTTGGGGGAAACTAGCAAAATAAACCACAAATGTCTCTCTATATAACTACTAAGTAAAACTCCCACCCCCCAGCCCAACAGTGTCTTTGGTAAGAGTCTTTAGAGTCAGTGTTCCACTTGTGGTGTGAACACCCAAACAGGCAATGTTCCTTCAATAGCCAGTCCACCCCCTCTCTTCCACTGCACCCCCACTCACTATTTGTTGTCTAGAGTTAGTAAAGGCCAGAGTTCAGGTACATCCATCTCCAGCCCCTAAGTGAAATGCTGGCAGGTCTGCTCTGGGGCCCCCATGATCTAATGCAGCTGTGGTGATTTCAGCTCTAATAATTCTGGGTAGACATCACTGGGTTTCCCCAGTTATGCTGCTGCTGTCCTTTAGAGCTTCAACAAAAAACACCTCCGTGCTGCTTCAGGTCACAATGCAGCAGCTGCACAGAAAAGTTGCCTCTCACAAACTCTTCAGAGAGGGATCAGTGGCATATAGGACCCTGAACAGAGTTCCTATCACCTATGGTGCACTCATACCAGAAAATAAAAACCTCTTTCTTTGACTTTCTCTAGGCTCTGCTACTTAACTGTGCCAGACCGCGGTATTGGTCAGGGTGACCTGTCACCCCAGGGACATTTGGTGCCGTTCTCTTGCCCTTTCGTTACCCAACAGCAACAACAACTTTTTATTATCCCCCCCCAAAAAAATAAAAAACGTTACTGAATTTTAAACAAAATTGCCTAAACCCTCACATAGCAAAAATATAAATGAGGCCAGGTCTATTCAGTCATTTTCCACAGCTTACCAACAGATGTCAGCCAAGATCTCTCTCCCTTATGGATCCTCTGTCCACCTGGAGTTCTCAAGCAGCTCTGGGCTGTTCTTTCCCCCGTTCAGCAATAGACAGTAGAAGTGAGTTCCTGTCTCTTCAGAGCTTCAGGCCACAGGACTTCCAAGACACAGACCTGGCCACAGTGATCCATGCATTCATGATCTCCAGGCTTAATTATTGCAAGTCATTATATCTAAAAAAGAAACCAAACTCTCCAAAAAAGTTCCAACTGGTACAAAACGTAGCAACCCATCTGCATAGGACACAGGTGAGCACAAACACGACTACTTAGCGCTCCAGGTCTCCACTGGCTCCTCACTGAACACAGAGTTCTTTTCAAAAGGAGGCTACTCCAAGCCCTAGCATTGGCCCTAGGTACCTAAGGGATCTCCCTCTGTGCTCCCATGACAGATATGTTCCAATGGAACCCATGACATTGTCAAACAATAGGGGAAGCTCTTGAATAAGTTCTTTTGTCAACTGGGACCTCTCTGACCCTTCCATACCCCTTCACCCAATTGGCACCCGCATTCCCTCAACCTGCACTGTGGTCCCGCCACACAATTAATAACAAGGAACTTTGGTTCCAATGCTCCCTCATTAGCTTTAACAGATTTTTATAGATAGATTAGTGTTTTTTACCCCCACTTTTTTCTCTTGTGGCATCCCTGCTGGGTGCAATTAAGGTTGTTTGGGTGTCATAACTGTACGTTTCCATACCCTATCATATCTGGATGTTTTACATCTAGCTAAGTAGGAATCTCTTGGGTCTATAATGCTTTTGAGGATGGGATGTTTATTATTGATACATATTCTCATCCTTAACTTCAGCTTAACATGTTTTGGCTGGCAGTTATTAAACCACAATGAAACAGAATTAACCAAAACAGCCCTTCTGTCATCGTAACTAAGACCCAATCCTGCTACTTACTCCATCTTGGCAGACCTCCAAAGGGACACCTTGTGGTTGCAGGGGTCTGCCCAGGCAGAGTGATTTGCAGTAGCAGAGCCTAATTGTAGGTACAGCAATTCTAGTTTCATTCTCTATTTCTCCACAGGTCTCTCCACACGTGGGTGATCATGGTAACACTTCTCATAAGTGCAGTCTCGGCAATTTGTCCCCAACACCTTGGGATGTTTAAAAAGAAAACAAGTAAGTAATAGGTTATTTGTACATGCACCTATATATTTGTGACATTTAAGAAAAAGTTAGACAAACGTCCATCCGGGATGGCAGAGGTGTAATTACTCCTGCCTTAGTGCGGGCAGATGGACAGGAGGATCTCAAGGCCTCTTCCAGCCCTACATGTCTATGATTCTCAGAGTGAGTGGTGTAGCTGTAATGTATTGTAGCGATTATCATTGGAAATGCTGAGCTTTGTTGGCACAGTTGGTATGAAGCGTGACAACCAGACTCCCGCAGTTAGTGGCCTTAGGTCTGTTTTTTCCAATTCCAATTGTCCTCATATGAGCTTAACACTGCGCCCTACTTGTTGAAGGTAATAGACTTCTATGTGCCCATCAGAGACACTAGGTACGTACTCAGGACAACTTGCCTCTCCCACAGCTGAACTGCTATTTCTAGCACGGTAGTGCAATGAGAGCTCGTGCAGGTCTGTCTCCTCGAGCTGGGAATCACACCTCCAGCTCAGAGTGTAGACGTATCCTATATGTTGAGGGCAAAGTTCTGGCTGCCCATGAGCGTGGCTAGAGGGAGAAAAAGGTACAAGGACATTTTTCTCCCGCCCTCAACTAGCACATCTTTCAAGGAGCCAGACACAATACTGACCCAGCAATAAACTGTGCAGTTGGCTTAGCATGCCTGCAGAATTCCATAGCCAGCAGGACTGTGATGCGGGCAAGGCCCCACACCTCCTGAGCAGCTGCTAGTATTTGGCACCACATGAAGTGAACTTTGTACCTTTACCCCTTGCTGGCTGATATTTAGTAACGTTTGCCCATACCTGCTTTGCCTTAAATGTTAAACAAAGAAAACATATGTACAGAGAGCTTAACATCGCATAAAATGTTACAAAACTCAATAAACCATTGCAGACCGGTTGACTCCTGTTGCTACTTGCTTCACTGAAGTCTCGTGAGCTGCGACTCACCATGGGTCACCTCAAGAATCAGGTTTCAAAGGCTTTTGCAATTGTACAGGAAGCAGGAATGATCCTACATACAAAGAGAAGAAAAAAACAATCTCCATCGACATTCAATTTTGTCAAACATATATGGCAGCATTTTATTATTTACTTTCTCTCTCCAAGCGCACTGGGTCATTCTGGATACTGCAGCTCCTCGGGGAGTGATTCTAGTTGTGTTGTTTGCCGTCTTCCTTATACAGAATGTCCAGCATCTCCAAAGTAAGCCCCCATCCTGCACGGATTAAAATTTATACTGTGTAGTTTCCTGCAAAGATGCCTTTTTTTTTTTAAAGGGAACTTAGTTATATACAGACTCAGTGCTAGCTTTTGTGCAGTTGAATTTTATATCTGGTGCAAAATAGAGATTTCAAGTTCCTCCCACAGCAGCTGAGAATCTCCATAGCACTCAATGTTATAGGGACCCTACAGCGTGTCCTCTCCCATCTCCAGCCCTGTCCCTGTCCAGCCTTCTACATCCGGGCTTGCAAAGAGGCCTGCATAGGATTGCTTATGACAGCCGTATACAGTGGTGTGTCAGGAGAATTCTCCCCTGCCAACTGCAGGCAGGGCCATCCCTAGGGAGGTGCGAGGTCTGGGGCAAATCAGCCTGTATGGGGCTTCCCTTAACATTTTTTATACAGGTGAAACCTGTTTACAGTGAACTTCAAGGGCAGCTGCTGGCTGCAGGTTAAATATTGATAGCGCCCAGCGTATAATTATAATGTAGTTATATTATATTGTAGTTCTTTTTTAGAATTATAATGAAGTTCATATAATTAAAAAAAACTCACCAATCACGATAAGTGTCGCACCGCTTACATTCTGAAATCCACCTTCCTGGACTTCCTTGCAGCAAACTCACTTCCCAGGCACATATGGTGTTGCTACCCTCAGTGGATTTTTTTAAAATATAATTACACATTCACAACACTGAGAGCCCATGTTTTGGGAACTGGGTGGCTCTTGGAGGGCCTATATTTGCCCTGGTGCTGGGGGACCTCAGCACCCTCCAGCGTGGAGGAGGGGCTCTGAGATCTGTTTTCTCTGGTGGCTGGGGGGAAGGGGAGGCGAAGAAGCAGATGGATGGAGGAAAAAAGAGATTGGTGACAATTACATGGTGTGCCGGTGCTGTTGGTTATGATTTCCTTTTGGAGGGACTAGGAGAGATTGACGATGATCCTGTTGTGATGGGAGGGGTCGGATCCCTTCCAACACAAAATAATTTTATTGCCTGAGCTGATGATACATGTGTATATGATAATATAAATCCTTTAACTTCAAAACATATAGATTTCATTTTATTGGAAGAGGGAAATAATAAGGGAGACGCAGGCAGGTACGACTTTGATTACACCAAAATGCCAAAAACTAATCACTTCAGCCATACCTCTTCTTTACAAAAATGTTTTGCAAATCTTCCTGTTTTCTCTAGTATTGCGGCAAGACTTGTGTCCTGGAATTTGGATCAGAGAACCACTCTCAGATCCCATTTTCTGAAGAGTTCTAGTTTCACTCTCACACCACAGAGGCTCCAGTGACTTTCTCGGTGTAACATATTTTCCTTCCACTGGGTTTGATGTTTATATAAAGCACTAAGCAGGGGTTAATCTGTCTATGCTTTCCAGGTCACAGGAAGAAAAAAAGCCAACAAAAGGATTAGCAAGAAAGAGATCCTGCAGAAGTAAGAATGCAGTGCCCCAGAAATCCTTTTCATTGGACTTTGAAAATATTCTCATTGGTTCTCCATAGTACAACAAAAACTGAGAAATCCCCTCAATTCAGCCAGAACTTTTTTGAGCTTCCAGTACTTCAAAACACTTTACAACTGCTTGTGTAAATATATAGAGTTACACAAACACACAGGACTATTGTTTAAGAAGTAAATGGAATGGAAGCAAAATGTAATGAAATAAGATGGACTGTAGCCAGGATGGAGGGATCAACTCTGCTGCTTTTCCAGTGGCACTCTTTGCATTTTTCATGACTCGGCAGAGAGGAGTTCTGTATTTTACATCTGCTCTAGATAACAATGCATCCAGCAACACAATGTCTCCAACGCCATGCCTGGCCATCAGTGCAGTTCTGACATCAGGCTAGGTTGTAGAGAGTGGCAATATTCGATTTCTTGCCCAACTCCCTGCAACTGAGCAATAGCCTCTTGCTCTTGGAAGGAATTGTATCCCATATAGAAACACCAATGCTAGTTCTGGCAGTACCTGTTTTCTTCCTGAAGCTTCTCTCATCAAAAGCTCTCGTTCCCTCTGCAGTTCACGGAAGTGTCATGCATAGGGTCCTGGAAGATGTCCCTTTGTTGTCCAGGCCTGGAGATAAGGTGTGAAGAAATCAAAGGTGCAGCACAGGAGAGCAATTAACACAAAAAAAAAATCATATTGCATAATCAGAAAGAGATGCATTTGATTTTCCACCAAACTGTGCTGTCCTGTGATATTGTTAGTGACAAAATTAAGCTAAAGGGTTTTAAAACCATAAATTGAAGGGTATCAGTATTTTTTAAAAATATGAACTCAGTTTAAAAGATAAAACTACTTCTAAAACAGCAATATAAATATAATCCAAAGCAAGGAATGAACAAGTCATTGAATTAAGAAATAATGTTTATGGTGTCAGCATTTGCAATTGATTAAATGTTAAAGGATAGCTGAGGCATCAGATAAATTGCAAGTTCCATTTACCTAGACATTTATAGCTTGAGATTGCTTCCTGTTGGAGAGGTATTAACTGAATCCTGGCTTGTGCTAAATACATTTCAAACTTGAATATTACCAAGTCAACAGGTAGCAATCTCAAATTATTACAATTTATTATACTGAGGTATACTCTTTCCTCTCAGACTAGAGCTCAGCATGGCTATTGTGAATTCTTCTGTTCTGAACTCTCTGTGCATGTACTCCTACAACCATGGGACACCCCCTAATCCCAAACTTCCTGATATGTTTCTTTCCAATCAGAATGCAGAGAACTGCACCACTGAGAGATGTATACAGTTGTGGCTCAGTCCTAGAGCTCCCTAAATTGCTGGAATAATTCTAGCTCATCATGAAGACTCATATTCAAACCACATCAGCATTCTTACATAAATAAATGAGAAAGGTGCATTGAAAATGGTACATATTGTATTAGAGAATAATAACTCTGAAGTGTTAGAATCATTCAGAAAGAAGTTGGTCCATAGAGCTGTTCTGTGAAATATGTTTTGTTGAGTTACTCCCTGTTCCTGTTTGTTCCCAGGATTCACTGGAGAGCAGAGATGTTAGTTAACATGAAGACAGTCTTTTGAAATTTCCTGTACCTTTCACTTCTTAGGAATTTGTTCCTATTACCACATCCCCATATAATCTTCGGGCCAGATCCCCAGCACTGGCTAAATTCTGCTCAGAATAACTGAGGGGAGTAGGGCAGGAAAAGTGGCTCTAATCCCCCCTTCAACTCCCCTGATCCTGTAGGATGTTGGGGGATGTTTTGGTCCCTGGCATAATTTAGAGTAGCATAAGGATGGCTTTAAGTTACACCAGTGCCACTACAAGTGCAGGTTAAGATACAGGCACAATAGGTATATGCCTAGGGGCACAGCTCCTGAAGACACCTGCTAACATCAGAATCTTAACAGTTTTTTAAAAAACAGGTGTCTATCTCTCATGGTTGTGAAGAAGAGCTTGAAACATGAGCCTAGTGTAACTGATACAGTGATGCCTGCCTGAGTTTGCAGAGAGCCTATAACAATAGCCCTGTGGACTTGTCTAGATGATTAGTCAGTTAGTGGGAATTTAGGGCATAAATCTATCCCACACTAGCCTGGTGGCCATCAAGTGTCTGTGCGGACCATGCTACTGCACACTAAAATTTCCCTGGTGCACATTGACCTACTCATGTTCCAAAGCAGGGTACACCAAAGCTCTCCCGGGAACTGTTAGTGAGCAGGCACAGGGTTCATAGTTAGTGTTTGCCCAGCTAGCATGAGGTAGGTTCACACCCCAGCTTGCCATACACTGTTTCTCTAGATAAGCCCGGACAGCCATAAACTGCCCCGTTCCTCTCGCCAGAGGGTTTCTGCCCTAACATCCTGGCATGGCGGATGAGACCATAATGAGCGAGCTGATGGCAAACGTGCAGCTCATGGTTTAAAAAGGTCGTTGTGCAGCAGCAGGCTTGGGTTGGCGCATACTTTCTCCAGTAACTTGCCAGTGGCAACCTCTCGTCTGATATGAGGAGGAGCAATATTGCTCAGAACTGGAAGCCATGGGAGTGGTGTCGGACGCAGGGTGCCAGAGATGATACGCATGGCGGCATGTTACTGCATATCCACCAGTTTGGTCTGTGATGATCAACTCCAAACTGGTGTGCAGTACTCTGTCACCGAGTATGAGGTGGCAATAGCTGACGTCCGCAAAGTTGGAGCATGAGCACCCCATGACGAACCTGCCAATTTGCTAAGAAGATTGTTGCGCTTTCTAATTTTAGCTGCTGTCTTCTTCAGGTGGGCATGGTAACTCAGTGTGCGGGCTAAGGTCACACCTAGATAAACTGGTTCTACTTCATGCTTCACCTTCTGACTATTCAGATAAACATTCAGTTCTCATGTTGCACTGGCATGATGAAGATGGAACAAACTGGAGACTGTTTTTATGATGCTTGGCTGGAGGCGCCAAGTCTTACAGTAGTCAGCTAACTTTGACATATCCCGGTTTAAGGTGGCATCAAGGTCGTGGAACGTCCAGGCCTGGGTACCACAACAGATGTCATCGGCATAAATGAACTTTCGTGACTGTTGTTGGCAGGTCATTGATGTAAAGGTTGAACAGGGTTGGAGAAAGCACAGAGCCTTGGGGTAACCCATAGCTATGTTGTCTCCAAGCACTCGTCTTCTCCCCCTTATGGACTCTGAACTGCCTATCACAGAGGAACAGTTCAACGACGCCTGTGACGCAAGGTAGCAGGACCCATGATACCTTCACAAGCAGGCCAGTGTGCCATACTATATTGTACGCCTCTGTTAGAGCAATGAAAACAGCGCCTGTTTTCAACTTTCTCTGGAAGCCATTTTCAATAGATGTGGTCAGCGTGAGTACTTGGTGGCATGTGCTATGGCCTCGGCGAAAGCCGGCTTGGTCAGGGCTCAAAATTATCTCCACGTTGGGTAATATGTGCTGTAGGACCAAGCGCTCCAGTGCCTTGAAGCACACCTACAATAATGATATGGGACGATAGCTTTATGCTTGACTTGGGTCCTTTCCAGGCTTTAGGAGGCCAATGACTTTTGAGATGCGCCATATCTTCGGTAGCATGGGGGGCAATGGATCAGCATCCCGGTTGCGCCATTCCCCAGTACCTGTCAGGAAGCTAATGATCCAACCAGTGAGCTGAATTCCACGAGCACCAGATCAATGAATCCTGACACTGTCATCATGGACAACCCCAACGTGCAGCCCGGTGACTTCTATGTCATTGGTCCAGCTCTACGCATGTTACAACTGGACATGGAGGGTTTGTTGGCTTCCAAGCTTAATTTACTCGGTGTTCTTGCTCATCAACATACTATCGACCTCATTTGCTTTCAAGAGACACATGTGGCAACTGCCGAAGCCGGGCGTTACAGTATCGATGGCTTCGACCTGTTGTGCCACGTGGCACACCCGAAGCACGGCTGAACCATATACGTTTGGTCCGATATTGCAGATGCCATTCAGCTGATGTCTACTGAATTCTGTGACACCATCCAGGTTGGCGGTTTCTGGCTGGCAAATGTTTACAAGCCTCCAAGCTGGAGCCAACAAGTTCCACCAAGCCTGCCACACCCAGCTGTCTACGTTGGAGACTTCAACAGCCATCACACAGACTGGGGGTGTCAGGGTTCCCTCCCCACTCTGAACTCCGGGGTACAGATGTGGGGACCCACATGAAAGACCCTCTAAGCTTATTTCTACCAGCTTAGGTTAAAAACTTCCCCAAGGCACAAATTCTTCCTTGTCCTTGGACGGTATCACTGCCACCACCAAGTGAGTTAGACAAAGATTCAAGGGAAAGAGCCACTTAGAATTCCTGTTCCCCAAAATATCCACCCAAGCCCTTTCACCCCCTTTCCTGGGGAGGCTTGAGAATAATATACCAACCAAATAGGTTAACAAGGTGAGCACAGACCAGCCCCTTGGGTTTTTAGGACACTAAAAACCAATCAGGTTCTTAAAAGCAGAACTTTATTATAAAGAAAAAGTAAAAGAAGCACCTCTGTAAAATCAGGATGGAAGGTAATTTTACAGGGTAATCAGATTCAAAACACAGAGGATTCCCCTCTAGGCAAAAAAAAAAAAAAAAACAGGAATAAACCTCCCTCTAAGCATAGGGAAAATTCACAAGCTAAAACAAAAGATAATCTAACGCATTTCCTTCCTATTACTTACAATTTGTAATCTTGGATGCTTAGTTCAAGTATGGCTTTAGCAGATGTATTTTCCCTGCCCTGGTCCCTCGCTGTCCCGGAGAGAACACACAAAGAGCACAAAACAAAAACCTTCCCCCACAGATTTGAAAGTATCTTCTCCCCTTATTTGTCCTTTTGGTCAGGTGCCAACCAGGTTATTTGAGCTTCTTAACCCTTTACAGGTAATGATGCATATCGGGCTACAGCTCCCAGTTGTCAACAGTTCCAAAAAGAAGCAGTGGAACATCCGAAAGGCCGACTGGGAAAAATACCAGGAAGCCCTGGAGAAGAGTGTGGTGACAACACCAGCCCGGCATATCTCGGTAAATGAGACCTACTGTTGCTTCTGTGGTGCTATCTGCAAAGCAGGCTGCAGAGCCATCCCACGCAGTTGTCGCCGAGTCTACATCCTCTGTCTCAATGAGAAGAGCGCTGCCTTGCTCGAGCAATATGAGGCATATGGTGACCCAGATGTCATGGACCATCTGATTGAATCATTGGACACTGCTCACCGAGCCAGATGGGAGGAGACGACCAAGAGGATGAGCTTTATCCCTCCAGCCACAAGTGTTGGAGTCTGCTCTGACGCCTTGGAGCAGTGCAGCAGCCACCTGCACTCTGCCGACTCTCAGTGACACCCAACCAGGTAGCCGGACACCTACTTAAAGTGGTCAGAGCACCTTTGGAGAAATAGGTGCAAAGACAAGTGAGGAACGAATGGTATATGTTTAAATGTGTACATCATATCAGAAGCTGCCCAGAACCATTCACTGTAACAGAGCTGGAACAGACACCAGGTAGCATCAAGTGTGGAACAGCTGCGGGCTATGACAACATATATCCAGAATTCCTAAAAAAACTTGGCCCTCATGCTCGGCTTTGGCTTGTGAAATTCTTCACCAAGGTCAGCAGTGAAGGTAGGCTACCAAAGAACACTCCTAATCACACCATTCTCCCAAAATACAACAGGTTCACAGCAGTTTTCAATGCCACATCCCGGGACATCATTTCCAACTAATCTTCCCAAGAGAGTCATTAAGCAGTCTGTCCCCAGACTCTTTCTGCCTTTGTTCCATGGCTTCGCTATCCAGGCCATCCACCTGAGCGCACCCCAATTCACTTCTTGCCCATGACATGTCTCCTGTAGCCCCAAGTCAGGTCTCCCATAAAAGAACTCCAGCAGCGTACATTCCCCAGGCCTCCTCGTCCATACGTCCTATCCTTACTGCTGGAATTCACCCTCCAGCATCAACCCTTTTGTTCAGGCTAAGCTTCCCCTGACCACACTGGTTCTCCTGCTTGTTCTTAGAGGCCTTTGTGTGAACCGGTTGTTAAATTTAGAAGCCGGTTTAGAACTGGTTGTTAAAGGGGTGGGCAATTGGGAGAGGGAGGTTTTTCTGTTGTTACACAGGCCCGCGGGCCACATCCGGCCTGCCTGAGCTCCCGGCTGCGGAGGCTCCCCTGGCCCCTCCCCCGCCTTCCCCTGAGCAGCATGGTAAGGGGGCTGGGATGAGGGGTTGGATAAGGGGCAGGGAGTGGTTGGAGGAGGCTGAGGTTCTGGGGAGGCAGTCAGGGGATGGGGAACGGGGGGGGTTGGGTGGGGAGGCGGGTCCTGGGGGGCAGTTAGGGTGGGGGGTCTCGGGAGGGGGTGGTCAGGGGACAAGGAGCGGGGGGGGGTTGATGGGTTGCGGGTTCTGAGGGGGGCAGTCAGGGGCAGGACGTGGGTGGGGGTCAGATGGGGGGGGGAACAGGGGGCTTGTACTCACCGGGCAGTTCCCTACTGGGTCTTTGGCAGCACTTCGGTGGCGGGTCCTTCACTCGCTCTGGGTCTTCGGCGGCTCTGAAGGGCCCGCCACCAACGTGCAGCCAAAGACCCGGAGCGAGTCAAGGACCCGCCACCGAAATGCTGCCGAAGGACCGGTAAGGAACCGGTTCTTAAGACTTTGGCAGCTCATCACTGATTAGGATCATATATTAAAACTACTGCACATGACCAAATGCCATTGTATTTTTTCTTCTATTCGACAACCGTATCTAGATACTAGCACCAATGTTTTCAAATTTAGGTGCCTTCAATAGGAGCTAAAAGGGATTAGCACTTCTGAAAAAATCAGTTTGCTTCTATTTATGTGCCTAAATATGGTTTGACATGCCAAACTTTAGATGCAGCAGGTTTAAAATTTGTAGTCTTAAATTTTGTTTAGTTTTAAAAGTAGTTTTATTAGATTGTAAAACAAATAGAAAAAGGAAAAAAATACAACCAAAGATTACTTTAAATGAAATAGATATACAGGAGTTGGTATATGCATATACTTTGCATACATATATGAATGTGTTACATGCTATACATAACATAAAGGACCAGATCTGCTATCCTTCCCCATGGGGGAAGTGGGATCTTTCTAGTGTTCCCAGTGGTAAGAAAAGCAGTGGGTAACCTAATCTAACTGACACTCCATATTCCCCAAATGAGAAGCATGGAAACTCCATTTACCTGCATTTTCCCCTCGCCTACACTATTGATTTTTCCCATCCCCCAGTCTCCCCATGCAAGGGGACCCCCTGGAACTGAACTCCGTTCTGCCTGGGGGCACAGGTGTCCTGCACCGACTACTGGAACCTTGCCTCCCTGTATGTGCAGCTGCTCTGTCAGGAGAGGGGCAGGGTTACCCCTCCTTCCTCCTTCCCAATGTTACCACAGTTTCCTTTTGAACATTATCTTGTCAGTGCCTCCCTGTCTTCTCTGTGCTGCTGCTGTGTGTTTTTTCCTAACTGCAACCACACATCACACTAAAGCAAGACAGATGCATATTACAGATGATCATAAAATTCACTGTGCCTCTACCTCACCTTCTCTAATGTAAACTCACCCTTAGTGCTTTTATCACTCAGAGAAACCCCACTCAGCGGAAAGGTGGTGTGAGCTTGCATTTACGAGATCTAGGCTCATGTGGGTGGGATTCACTCTGTTCCTGTACAGCTGGAGTAGTTGGTGTCTGTGCAGGTGGAGGTGAAATTCACTGCTGCAGCTCAGGCCCAGTGCCCTCCTGCAGCCCCCCCTTCACCTCACTGCAGCTGCTGCTTCAGACTTTGGGATAGACTAGCAGTTACAGCCCTTCCATACTGGTTCTACAGTACAGTGTTGCCCCCACACCAACCAGCCATCCTCAGCCCTCTCATACATTGACTTTGGGCTGGCTTAGAATCCAGTTCTGCTGCTCACAGAGAGTGCCCAGTCACTCCCGTGCAACCACTCATCTGGTCAGTCCCTAGCACAGCCCCGATGTGGGGCTAACGTGGTGCAGAGTGTCTTGCACCAGCCTCTGTCCTCAGAGGCTACTTTCAACCAGAGGTGAGCAAAACCCACTGCATAACCTTTGCAATGATTTCATGCCTCATGTCCTTACCCCACTCACTGCTACTTGTTAGTAACCTCATAAACACTTCCAGGTGCTCTTGATTATATGGCACTAAGATACCACCTGCATACTGACAGCCTCTTCTGGATGGTGGGCCATAGAATGAGCAACCAGTTTATGCCTTTCAAAAGGCAAGACAAATATTTAGGAATTGGTTGGTGAAAATGGTTAAATGGTACCACACCCCAGAGTATTGTATTGACAAAATAATGTACAACTCCTCACCCCCACCCTAAAAACAAAACACAAACCGCCCCCCCACCCAAATTATGACTTTCTACCCACCCAGTGGCTCCTTCTTGTTGAAAAATGTAAAGAGGCTGACACTGGGGTCTTCACTTTTTCCAGTGATTTCAAAGTCACAAGACAATTTGGGATGGAAGTTACAGGTAAGTGAAAGCAGCAGAATGAGATAGTACTCTGAGTATTTCAGAGTGTGGTTCTGCTGTGAGAAGAGACTGTCAAAATGGTGTCCAGCCTTGGTATGTGAGATGTATAAAATTATGTCCAGAGCAGCGGGTGGGAATCCCCTCAGCACTGACAGAGCAGTTAGTCACTGTGTAGATGGTGAGTGGATCAGGGGCGTTACTGGAATTTCATTGAATTGACAGAGGATGGTGAAAAGATCTATTGAATTTATAGGAGAAAGACAGACATAAGGACAGACTGACCTACAGTTCCATTGCCTGAACTCTATGGGATTTCAGTGAAAACAGGCTGGGAGAAACCTACAATAAACAGATACAGAAATCAGCAAATCACCTGCACCTGATACCAGAGAAAACATTCTAATTGAATACCGCTTCTCTATAGGGAAAATTGTAATCCGTTGGTATTTTAAAGAGTTTATTTCATTGCACCCAGGTTTTGCTACATGAAACACTACAAATGTTGTGGCAAAGCCTAGCACCATATTCTATATATTTTATTATTTTCCAGTAACTTAATGGTTATCATAGGGCTCAAGTAGGTTCTATAACAATGCTCCTGAAGGAGTCCGTTGGCTGGGAATTCTGATAAAAATTAAGTCTGCATGTCAGGGTAGGGCAGCAGCACTGATTAATGCTCAGAAAGATGATCATATCATATGGGAAATGTTCTTTTAAAAATACTTTGACCAGGGGTAGCGAGTTATATGGGCCCGTGGGGCCCGTGCTCCAGCAATATTCAGGGTCTGGGCGCCCAGTTCCACCAATGTTCCTGGCCCCATTCCTCCCCTCAGAGCATCCCTGCCTGCACCCTGGGCAGCGGGTGGCTGCCCTGCCGCTCCGCGCTGCACTCCCTTGCCGGCTGCTGCCGCTGCTGGCTACAAAAGGGAGTGGCGCCGGCAGCAGGCTGGGAGAGAGGAGGGGAGGAGGCACAGATGTGATGGCAGCCCCTCCCCCCCCCCGGTACCCACTACAGGGGAAGCGAGAGGCTTCCTGGACCTGAGATTGGCCCTAGGAGCACGTGTAGTGACAGTAGTGCGGGATGAGTGTGCTGCCGAGGGAGAGAGGGGGCTCCTCTCCCCTCCCGGAGCTCGCTGCTGCCAGCGGGGAGAGGGCTGGGGGGAGTCCTCCTTTGGCCCCAGCCCCAGGGCAGCCTGCCTGCACCCCAAATTTCTCATCCCTGGCCCACACCAGAGCCCGCACCCCAAGTCAGAGCCCTCACCCCCCACCTGTATCCCAACCCTCTGCCCCTGCCCTGAGCCCCCTCCTACACCCTGACCCCTCATCCCCGGCCCCATTCCACAGCCCTCACCCCTGCACCTCAACCCTCTGCCCTAGCTCCACACCCCAAACCCCTCATCCCCAGCACCAGCCTGAGCCCTCACACACACACTCCATCTCCCACATCGTGCAATATAGGAAAACTGTTAAATGCTTACTGTTTCCAGTCCACTTTTACATTATTTTAAAAAATATATATCAGCTTACAAGGCAGGTGTGTGTATGGAGGGGACTTGGACCCGTTCTGGGCACCACCCAAAAATTATACAAACCTGCTGCCCCACCCTTGACAACTTCAATAACTACACAAACATAAGACATAAGAACATAAGAATGGCCCTACTGGGTCAGACCAAAGGTCCATCTAGCCCAGTATCCTGTCTTCCGACAGTGGCCAGTGCCAGGTGCCCCAAGAGGGAATGAACAGACAGGTAATCATCAAGTGATCCATCCCTGTTGCTCATTCCCAGCTTCTGGCAAACAGAGGCTAGGGACACCATTCCTGCCCATCCTGGCTAATAGCCATTGATGGACCTATCCTTCATGAATTTATCTAGTTCTTTTTTGAATCTTGTTATGGTCTTGGCCTTCACAACATCCTCTGGCAAGGAGTTCCACAGGTTGACTGTGCCTTGTGTGAAGAAATACTTCCTTTTGTTTGTTTTAAACCTGCTGCCTATTAATTTCATTTGGTGACCCCTAGTTCTTGTGTTATGAGAAGTAGTAAACAACACTTCCTTATCTACTTTCTCTACATCAGTCATAATTTTATAGACCTCAATCATATCTCCCCTTAGCCGTCTCTTTTCCAAGCTGAAAAGTCCCAGTCTTATTAATCTCTCCTCATATGGAAGCTGTTCCATACCCTTTTCTGAACCTTTTCCAATTCCAATATATCTTTTTTGAGATGAGGTGACCACATCTGCACACAATATTCAAGATGTGGGCATACCATGGATTTATATAGAGGCAACATGATACCAAAGAACAGCAGGATAGAACAGCAAATCTGACTGCTCCTGTGAGAGTTCATGGCTCGTCAGATTCAGGGTACGTGGCCACAGCAGACAGTGCAGAAGGAGAGCCCTCGTTACTGACCTCACTGTCCAAGAGAATGTCTGTGGTATGTCATCGAAGCCCAGGAAGGACATTACTGATGCTCTGAGGATCTCTACACTATGCAGAAGGGCTTTCTTTGTAAATGTAAAGGATTTGAGTTTTTGCCCATCATCTGCAACAGGCAACTATAGCTACTGAACTTTTGAAGTATAGTTTGGGGGAATCTCTTACAGAAGGATGCGTCTACCCTAGAGAATTGCACTGATGCAACTTGAACCAGTGAGACTGACCCAGCACAAGCCATCTCGTTTCAGGTGCCCACAGAGCACTGCACCGACACACAGCGCTCACTGCAGGTGCTGTGGATTATTGTACCTAGACCACAAGGGCCAGCACCGCTTCCAGGAGCTGGTGTTTAATGTCTGTGGTTAATGTGGTTAAAAGTGCACCAGTTCATGGTTTTTTTTGTGTGTGCTTTGTACAAAGGATGCTTCAAATAGTTCTATCCTGCCTGAGATTTTGGGCATGAGTGGGGAGGGCCAGGGCTCTGCCTTCACCACTCACACGCCAGGTTAGGGTGTTACTAGCCTTTCCGAAACCACTCCTGGCATGGCAACCTCGAATTTACCGTGACAAGCATTTTTACTTTTGGGGGTGGTGCTCAAGCAGGGGAGAAGCTTGAGGTTCTCCTCCTGTTATTTGTTCCATTTATTAATGGCATGGTTTTATATTAGGTTGGATAATCATTTTGCTTTGTTTTGGGGGGTTTTGGAGGGTGCTTAACCAGTTTCCATCTCTTTTTTTGTCTCCCCTGACTATACTGAGATAGGAGAGGTCCAGGCTTGGTTTTGGAGGGAGTACTTTATACTTCCTTACCCCGCTTCTCCGGTGCAACTAAGCCCAGAAGAAAAGGCTGATGATAAAGTTTCAACAAAAGCTCAGCTGGGTCTGTGATGCAATAAGCGATTTGTAGCCAAACAAAGTGAAGCAAAGGCGTGGATTATATTGTGTTGTAGTGTATTCCTTAGAAATGGGAAAAGAGACCAAACCAAATAAGAGTATATACTAATTAAAAGTAATCTGAATAGGAAAAGAAACATTAATTTATGCCCTTTGTTGCTTTTTTAAGATGCATGAAATATGTTGCTGGCTTTTTGGAGAGGGGGTTACACTCTTTTCCTTCTATTTTTAACCTAGAAATATAAATATATATTCAATTCTCTGCTCCAAAACTTTCTTAATGCAGAGTTAAGGATAGCTCTGCTTCAAAGGGGATTAACATCTGGCAGTTCTGGGGTGGTTTGCATAGAGTGAGTGAAGTGGTTGAATATAGGCCAGGAGCAGACAGCTGGTGTTCACAAAGCCTGCCCTAAATGTGACTTTTGCCTTAATAAGGACACAGTCTGACCATCTCTCTCACTGTCCCCATGTGCTGTGTTCCCACAGAGCTCCATATTTGGAAGGATAAAGTGCTATGATGTCCGCCAGAGACAAGTTGTGGCATTACTAAAAAGAGGGCAGAGGCAAAAGGCGTTAACTGGCCCATGCATCTCAACAGATTTACACATCTGCACCAGACCATGTTGTGGAACACCAGTTTTCAAGACAATCTCATTATGTCCCTGGGTTTCAAAGCAATTGGAATATTAAAAGTCGCTCCTGATTGGGGTGCTGGTGGCTCTATTTGAGAAACTCAAATTTGCACCAAGAAGAAGACCAGTATTCAAGATAATCCCATGGTGCATGTGGGTTTTAGAGCATTTTGAAAATTAATAGAGGCTGATGCTACAGGTGGCACAAAAATATTACAAGTATCAGAGGGGTAGCCATGTTAGTCTGGATCTGTAAAAAGCGACAAAGAGTCCTGTGGCACCTTATAGACTAACAGTCGTATTGGAGCATAAGCTTTCGTGGGTGAATATCCACTTCGTCAGACGCATGTGGTGGAAATTTCCAGAGGCAGGTATAAATATGCAGGCAAAAATTAGTCTAGAGATAACAAGGTTAGTTCAATCAGGGAGGATGAGGCCCTCTTCTAGCAGTTGAGGTGTGAACACCAAGGGAGGAGAAACTGCTTTTGTAGTTGGCTAGCCATTCACAGTCTTTCTTTAATCCTGAGCTGATGGTGTCAAATTTGCAAATGAACTGAAGTTCAACAAAAAGAACAGGAGTACTTGTGGCACCTTAGAGACTAACAATTTTATTAGAGCATAAGCTTTCGTGGGCTACAGCCCACTTCTTTGGATGCAGCCCACGAAAGCTTATGCTCTAATAAATTTGTTAGTCTCTAAGGTGCCACAAGTACTCCTGTTCTTTTTGCGGATACAGACTAACACGGCTGCTACTCTGAAACCTGAAGTTCAGCAGTTTGTCTTTGGAGTCTGGTCCTGAATTTTTTTTGCTGCAGGATGGCTACCTTTAAATCTGCTATTGTGTGTCCAGGGAGGTTGAAGTGTTCTCCTACAGGTTTTTGTATATTGACATTCCTAATATCTGAGTTGTGTCAGAAATCAACAAAATTCCACTGGCCATCACCTACAGTCCTCAGCTAAAACCTATCCAACGCATCATCAGTCATCTACAACCCATCCTGGACAACGATCCCTCGCTTTCACAGGCCTTGGGAGGCAGGCCAGTCCTCGCCCACAGACAGCCCACCAACCTTAAGCATATTCTCACCAGCAACCACACACTGCACCATAGTAACTCTAACTCAGGAACCAATCCATGCAGCAAACCTTGATGCCAACTCTGCCCACATATTTACACCAGTGACACCATCACAGGACCTAACCAGATCAGCCACAACATCACCGGTTCATTCACTTGCACGTCCACCATTGTAATATACGCCATCATGTGCCAGCAATGCCCCACTGCTATGTACATCGGCCAAACTGGACAATCCCTACATGAAAGGATAAATGGACACAAGCCAGATATTAGGAATGGCAATATACAAAAACCTGTAGGAGAACACTTCGACCTCCCTGGACACACAATAGCAGATTTAAAGGTAGCCATCCTGCAGCAAAAAAAAATTCAGGACCAGACTCCAAAGAGAAACTGCTGAACTTCAGTTCATTTGCAAATTTGACACCATCAGCTCAGGATTAAACAAAGACTGTGAATGGCTAGCCAACTACAAAAGCAGTTTCTCCTCCCTTGGTGTTCACATCTCAGCTGCTAGAAGAGGGCCTCATCCTCCCTGATTGAACTAACCTCGTTATCTCTAGACTGATTCTTGCCTGCATATTTATACCTGCCTCTGGAAATTTCCACCACATGCGTCTGACGAAGTGGGTATTGACCCACGAAAGCTTATGCTCCAATACTTCTGTTACTCTATAAGGTGCCACAGGACTCTTTGTTGCAAAAATATTACAAGAATCTTAGCATGTTGCCATCATGTGATTTTTTTTTCTGGGGGTAACAGGAGTACTTGTGGCACCTTAGAGACTAACAAAAGGTGCCACAAGTACTCCTGTTATTTTTGCGGATACAGACTAACACGGCTGCTACTCTGAAACTTTTCTGGGGGTGTGTATCAGGAATCTCTTGCTAAATGACTTCAAATTCGGACCACTAACCCCAGCCTGGATTCCCATGAATCACTGCAATTTTGAAGGCAATCGGAGTAAGCATGTGGATTTTGGTTGGAGCACTTAGAAAAACTGGCTGTTAAACAGTAAACTGGCTTCGATCTGAAAGCTTCTGGGTATTCAGTAGGTATGTCTATACTGCAATTAGACACCCGCGGCTCGCCAGGTCTACGGGCTGTTTAATTGTGAGGTAGACATTTAGGCTCAGTGCAGCCCTAGCTCAGGGACCCTCCCACCTCATAGGGTCCTAGAACCTGGCTTCCAGCCCGAGCCCGAATGTCCACGCCACAGTTAAACAGCCCCTTAGCCCAAGTCCTATAAGCTCGACTCAGCTGACATGGGCCGGCCTGGGGTGTTTAATTGCAGAGTAGACATACCCATCGAATATCCAGAAGCTTTGGCCAGTACAGGGTTTTTTCTTCCTTTCAGATGGACAGGTCTGAAACTAATGCCATTAAATGTAATGTACTGAGGCCCATTCCCCAGAAAACATAGAGAATATAATATATTGCCAGTAGTAACCCTGGGAAATTCTGCTTGTTTTATAACTAGCACGTTGCTGCATATCAGTATTAGAACTGGTTGGAAATTCCAATACTTCAAAATTTCCTTTCATTCTGAATTTGAACAAAAAGTTGAAGTTTACTGTGAAACAATAATTCCAGAATATTTTGTTTTGGAAACATCTACATGACTTAAAGAAACATTGCATTTCAATGGGGGTAAAATGTTTTGGTTTGATATGGTCAAAACCATTTCGTTTTGGTTTTTATGTTAACGTAACAGTGGAAATGTTTCAGTATTTATGTTGCATCATTGTTACGCTGGGGGTTGGGAAAAATCTTGCTGAGGCTGATGGGTGCAGCTGCCTTCCATTCAGGCTACCTGAGGGAAATATGAAAGGCCCCTTTGTTCAGAGACAGTGGAAACAATAGGCACCACCACCCAAAACAGAGGCCACTCAGGAATCTGAACTATGTGAGCGGAAGGGTTTCACTATGGGCTGAATGTAAACACAGAGGTGGGGGGTTGATTTGATTGCAGCTGAGTGTGTGTGAGAGCGAGAGGGGGCTATGTTTACACTAGCACTTTTGTCTGTAAAACACCACATCATCTACTCCATCCCACTACCAGCATAGGACTCAATCCACAGACATGTACATTGTGAACATTAAGGTCAGTGGGCGTTGCAGATCCTCAGTATATCTGAAAATCAGGCACCGGGTGTCTCAGAAATGGAGGGACAAAAAAATAAGTAAATTAGTGAACACTTCTGAGAATCTGGCTGTGTGAAATAATCCTGTTTACAATTATATACATTGTGGACACAGGTGGGCACTCTCCTTAAACTTTCCAGAGCCATAAATTTATCTGCAGAACTGAGCAAAGATCAGAATTTCTGCACCCCAGGAAATTCCAATATTTCAAGATTGGGGCCACTTTGGGACAAAAACAATCTTGAAACACTGAAAGTTTGTGCAGAATGAAAAACTCTGAAAAATTTCAATTTGGAAACATTGAAATTTTCCATGTTGATATTGTCAATTGAAAGGAAATATTTCAAGATTCCCAAATTGAAACATTTCATTTTGCTTTGCTCAACTGACTGAAAACACTTTGTTTCAGTCAGTTCCCCTATTGTAGCACATTGCTTCATTGGAGTTGTAATTGTTGCTGCCCAATGCCCCCGACCTCCCCGATGGGCCAGACTCCAAAGAAAACAGCTGAGGGCCGAAACCCCCCTGAGCACCACCAACCCCCCCCCCCCCAGTGCTGCCCACCACATGGAAACAACCCCCCAGCGCCGCCGAAACACCCCCCGCCCCAACGCCACCTGCCCCGCGGAAACAAACCCTCCTTCCCCAGCGCCGCCCCACCGAAACAGCAGTATTGAACCTCGATAATTTGTTATAGCGGGCCCCTAAGGGAGTATAATTAAGGTAAAAGAAAAATGTCTTTTTGCTAGAAGTAGAATAAGATCTTCCCCCTTGCCCTGTTGAATGAATGAGGTGTGAATGAGAAAGGCGTGGAAGGCAGGCACCTCCAGACAGCTGCAAGCCTTGGAGAGGGGATGGGAGCCAGACCAAGGACAATTAAACTTGTCAAGTGGGCTGACTAGAGAAGAGCAGACATACTGATGGCTCGGGGGTTAGAAGCAAGCACCTTCCTTTGGGAACACCCTCTTTGCAGCATTGGGACAACCCCCAGCCCAGAGAAAAGCAGCAAAAAGGACCAATTTTTATGAGAGACAAGATCAGTAGAACAGGTCAGCCACCGATTCGCTGCTCGCCTCCTCACCCCCCCTCCCAAGTATAAAGCCCCCCCGCCACTGCCCGCCCGGCTCGTCATCCCCCCCACCCTCTCCCGGCTCGCCTACTCACTCTCCGCCGCCCACTCGCCTCCTCAGCCCCCCCACCACTACCCGCCCGCTCGCTTCCTCAGCCCCCCCCCCACACCTGCCACCCCGCCACTGCCTGCCTGCTCGCCTCCTCAGCCCCCTACCCCCCGGTTCGCCTATTCACCACCTGCTTGCCCCTCAGCCTCCCTCCCCCGCTGCCAGCTCACCTGCCCCCCCACCACTGCCCGCCCGCTCGCCCCCTCAGCCCCTCACCCCCCCCAGCTCGCCTACTCACCCCTATTGAATGAATGAGGTGTGAATGAGGAAGGCATGGAAGGCAGGCACCTCCAGACAGCTGCAACCCTTGGAGAGGGCAGGGCCGGCTCTAGGATTTTTGCCACCCCAAGCAAAAAATTTTTTGGCCGCCCCCCCTTTTTTTTTCATGACCCTCTGCCCCGCCCCAACTGCACCCCTTCCGAACCCCTTCCCCAAATCCCCAGCCCCGCCTCCTTCCCCGGCGCGCCGCATTCCCCCCCCCATTTCTTCCTGCGGGCCCCCCGCAACCTCCCACCCTAGCTCACCTCCGCTCCGCCTGCTCACCCGGGCGTGCCGCCGCTCCGCTTCTCTCTCTTCCCTCTCAGGCGAGGGAGGGCGGAGAAGCGGAGCCGCGGCGCGTTCAGGGGAGCAGGCGGAGCGGAGGTGAGCTAGGGTGGCGGGGTGCAAGAAGTAACGGGGGGGGTAGAGGAACCACTCCCCGCTCCAGCTCACCTCCGCTGAGCGCCCCGCCGCTTGGCTTCTCCTCCCTCCCAGCCTTGCTGCGCGAAACAGCTGTTTTGCGCGCGGCAAGCCTGGGAGGGAGGGGGGAGAAGCGGGGCGGCGGCGGCATGCTCAGGGGAGCAGGCGGAGGCAAGCTGGGGTGGCGAGCTGGGGCAGCGGGGGCACTTTTTCCCCATGCCCCGGAGTCGGCGCCTATGATGGCTGGCGCCAAAATGCCGCCCCTAGAAATATGCCGCCCCAAGCACCTGCTTGTTTTGCTGGTGCCTGGAGCTGGCCCTGGGAGAGGGGATGGGAGCCAGAGCAGATCAGTAGAACAGGTCAGCCACCGATTCGCCGCTCGCCTCCTCAGCCCCCCTCCCCCGGCTCGCCTCCTCAGCCCCCCTCCCCCGGCTCGCCTACTCACCCCCCGCCACTGCCTGCTCGCTCACCTCCTCAGCCCCCCACCCCTCCGGCTCGCCTACTTACCCCCTGCCACTGCCCGCCCGCTCATTCAGCCCCCCTCCCTCACCCGCCGCTTGCCTACTCACCCCCCCGCGGGCCGCACAGTGAGCCCACCTACTCAATCCCTGCGGGCCGCACAGTGAGCCGATGCGGGCTGCATGCGGCCCCCGGGCTGCTGGTTGTTCAGGCCTGATCTACAGGCTTCAGTGCCTCAAGCTGCACCTAAAAGAAGATGAGTACTGAATTCACAAAGACACTTTGGATTTAATCCATCATCCATTTACATGTGTAAAATACACTTTTCTGAAGAGTTGGGAAGTCTGGAAAAACCATCTAAACAATATTGCCATTTCTGTGCTGTTCCCATTAAATAGGATAATTTGGTTATTTACAGTAGAGTTCTTGAGCTGCGTGGCTCCCAGAGTAACTGCATGTGCTGATCATGCCTAAAACTAGCTCTGCACGTTGGGGTTACAGCTGCTGTTAAGAGAGGCTTATAGAGGCATATTCAGTCTGACTCTGATCTGCGCTGCCTCTGCCCAGCGTCTTCTCCAATCCTTGCATAAATTGATGATACCGTCATTGGTAACGAACTTTCCATGTGAGACTCCTCATGGTTTGGGACCTAGATAAAAACAAACAACCCTGCCCCCAACTGAGTTAAGAAACTTGTTTATGAGGATCAGTCTTAATTAAAAAGAAATTTATTTTTATATTTATATCTCTATTATCTATTTATTTATTTATATTTCTTTATCATATAACACCAAGGAGCAACAATTGGTTCAGCAGCTGTTTCTTCTCCATCCTCCTCCCTTGGGCTGTGAACAACTGACTGCAATTGAAAACAATAAAATAAGGGACAAATTAAGTTTACAGAGGCCAAGACTGACATTGTGACATACTGCAAAAGTACTGTGATCTGGGGCCCTGGACCAATCAACGTATGGAAAGCAGGCTCAGCCAATCAGGGACATTGCTCAAATCACCTGGTAGAAATAACATGATCTTTCTCCCAGGTGCTTACCCCATGGACCTATCCCTAAAGACCAGGACAAACTTGGGACATGCCTTGCACAGCAGATCGGTGCAGAACACAAATATCCAGCGAGAGGTAAACATTTGCAAAAAGCCTTTTATGGAGAGATCACAGAAGCTACCACAGTTAGAACAGAGCAGTGCTGATTGGCTGAGGCAGTCTGAGCTCAGGACTGAAGTCAAGCTCATTTGTGACTCAAGTTGAGTCGTTCACATAGGTTTAGTCATGGGCCTGTTTGTAGGTGGGTCAGTGGAACTGTCTGAGTTTTTGTCTGTAGTGGGTGTCACAGAGAGCAAAGGAGTAGTAGTGGGAAGAATGAGAGTCAGCCATGCAAAGCTTGGTGGGAGGTAAGGAATGGGGAGAGGGAAGGACAGGCAGAGAGAGCTGGGAGATGGAGGTGGTGACATATGCAGCACCCAGTATCCACACTGATCTCAGCTTTATACAAGTTTGTGTTTAGCACGTGCGTGGAGGTTCGTGCAGCTTTGGTTTTAAAGTGAGCTGGTTCCTCCATCCCCAGCAGCAGACAACTTAGTCTTGCAAAGACAGGCATCACCAGTTTATGTAGGAGAAGCACAGAAAACCACACCTTGCAGAGCTATAGCAACCCTTGCTATTGCTGCAAGAAAATCATGAAACCACGTTGACCCTCAGCAAGGGGAAATAACCACCCAGAAGGACCAATGTCAGGGGCTGTAAGAGCATCTCTCTTGGGAGATGTGATTAGAGTCAGAAAGACTGAGAAGGAGAACTCCTGTAATGTTGAGAGAGCTAATGGGGAGCTTTTACATAGTGCCTGGCAAATGGGGCCCTAGCCTGGATAGCCAATAGGTGCTACCATGATATAAATCCTAAATAATAATCAATGATCACCACCATTATCCAGGCATCACATAATAGAGTTGACCTCCCTCTCAGATTAACAACTCTCCTTCCCTTTTACAAATGCTAATTCCCATTCATATCTGTGTCCTTCTCTAGTGAATTCACTTTTGCTCACTCAGAGAAATGCTGCAATAAACTAGCTGATGATTTTGGAGCAGTGTCAGAGCTCAGCCCCTGTGGGCTCATGCTCACTCTGGCCACCTAGTTGTGAGGAGAAGGCTGCAGGGTTTGCTCATGAAGCCTCCATGGCCACAAAACCCACAGTTTCAGCAGCCTGGTTTTAATAGCCTGCATGAAAATCAAGCGCTCCTCTTCCCCGAAGGCCCACCCTCCAGTATCTGCCACCATGTCTGGGGGAGGGAGGAGTGTTAACAGCCGATGTCAATCCTCGTACGTCTCAGCACTCACATCATACAAAACTGTATGAGGCTTGCAGATGTTGTAAGTACTATTCAGTGGGCATGTCTAGACTAGGAAAACAGGTCATGGTTTAGAATGTGTTAGCCAACATATTAGTGTAAACAGGATTTAGCATATTTAAAAATGCTCTGTCTTCATGGTCAACCATCAGCTTCCCACTAATATTTTAAATGTGTTAAACCCAGTCTACACTAAATGGTAAATGGTGTTTAAAATGCTTTAAACCAAGGGTGGGCAAACTTTTTGGCCCAAGGGCTGCATCTGGGTATGGAAATTGTATAGTGGGCCATGAATGCTCACGAAATTGGGGTTGGGTGCAGGAGGGAGTGAGGGCTGTGGCTGCGGGTGCGGCTCCGGGCTGGGGTAGGGGGTCAGGGTGCGGGGGGGAGGGAAGGTGATGAGGGCTCCAGCTGGGGGTGCGGGTTCTGGGGTGGGGCTGGGGATGAGGGGTTTGGGGTATAGGAGGGTGCCCCAGGCTGGGACCAATGGGTTTGGAGGGCAGGAGAGTGATCAGGGCTGGGGCAGGGGGTGAGGCATGGGGCATGTGAGGGCTCTGGCTGGGGGTGAGGGCTCTGGGGTGAGGCTGGGGATGAAGGGTTTGGGGTGCAGGAGGGTGCTCCGGGCTGGGATCAAGGGGTTCAGAGAGTGGGAGGGAGATCAGGGCTGGGGCAGGGGTTTGGGGTGTGGGAGGGGCTCAGGGGTGCAGGCTACAGGTGGCGCTTACCTCAAGCAGCTCCCGGAAGCAACGGCATGTCTGCCCTCCGGCTCCTACATGGAGGCATGGCCAGGCGGCTCTGCGCGCTGCCCCGTCCTCAGCCGCCGCCCCTGCAGCTCCCATTGGCCACAGTTCCTGACCAATGGGAGCTCCAGGGGCAGTGCTTGGCGTGGGGGCAGCATGCAGAGCCCCATGGCTGCCCCTACGCATAGGAGCTGGAGGGGAGACATACTGCTGCTTCCGGGGGGCAGGATACGCGTGTGCAGAGTGGCCCCTGATCCCGCTCCCTCGGTGGAGTGCGGGAGTGGGGCAAGCTCCAGACCTCACTCCTCAGCAAGAATTTGAGGGCCAGATTAAATTGTCTGGTGGGCCAGATGTGGCCCGTGGGCCATAGTTTGCCCTCCCCTGCTTTAAACCACCTATTTTCCCAGACTAGACAGAGCCATTGTGCATAAGGGTTGCAGAATCATATCCCAATAAGTACTGTACAGAAAATAGGCATTACTAGTTAGGAGCAGGCTGACAGCGGCCTATCATTTGTCTTTGTCTGTCTCCCAGATTAATTAAAAAATAGCTCTATCATTTCTAGTAGCCATGAGCACAGCTCAGGAGTGATATATGCAGTAATGTAAATTAGTTGATAGATAGGAGAAAGAGGCAGAAGAGAAGCGAAAGAGGCAGAGTACAATTATCTAATTTGTGCTAATGAGATAATCTGTGGATACGCAAAATGAAAATTGTTCCACTTGTATTCAGAGTAGTCAGAGGTTTCTGTGTGTAGTAGGGGGAGGGATAGAACAACAAGAAAAGGGGATGTGAATGATCATAAAGGAGAACATGCAACTAAGCTTCTTCTGTAGTTGTGGAAACAGGGGAAGAATGACTCATAGAGAGGTGCAAATCAAAGGAAACCGCTTCCTTTGCAGTCCACCAGGGTCAGAGTCTAGTGCCTCGCAGGGCATGAGGCAGTTTGCATTTACTATGGTTTATGTATTTGCTCAGTTCTTGGTGTTTCAATCTGTGTAATGAGATTTTCTTTCATAATGTTAGGTCAGAGTCCCCAAATGTTGTTAGCAATACCATGGAGAGCTGGCTGCTGGTCACATTCATTGCAAGGAGGAGTCTACAGTCACGTAAAAGCAGTTGGCAACATGGAAAAGCCAGGCTAGTGGACTGCATTAGGGCTGATACTGCATTAGAGGAGTGGCAGGGGAAACTGGAGCTGTGAGGCGTTAATGTACCCCCATGTTGTCATAACTGCAGTGTTTTGTATTTGAATTTCACATTTACAGACGTATGATTATGTATTTGCATATTTAGCTGTTTTTGTTATTTCCCAGAATCTAAATAAAAATGTATAGCTGATCATTTAAGCACATAAAAAGTAGAAAAATCTCACGTTAATGCAACCTATAATTATTAATACTAATCACCTTTGTTATTTTTAGAGCTGAGCAAATATTTCATCTGTAATCATTTTTAGAAATTGTCTTTTTCTGTTATGTCCCATGAATGATGCATATTGTCGGAAGTAATTCTGGATGTGCAGATTACTTGCAACAAGCTGTTTGCAAACATTCAAAATTCTTGATTGGGTACATGGATCATGTCATTTACAGAACCAGGTTTCTGGTGTTAATGCTTATATTTCTTTGTTCAAAATTTGCTTTCCTTAAATATTCTCCCAAACTTGCTTATGAGCCAAATCTCTAGCTGGTCTAAATCAGCAGTGTTCCATTGAAATCAACTGGCTTTTTAATCGATATAGCTTAATTTGGTCAGTTAATGAATTAATCTAAAGTAACACAAGCCAGTTGTAAACTGATCTAAGAGTGTCCACACAGGAACTTACATCAGTTTAACTTAGTTTAAAATCTGATTTTAGTTAAACCAGTGCAAGCTATGTGTGGAGAGACCAGATCTCTGTGTTTTATTATATTTTACAGTACCTCTTCTTGTTGCTTTATGATTCTTGTCCTCCTATGCTGAACTGCACCTGTGAAAGTTGTTTGAATAGTTAATATTTTACAGGGACTGTAGACGTTCTGTGCTTCAGATAAATTAATTCTTTTAATCAATAGTCGCACTGTGCTTTTGAAACCAAAGACATCCAACAGTGACACAAAGAGAAATCAATTTTTGTCCTTGAGTTAGAGATTTTTGTGTGTGTTCTGGGAGCAAAAGGGGAAAATTTATTTACAAATAACTAACCTCAATTTCCTGAAAGATCCATTGGAAAGTGGCTAACGATTATGGGACCGATTCGCTCCTCACTAACACCTGTTTCACACTATGTGTCCGCAGCAACTTCAGTGGCATTACTCCTGATTTCCATTGGTATAAGTGAGAGGCGAATCAGGCCCTTAGGTTTAATCATTTGTATTAACTATAGTATTTTAAATACATATCCCTCCAAAATACTGGTGTCTCCCTGTGACATTTCCTTTAGGGGGAAGTCCTAAAGTGTTGCTCACAACTTTCCATCCCTCCACCCTCAAAGGCTCCATATTGCCCTAGAGACTTCACCTATTATTATTTGTGATATGGGACAATATATTGTAGTGCCCAGATATTGAGCTGCAAACACTCCAGAGTTTGCATCTTGAATCACAACATGGAGACAATGTGTTGCAATATTGCATTGCACCAGCACAATATCTTTATATACAGATGCCATGGAGTCAATCTGTGAGTCTTTATCCTGACACTGTGTCAGAGAACCCTAAATAAATCCATGTCTCTTTAGTTGTCTTGTGACAACTTCCACATGGTTTCCCAGTGGATCAGGACGTCCTGCACATTTCAGGACACAATGTAATGGGAAAGCTTCACTCTGGCTGGGAGGGCAGCACATGGACTTCCCAGAAGCTAGTCAGGGTCACTTGGATTTGTTGGTTAAAAAGTATTTTTGAAGAATCTGAAGCACCAACAGCAGCGAGTGAGGTGTACGAGCAAGACCACTCACCCTTATGCCATCTGCAGCAGAAGAACAGCAACAGGAGGAGCAGGAGAAAACTTAAGCCTCCGGTGATCAAGAGTCCAAGGAGAAGGACAAGAGGTGAATTCATTTCATTTCCTGTTCCTGACACATAAAAGGAAATAAGTTGTCTGAGTATTTTATAAAGAAATAACTATAATGGCAAATGTATATTTTTCAGAGAAGGTCTTGGTAGGTTTCAGGATTGTGCTGAACTCAGGCAGCAGTGCTAGGATAGCGTAAGTCAGTGGTTCTCAACCTTTCCAGACTACTGTACCCCTTTCAGGAGTCTGATTTCTCTTGCATGCCCCCAAGTTTCACCTCATTTAAAAATGACTTCCTTACAAAATCAGACATAGAAATACAAAAGTATCCCAGCACACTATTGTTTCCTTTCTCATTTTTACCATATAATTATAAAATAAATCAATTGGAATATAAATATTGTACTTACATTTCAGTGTATAGAGCACTATAAACAACTCATTGTCTGTCTGAAATTTTAGTGTGTACTGACTTTGCTAGTGCTTTTTATGTAGCCTGTTGTAAAACTAGGCAAATAGCTAGATGACTTGATGTACCCCCTGGAAAACATCTGCATACTCCCAGGGGTACACGTACCCCGGGTTGAGAACCACTGGCATAAGTGATGATTTCAGATAATGTCTCTCAGCACTTGCTACCTGGATGACTATGCAATTGTGGAGCCCTTGCTCCCACTACACCTTGAAAGATGTGCACTGAGTGACACAAGGGCTTCCGCAGAGCCCTGCCTCATTCACTGCATGCTTAGGAGACACAGGCAGTGGGATTCAGCTGGGAAAATAATTGATTTCTCAGTTTGTGGGTAAGAAAAAGCCGCCCACATTAGGACTTCAAGCCCAGTGGCGAAGGGACTCACTTGGAATGGCAGAGACCCAGGTTCATATCCCCACTTTGGAGCAGGTATTTGAACCCAGCAGTTCCCCCACCTGTCAAGTGCCCTAACCACCAGGCTATTCTGGGGTGGGGCTTTTAAACTCCCCCACTGAAGTTGTTGGACTCTGTATTGACGATTCATCGGAGCAGAGAATTGAACTCGTGTCACCCCACTTCCAGGTGAGTGCGAGAGTCATTCTCTCTCTTGCTCTCTGGCCCAGAGACCATACAAGTATTTAACACAAAGTGGAACAGCTTCAACAGAAGAGAGTGTCACCCCAGACTAGCCTGTAGCCTGGAAGTCAGGGCCTCGCCATGGAGAGGGGAGATCTGCATTCACATCTGTGGTCTAAAGCAAGGATTCAAGCTTGGGTCTCCCACGTCTCAAGTGAGTGCCCTAACCACTGGGCTAAAGACTATAAGGCAAGCAGTAGCAACTCCTCTTCCTCCAGCTGTTTTGTGAATCTAGACCAACTTGCCCCCCAGTTTTGTTTATTTGTTCTGGCCAAAACTATTCAGTGAATTAATGTCAAATTTGCAAATAGTTATTGGTCGACCCAAATGTCATTTTTGATTAATAAAACTATTTTTCCAAAGACGTTCACCCAGCTCTAAGTGGGTGTTCAGAACAATAAGTGCTTCATAGCACATGCTTGGAGAATCAGAGCTGTGTGTCATTCCCTGAGCACAGAACAAGATAGTCATACTCAAAAGTGTTTCACTGGGCAGCCAAGTTCACATGTGTAGTGTATCTTGGTTTATTCAGATGACTGCCAGAAAGTGCTAAAAATCATGCTGATCATTCTATGCATGCACAAAATGCAATTTCCAAGGGATTATAACTCCATAGAATTAAACCCAATGTTCACTGGAATGTTTAAAAGCATTTCTCCTCACTGAGCACTGTCTCCCTGCCAATTTCAGCTTTCTATCCCTAAGGGCTGGTCCACACTAAGCCCCCAGTTCGAACTAAGATACGCAACTTCAGCTAAGTGAATAACGCAGCTGAAGTCGAAGTATCTTAGTTCGAACTTAAAGGTACTTACCGCGGGTCCACACGCGGCAGGCAGGCTCCCCCATCGACTCCGCCTACTCCTCTCGTGGAGCAGGATTACCGGCATCGATGGCGAGCACTTCCGGGATCGATTTATCGCGTCTAGACAAGACGCGATAAATTGATCCCAGAAGATCGATTGCTTGCCGCCGAACCAGCGGGTAAGTATAGACGTACCCTAACTCTTTTGGCACCAGAGCTATTAAACATAGGCTGTAAAAAACCTTTCATCATAAAGAAAGTATATTTTTCTATATTCCAAAATTGCTGAACTATTTTTGCTCAGTCTTTCCAAAACAAGTAAACTTTCGTCAGACACCACAGCTTGAAAATTTCAACTTGATCAGTGAAAGTTTTGGAAAGTTATGAGAACTAAGAATAGAACTTTAACCTTAGCTGGCACAAGCACGCCTGCATTAATGAACGGCACACAGCAATACAGTACAGGAAGGGAGGAGGCGTTCGTGAGCAGTACTGTGCCTCAGAGGAGATTATTATTACACATTGTCTGGATTCCATATATTTACTTCCCATTGTTGTGTAACAGCCACAGGCTATTTATGATTTTTGCTTCTATGTTTTATTTTGGTTTTTACTTGTTACAAAAACAAAACTGATGCCTGGTTTACACTAGAGTTGGGTCAACGCAAGGCAGCTTACATCGACCTAACTATGTAAGTGTCTACACTCAAATTTCACTCCTGCCGATGTCACTACCCTGCTACACTGACTTAATAACTCCACCTCAATGAGAGGCATAGTGTCAAAGTCAATGTAATTAGGTCTATTCAGTGTCAATGTAGACATTGCTACTTACATCGACTGTTACTGGCTTTAAGGAGCCATCCCACAATGTTGCTCACTGACAGTACTATCGATACAAGTGCTCCTGGTGAAGATGCTCACCGCCAACACAAGGAGCAAAGTTTAGACATGCACAAGTGATTTTATTACTGCAGTGGCTGTATGCTGAAGTAAGTCACCTTGACTTAACTTTATAGCATAGACATGGCCTGAGAAGGAGAACCATTCAGCTACCCTTAGACTTAATTCACTTTTATCTAAAGATGAGCCTGAAACTAAACTATACATATGAATATCCCCAAATGTTGGGTGCTCTCCAAATAGTGGGCCAAACCAAAAACCCAAACCCAAACAACTTCAAATATTGGGGAAGTTGGGATCCGGATTAAAATTTTGCAGTCTGGACCTACATCCAGTTTTTATCAAAAGAAGATGAATTTGTCTTTTAAAGTTTAACATCCTCTTGGAATCATATCGAGCAGAAAAAGATTTACATTCAGTACTAATTACTTCGATTCAGTATTGGCACTGTGCAAAATGTTTGCAATGAAATTTGAAACCGCACAAAATTCAGCTATTTTGGGGTTTTGTTACAATCTGGAAACTCAGACTCGGGTCCTCAGAAGGTGCATATATCTTTCCAGAAAACCTAGGCGAAATTATGGCTTTGCTCTGAAATCATGCAAAATTCCACATGGCTCTGATGCAAAACCAAATGAAATGTGATGATTTTGAATTGATGTTTCATTTGAACACAACATTCAAGGTAAAAACTCAAGGAATGATAGGCTGTCTTGGACATGTGCAGTTTTCTCTGCAAAATATGAGGAGAGACCTCCTCAGAGCAGAAGGTGCTCGGGTCTGTGGTAGGCACAAGACAGTCTGGATTGACCATGGTCATTGTCTAGAATTGTTCTTTTGGCCAAAATTTGCCAGGTGCTATTGCTTTAGAGAAGAAAGGTCCCTGTTTCCTTCTCAATCATGATCTAGGATCACATATTCCTTACACCAGGGGTGCTCAGAGTTGGGCTGCAACTTGTTCCTGGTAAGCCCCTGGCTTACCAGGAACAAGTCGTGGCCCAAGTTTGAGAACCCCTGCCTTACACCATAGTAGGTCAAATTCCATGTGGCTCTTACACCACTGGTGATCAAGCCTCCTGTTCTCACATTTCGTTGGTCACTGTTTATCAGTAAACCATGACAATCTGTGTGGGTAATGGAGAGGAAAGGGACATTTAGGACCAATGTGTTAATGGATGTGGATAGAAGATCGTTTAGTGTTTGACCAGACCACTGACAGACTGGGATCATAGGGTATGTCTACACTGCAAGAGAAGGTTTGACCTGTAGCACAGATAGGCGTACCTATGCTACCTTTAATTTAACTAGTGTGGGTTACAATAATGGTGAGGACGTGGCAGCACAAACCCACCAAGGAGCCTGGGTACACATTCACGTTGCCAACCTGTGCCACCATGTGTACACTGTTGTTACCCCTGCTGGCTAGATTAAAGCTATCACAGGTATGCCTGCCCATGCTACAATCACACCTTCACTTGCAGGGTAGACAGACCCAAAGAAAAACATCTCTCCAACCGGAAGCAGTGGAAATCTTCCCAACCCATGAATTAGAAGAATGGGAGTTTGTATGGTTGCTCCTTTCCTCTGATGGGATTGTGGTAAAATACTGATCTCAGCCTGGGGGAGTCGATTGTTGGAACAGAATAAGGGTGTGGTTAGTCCCTGCCTGATGTTCACCTCTATGGTGATAGGACCTTGGGTGCAGTTAGCTGTGTGAGTAGATTCAGAAGCTACCTTGGTTAATCCTATGTTTAATATATGAAATTTCAGGCTACTTTGTTGGAGAAGAACACTCTAAAACAATGGAAAAAGACCTAGTAGTGTTCCCAGAAACACAGTGGGATGACCACAACCAAAGGGATACTGTAATACATGGGAATATACTATACAGGAAGAACAGATTTGGTTATGAAGGTGGGAGCAGTAGCCCTGTATCTAAAAGATTCCAGTAGAATCTAAAGAAATAGCATTTCTGAGGGGATAGAAGCATTCGGTAACACGTGCATGGCTACAAATCCCAAATGACTGCAATATTACAGGAATAGTGGATTATACTACTGGCCTTCTAACTATGTTAATGATAGCAATTGGCAGATCAACAAAGTAGATCAAGGAGGCCACAAACTCTATTGAAATAGTGACTATGGATAACTTCGGCAAACTGCATATCATGTAGGCAAATGACACGTTGAGACACAGTTTGCAGAAGCAATTTCTCAAGGCCACAAAACATTACTTCATGGAGTAGCTAGTTCTACAGCACACAAGAGGAGAGGCTATTCTCGCTCGAGTCTCAATTGACTCACCGGAGCTAGTTTCAGAAGTAGCGATAGTTGAACAACTGTGTAATATAATAATAGTCAAAACATAATTGAGTTCAACATCCATGTGGGAGGGGAAAATATCAAAAACTAGCCCTGTCACACTAAACTTTAGAAAGGGGGATTTAAAAAAAAAAAAAAAAAAGAGGATGCCAATTAGAAAGTAATTAAAGCTAAACGTGAAGAGTTTAAAATCCTTTGAATCAGCCCAGAAGCTAATGAAACAGAATATCAAATAAGAGGGGCATCCATACCAATAAATAAAACAAGGAAAATGGAAGTCAATAAAAAATGGTCAAGTGTCAAGGAATCAGTGAATATTCAAGCAGGAATGGTGTACTTCAAAAGTCCAATCCATGCGAAACCAGTCAAAAGGACCAGGAGCTAAAGCTGATACATTGTAAAGTAGAAATGAGGGGGGATTAAAAAGGAATATGATGAACAATTAGCCAAAGTCGTCAAAAGAAACTTCACCAAATTATGTAAATGTGTTTGGTGTATGAAGACTGAGAGAATCAGATACTAGCCTAAGGATATTGTAGGAAAGCTCAGACCTAGATTTTTAAAGTGTCCTCTGATTTTGGGCATTTCAGTTTTTGGGCTCCCTATTTGTGAGGGCTTAAACACTATTACCAACCCCAAGTATTCAAAATTCATGACTCAGGCCAGAAAAAAATAATGAAATTGGCTTAAAAATTATGAGATTTTAAAAAATAGTTTTGAAATCTTTATTTCCTTTCTGTCTTTTGAGCCTTTAGGATTCATCTCATATTCCCAACAACTCTGGGTGCTTAGAAATTTCTTTTTTTAAAGTAAAGCTGAGATTCTCACATGACTCCAGGAGCTGGAGCTTTCAGATAAGCACCAGATATCATGAGATTTGCAATAAAATCACGAGGGTTGGCAACACTGCTTAAGACCTAATTCTCAGAGGCACCTGAAATTGGAAATTGTGGGTACTCAGTACCCCTGATAGGCCCTAAGAATCCCCAGTTTGGGTACCCAAAATGAAGGCATCCAAAATTAGTGAAAACACTCTTGAAACTTTTGGCCTAGATGACTACTTTGCATCAGTCTTCCCCACAGTGTACATTGGGGAGATACCTATCCTGGCCCCACTGAAGTCAATGGGGACAGGATTTCACCTGCACTCTTTACGGGTAATAAAATAGAAGCACGGTCAAAGACTGAGCTGTCAAAAGAGGTGCTGGAACACATTGATAAGATAAAGAGGAAAAAAGTCATCAGGACTGGGTAGCGTTCATCCAAGAGTTCTAAAAGATCCTAAGAATGAAGTGGCTGAGCTGCTAAAAATCATATGATTAAAGCCAGCTAATTGTATCATTAAATGAGCTAGTGAGCATTGGAAATCTAAATATTTATTAATGTACTTATTAATAAATGCTAAATATTATTACTACCACAGAGGAACAGAAGCTAGCCAATTTTATATCTATTTTAAAAGATGCAATACAGATGATCCTGTAAATTACAGTTAAATGAGCCTTACTTCAGTTTCAGGTAAACTGATGGAATTGTTAACTATAGAATGTTATAAGACACCTAGATGAACGTCATTGGGTGAGCTGGTCCTATAAAAGGGGTTCAAGGTCCAACATTAGCCCTGTTCCAGTCCTGGTTCTCAATTCCTGGTCCCTGGTCCTGATCCCAGGACTAAGACATCCTGGGACTTGTAATCCAAAGGGACCATCAGAATAGTAGACTGGGGTGCATTGTATGCTGGGTAAAGGGGAAGGAATATAAAAGAACTTCTTTTGCTCTAGTAAGAGAGAGACCAGGGAAGAGTCAGGCTTTCTTGTGATTGTCTCTACCTGAAGGAAATAAGACCTGTTATTGGGTTTCTCGATAGGCCCAATAAGGGTTTAGGAAAAAATTGGGGGAGGCCCAGACAGACTTAGTAAAGCAACTTGAGAAAGTTTTGTTTTGGGCTAGAAAACTAAAGACTGGGGGAAACCAGGAGAGATCAACATCTGTTTATGAGTCTCCATCACAGGGTGCTGGAAATAACAAAGTTTGGTTTGTTTTTATCCCAGTTGGGAAGGATCTTTGGGGTTTGGCCAAAGGAGAACACTACCCAATGATTATGGGGAAACTGAGGCAACAGCTGCTCTATGATGAAATTACCTTTGATGCAATTAACATGATCTGATAGAGACCAAACAGTTTGGCATCTGGGAAGGAACATTTGCCTCTCAACTCTGCTAGAATTCTCCCAGGGCAACCGTAAAATAATATTTGGCATTATTTACTTGTACTTTCCAAAATCCTTTGTAAAGTCCTTCACAAGAGACTATTATGGCAATTAAGTAATGAAGGGCTGAGAGGCAAAGTTCTGTCATATATTGGAAACTGGTTAAAAAATAAAATAAACAAAGTGCAAGCACAACTCTTCAGTATGTGGTATAGATGGTTAATATTATTAATGGAAGTGTCCAACATATACTAGGCACACTCCAAACATTCAAGACAGATGGCATCTGCTTGGGTAGTGCCTGAAGGATCCACACCAGGACCGATGTTTATGTATTAATGATCTGGAGAAGGGAGTGAACTGTGAAGTGAGAGGCCAAATTAGCAGACGATACAAGATTTTAGTTTAGTCACGATGAGAGAAGACTGAAGAACTCAGAAAGATTTAGCTGATTGGGTAACGGTATAGTAGATGTGATTTAATGTACATGAGCACAAAATGATGCACATTGGAGAGAACTGCTTGTCACTGTTACCAACGGAGGGACAGACTTCCTCAGTGCTGTGTGTATTGTAAGTTACATATATACCACCATCTGCGTTTCCATGGTTGAAATAAGGTTCAGATACAGTCAATGTGATATGTCTGGTTTGCTGTGGTGCTTTGAAGGTGACGCTGTAGACTCTGCTGTCATTGAGCTGCAGGTTCTGAAGGAGCAGAGAAGCATTTTCAGGGAAAAATACAGTCCGGCCTTGGTATGCGAGATGTATAATTGGTATAATTATGTCCAGAGCAGCGGGTGGGAATCCCCTCAGCACTGACAGAGCAGTTAGTCACTGTGTAGATGGTGAGTGGATTAGGGGTGTTACGGAAATCCCACCGAATGGACAGTTGAGAGGGAAATGGTCCCTGGAGTCTATAGGAGACGGGCAGGAGGACAGAATGACCGACAGTTCCATTGACTGAATCCTGAGGAATGTCAATGAGAAGAGCGTGGGACAAACCCGCAGGAAACACACAGACAGAGATCAGCAAATCACCTGCATCTGACAGCAGAGAAAACTTCCCCCTTATAATAATTCATAGTGTCTGTAGGAAAACCATAACCTAATGCTATTGGTAAAGTTAGCTTCCCACAAAATATGCAATGTTACAAACTGCACCAAAACTGGGCACACTGAGGTAAACTCTGGCTGCATGTATCATGTTTGTAGCTCCAAGAACAGCGCTTTTCAGGGGTACACTGGGCTGGAAATTTGAACACAATGAAATCTTCATGTGAGGAGAAGGCAGTAACCTTGGTTCATGCTGAACAACAAATCTCCAGGGGTATACTCATATCCTGGAGACACCTGGGGCTGCTCCAACTTAAGTCGGTGGAAACTGTGTATGTGCATGTGAGGAGATGGTTGAGCCCCATGAAATCTCTCAGAATAAAGCTGTTTCCAGGGTTTCAATAAATGAACCCACAATGGACAGGCCACTACTATAATACCGAGAAATGTGGCTCCATCATTTTGGGAAATAGGCTTTCTTGGAATAACCCAAAGAGCTCTCAAGAATGTTTAGTTTTTACTCATTTAATAAAAAGAGTAAGGGCTGATGTGTTACTCTGTTGGCATCTGCACTGGGAGAAAGAGAGAGGGTGAAGTGCAGCTGACTCCTGCCTCTCAGAAATCCTTTAAGGACTTGGAGATGTAATAAATTGTACCAAGCTGGCCCTAAAGACCTTGCTTGGTTCAGAGACCCCTTGGTACACCCTGGAGACCCCACCGGGGAGATGGAGGAGGTTGCTTAGGACTAGGTTAGTGGCGGATGGGTCACTCCCTTCCAAAGACATCAAAAGAAAGAAAGGAGGGACTGGGCTAGGAGGTGCCGGGGAGAGGGAGAGGTGGCTTTTCCTTGAAAGTTCACGTTAATCAAACTTCATCGTCTCAGTGAAGGTGCGTGTGACAGACCTCTGCCTACTGCCGTGAACCCAGCCCACAGTGTGTGAGCTCTGAACCAACAAAAATCAGTGGGGTTCAAACAGCGTTCATACTAATCTACTGTGAAATAAGGTAAGGTAGGTTGTAATAGTTAACAGCAAATGAACCCATTCAGAAAAGATACCTGTACAATAAAACCTTATCATATGCTGCACCTTGTATACTCACTGTGCCCCCAAGGCTTAACTGATTAATATAATCAAACCATTACAGGCTATTCAATTAAATCAAATACAAACAGAAAACCTTTCTGGACAGTACCAACCAGTTCCCTTTTCCTCACATGATGTGAAACTATGTAAGTGCTGATCACAATTTAGAAACGATGCAGAGCCTATTCATCAAGTTCAAGTTAGGATATTTTCAGATCTCTCCCGTACTTACCGAGGAACAGCAGGATAGACCAGCAGCTCCTGTGTGACTTCATGTCTCTTCAGAATCAGTATATGTGGCTGCAGCAGAGATAGTGCAGGAGGAGAGCCCCTCATTACTGACCTCATAGTCCAAGTGAACGTCTGAAATATCATCTCAGCCAGGAAGGAAGTTACTGATGCTCTCAGGGTCTCTACAACAGGCAGAGGGCTTTATTTATAAATGTAAAAGATTCAGCTTTTTGCCCCCATCACTTGAAACAGGTATGCAAAATTGTAGAAGTTTTGAAATAGAATCTAGCTACTAAATCTAGCTACTAAAGTTAGTACTTACTAAAGTAAGGGATGAACCTCATTGTGAGCCAAATTCTGTTGTCAGATACACTGGTGTAAATCCACAGTAACTCCATTGAAGTCAATGGATTTACACTGGGGTAATAGAGCAGAATACGGCCCTTTGCTCATAATTCCACCCCCACTGGGCTCAAGCTCTGTATTGCACAGCTATCCCTGAGAGGAGATCAACCATAACACGTTCAAACCTTCTCTGAAGAGGCAGTGCTCTCTACCACAGGGACTCTTTCTTAAGCTGTGGCAGGGCATTTGTATTTAATAGATGCAACAGTAAAACAAAGTTTTAAACAGTCTTGAATAAAAATCACTTTCCCTCTCAACCTGGTTACACTTCTTTGGTACCCGTGATGTCATAATTCTATTTCCAGTTTTCATAGATTCTTGGAGGAACAACAAAGCAGATAAGACCAGGTCTTCTAATATACAAATTAAAAAAAAAAAAAAAAAGCAGGGAAAAAAAATCAGACCTTCTATAAAAAGAAGCACAAAACCCCATAAACACCATTTTCTCTTAGCTCAGATTTAAAAAAATTCCTAACACAGCAGCAATTGCAACTACGATTAAAAATTGCTACCTTGCCTCACAATGCAAATTTTAAAAAAATACCAGTAAGTTACATTTGAAGGCTCTGATTTAGGAAAGCATCCTTAGTAGCAGGAAAGTATTTAAGAACATGATTAACTGTTAGCATTGCGCTTACCTTCAAAAGAAGTTAATGGGACCTAAGTACATGATTAAAGCTTCAATTCTGCAAAAGTTTGCTCATGTGATTAACTTTACCCATTGTAAATAATCCCAACACTCCAACAGACTTACTTACAGTGCTCAAAATTAAGCAGCATGCAAGCAAGTTTTTGCAAGACTGGGACATAAGTGCTTTCTGGAATCATGGCCTAAAATAGGTTTTAGCTGGGGTTCCATTATAGAATGTATCACTTCCTAGATTTCAAAATAAATAGAGAAAGTACTTTAAAGAAAAGCATAGCTGGATCTCTCAAACTTAATTCAGGGGAAAGAGTGATGTAAGCAGAGTCAGGATGAGCTCTACCCTGACATCTGGTGGTGAATTGTGGCGATTTGTGGAAAAGAACGTCAGGGGCTGATCTTGTTTGCATAGGCACACCCACCCACCTGGCATGAGCCCACAGCATCCCAAAATGGTCACTTTGGCTTCTGTGAGATCCCCAGTTCCTCTGTTATTGGGGCAGGAAGAATAAAGTGTTGTTACCCTGATTATGTGAATCAAGGCCAGTGGAACTGTTTTATGACAGAGGAACTCACCATCAACTAAGTAGCACTCACTAGACAAGGGACATGGGTTCCAAAACCCAGTCAATTGAGAAAGGCTGGGGTAGGTATTTGTAGCTGATGGCTTGCCTGTGCTTGAAACACCAATTGCATCCCACCTCTCTCCACTGTTGAATAACAGAGCTAATTTTGATTCCATTATGAGTCAGTTACAGGCTGCTATGCTGAATTCATTTTGGGCCAATGGTGCACCAGCATTGGGGCTCCCCTACTAGAAGCTGAAATTGCTAAGCAGCTAAAATTACTAAGATCACTGAGTGCTGTGTTAACTAGTGGGGGAGCCTGAAGATATATTGCTAAGTGACTGGCAGAGCTGAGCAGTTTGTGGGGCAGTTGGAGTGGCCCATGGGACAATGAATGGAGTGAGGCGGAGCGGAGCAGTTTGTGGGGTGGCTGGAGCGGCTCATGGGACGGCTGGTGGAGTGGAGCGGCTCGTGGTGAAGGCTGCAGAAGAACCCCATGGAGAGGTGGGGCAGTTGGCCTCAGACCATGTAAGGTGCCCCTTAACACCCTGTGTGCCCCTCCCCCCCCCCATTTCCACCCAGGCTGGAGGGGTAAGACGCTGCAGATAAACTTTTGAAGTCTGGGGCTGCACTGACCAGGGATAGAGACTTTTGGGGTGTTGGACTTTTGGGACTTTGGGGTGATCTTTTGGGTTGTTGGACTTAAGACCCTGAGGGGAAAAGGACACTGCCAAACTTACTTTGGGGTGGGTCTTTTGCTCATGGTCTGTGTTATGAATCCTGTTTGTGGTGTTTCCCCAACATAATGCCGCATTGTTTCCCTCCTTTATTAAAAGGATTTGCTACATGCAGACTCCGTGCTTGCAAGAGGGGAAGTATTGCCTCTTAGAGGCGCCCAGGGGGTGGTATGTAATTGTCCCAGGTCACTGGGTGGGTGCTCGAGATGGTTTTGCATTGCATTATTGAAACGGAACCCATAGATACTGAACCCGGCCCTTGTTGCTGCCAACTCAGACGGTCCAAAGGGTTACACTACATAAGACCACTAATTAATCAGAAAACTTGGGGGAAAGTGGATGTGTGGGTGTGGGGGAATAGGGAGGAAGTGGGGAGAATATACCTAACTAGTCTTTAATTGTTTAAATAACTGTTCAGGAAGGATAGGCAAGGTAGAAAAGGTGGGGGAGTTGCATTGTATATAAGAGAGCAATATGACTGCTCAGATCTCCAGTATGAAACTGCAGAAAAACCCGAGAGTCCAGGGCCACCCGGGGGGGAGGGGGCAAGTGGGGCAATTTGCCCCAGGCCCCGCAGGGGCCCCCATGAGAATGTCGGAGGCTCCCCCCTGCCTCCGCCTTCACCTTCCCCCAGCGCCTCAGCGCACTGCATCCAGGAGCAGCCCCGGACAGCACTTCAGCGGCGTGGCTCGGGCGGGGCCTGACGTCCTCCCGCTCGGAGCCGCGTAGTAAGGGGGTGGGGCTGCGAGCTCCAGCGAGCCAAGCGGCAGGAGCTCCTGGACGCGGCTCGCTGAGGCTCTGGGAGAGGGGGAGGCGGGGGTAAGCGGCATGGTAAGCCCCTCTGAGCCGGGCACCCCCCCAGCTCTGACCCCCAGCTCTGAGCCCAGCCCCTCTGAGCTGGGCACCCCCCCGACCCCATCCCCCGCCGCCCTGACCCCCAGCTCTGAGCCCAGCTCCTCTGAACTGGACACCCCCCAACTCCATCCCCCCACAGCCCTGACCCCCAGCTCCGAGCCCAGCCCCTCTGAACAAGACATGCCCCCGACCCCATCCCCCCACAGCCCTGACCCCCAGCTCCGAGCCCAGCCCCTCTGAACCGGACACTCCCCCAACTCCATCCCCCGCCGCCCTGACCCCCAGCTCCGAGCCCAGCCCCTCTGAACCAGGCACCCCCCCCGACCCCATCCCCTGGCGCCTTGACCCCCAGCTCCGAGCCCAGCCCCTCTGAACAGGACATGCCCCCGACCCCATCCCCCCACAGCCCTGACCCCCAACTCCGAGCCCAGCCCCTCTGAGCCGGGCACCCCCTGACCCAGAGCCCAGCTCCCCACCCAGCCCTGGGCTACAGTAGCACCACCCCCAGGCAGCGACAGCCCATTGGCACCAACCATCACCATCACCCAGCGACAGCCCATTATGTAATTGCAAATGTATACATACCATTAAAGCATTTAATGTTTTTAAATAATGTATTTTGTGTATTTTCAAATGATTAAAAATTAATTTTTGAATGTATTTCACTGGTTATTTTTTACATTTCCAAATACATGTTACTATAGTATTGCAACTTTTTTTTATGGAAGAGGCCCCCGAAATTGCTTTGCCCCAGGCCCCCTGAATCCTCTGCGCGGCCCTGCGAGAGTCTCTGGATTAAGTTTAGAAGTGTGAGCAACAAGGGTGATGTCATGGTGGGAATCTGCTATAGACCACCAGACCAAGGGGATGAGGTGGACGAGGCTTTCTTCAGGCAACTAACAGAAGTTACTAGATCATAGGCCCTGGTTCTCATGGGGGACTTTAATCACCCCAATATCTGCTGGGAGAGCAATACAGCAGTGCCCAGACAATCCAGGAAGATTTTGGAAAGTGTAGGGGACAATTTCCTGGTGCAAGTGCTGGAGGAACCAACTAGGGGCAGAGCTCTTCTTGACCTGCTGCTCACAAACAGGGAAGAATTAGTAGGGGAAGAAAAAGTGGATGGGAACCTGGGAGGCAGTGACCATGAGTTGGTCGAGTTCAAGATCCTGACACAAGGAAGAAAGGAGAGCAGCAGAATACGGACCCTGGACTTCAGAAAAGCAGACTTTGACTCCCTCAGGGAACTGATGGGCAGGATCCCCAGGGAGAACAACATGAGGGGGAAAGGAGTCCAGGAGAGCTGGCTGTATTTTAAAGAATCCTTATTGAGGTTGCAGGAACAAACCATCCCGATGTGTAGAAAGAATAGTAAATATGGCAGGCGACCAGCTTGGCTTAACAGTGAAATCCTTGCTAATCTTAAACACAAACAAGAAACTTACAAGAAGTGGAAGATTGGACAAATGACCGGGGAGGAGTATAAAAATATTGCTCAGGCATGCAGGAGTGAAATCAGGAAGGTCAAATCACACTTGGAGTTGCAGCTAGCAAGGGATGTTAAGAGTAACAAGAAGGGTTTCTTCAGGTATGTCAGCAACAAGAAGGTCAAAGAAAGTGTGGGCCCCTTACTGAATGAGGGAGGCAACCTAGTGACAGAGATGTGGAAAAAGCTAATGTACTCCATGCTTGTTTTGCCTCTGTCTTCACGAACAAGGTGAGCTCCCAGACTACTACACTGGGCAGCACAATATGGGGAAGGAAGTGACCAGCCCTCTGTGGAGAAAGAAGTGGCTCAGGACTATTTAGAAAAGCTGGACAAGCACCTGGGTTTTCACTAGGAAGGTGGTGAAGCACTGGAATGGGTTACCTAGGGAGGTGGTGGAATCTCCTTTCTTAGAGGTTTATAAGGTCAGGCTTGACAAAGCCCTGGCTGGGATGATTTAGTTGGGAATTGGTCCTGCTTAGAGCAGGGGGTTGGACTAGATGACCTCCTGACGTCCCTTCCAAACCTGATATTCTATGATTCTATGAATTGAAGTATGCTTATACAGATGGGAAAATATTTAATTTAGCTCTTAATTTTCTGGGCCTAGTACATATTTACAAATCTCTCATGGTTTAGCAGAGACAGCTCCATGCTACATTGAGCACAAGGATTACCTAACCTAACATTAATCCATGTTATACTAAACCCATATAACCTGTTGGAGTCCACATCTCCAGCAGTTACTCAGTTTTACACAAACAGAATTAGCAGCCACCAAAAATTAAATATCCTGATCTCCATGTGTCTGGAAGGATGGAGCACAACAGTATTTAGACCCACATCTCAGAACACATCCTTTACAGTACCTATGTGAGTCCTTCTGTATTCTGGTATATTAGCCAATATAGCTACTTCAAGAATTCTGTTCCTAGGAGAAACACAAGTAGTTAATTTCAGGCATGTGTCATAGTTGATGACTTACTAACAAAGAGTCAAATCGTCACAAAAAATTGAATGAATGTATTTTGCCTAATGCCAATAATCCATCCAACCATTTTGAAAAGAAAATATCCATGTTATCGTTTTGTTTTGTTTCTGTAACACCAGTTCAAAAGAAATTATTCTCTCTCAAGTTTTTCTTGGGTATCTCCCCTCCGAGTTCCTTGAGATGTGTCACACTTCATCAAAAAGCCAAAACATGGTTCATAACTAGGCATGGTAACTAGTAACAGGATCTATTACTCAAGTGTCCTTCTCCATATCCATGATGAAAAAATCCCTTCAATTTTCCTCTTAATTCCACACAAAAAGATTCTGATTATTGTTCAATTTTTTATTCTGATGGAAAATTCCCAACCAGCTCTACTGAAAATCAAAATATTTTCCATTTTCATTTTTCTAACAACCTTTTTTTTTTCTGAGAAAGGCAGACACTTTTTGGTGAAAAATTGAATTGTTCCAAAACTGTCCAAAAAACTTTTAATAGAAAATTTTCAATTAACCCTATCATGAAGTCCAGTCAACTTCCCACTCTTGGTGAGGTGTTAACTTCAGTGTTTCTCTTATCCCAAATAAATATTGAGAAGGCACTATAATAAACAGTCAAACACCAGGTTTCTAAGAATTTCTACCAGTCCTGCTTCCAATAAATACAGTAAGAATATATAAATATGAGAGTACATTTGGAATAGGATAACAAATATTCTATCCATCCATCCACCTATCTAACTAACAGTCAAGGCATATCCTCATCCACATGGAGCTGAAACCCTGTTTGTAATTTTCCTTAGCCATTGGTGTCTATAATTGGTAATGTCAGATGACATGAAACCGGTACAAAAGAGAAAGAGACGTCATTTCTAAATAGAGCTGCCCAGGATTAATTAACCCATGCACAGATCCTTCTTATTGTCCCAAGAGGAACCTCCATATCACCAAAAAGGGACATAGGGAACACAACAATTTAAATATAATTCAGTGTACTGAATATTAAAGACAGTAAATATTTCCTGTGGAATTCTGTATATATGAGACAACCCTCTGTAGACAACATGTTTGCCCCCTCACTCAGACACACGGCCCTTCAAGAGCTCATGCTAACCACAATGATAACTCTGTTTTAGCTAAAGCAACTCCAGCTTTCTGCTTCACCGGTCTTGAGACTGAGAAAAGATGGGGCTTTCTCTTCTTGTGTTTTCACTGAGCTGTGACCACCAGGTGTTTGAAACAGAGAGAAAGCCCTCTTATCACCTAAACCAATCTTTATCACTACTGTGGCCAGTGGACATAGCTATGAGACAAGCCTGTTCTTTTACACAATGCATTTGTATTACATCGTGCTGGGGCCCACAGAGACGTATTCTATTATCAAACACAAACCTATATTATTATTGCAGTAATCGATTCAAGTCCAGTTCTGTTCTTACATACTCTGGAGTAATTCCATTGACTTCCATGGCATTCCTCCAGAGTACTGAGAGCAGAATATAACCCTAAACCTCCAAATATCCCACCAGGCATAGCGAAGCCAAATGTTAGCCATCATTTAGTAGTTGTGGAAGAATGGGTTTTATCCCCACCTCTAGTTCACACCTAGGTTGTGTCTGCATTTGAGTTTTTGTCTTACCCATAATTATTCCAAACAGCTGCAGACTGACTGGTGGTGGCAATGGCAGAGGGGTGGATGGTTTGGAGACAGCACATGCATTTTTTACCAATTGTGTCATCTAGACCTGCTCAGGGAAGGTGGTAGAAATGCCTGCTTATTGTTGATGCTGTAGCGTCCACAGTTGGTACCAGTGGTGGGGCTGCACTCACTGGGCATTACAAGTAATGTACTGTAGTAGACAAGGCTCTGATGAAGAGGCGTGTGAAGGGAGGATAATGGATAGTCTCTCCCTCAGAACATATTACATTTGTAATATTGCTATGCAATAAATAGCACTGAGGATAACAAAGGGATTAACTCTGAGCTATCATAGTTAAGAGTTTCAGAACTCATGTTCTGTCACATTTTCCTGTCTCATTCCCTGCCGAGGCCAGCGAGTTGGATGTCAGCTAGGGCTTTGTGGAAAATACATGCAACAATCTGTGAAACTTCATGAAAATAGTCACAATTTCATTCTGGGCCATATTGCCTCATACTATAAATTGACACTTGGTTGAGCTTTCTTTCCCAGCAAGGGACTAGGCCAGTGAAATAGGGCTGCTTTCAGTGAGCAATGGGGAGAATGGAAATGGGACTTCCATTTCTCCCTCAATTCCTCTCATTCTGATCTAATCACTTGGAATAGAGTTAACATCCACCATCCATCCCTGAAATTTGTACCTTGTGCCTTTAAAACACCCTCACATTTCTGTATGTAATTACAGTTGTACAAAGCAGTAAATTCAGCTACACAGATACAACTTCTGGCGCAGCAGCCTGAAGTTGACTAACATGCAGAGAGCAGTTCAAAGCATCAGCAGCAAATATGTTGTGGTAGTAAAAGATGCCAAAAATTCAGCCCACACACAAGTAGCAGCTAGTAGACAGAGCAAATGTGATAATGGGTCGGCTCTTCAGAATAGAATGCGGGTATATGTGCATGAAATCAGCTCAAGCAGAGCATTTACACTGACTTTCTTGCTCTTATTTTTTTATTCTCTCTTTTAAAGTAAAGAAACATATTTGTTGACTAACCTTAATATTTTCTGAAGCAAATATTCTCTCCACTCTGAAGTGTCTGCTTAGTGCACTAGGTGCAAAGCTGGTCAAATCCTTAAACAGGAAGTCATAAAAACCAAACACACTGATTAGCAAATTGCTTTGCCTAGTTCAGTTCAATGTGATTTGTGAGGTCCTGTTATCCACCACTTGCAAATATTTAGTCAACTGCTGGGAATTTCTGATAACACTTGCAGGTGCCAGGAGTTTCCCAATATTTAGTCTCCATGATTATTAATCCAAAAACCGGTTACAGAAGTTCAGAGGAGTAGTCATGTTAGTCTGTATCCAGAAAAAGAATGAGGAGTCCGGTAGCACCTTAAAGACTAACAGATTTATTTGGGCATAAGCTTCTGTGGGTAAAAAACTCCACTTCTTCAGATGCATGGACTGAAAATTACAGACACAGGCATAAATATACTGGTACATGAAGAGAAGGGAGTTACCTTATAAGTGGAGAACCAGTGCTGACAAGGCCAATTCAGTCAGGGTGGATGTGGTCCACTCCCAATAACTGATGAGGAGGTGTCAATACCAAAAGAGGGAAAATTACATTTGTAGTGAGCCAGCCACTCCCAGTCCCTATTCAAACCCAAATTAATGGTGTTAAGTTTGCAAATGAGTTGTAGCTCTGCAGTTTCTCTCTGAAGTCTGTTTTTGAAGTTTTTTTGTTGAAGGATGGCTACTTTTAAATCTGTTATTGAATGTCCAGGGAGATTGAAATGTTCTCCTACTGGCTTTTGTATGTTTTGTCTGATTTGTGTCCATTTATTCTTTCACATAGAGACTGTCTGGTTTGGGCAATATACATGGCAGAGGGGCATTGCTAGCGCATTATGACATATATCACATTAGTAGATGTGCAGGTGAATGAGCCCCTGATAGTGTGGCTGATGAGGTTGGGTCCTCTGATAGTGTCGCTAGAGTAGATATGGGGACAAAATAGGCAACAGTGTGGTGTGGTGTGCCTGGAGCCTGTACCCCTCACCCCCTCCCATGACCCAACCACCTGCCCCAGCCCTGATCCCACCCCAGAGTCCACACCCCCAGCCGGAGCCCTCACCCCCTCTTGCATCCCAACCCACTGCCTCAAACCGGAGCCCCCTCCCGCACCCTGACCTCCTAATTTCTGGCCCCATCCCATAGCTCGCCCCCCTCATCCCTTCCTGCACCCCAACCTCCTGAGCCAGCCTAGTGAAAATGAGCAAGTGATTGAGGGTCGGGAGAGTGATTGACAGAGGGAGGGGATGGAGTGAGGAGGTACAGAGACTCAGAAAAGGGGCAGGGAGGAACCTCGGAGGAGGGGCAGAGCAGGGCAGGGCAAGGGTGTTTGGTTCTATTCACGTAGAAAGTTGGCAATCCTAAAAGGTAGTAATTCATGTTGTTGCAGCACATGAGAAGAGAATTGTATGTTTGTGTTTAAAGCTATGTTCTACACAGTTGCATTGTATTCCATTAGTGTGCAACTGAAATGTAATTTCATCAATGGTCACATTATACTTGTGTTTGCTAAGAATGGAATGTCTGATAGATTGTTTTATGTCTAGAAAGCAGCAGCCTCCTTGCCAATTTGTCCCTTTTCTTCCTTCAATATTATGTCCACAATTTAGAAATGAAAATAAAATTATACTTCCCCTAAAGTATTGAGCATCTGGTTTAGATCTGTGCTTAAATAAATCTAAACAGGTAACTCTTTATTATTATTATTTTGGATTACAGTAACATGTAGATCCCCAACCATGGATAAGGGCCCCATTGTGCTAGGCCTTGTGCAAAGCGACAGTCCCTGCCCTAAAAAACTTACAATCTAAGTATAAAAACACTTGAGTATTAGTTGTTCTCTCTGTGCAATTTATACCCAGTGTTAACAAATGCACTAAACCTGTGGGTGGAATTTTGGACCAAAATTGTTTGATTCACTTTTCGAACTTGCATTATCTGTTTATTTATGATTTTAAAAGGGCAGACTTTGGAAAATTAAGGGGATTAGCTAAAAATTTCAGCTAGACTGAAGAGTGCAAGGACTTAAATATAGAGGAGGTTTGAAATGTCATCAGGTCAACTACCTAAAAGCTATCAAATGTGCATCCCAAGTCAGAAAGCCTGTAGGGAATGAAAAAAGGAGGTGATCAGCAAAGAAAACTACATTGTGAAGGTTAGAAAATGTAGGAATAAATGAGAATTGCTAAAAATCAAGCTGAATTTGCTCTTGTCAAGGAAATTAAAATAAATCTGAAGAGGTGTTTTAGTTATATAAATGAAAAGAGATAAGGAACAATGAGGTTGGGCCACTATGCAGTGTGGCTGGGAAGGAGATGAAAAATAATCTAAATACACCTCTACCCCGATATAACGCTGTCCTCGGGAGCTAGAAAATCTTACCGCGTTATAGGTGAAACTTGCTTTGATCTGTCAGAGTGCGCAGCCCCGCCCCCCCAGAGCACTGCTTTACCGCGTTATATCCGAATTCATGTTATATTGGGTCGCGTTATATCGGGGTAGAGGTGTATAATCCAAAAACTAAATGAATATTTTGCCTTGGTATTCAATTAGGATAATAATATAGAACATGTGCATGAAGGCAGTATGGCTGATGGAAATGCGTGTTTAGAAATGGAAATTACCACATCTGAGGTAGAAGAAAAACGTACAGAGCTTAATATGCTCAAAAATTGGGCTAGCTAACTTCCATCCCAGAATACTGAAAGAACTGGCAGATTGCTAGTTTGGTAGCAAGAATTTTTAATAAATCTATTTGGGGGTTGTACCATATGACTAGAGAATAGCTAGTGTCCTACCTATATTTAAGAAGGGGGGGGGAAAGAAATCCGGACAATTACAGACAATTACAGACAATTAAATAAACCTCAGAAGTATGCAAGGCTATAGAACACAAGTTGGAAATGACAGAGGAGGAGATATCTAGGTGTGTGAGTTGATCACAGGATGACTATGAGTCACCAATGTGATGCAGCTGTGAAAAAGGCAAATGTGATCCTAGGATGTATGAGGTGAGGCATTCCAGTAGAGACAGAAGTTTTAATGCCACTGTACAAGGCACTGGTAAGACCTCATTTGGAATACTGTGTACAGTTCCGGTCACTCATGTCCAAGGAAGATGAATTTAAACTGGAACAGGTGCAGAGACGAGCTACTAGGAGGATGATCAGGAGACTGGAGGGCAAATCTTATGAGAGGAGACTAGAAGAGCTTGGATTGTTTAGTCTAGCAACAAGAAGGCAGAGGGGGATAAAATCCCTTTGTATAAATGCATTAGGAGGGTAAATACTAGGGAGAGTGAAGAGCTATTTAAGCTAAAGGACAGTGCTGGCTCAAGAACAAATGGATATAAAATAGCCATGAAAAAATTCAGGTTGGAAATTAGAAAAAGGTTTCTAACCATCAGAAGGGTGAAGTTCTGGAACAGCCTTCCACTAGGAGTTGTGAGACCAAACAATTTAATTAGTTTGGAGAGAGAGCTGGACAAATTTTTGAGTGCAGTTGTATAACAGGGTTGTATGTGATGGTAGGGCTCAGCCGTCCTGAGGGTCTGTTTGGTTATATATTGTTGTTCCTAAAGTTCATGCTTCAGGGTTTGAGCCAGCATTGGCAAGGGTCAGGAAGGGACTCCCTAATGTATTCTCAGAGGATTTTTTAAATCTCCTTCCTCTGAAGCATCAGGGATGGTCACAGCTGGAGATGGGACATTGGACAGGGAAGTTCAGGGCTCTGAGGTGGCACCGAGCATTCTCTCTCTCAGATTCTTGGCTGGCTGGTTGATGACCATGTGCTCTAACTGATCACCATATGTGTGGGGTGGAGAAGGAATTTTTCCCTGGGTCAGATTGGCAGTGAGTTTGAGGGGTTTTAGCTTTCTTCTGCAGCATGTGGGTGCAAGTCGCTTGCCAGGATTATCTGTATGTACTTCACTTAATCATTCCCTGTCATTGTGGGGGCTGGTTGCATGCTCTTAAAGGGGTTAGCAATGACTATGGTCATAAGAACATAAGAACATAAGAACATAAGAAAGGCCGTACTGGGTCAGACCAAAGGTCCATCTAGCCCAGTATCTGTCTACCGACAGTGGCCAATGCCAGGTGCCCCAGAGGGAGTGAACCTAACAGGCAATGATCAAGTGATCTCTCTCCTGCCATCCATCTCCATCCTCTGACGAACAGAGGCTAGGGACACCATTCTTACCCATCCTGGCTAATAGCCATTTATGGACTTAGCCACCATGAATTTATCCAGTCCCCTTTTAAACATTGTTATAGTCCTAGCCTTCACAACCTCCTCAGGTAAGGAGTTCCACAAGTTGACTGTGCGCTGCGTGAAGAAGAACTTCCTTTTATTTGTTTTAAACCTGCTGCCTATTAATTTCTTTTGCTGACCCCTAGTTCTTGTATTATGGGAATAAGTAAATAACTTTTCCTTATCCACTTTCTCAACATCACTCATGATTTTATATACCTCTATCATGTCCCCCCTTAGTCTTCTCTTTTCCAAACTGAAGAGTCCTAGCCTCTTTAATCTTTCCTCATATGGGACCCTCTCTAAACCCTTAATCATTTTAGTTGCTCTTTTCTGAACCTTTTCTAGTGCTAGAATATCTTTTTTGAGGTGAGGAGACCACATCTGTACACAGTATTCGAGATGTGGGCGAACCATGGATTTATATAAGGGCAATAATATATTCTCAGTCTTATTCTCTATCCCCTTTTTAATGATTCCTAACATCCTGTTTGCTTTTTTGACCGCCTCTGCACACTGCGTGGACATCTTTAGAGAACTATCCACGATGACGCCAAGATCTTTTTCCTGACTCGTTGTAGCTAAGGGTATGTCTACACTACAGGATTAATCCGAATTTATATAATTCGAATTTAGGAAACCGATTTTATAAATTCGAATGTATTCGGCCACACTAGGCACCATTAATTCGGTGGTGTGCGTCCAAGCTACCGTAGTAGCATCGATTTCCAGAGCGTTGCATTGTGGGTAGCCAATAACATCTAATTGCCAATAACATCGAATTGCGGCCACACTAACCTTAATTCGGATTAACAATACCGATTTTGACGCTACTCCTCTCGTCGAGGAGGAGTACAGAAATCGAATTAAAGGGCTCTTTAATTCGAATTAACTGGCTTTGTTGTGTGGACGGGTCAAGCGTTAATTCGAATTAAAGCAGCTAAATCCGAATTAAAGTCGTAGTGTAGACCAGGCCTAAATTAGCCCCCATCATGTTGTATGTATAGTTGGGGTTATTTTTTCCAATGTGCATTACTTTACATTTATCCACATTAAATTTCATTTGCCATTTTGTTGCCCAATCACTTAGTTTTGTGAGATCTTTTTGAAGTTCTTCACAATCTGCTTTGGTCTTAACTATCTTGAGTAGTTTAGTATCATCTACAAACTTTGCCACCTCACTGTTTACCCCTTTCTCCAGATCATTTATGAATAAATTGAATAGGATAGGTCCTAGGACTGACCCTTGGGGAACACCACTAGTTACCCCTCTCCATTCTGAGAATTTACCATTAATTCCTACCCTTTGTTCCCTGTCCTTTAACCAGTTCTCAATCCATGAAAGGACCTTCCCTTTTATCCCATGACAGCTTAATTTACGTAAGAGCCTTTGGTGAGGGACCTTGTCAAAGGCTTTCTGGAAATCTAAGTACACTATGTCCACTGGATCCCCCTTGTCCACATGTTTGTTGACCCCTTCAAAGAACTCTAATAGATTAGTAAGACACGATTTCCCTTTACAGAAACCATGTTGACTATTGCTCAAGAGTTTATGTTTTTCTATGTGTCTGACAATTTTGTTCTTTACTATTGTTTCAACTAATTTGCCCGGTACCGACGTTAGACTTACCGGTCTGTAATTGCCGGGATCACCCCTAGAGCCCTTTTTAAATATTGGCGTTACATTAGCTAACTTCCAGTCATTGGGTACCGAAGCCGATTTAAAGGACAGGTTACAAACCTTAGTTAATAGTTCCGCAACTTCACATTTGAGTTCTTTCAGAACTCTTGGGTGAATGCCATCTGGTCCCGGTGACTTGTTAATGTTGAGTTTATCAATTAATTCCAAAACCTCCTCTAGTGATACTTCAATCTGTGACAGTTCCTCAGATTTGTCACCTACAAAAGCCAGCTCAGGTTTGGGAATCTCCCTAACATCCTCAGCCGTGAAGACTGAAGCAAAGAATCCATTTAGTTTCTCCGCAATGACTTTATCATCTTTAAGCGCTCCTTTTGTATTTTCATCGTCAAGGGGCCCCACTGGTTGTTTAGCAGGCTTCCTGCTTCTGATGTACTTAAAAAACATTTTGTTATTACCTTTGGAGTTTTTGGCTAGCCGTTCTTCAAACTCCTCTTTGGCTTTTCTTATTACACTCCTGCACTTAAGTTGGCAGTGTTTGTGCTCCTTTCTATTTGCCTCACTAGGATTTGACTTCCACTTTTTAAAGGAAGTCTTTTTATCTCTCACTGCTTCTTTTACATGGTTGTTAAGCCACGGTGGCTCTTTTTTAGTTCTTTTACTGTTTTTCTTAATTTGGGGTATACATTGAAGTTGAGCCTCTATTATGGTGTCTTTAAAAAGGGCCCACGCAACTTGCAGGGATTTCACTTTAGTCACTGAACCTTTTAACTTTTGTCTAACTAACCCCCTCATTTTTGTATAGTTCCCTCTTTTGAAATTAAAGGCCACAGTGTTGGGCAGTTGAGGTGTTCTTCCCACCACAGGGATGTTGAATGCTATTGTATTATGGTCACTATTTCCAAGCGGTCCCGCTATAGTTACCTCTTGGACCAGCTCCTGCGCTCCACTCAGGATTAAATCTAGAGTCGCCTCTCCCCTTGTGGGTTCCCGTACCAGCTGCTCCATGAAGCAGTCATTTAAAGTATCGAGAAATTTTATCTCTGCATTTCGTCCTGAAGTGAAATGTTCCCAGTCAATATGGGGATAATTGAAATCCCCCACTATTATTGGGTTCTTAATTTTGATAGCCTCTCTAATTTCCCTTAGCATTTCATCATCACTATTACTGTCCTGGTCAGGTGGTCGATAATAGATCCCTAATGTTATATTTTTACTAGAGCATGAAATTTCTATCCATAGAGACTCTATGGAACCTGTGGATTCGCTTAAGATTTTTACTTCATTTGAATCTACACTTTCTTTAACATATAGTGCCACTCCTCCCCCTGCACAGCCTGTTCTGTCCTTCCGATATATTTTGTACCCCGGAATGATTGTGTCCCATTGATTGCTCTCAGTCCACCAGGTTTCTGTGATGCCTATTATATCTATATCCTCCTTTATCACAAGGCACTCTAGTTCACCCATCTTATTATTTAGACTTCTGGCATTTGTGTACAAGCACTTTAAAAACTTGTCCCTGTTTATTAGCCTGCCTTTTTCTGATGTGCCAGATTCTTTTTTATGTGGCTGTTTATCATCTGATCCGGCCCTTACATTATACTTTTCAGTCCTCTGCTCCTGACTATAACCTGGAGATTCTCTATCATCAGACTCTCCCCTAAGAGAAGTCTGTGTCCGATCCACACGCTCCTCTGCAGCAGTCGGCTTTCCCCCATCTCCTAGTTTAAAAACTGCTCTACAACCTTTTTAATGTTTAGTGCCAGCAGTCTGGTTCCACTTTGGTTTAGGTGGAGCCCATCTCTCCTGTATAGGCTCCTCCCATCCCAGAAGTTTCCCCAGTTCCTAATGAACGTGAACCCCTCCTCTCTACACCATCGTCTCATCCACGCATTGAGACTCTGAAGCTCTGCCTGCCTACCTGGCCCTGCGCGTGGAACTGGGAGCATTTCTGAAAATGCCACCATAGAGGTCCTGGATTTCAGTCTCTTCCCTAGCAGCCTAAATTTGGCTTCCAGGACATCTCTCCTACCCTTCCCTATGTCATTGGTACCTACATGTACCACGACCACCGGCTCCTCCCCAGCACTACACATAAGTCTATCTAGATGCCTCGAGTCCCTCTGCACCATGAGAACTCAGGGTCGCATCAGACCTCCCCGTTGTTGTTATAGCACCTACTTGTCTCTTGCTTACACAAGGTGCAGTCCACCCCCACTCCTCTTGGACTCAGTGCTGTTGAACACCCAAATACCTACAGCAACGAAGACACCATTTCTATCTGCACCTGGCTAGAAGATTGTGCCCTGTTCTAGCAGACTGCCATGCATCTGACAGGTTTTGTTGGCAGCAACAAGAGTCAGGTTCAGCTAGCTGGTAGTTCCTTTAGCAATTATCAGACACCACCAGCTCAAGCCCCCCCTCCCTGAAACCTGGGAAAACTAAATACATCCCCTGGGCAGCCGCCATAGGCAATACTTCCCCAGTCGCAAGCACTGAGTCTGTGCATGAAGCAGGGAACATTATATTAGAAGGGGGAAAAGAGACACAGAATCACCTTGGGGGAAACTAGCAAAGAATAAACCACAAATATCTCTCTATATAACTACTAAGTAAAACTCCCCCCCTCCCCCCAGCGTCTTTGGTAATAGTCTTTAGAGTCAGTGTTCCACTTGTGGTGTGAACACCCAAACAGGCAATGTTCCTTCAATAGCCCGTCCACCCCCCTCTTCCACTGCACCCACGCTCACTGTTTGTTGTCTAGGTTAGTGAAGACCAGAGTTCAGGCACATCCATCTCCAGCCCCTAAGTGAAACACTGGCTGGTCTGCTCTGGGGCCCCCACCATATAATGCAACTGTGGTGATTTCAGCTCTAATAATGCTAGGTAGCATCACAGGGCTCCTCAGTTATGCTGTTGCTGTTCTTTACAGCTTCACCAAAAACCATCTCCAAACTGCTTCAGGTCATAATACAGCTGCTGCATAGCAAATTGTTGTCTCCACAAACTCTTCAGAGAAAAATCAGTAGCATATAGGACCCTGAACAGAGTTCATGCCAGCTAGGGTACACTCATGCCAAAAGATAAAAACCTCTTTCTTTAACTTTAGCCAGACTCTGCTACCCAACTGTGCCAGACTGCAATATTGGTCAGGGTGACCTGTCACCCCAGGCACATTTGGTGCTGCTCTCTTGCCCTTTTGTTACCCAACAGGAACAACAACTTTTTATTACCCTCACCCACCCACCCCCCAAAAAAAAAACTTAACTGAATTTTGAACAAAATTGCCTAAACCTTCACATAGCAGAGATGCAAATGAGGCCTTGCCTATTTAGTCATTTCCCACAGCTCACCAACAGATGTCAGCAGAGAGCTCTCTCCCCTATGGATCCTCTGTCCACCTGGAGTTTTCCAAGCAGCTCTGGGCTGCTCTTTCCCCTGTTCAGCAACAGATTGTAGTAGTGAGTTCCCATCTCTTCAGAGCTTCAGGCCACAGGGCTTCCAAGACACAGACCTGGCCACAGAGATCCATGCATTCCTGATCTTCAGGCTTAATTATTGCAAGTCATTATATCTAGGAAAGAAACCGAACTCTCCAGAAAAGGTCCAACTGATACAACATGTAGCAACCCATCTGCATATCTAAGCGGGGGAATGGTCCCGCTATTGCGGGGAACTTTCCTGGCTTCTGCACTACCCCGGTGAAATGGGCTAGCGGAAGGATCTGAGTCCTCGCTCCCACTTCCTTTACCCAGAGGCCTCCCTGCCCTCGAGGACTCCCCTTCTACTGTCCTGTCTGGCAGAGTCCTTGTAATCCCAACAAGGCTGGGCCCAGGATTCCTGGGGGGCTCGACCCCCAACCTTGCTGTGGTCACCTAGGACAGGGGCTAGGGTGTCCTCACTCCGGGGTACTCTCTCTGCACTGGACACTTCCCTGACCCACTGGTCATTACATTTAAAGCAAATACAATTTATTTAATCAACTATTAGTTTAAAAAGGAATAAGGAAAAATGGGAAAGGTTAAAGGAAAACACATCACCCTGATCTGTGGCAGGGAACATTACAAACAGTGACTCTGGAATGTCAGGGCAGTTCACAGTCTGTTCCTTGTAGGTCCCAGGCCTCCTTCTCAGGCCCTGGCTGTGCTGCAGGGATGCTGCGGGTTGGACACTTGCTCTGGTGTTGCCACATGCCCTCAGGCTCTAAGTGGCAGGATCTTCTTCCCAGTGTCACCCCCGCCCTCTTGGGGTTACGATCCCCGTCCAAGCCTGGCCTGCAGAGCCTCTTGGCTGAGGCGTCTCCCTGTGCTGGGCCCACTGCCCAGGGTCCCCCTCACTCTTCCCAGCTGCTCACCGCACCCGGCTCCGGACTGCTCCAGCCCCAGCTCCACCACTCTGTCTCAGCACTGCTGCTGCTGCTGCTGCTCTGCCTCCAGCTCCCTGGGCTGCTTCTCTGGCCCCTCTGGCTCTGGTTGCTGCAGCTCTCCTCCCAGGGCAGGTCTGCTCTCTCTGGGCTGTGCTCTGGCTTTGGGGCTGCAGCTCTGCTCCCAGCATAGGGTCTGCTCTCTCTGGGCTGCTTTTCTGGTCCCTCTGGATCTGGCACAGCTCTGCTCCCCAGCTCAACTTAGGCTCCTGCTTTCTCCTTAGCTTGGCCCCACCCTGTCCGACCCAGGCAATTCCAACTCACACTGAGGACGGGGCCCACCCTGGCCTCCCGACTCCATGATTAGCCTGCCCACCCTGTCATTCAGGCTGACCTGGAGCCTTGGCCTCTCCCCATTGTTCCTGGGGACTGTCAGTCTCCATAGGTGCTGACTCCATGGGTGTTCCGGGGCTGGAGCACCCACAGGAAAAAATTTGTGGGTGCTCTGCACCCACTGGCAGCCAAGCTCCCTTCCCCCCCGCTCCACCTCCTCCTCCACCTCCCACCCTGAGCATGCCGCGTCTCTGCTCCTCCGCCTACCTCCCAGCACCAACAAACAGCTGTTTGGTGGCGTAGCAAGCTCCGGGAGGGAGGAGGAGGAGCGGGAACGTGGTGCACTCAGGGGCCAGGGTGGGGATTTGGGGAAGGAGTCGGAATAGGGGCAGGGAGGGGGTGGAAACTTTGGGGAAGGGGTTGGAATGGGGGCAGGGCGGGGCGGGGCCTCATGGAAGGGGTGGAGTCAGGGCAGGGCCGGGGGCAGAGCGGGGGGTCGAGCACCCACTGGCGGGAGCAGAAGTCGGCTCCTATGTCAGTCTCAGGGTCCTGATTTCCTATCGATCCTTCCCCTTTTAGTACTGGGAGCTAGCCAACCAAAACACCCCCACTGAATGTTAGTAAGGGAGCAACAGTCCCCTTACACAGAGGACACAGGTGAGCTCAAGCACAACTACTTAGCACTCTGGTTTCTGTACTGGCTCCTCACTGAACACAGAGCTCTTTTCAAAAGGAGGCTATTCCAAGCCCTAGGATTGGCCTTAGGTACCCAAGGGATCTCCCTCTGTGCTCCCATGACAGATATGTTCCACTGGAACACATGACATTGTCAAATAATAGGGGAAGCTCTTGAATAAGTGAGACAGAAGCTTCACAGGAGCTGGATCTAGACTATGGAACTCTCTGCCACAAGAAAAAGGAATAACCATGGGCCTCACCCTGTTCAGAACAGAAACTCATCTCTTCCACTTAGCTTTCCCTGATTAAGTTTTTCACACACACCAACAACCACCATTCACTTGCTCACATGCAGACACACACACAAATCATAAAGTGATCAAGCTACTTCCCCGACACATTGGGAAGGGAGAAAAAGAAAAGGAGAGTATTATTTTGTATTTTAAATTTTTGGGAACCTCTCAGATTCTGGGGTCAGGTAAGTTCCTAGATAGAAACATCAACAAAGAATACATAATAATAATAATAGCTAGCTGAGCTTTTATCTAGCCCTTTATGTCATCAGATCTCAAAGAACTTTACAATGGAGCTCACAATCATTATTGCCATTTCACAGATTTATTGCTTCTGCTAGGCCTGCATGGCCCTCCATCATCCTCTATGCAAGGCTGTGCTTAATAGACATTATATTAACATCCTTATGTTAATAGTGCCGTGAAAAGCCATTAATATAGTCACCACACTAAACTTATCTATAGCAGTGAAATAAAATACTTGGGGCAAGATTTAATTTGTAACTTGTTTAAGAGCTCCCTCTGTGGGACAATGAATGCTGCTGCAAGGCATGAGAGAATCTTTTTCATCGGTTTCTTTTCCTATAGCTATGTTGTTTTATTCAGGGAGGTAGGATAAAAATTGACAAGACCCATAGCACATATATTTTGGCAAAGAAAAATTGCTTTTTGTGTACAGCAGAAATGGGGTCAAGCTACAAAATAGGGATCTGGATTTTGAAACCCACAAGGTTCAGAGGTTTGAGGTTGTCTCTCTCGCTCTTGCCCCTCACCCCCTGACCCATCTCAACTTCAAACTTGGCTAAAAAACAAGATTATTTTTTCTCAGACTTTTTTAGAGTCACATAAAATTAACGCAGACCAGCCACTCTCCTATGGTCCGAGAATAGTTATGGTAGCCCATTCAGGGTTTAATGCAGCAATGTCAAATTCACTAGGAAGAGGGCTGGATTCCATGTTTAATTTTGGTTCATGGGCCAGGATATACATTCAAGACTTTATATTCCCCTTTGTCCTCAGGGAATTACCCGCTGACATAAGAAGGAGGTTTGCAAAGTGATCAAGGGGTAAACTCCTCTGAGTCATTGTTTCAGACTGTCTGCAGGCCCAGGCAGACATGCCATCACTTTACGCTCAGGTCACATTTGGAAGGATCTGTGTGCAGCCAGGAGGGCTAGACACTTACTTTTATTTTTAAATGAAAACTTAGGTTCTTCACAATCTAAATATGTCATATAAGTCACCTAAATACATCACAATGCCCTGATCTGGCCTGGGAGTCATATGTTTGGCACCCCAGGTATAGTGGAATGGCTTTTGCCATGGAAGATCTAAGATGAATCTTTTGCTGGTTTATTCAACTATTGAACCTTTACAAAATCCAGTGTTACCTATCTGCTCTGTGTTCTTGGGGAACCAAGGGGCAGTACCCAGCTTGTCTGAGTCACAAAATACCCTCCCCCACCCACCGCCCTCCGCAGCCTCTGCTTGAACCAAAACAGATCAGAAGAAAGACTTACAAAAAGCAATGAAAAGGCCATGGGAGACACACCTAAACCCCTGGGATAAGGATGACAGGATTAAGGAAACTCCTTTTAGCCTTATTTGCATCAAAAATGGGACAGGGAGGCATCTCCATTAGCATACAGAACGGAGAACAGAGATTCCAAGGCAAGAACCACACTGAACTCTGGGACCAGAAAAGCAGGGAAGCACTGCATGATGGGAGATCTCTGCTCCAGATGTTAATGAACCCACGCCTGCACACACCCAGTTCAGTAGTTATCAGACCAATTCTAGTAATAAATCCTTTATTGGTATCCAAAATAGTGAAGCTCCCTAATTGCATTGTGAGCTCCTTGGAAGGAACACTGCCCATAGCCAGGAATGATCAGTTCCCATTGTCTAGCCTGAACAAAACAACTTTGGTATACTCCCACCAGTTTACATGTAAACAAATCTAGTGTTCTCCCTTGAACCATTATTGTTTCCCTACAAAAACCCCTACCCACGCTCAAGTAAGTATTTTGATGCCTGGATCCAAAATCTGCATCAGTTCCATTGGCACTTCATCTTCTCCTGATTGATTGTGCTGGGGGCTCTGCCAGTCTCCAGCACTCTGGACCCTCAGCTACCACCATCACCTGGGACCCCCGATTGATTCAAGCTTCACGGAGTGGTGAGAACCCATCTCTCTCTCTCTCTCTCTCTCTCTCTCTCTCTCTCTCTCGGTATAGCCTTCTGAACCTGATTTGTGTGATCAGTTATAGTTTTCTAAACCTGACTTTTATAATCAAATTTAGGTTAGATTTAATATTATAATTGTTTTGTTTGTTTGGCTCCCCTTGTATGGTTATTACCTGGCAAGAAATAACTTCCATGGTTAATCTGGTTGCTTCTCTCTCTCTCTCTCTCTCTCTCTCTCTCTCTCTCTCCCCCTCTTGGGTATTTTTTGGTTTCCTCATTTGCTCTGCAGCAACGCTCCTGGTTCCTAAGCTAAAAGATCCCGGCAACGCCCAAAAATCCTGTAGGGTTTGCTCATCAAGTGGGTTATTACCAGAACAATTGTAATGTGAAAGTTGGGATAGGGACGTGCTGAACCTGGGACATATGAGGGAGGCAGCTTGGAAGTGCTGCTCGACCCAGACTGCTGAGTCCAGGGATATATAAGGGTTCAGCTTGGAAGTGCTGATTAACCCAGTCTTCTCAGACATGCTCAGTTAATGTGTGTGTTTGTGTGTGTGTGTGTGTGTGTTCGTTTGATTCTGGGTTGGAAGAACCCAGCCCTGGGGAACCTAGGTCCTGCAGGATAGCTCTATTGGGAGGGAACTTGCAGCAGGGAGAAGTAGAGCTCCGTAGGTAAACACAAGTGACAGAAGCAGTACATTGATAGAATTACAGAAACGCCTCCCCCCCACCCAGAAGAGTAACCCTAATAAATTAGCATACCCCAAAGTAACAGGCAAAGCTGGTAACACCAGGCAGTGAGAGAGTGGGTTTCTAGGATGTGAAGATACAGTTCTGCCAGCTCATTTACCATTGTTAGAATGGTAGTTGCTCTGTAAAACAGAGGGTAGGACAACAGCGCTAGGAAGGGAAGTGTGAAAAAATGGGGTTGTAACAGAACTATTTTTAAATTTGAACTATACTATTGCTACCACTCATGCTGTAGTAGTCTTCATGGAGAACCTCATCCTAATCCTTCTCGTTGTCAATGTTGGTGAAAGAGAAGGAGCTAAAACATGTTGCATTTCACTTCCCATGTCATAGATGAGTGAACGTATTTGCCTGTCTCCTACCTGTTTGCTCACCTGTGTAGATGCCTGTGATGAGGCATCTGCCCCACACTGGCCCATAATGGGTTAATAGATCCCTAGGGAGGCTGCACAGGAGGCAGCCAATCACAGAAGGGCTTATAGGAGCAGCCAATCAGGGCTGGGCAGGCCCATATAAGAAGAGCTGCAGTATAGAGCTGCTTCAGTCACTCCCTGGAGCTTGAAGAGGGAGGAGGACTGGCTGCCTTGCAGGTAGAGGGCAGTAAGCACCTGGGACTTAACAGTGCTGCAGGCAGAGACCCAGGGAGCTAAAGGCAGCTCCTGGCGGGCTGCAGGGATCTGCAGGCTGAGGCCCTGAAGCAAGGGCAAGAGCAAGAGGGGTGCTGGGGCTGCGAGGAAGTGGCCCTGGGAGATCTTCAGAGGAGTCAGAGGGGACGCAGCAGGTTGGCCGGGACCTGGAGTAGTGGGTGGGCCCAAGTCCCCCCCCCCACTTGCCGCTGAGGAAGTGGCTGGAGTGAGGGATGGAGGTACTGTCCCCTAGAAGGGGGGAACACGGAGTGTGGCACAGCCGGCGGGCTGTGTAATGAAGAGGATGCTGCGGTCCTGGGAGTAACATGGGTCCCTGGAGCAGAAGTGACAGTGGCAAGACATTACCAGAGGAGATCTGCGCTGGTATACAGAGCTAATCCCCAGGACAGCCAGCAGGAGGTGCCACAGTGGTGAGTCAAGCCCTGTCACAATGCCTAAGAAAATCTTTGTTTCCATTCCAGCCATTCCACAAGGTTGGCAAGACTGGAAGGTTCTGGGCCCGTCCTCTCTCTAGAGCACAACATATGGCCCGTGGTCCTCATGTGGTTCGCGTGGGCTCACTGTGTGGTCCACGGGGGGTGAGTAGGCAACCGGCGGGGTGGGGCAAGGCAACGGCTGGCTGGCTGGGGGGTGGGTGGGGTGGTGAAGAGGTCAGTGGCAGGCTGGGGAGTGAGGATGAGCCAGCGGCAGGGGGTGGGGGCAGCGGCAGAAGGTAAGGGGCCAGCAGCGGGCAGGCAGGTGAGCTGGTGGCAGGGGGAGCAGGCAAGCCGGCGACGGACAGGCAGGTGAGCTGGCAGCGGCGGCAGCGCAGGGGGGTGAGTAGGCGAGCTGGGGGGGGTGAGGGGCTGAGGAGGCGAGCGGGCGGGAAGTGGCGGGGGGCAGGTGTGGTGGGGGGGCTGAGGAAGCGAGCGGGCGGGTAGTGGTGGGGGGGCTGAGGAGGCGAGCGGGCGGCGGAGAGTGAGTAGGCGAGCCGGGGGAGGGTGGGGGGGATGACGAGCCGGGCGGGCAGTGGCGGGGGGGCTTTATACTTGGGAGGGGGGGTGAGGAGGCGAGCAGCGAATCGGTGGCTGACCTGTTCTACTGATCTTGTCTCTCATAAAAATTGGTCCTTTTTGCTGCTTTTCTCTGGGCTGGGGGTTGTCCCAATGCTGCAAAGCGGGTGTTCCCAAAGGAAGGTGCTTGCTTCTAACCCCCGAGCTGTCAGTATGTCTGCTCTTCTCTAGTCAGCCCACTTGACAAGTTTAATTGTCCTTGGTCTGGCTCCCATCCCCTCTCCAAGGCTTGCAGCTGTCTGGAGGTGCCTGCCTTCCACGCCTTTCTCATTCACACCTCATTCATTCAACAGGGCAATTGATTACAAGGTGGGGGGAAGATCTTTTTCTACTTCTAGCAAAAAGACATTTTTCTTTTACCTTAATTATACTACCTTAGGGGCCCGCTATAACATATTATCAAGGTTCAATATCGCTGTTTCGGCGGGGCGGGGCTGGGAAAGGAGGGTTTGTTTCCGCAGGGGTGGGCGGCGCTGGGGGGGGGAGGGGTTGTTTCCGCGGGGCCGGGCGGCGCTGGGGTGGGGGGGGTGTTTCGGGGCGGCTGGTGGGTTTCGGCCCTCAGCTATTTTCTTTTGAGTAATATGGCCCTCGCTGCTTTATGAGTTTTGCAGGCCTGCTCTAGAGGAAGAAGTCCTTGGTGCATAGCAGGTTGCTGCCCCCTACTTCAGCTTCTCCAGAACCTCTTGTTGAAGTTCTGGCTGCACTCCTCCCACACTTTTTTCCTTTTGTTCACTCCACAATGTCCCAAGCAATCCGTGTAAATCTCCTCCTGGCCTTGGCCAAACTGTCTGTGTAAGAGGCTTCATTGCAAGGCTCCCTCTGCCTGAATTCCTTGCATTGGTTGTTCCTGCATCCAGACAGAAATCCACTGTGGAGCACGGGACTCGGAGCAGAGGGCATCATGCAGGGGTCTCTGCTTGGTGTCCTTGCACAGGCAACCTCTGTTATCTGCTTGACCCACCCCATAGACCCAGAGGCAATATGTAACTGTTGGTAGTGGGGGGGCACAATTTAAAGGTGTGGGGCGGGGCATGACTGTACGGGGAGATTTTGGCAAACCAGTAAAGTGCCTGAAACCACTATGGCTTATTGTTAAAAGGCAGCCTAGTCAGCAAGCTGTAAATTGGCCATTCAGCAGTCTCAGCTTGACCAAGGCAGGAGGGGGGAGAGGTTTGAGGTGCCACAGAAAGGGCAGCTTGACTCCGCGTCCTTCCTGATAAGAATTGTGTTGAAGTTGCTGATACATGCATTTTAAAAGAGTAGGCTATGCCCCAGGAATGTCTATTGGGTCTCAAGGCTGCAAACTCTGGAAAAACCCACACCTGGTTAATCAGAAGGAACCTCTTGCTTGACCATTGAAACTGCTTACTTAACAAGGTTTCTTTAAGGGACATGTCATTCTATTACTAGTGTATAAATAAGGGGAAAAAGCTTGAGATAGTTGGACTCATTTGGGGACTCTTTTGGACTCTTTTTGGACTCTCCCTCTGGATACATCCTGCGGTCCCCACCAGCAGATGGAAGATTTGGCCACCGGAAGCCTGCCACTGTGTCACTTGAAAGCCACACTCAGCTTTGGTAATTATCAAGGGTTGGGGGTGTTTTACTAATCTTGTTGCGGACGTGTGTAAGTGCTTGAGACTAAGTAAAGATCAGCTTTAAGTGAAAGCACTCTTGTGTTGTCCTGTTTGTGCCAGCCATCTATCAGTCGGACGGCCGTGTCTCCCCTGATTTATTTCCTGACACCTCCTCGCACAGAGTAAAAGTTACCAAGAGTTTTGGGTTGAAAGAACCCCGGGTAACATGACGACCCCAGGCATTGCCTCTGAATCTAGAACAGAGGTTTTCAAACTGTGGGGCATGCCCCCAAGAGGGGCACAGAGGAATGTTCGGGGGGGGGGGGGAGCGGCAATGCCACGGGGCTTGGGGAGAGAGCGCCACCTCCACCCCCTGACTCAACCAAAAACTGTAACTCCAAGGTGCGGGGGCGGAGGGGCTCAGCTCAGAAAGTTCCCCCCAACCCAGACAGGCTGGTTAGCCCGCTGAGGTGAGTTCAGGGTGGAGGTGGTGCTCCATCCCTGAGCCCCACCATGTGGAACTGACCTGAGCCGCCTGGCATCACTGCTCCTCCCCTCCCCCGCAAAAAACCCAACATTCCTCCAAGCTCCTTGAGGGAGGCGTACCCCAGCTTGAAAACCTCTGAAGCTGTTGCTAAATGGAAGGCATAAAACTGAGGGGAGGGTACATGAACCTCACACACCTTGCCTCTACCCAGAACTACACTTTTGTTTCCTTTGTCCCATTCCACTGACCTCCGTTTCTATCCATAAAGCTTTTAAAAATGAAGTTTAGGGTAATTTGCACATTTGCTAATATGCAAATTAATGTATTGGATACTTTGCTTAAAATGTCACACAATGGCTGGCAGTTAATGCACAAAGGAGTGTTGATGAGTCAGTTTCCTTGAACTGAATGCTCACATATTTTACTTTCCTGTGTTGTTCAAAATAACCAATCAGGCAAACATGACTGTTAGAGAGAGGCGTGACAGGGGGGAAAAGTCACATGGTCAGTCTCCTTTGCAGTTTTCAGATGCTGCTAGTTCCCGATGTAAAGAGATCTGGGTGAGCTCCCACAGGCAACTGCTGGTAAGTGGAACTATCTCTTTGCTTTTCCTTTGTAACATAAAATTCTTACTAGCATTACTGTTCTATTACTTTGTTTATGCTGTTGCAAAACTGTATTGTATAGTTTCTGTAAAATTTATTTTATTTTCAGTCTTCCTAGATTATTTTCACTTTCTAAAATGCAAAATAAATGCTTTAACAATAACACTCTGACTGCACTTTTGAAGACATTATCAAACCATGTGCATTACATGCAGATCTATTGCTCCTCAATAGCTTGGGGAAATTATTTAGATTATAGTCCCAGTACATAATAGATCACCTTGATTTAAGCATAAGCAGAGAAGGAGTCTGCACCACTCAGATGTAAGCCTGAGGGCATTTCACAAATTTTAGGCTTTGTTTGAAGTGTGAATACTGAGCAGACTCAGGGCTGGACAGTATAGGAGAGAAATATATTATAATGGAACTAAAGTTCAATAGTAGAGCTGGTGAAAAAAGGCAATTCTTTTCAGTGAAAATTTTCAAAGGAAACAAAACTGGTTTTACTTTGTTAAAAAACTCTCACAAAATATTTCAATTTTTCTATCAAAAGGATTATTAAAAAATGTGATGCAAACTGAAATGAAACATGTTTGGAATTTGTACCCCCTCCCCCTTTTCTCCTCCAGAGACGGATTAGTTTTTTTTAAACAACTAACAAAATCATCCAAAGCACAGGACTTGGGGTGATTAAATTAAATTAATGGAGATATCCTATCTCCTAGAACTGGAAGGGACCTTGAAAGGTCATCAAGTCCAGCCCCCTGCCTTCACTAGCAGGACCAAGTACTGATTTTGCCCCAGATTCCTAAGTGTTCTCAAGGATTGAACTCACAACCTTAGGTTTAGCAGGCCAATGCTCAAACCACTGAGCTATCCCTCCCCCAGTGATAGTGGACTTCAGCTACCCAAACATCTGTTGGGAAGATAGTACAGTAGAGCACAGATTATCCAACAAGTTCTTGGACTGCATAGGAGATTCTTTTATTTCAGAAGGCGGAGAAAGCAACTAGGGGAGAGGCGGTTCTATATTTGATTTTTGACAAATAGGAAGGAACTGGTTGAGAATTTGAAAGTGGAAGGCAGCTTGGGTGAATGTGATCGAGAAATGATAGAGTTCCTGATTCCAAGGAATAGTAAGAGAGAAAACAGCAGAATAAAGATAATGGATTTCAAGAAGGTAGATTTTAGCAAATTCAGGGAGTTGGTGAGTAAGATCCCATGGGAAGCAAGTCTAAGGCGAAAAACAGTTTGAGAGAGTTGGCAGTTTTTCAGATAGCCATTATTAAGGGCCCAAGAGCAAACTATCCTACTGCATAGGAAAAATAGGAAGTATGGCAAGAGACCACTCTGTATTAACCAGGAGATCTTCAATGATCTGAAAATCAAAAAGGAGTCCTACAAAAAAATGGAAACTAGATCAGATTATGAAGGATGAATATTCAAAAACAAAAACAAAAACAAAAAAACCACAAGCATGTAGGGACAAATTTAGAAAGGCCAAAGCACAAAACAAGATTAAATAAACTAGAGACATAAAGGTAACAGGAAAACATTCTACAAATACATTTGAAGCAAGAAGAATACCAAGGATAGACAATAACAGAAAATGTGGAAATGGCAGAAGAGCTAAATACCTTCTTTGATTCAGTTTTCACCAGAAAGGTTAGCGATCGGACATCTAATATAATGAACATGGAAAATTGTAGAAATTCCAGAGGACTGGAAGATGGCAAATATAGTGCCAATCTATAGATAAAGGAATAAGGACAGCCCGAGGAATTACAGACTAGTCAGCTGAACTTCAGTAGCCAGAAAGATAATGGAGCAAATAATCAAGCAATCAAAAATTGTAAACACTTAGAAGATAATCAGGTGATAAGTAACAGTCAGCATGGAATTGTCAACAACAAATTATGTCAAATGAACCTGCTAGCTTTCTTTGACAGGGTAACAAGCCTTGTGGAAGCAGTAGATGTGGTATATCTTGACTTTAGTAATGCTTTTGATCAGTGGTGGGCAACCTGACAGTTTGTTTATATTTGCAGGGCTGCCCGCAGCTCCCAGTGGCCGTGCGCGGTTCGCCGTTCACGGCCAATGGGAGCTGTGGAAACAGCGGCCAGTACGTCCCTGTGGTCCGCGCTGCTTCCCGCAGCTGCCATTGTCCAGGAACCATAAACCACAGCCACTGAGAGCTACAGGCGGCCGTGCAAATGAAAACAAACTGTCTGGCGGCCCGCCAGTGGATTATCCTGACAGGCTGTGTGCAGACCGCAGGTTGCCCACCAGTGCTTTTGATACTGTCTTGCATGACTTACTCATAAATAAACTAGGGAAATATAGCCTAGTTGGAGCTACTATAAGGTGAGTAAATAACTGGTTGGAGAACCGTTCCCAGAGAGTAGTTATCAGTGGTTCACAGTCAAGCTGGAAGGGCATATTGAGTGGGGTCCCGCAGGGATCAGTCCTGGGTCCAATTCTGTTCAATATCTTCATCAATGATTTAGATAATGGCATAGAGCAAGGGTGGGCAAACTTTTTGGCCTGAGGGCCACATCTGGGTATGGAAATTCTATGGCAGACCATGTATGCTCATGAAATTGGGGTTGGGGTGCAGGAGGGGGTGAGGGCTATGACTGGGGGCGCGGCCAGAAATGAGAAGTTCAGGGTGCAGGAGTGGGCTGTGGGCTGGGGCAGGGTGTTGGGGTAAGGGGGAGTGAGGGCTCCAGCTGGAGGTGCGGGCTCTGGGGTGGAGCTGGGGATGAGGGGTTTGGGGTTCAGGAGGGTGCTCTGGGCTGGGATCAAGGGGTTCGGAGGGAGGGAGGGAGATCAGGGCTGGGGTAGGGGGCTGGGGTGCGGGAGGGGCCCAGGGGTGCAGGCCCCAGGCGGCACTTACCTCAAGCAGCTCCTGGAAACAGCAGCATGTCTGCCCTCTGGCTCCTACGCAGAGGCATGGCCAGGCGGCTCTGCGCACTGCCCCATCCACAGACGCTGCCCCTGCAGCTCCCATTGGTCACAGTTCCCAACCAATGGGATCTCTGAGGGTGGTTCTTGGGGCAGGGGCAGTGTGCAGAGCCCCCTAGCTGCTCCTACGTGCTTCTATGCTGCTGCTTCCGGGGACCATGGCACACACGTGCAGGGAAAGCTCCAGACCCCACTCCCCAGCGGGAGCTCGAGGGCCAGATTAAATTGGCTGGCAGGCCGGATGAGCAACAAAAATGATTGAAGGTCTAGAAAACATGACCTATGAGGGAAGATTGAAAAAATTATGTTTGTTTAGTTTGGAGAAGAGAAGACTGAGGGGGGACATGATAACAGTTTTCAAGTACATCAAAGGTTGTTACGAGGAGGGTAAACAATTGTCTCTTTAACCTTTGAGGATAGGACAAGAAGCTTAAATTTCAGCAAGGGCGGTTTAGGTTGAATATTAGGAAAAAACTTCCTAACCGTCAGGGTTGTTAAACACTGGGGAAAAAATGTGCCTAGGGAGTTTGTGGAATCTGCCACTGGAGGTTTTTAAGATCAGGTTAGACAAACAACTGTCAGGAATTAGTCCTTCCTTGAGTACTGAGGACTGGACTAGATGACCTCTCAAGGTCCCTTCCAGTCCTACACTTGTATGATTTTCTTCAGTGGACAAGAGCAGGGAGGGAAGGGGTAAGAAAGGGGGAAGGGAGAAGAAAAATGGGGAAAAAAATGTTTTGAGTCCCACTCAATCAAAATGATTTTTTAAAATTTCAGTGAGAAATCAGAAAAAATGGAAGGATTCAATTTTTTAAATGCAGATGTTCATGTTCAAAAAGGATATTTTTCATCAGAAAAAAGTTTTTACACAAAAATATTTGACCGTCTCGGATATCTACCTGTGTCATTTCTGACAACAGGTGCATGATAAGGAGATGTTGCATTCCTGTTTTATGAAGGAGATGGGGTCCCGCTTGCCTCTGTCACCTGTGTGGGTGGTTACACAAAAGCTGCCAGTGAGAGTCATGGTAATACAGTCTCTAACCTGCTGTATTCCAGGTGAGAGCGTCCCAGCAATTTATAATGTCATTGCATTTTCAGTATTGTTTTATATCATGTTCTTTATATAACCTAATATTTCTTTTGCTTTTTTGTCCACTGTTGTGTATTTATTAGTTAATATCGCAGGAGCAAGATAAAACCCTATTGTGACAGTCTCTGTACAAACACAGAGTTAAAAGGACAGCCCCTGTCCCAAACAGGGCCACCCAGAGGATTCAGGGGGCCTGTGGTCTTCGGTGGCAGGGGGCCCCCGTCGCCGAATTGCCGCCGAAGACCCGGCACTTCAGCGGCGGGTCCCGGGGTGGAAGGACCCCCCCGCCGCAGGTCTTCAGGCCACTTTGGCGGTGGGTCCCGGAGTGGAAGGACCGCCCGCTGCCGAACTGCCGCCGAAGACCCGGAGCGGAAGAAGCTCCGGGGGCCCGGGCCCCGCGAGAGTTTTCCGGGGCCCCCGGAGCGAGTGAAGGACCCCGCTCCAGGGGCCCCGAAAAACTCTCGTGGGAGCCCCTGCGGGGCCTGGGGCAAATTGCCCCACTTGCCCTCCCTCTGGGCAGCCCTGGTCCCAAAGAGTTTAAAATCTAATTTAGTACAAGATACATTAGTGAGTGTAAACAGCAGGGGAAAGGGAAATAGATGGTCAATTCTTCCCAATGCCAGAGAATCTCTAAGAGTGAAATTTGGCACTGGAGGGCAAAGACCAGTTATACCAGTCCTGCACAACTCGTAAAGCGGCGAGGGCCATATTACTCCAAAGAAAACAGCTGAGGGCCGAAACCCCCCGGCCCCGCGGAAACATCCCCCCCCCCCCCCCAGCACCGCCCAGCCCAGCGGAAACAAACCCTCCTTCCCCAGCACCGCCCCGCCGAAACAGCTAAGGTTTGGGGGGAAGGGTGTGTGATACTTTATTAAGAATTTTTCAATTAAATCAAACAATTTTTTAAATTATTTTAATTTTTTTTAATTAATCATGGAAAGATTAAAAACATCTGTTCCTTTGAAAGAAAACATTTGTAATTTTCATAATTACTTTGCAAATATAATGAGAAATATTACATCTCTTTTCGGCAACAAGCTTGTCACATTTGGGGGTCATATTCGAAGTGGATATTTTCATAATGTCTTCCAAATGGTCGTCAGTCAGAGAAGAACGTTGCTTGTTTTTATTCATGTTCATGATGGAAAATGTTTGTTCACATATGTAAGTGCGTCCAAAAATGCTGAACGTTTTCAATGCAACTTCATTGTCCAGACTTTTGTAGAAGTCCCGCAAGCTGCTTTCTCTGTGCTTATTTCGGTAAACTGCTGAACACTGAAGTTCAATAACCTCCAACTGCAAATCTAGTGGCACTTCCTCTGGATCCACAGAAAAGGGATCTTCAATCAGCTTCAACTGGACATCTTCTTCTTTAGACAAAGTCAGTCTTCTGTCAAATTCTTCAATCAAAAGAATGATGTGCTTTGCGTATTTTTCTCCTAACTCTGCGTGTTTGTGCTGAGGGATACACTGTGCACAAGTGGGAAAGTGACACATTTCACCTTTTGACAGCTGACTTCTGAAAAGTTTCAATTTCATTTTGAAAGCTTTCACTGCTGCACACATTTGAAATATAAGTTGATTTTTTCCCTGAAGTTGAATGTTGAGATCATTCAGGTGTGCTGTAATATCACAAAAGAAAAAGAGATCTTGATTCCAGGACTCATTTTCAAGCTCTGGGAATTTTATTGGCCCATTTTCTAGGAATTTTGCTACCTCCTCTTTCAAAGCAACAAAACGCTGGAGCACTCTTCCTCGACTCAACCACCTCACTTCTGTATGGTAGATTAAGTCATTGCACTCAGTGTCTACCCCTTCAAGAAAGGCTCGAAATGTCCTATGTTTTAGTCCTCTAGAACGGATGTAGTTTACAATGGAAACTACCACTGACATTACATGCTCAAATTTTAAGACTTTGCTACACAAAACCTGCTGATGCATAATGCAGTGATGTTTGGTTATTTCTCTCCCGATAAATTCTTCAAGAAGAGTAACTGCTCCAACATTTTTTTGGCACATAGCTGGAGCACCATCAGTACAAATGGCCACCAAGTTTGTGAAATCTAATCATGATTTATCATTCATGCACTTTATCACTTCACTGGAGATTTCTTTTCCGGTTGTGCAACCCGTCATGGAGCACATGCCAGCAAGTTCTTCAGTAATTTCAAAGTTTTTATCAATACCTCTAATAAAAATAAGAAGTTGGGCGGTGTCTTTTAAATCGGTGCTTTCATCCATAGCTAGGGAGTAAAAGCAGAATTCACTGACTCTCTGCTTTAACTGATCACTTAAATTGGTAGAAATGTCAGCTATTCTTCTCCATACAGTCATGCGTGATAGACTGACATTCTCAAATATTCCCCTCTTTTCTGGACATAACTCAGATACAGCAATCAACATACACTTTTTTAATAACTCGCCTTCTGTCAAGCATTTCCCAGCAGCAGCGATTTCCTTAGAAATTTTAAAGCTTACTTTAGTAACTGTATCGTTCTCAGTGCTCACTTTCTTGAAAATTTGCTGTTCTCTACTAAGGTTTTTCGCTAAAATGGCTGCTTTAATTATTTTTTCATTTGGGCTCAATTTGGCGAGATTGGGATGCTTAGTTTCAAAGTGCCACCGAAGGTTGTATTCTTTCGGAACGGCTAACGTTTCGCAACACACGAGGCACAGTATTTTGTCTTTGGAAATAGTATATAAGTATTTATTCGTCCATTCAGTGTTGAAAACTCTGTGCTCTGATTCTATTTTTCTCTTTTTCTTTTCACTCATGGTATCCATTATGAAGCTCAAGATTTTGTTGAATAAATTCACACACAAGAGAAACACTCACAGTCACACACAAAGAGAAGAGATATCTCACGGCGCATGGCACACTAGCAAGGCACTGACGGTGTGTGGAAGCCTGTAGGTCCAGGGGTCACTATATTACTGCACACAGCAGTCAATCAATGCAGTTGTAGATAAATCTCTGCATTATGCATTTTTGTATAACTTTTATATGACTTTGTATTGAACCTTGGTACTATGTTATAGCAGGCTCCTAAGATAGTATAATTAAGGTAAAAGAAAAATTTCTTCTGTGCAAATTTTTGAAGCAGAGTTCAAATTTGTGTGCCATGAGGCAAATGCGCCCAAGTGAGTAAAATGCTTATACATTTAAAAAGTTTTAATTTGCAATTTGTGTCAATTTATATGGGTTTTCAGATAGACATCATAAGTAAAAAAAGAAAAACAAAAGTTTGTGTTTTAAATTGAAAATTTTCCTAAAAAATATCAGTAAATGATTATCAGCCAAGAATAAGATATGTAATTACAAATGCATTTTAATTTCCTTATTGGTCGAAATGTCAAAGACGGCTAAACTAACCTTACTGTTTTTTCCCTGGTTTCAGAGTAGCAGCCGTGTTAGTCTGTATCCGCAAAAATAACAGGAGTACTTGTGGCACCTTAGAGACTAACAAATTTATTAGAGCATAAGCTTTCGTGGGCTACAACGAAGAAGTGGGTTGTAGCCCACGAAAGCTTATGCTCTAATAAATTTGTTAGTCTCTAAGGTGCCACAAGTACTCCTGTTTTTTCCCTGCAATCTTTTTCATTTGCCCATTCAATATAAACTCTGTCCAGATCTATCAGTCCTCAATCCAGCTGGTAACTCTTAATACACATCAGCACCCCACATAGAACCCCCCACTCGCTAGTTTCCCAATACACACAGATTTCTCCTCCCTCCCTCCCAGTGCCCTTCCCCACAGCCCCACCACCACAACTAAACAATGCCTCACACAGACCCCCAGTGCCCTGACACACACAGATCTCCCTCACTGCCCAGCACCCCCCAACAGGCCCCCACTGCCTAGCACCCCAAAACACACAAACCTCCCACACTGCCCAGTGCCCTCCACACCCTCACAGCCCAGCACCCCCCGCACATCTCCCAGACACTCACTCCACCACACCCTTCCCCCTTCCCTGGCCGCACTCACCAGCCCTGCTGGGAGGTCTCTGGCTCCTAGGGTGAGAGTGGCAAGGGGAGTCTCCAGTGGTGAGCGGGAGCCGGTTCGCACCGGTTCGCGGGAACCAGTTGTTAAATTTAGAAGCCCTTTTAGAACCAGTTATCCTGAGCGGGACAACCGGTTCTAAAAGGGCTTCTAAATTTAACAACCAGTAAGTTGAAGTGACCAGGACCGTAGCTGGGGGGGGGGGGGGGGGGGGCGGCAGAGGGAGCGGCTGCTCCCCCTGAGCACATTATCCAAAAGTGGCGCCTTAGGAGCCGACCCCATGGATGCTCCAGCTCTCCGCCCCGCTCCCCGGCCCCAGCTCACCTCCGCTCCGCCTCCGCCTCTGAACACTCTGCCCCGCTTCTCCCCGTCCCCCCCCCCCGCTTCCCGCGAATCAGCTGTTCGCGCGGGAAGCCTGGGAGGGCAGAGAAGCAAGCGGTGGCTTCGCGCTCAAGCCCAGGGAGGCGGAGACGGAGCGGAGGTGAGCTGGGGTGGGGGGAACCGCCCGTGCCACAGCAGGTAACCCGGGGGGAGGGGCGCGGAGGGGAACCGCTCCCCGCCCCAGCTCACCTCTGCTCCGCCTCCCTGGGCCTGAGCGCGAAGCCGCCGCTTGCTTCTCAGCCCTCCCAGGCTTCCTGCGCGAACAGCTGATTTGCGGGAAGCGGGGGGGCTGCAAGCTCAGCCTGACCCGGTGCTCCAGGCACTGCACGGTGGCAGCGTGGCCCGGCTCCAGCCGAGCGGCGCGGCTGTAGCGCCGCCAGTCACCTCCAGGCAGCGCGGTAAGGGAGCAGGGAGGGGGTGTTGGATAGAGGGCAGGGGAGTTCAGGGGGGTGGTGGGGGGGTGGATAGGGGTCGGGGCGGTCAGATGGCAGGGAACAGGGGGATTGAATGGGGGCAAGGGTCCCGGGGGGCAGTCAGGAAGGAGCAGGGGTTGGATGGGGTGGTGGGAGGCAGTCAGGGGCAGGGGTTCCAAGGGTGGTCAGGGGACAGGGAGAAGGGGTGGTTGGATAGGGACTCAGGAGAGGAGTTGGATGGGGCGGCGGAGGGCAGTCAGGGGACAGGGAAGGGGGTGGATGGGGCAGGGGTATCAAGGAATGCGGGGGGTTGGATGGGGCAGGAGTCCCGGGGGGGTGGGCCAAAAAGCGCTCAGGTGGCTGAGCCCTGTGTCCCGCTGGGGGGGGGGGGCGCGGCAAGGGCTCCGTGCCCGTGTCCCGCTTGGGGCAGTGGGGAGGGGCAGCGGCGCGCACGGGCTCCATGTCCCGCTTGGGGCCGGGGGGGGGGGGGTGAAGGCGCAGCGGCGCGCGAGGGCTCCATCCCCATGTCCCGCTTGGGGCGGGGGGGGGGGTGGAGGCGCGGCAGCGCGCGAGGGCTCCATCCCCGTGTCCCGCTTGGGGCGGGGGGGGGGGGGGGTGGAGGCGCGGCGGCGTGCGAGGGCTCCCTGCCCGTGTCCCGCTTGGGGCAGGGGGCCAGTGGCGCGCGAGGGTGCAAAAATATCTTTGCACCGGCGTTGGGTGGGGGTGGGGGGCGCCTGAAAGCCCCGCCCCCGCAGACTCAATGTCAGTCTGATTGAGCTAGACTCAGCCGCCCGCATTGCTGGCTCCTGTCGGCAGGTAGGCACGCCACCAGGACCTGCCCCAGGAAGCGCCGCCACGCCAGCCTCGGGACTTTGTGTGCGTGAGGTTTGGAATCCCCCCGCGCAGGGCCGGCTCTAGGATTTTTGCCGCCCAAAGCAAAAACAATTTTGGCCGTCCCCCCACCCCCCGTTTTTTAATTACCCCACCCCCGGCCCCGCCTCAACTCCGCCCCTTTCCTGCCTCCTCGCCCCAGGCTCTCAAGCCTGGGAGGGAGGGGGAGAAGCGGCGCCCGCGCTGCGGCCACTCGGAGTGTCTCGGAGGTTTGAGAGCCTGGGAGGGAGGGCGAGTAGTGGTGCGCGAGCGGCAGCAGCAGCGGAGGTGAGCTAGGGCGGCCGGGGCACATTTTTAGGGGCGGCATTCTGGCGCCGGCCATGCCGCCCCTAAAAATGTGCGGCCCCAAGCACCAGCTTGTTTTGCTGGTGCCTAGAGCCAGCCCTGCCCCCGCGGGCTGCACAGTGAGCCCCCGCGGGCCGCATGTTGTGCAGGCCTGAGTTATACCAAAGCTGGCTGCTAGGAAGTGGTTGGGCAACAAAAGGAGGGGTGCTGGAGAAAACGAGGAAACCACGTATATCTGGTTGGAGAACTTTCCAGGAGGTTTGTGGATGGATAAGGGGGCTTAGTGGAGTTGGATCACTTGCAGGAAGGGTAAATCAGGCATCAGCAGTTGAGGATTGTTGAATTGAGGGGCTATGATTTAGTTTGTACAATTCTCCTCAGTGCTTGAAGAGTTAAATGGAAAATGTCCAAGAAAAAGCTTCCAAGCCATTAAATCATAAACGGCTATCACATCCTGTAAACAGTAACGACATTAGAGAGGGGAACATCTGCTTAGAAAGAGCTTGTGAGAGTAGCAAACACTGTGTGTGGAGGAGAGATAGGAGGGCGGAAAGGAGAAGGTCAAAAGGAGGCAGCTAATAGCATAACAGGCAGTAGATACTGGGAGCTGGAGTGGATAACATCCAAGGGCCTTTCCTGCGCCAATAGTGATGATACTCAGCCATTCACTGTGAGGTTTGTTTTTTAAAATTAAGTTAGAAGTAAATATCATGTGCCTGATTCATCAATGCCACATAGCTAAGTCAGGGTACGTTTACAAAGCCCACAGCAGCGAGGCTCAGAGCCTGGGTTGACAGGTTTGAGCAACAAATGGCAGCTCGGACTGGAGCCCACCTTCCTCCATAGGCTTGAGAGTCAGAGCTTCTGCCTGAGCCACAATGTCTGGGCAGCTATTTTCTGTCAACCCGGGCTCTGAGACTTGCTGCCGCTTGCTGGGTAGACGTACCTCAGTGGCCACTATAAAGGGACCGTTCTAGGCTCATGCCTATTTCTCCATCCATTACTGTTTTCTGCTCCACACACGCCCAGACTAATCAGCGCCCCCCCTCCCCCAACCTTCTAAAATAGCCTCTCTCTAGGGGCATGTTTTACACCCCTTTGAAGTCAATGACAGAAAATATCATATAGCCATTATATAAATCCATGGTACACCCACATCTTGAATACTCCGTGCAGATGTGGTTGCCCCATCTCAAAAAAGATATATTGGATTTGGAAAAGGTTCAGAAAAGGGCAACAAAAATTATTAGGGGTATGGAATGGCTTCCGTATGGGGAGAGATTAATAAGACTGGGACTTTTCAGCTTGTAAAAGACAACTAAGGGGGGGATATGATTTGAAGTCTATAATCATGACTGGTGTGGAGAAAGTAAATAAGGTAGTGTTATTTACTCCTCATAACACAAGAACTAGGGGTCATCAAATGAAATTAATAGACAGCAGGCATAAAACAAAAGAAAGTATTTATTCACACAACACATAGTCAGTCTGTGGAACTCCTTGCCAGAGGATGTTGTGAAGGCCAAGACTATAACAGGGTTCAAAAAAGAACTAGGTAAATTCATGGAGGGTAGGTCCATCAATGGCTATTAGCCAGGATGGTCAGGGATGGTGTCCCTAGCCTCTGTTTGCCAGAAGCTGGGAATGAGTGATGGGATGGATCACTTGATGATTACCTGTTCTGTTCATTCCCTCTGGGGCACCTGGCATTGGCCACTGTCAGAAGACAGGACACTGGGCTAGATGGACCTTCAGTCTGACCCAGTATGGCCGTTCTTATGTTCAGTGGGACTCTCTTCATTGACTTCAATGGGATTTGAATGAGGCCCAAAGTTAGGAGGTTTTGTGTGTGACACTGTAAGTTACTAATATCAGTGAATAGACATTTCTGCCTTGTCATTTACTGTAACATAGAAGATCATTTAATTCCCAATTCTGGCAATTCCTTCTCTCTTGTGCAGGGCCTGCCTTTCTTCACTATAGTGAAGGAAAGACTTTCACCAGCAGGTGTATTCCTGGAAAACCTACTGGACAGGGGTTGTGATTGCTGGTAATAGAGGGAGGGGCAAAAGGAGGAGGGGGTGTCGATAGGATAAAAGGATGGGGGAAATCTGAAAACAGCCTTCTAGATTAGAGACCTTCAGTGGCACGATAAGATTGCCAGTGATTGACAGAAACTGACTATCCAACCAGACCAGCTTAAAGACCTCCCTGGAGATCAATCCAAGTGTCACTCAGTCTGTAAGGGGGCCATGTCATTTTGGGATTTGCCATGATGATGAGGATGAATTAACAAAAAATAAATCTCTGAGGAGAAATTCTAGCAGCAGGTGGTTTATATTGCTTCAGATTTAGGTTTCAAATAATCACAGATGATTACTAAAGAAGTTAAAACCTGAAGTTCAAGGTCACAGGGGATTAAAAAGCAGGTGCCAGGCATATAAACGAAAGGGTATTTCCAGGTTAGACTCCACCTGCCAGACACATGTATATCTCTCTGCATAAGACTATCTATTGTAGTACTAAAATTTTGTTGAGCAGATCAATACAATTTCTAAATGCACCTGTTGCAGCCTTAAATCCAGTTTCAAGCTGAATTTCTCCTTCAGGTAATGGGGAAAACACAGTCATCTATTTACTAAGTGCCTGATTCAAAGTTCATGAATGGGAATTGTTCCCTTGGCTGCAGTGGGCCCCTAAAAACAACATTTAAAAATGGAATTTCAGTACTGGGGAGGAGGCCTGAAGTTCTCGTGTTGGGGCAGGGATGTGGATATAAGTTTCTAATAATTCTTAGCACATATGTAGGGCTAGAGTCTGGGACTATTACACTGGCCCATCTGGAGGGGAAAGTGTGAAGTTTTGCTGCTTTGGGACACAAACACTCTCAGTGTGGAAGGGGAACCCACATACACTCTGCCCCCACTCCATAGCACCCTGTTCATCCATCCCGCCTCACAGATAGGTGCACTGGGGAATAAGGCCATGGCCATGCTTCTCCCCATCCTTTTTGGTGTCATTTCTGCTTTTTGGGTGGTAGGAAAAGAGAGAGCAATTCTTGTGTTTTCCAACACAGGAATCCCTGTGGAGGGGACTGGGGCGGATACAGGAATGGCACGAAGGATGTGGGCGGTTTTACCAACACTACTGATTCTCACAACAGTTCTGAGTTAGGTAGGGAAATTATCCCTTGATTTCATCTTTGTCTCAGTGACTTAACTCAGGGAGGGGGGTCAGTTTTAGTTGGAATTATATCCCAGGGGTTCCTGGCCTCTAATCCAGTGCTCAGACCACTGGTAACCTTTGGGGACAATTACTAATTATTGCTGCTGCAAAACAAAATTTCCCCAGAAGGTCGTCAGGTCCCCAGGAGCTCCACAATTCCTCTCCTCCCCTTTCTCCAACATCCTTCACAGCCCCGAATGTCCTATGTTGCGTTAAGACACTCCTCAATAGAGGAAAGCTATACACAGCTCCTACCACCGCCTCTCCTTGGGTCAGCCCTAGAACAAGTACGACCTTAGCTCTGGCCGTGCCTGATGCTAAATGTGCAGCCTTCGCATTCTCCTATGGAACTGCAGGTCACTTGCAGTGATTGCATTGATCCCATCATGTGTGTTGCTGATTTTTACTGTATGTTTCCACAGGGTCCTGCTGGCATTGTACCAAAATGTTACCTGCTAGTGCAGGCCTCCTCGGCAGGATGAATTACAGAATTATGAGCCAGTGCCTGAGTATGTATAAATTCCTTCCAGTACCGAAACATATCTAAGAATAGTATTAGTTGGACACTGAAATGTGTGTCAATCTCTGTTTTAAGCCCTTTTTTCACACTGTATTCTGGAGCAGCCGGGATCTGTCTGACCCCTTGTGTAATCTAGATCAGCCTCAAGGCTGCTCCAACTTATGCTCTGCTTCCCATGGCCCACAAGGTGTTAGCAAGCTAAAAATAGCAGCAGTGCAGGGCAGTTTGCCCATGGTGCTTTTCAATCCCAACAGCAGTAGCGTCGATGTGGTGGCACAGGCTTCAGCATGTACTAGCAACATGAGTATATACCTCAGCTTGTACTCAGGCAGCTAATCTATGCACCCATGTCTTCACTACCATTGCTACCCATGTTAGCTAGTTTAAAGCTAGCACTGATATTTGTAGATTCCATGGCCAGAAGGGACCATTGTGATCATCTAGTCTGACCTTCTATATAACACAGGCCAAAGAACTGCCCCAAAATAATTCCTAGATCAGAGCTTTGAGAAAAACATCATCCAGTTTTGATTTAAAAATTGCTACTGATGGAGAATCTACCACAACCATTGGTTGGTACATTGTTCCAACAGTTAAATTATCTCACGTTTAAAAAATTATACTGTAGTTCCAATCTGAATTTGTCTAGCTTCAACTTCCAGCCATTGGATTATGTTAGACCGTTCTCTGCTAGATTGAAGAACCTATTATCAAATATTTTTTCCCATGTAGCTGCTTATAGATATGATCAAGTCCCTCCCTTAACCTCCTCTATAAGCAAATTATATTGAGCAACTTGAGCCTATCACTATGAGGCATGATTTCTAATGCCTATCTGTGCTACAATCACACCCTCATATTGCAGTGCAGACATACCCAGAGCCCTTACTCCAGCTCTACATTGGCTGTGGAGATCCTCTTCATGAAGAGTATCCTCAGGGACTCACTTCCACCCCATTTAAGGCTACCTTACACTGCCAGAACAGCACAAATTAGCTTACGTGTGAGTGGGAATCAGGATATGCTGGTGCAGCCTCTGTACGCATTACATTCTCTGCACTAGCTCAAGCCCAGCTTTAGGCACTCCACTCTGTTTTACTGAGTGATAACATTGACGAGACTTACCTGGGTATGAAGAACATAAGAACGGCCACACTGGGTCAGACCAATGATCCATCTAGCCCAGTATCCTGTCTTCTGACAGTGGCTAATGCACCACTGGAATTGTAGGTGAATAATTACCATCACTTGCTTTGGGACCCCAAATTTTGGCTCTCTTGGGGTACATTTTGACCCAAGACCAGCCCCGAGTGCCCACGAAAAGTGCTGGGTGGAGAGTACTTGAGAGAGAAGTGCTCAGTTTGTTCAGTGAGGGCCTTATTCACTAGTGCTCTCTGGCCTGAAAACTGGCCACAAAGCAGCTGACCAGCTGAGTCCTCTCCCCACTATCCATTCTGGTAAGGGGCCTGCCTGCCAGGCGCAGAGGTAGCTTTATTAACTGTCCACTGCCTTTGGTGGAGCTCCCAGAAAAATGAGTGAGAGGAGGTGTGGCTGCAGCATCCCTATGCCTTGTCTAGTCCCAGCTTGTAGCCAGGCCTATGGCAGACAGGGCACAAGTTAGGGTATCCCTCAGAGCTGCTCTAAGCTACCCGGAGAGTTAGGCTAGGTCTACACTACCCGCCTGAATCGGCGGGTAGAAATCGACCTCTCGGGGATCGAATTATCGCGTCTCGTCGGGACGCGACAATCGATCCCTGAATCGACGCTCTTACTCCACCAGCGGAGGTGGGAGTAAGCGCCGTCGACGGGAAGCCGCGGAGGTCGATTTTGCCACCGTCCTTACAGCGGGGTAAGTCGGCTGCGATACGTCGAATTCAGCTACGCTATTCGCGTAGCTGAATTTGCGTATCTTAAATCGACCCCACCCCCTGTAGTGAAGACCTGCCCTTAAACTGGTCCCTCGAAACGAGGCCTACAATAAGCACAGGATGGGGAACAACAGCAATGAAAACATTCTACGTTAGCCCTTGTCAACATGCCCCAACCCTGTCAGGATGCACCACTTCTGTGCCTGTTCCATTCTTGGCTACTGTTCTGAGGCTGCCAGCCTCTGAGATGAGGTGGCTAAGTGGTAAAGGCAATGGACCGCTAAACCCCTGTTCTCTGCATGTATGGGGCTGAATCTTCCACTTTACCACTGGAACAACTTACCAAGGGCTGCGGGATATTCGCCAGGACTGGCAATTTTCAAATCAAGATTGGGTGTCTTTTTCTAAAAATAGATGCTCTAGTTCAACCAGGAATCATTTCAGGAAAGTCCTAGGCCCTGTGCTATACCCCAGGTCAGCCAAGATGATCAGTGATCCCTTCTGGCCAAACAAGAGTGCCAGTTGCAGTTCAGATACAGGTTCAGATTTCAACTCCCTCCCCTGCCCACATCACCAGAATCCAGGGATGTCTGAATTTGGGATTCTGGCTCACACCTCTCTATTGATACATCTACACTTACGGTGGTGTGTAGAGTACATTCACTGCACACACCCCTAGTACAGCTATAAATAACTGTGTAGATGGTTAGGCACTGCTTAGGCAAACAGAGAAGAGACCTGGTGGGTAGGTACCCTACATGTTTCTGTATACCCAAGCTGTGCCTCCCCCATCTATGCTGCAATGTCCCCACGTGCTCACCGCCAGAGCCTTTCACCCACTGCAGTGAGCTGCCAGAACCTTTCCCTGGTGCCTCCTCTCAGCCAGAGCCTTTCACGGGCACATATAGCTATACACCGCAGCGTGAATGCAGCCTGCCTTTCACTGTGGCGTGTAGCTACACATACCCTACACACCACCAACATAGATGAGGCCTAATTGTGATCCAGCCACCTGTCCAGTAGGAAATGGACAGAGAGCACCAACTGCTTAAACATATGCCACCCAACCACCATCAGAAAGGTTAATGTTTCATCACAGCCTTTCTGGTCCGGATTCACATTAACGTCCCTGAGGAACAGGTCCCCATTACCATTCCCCTGTCCTAGATCCCCAAATGAACATTGTTTCATAGACCTGGGATAAATACGGCATAAGACTAATTAGCCTGGCTCTTCCTGTCTTCCCTTTCTCTCTAGTGCTGCTACTGGTTTTCCACTGGGCTCCAAAAACAGCAGAAGCCCAAGAACATAGAACCGTTGGTACGGGCTCTTCAGTGCTGTTGACTGCATTGCCCATCAATGACCAAACAGTCATAAAACATATACAGTGGGAATACATAAGTAGTGCCCCAACTCACGGTATTGTGGATTACTATGGAACTGGAACAGAACCTATTATCTCTAATTCCTATAAAGACAGAGTCATTTTCTATTCATCCAACGGCTCCCTCTTGTTGAAAAACGTACAAGAGACAGACAGCGGGACCTACAGAGCTACCGTCAATTTGAACAAAATTGAAGCCAGGCAAACTACACTGCTAGTCTTAGGTAAGTGAAAGAGCAGAAGTATTTATAAAACAGCTGGCAGCACAGAAACATTTTTACTGAATAGATCACACTAATGTGAACAGAGGCTCTGCGGGTGCATGTTTCAAGGAAGCAGCTGCACAACCTGTTCACCACATAAAACAGCCTTGCAGTCATTTATAAAACATTTACCCCTGTAAGATTGGACAAGGATCCGTTATGCTTGACAAGGGGATGACACTTCTAAAAAATGAAAAATAAGCTGGATATCAGAGGGAAAAAGTTTTAGTCAATTCTGACTTTGCAGGGAAAATGCCAACTCTCATATCACTACCATTATTTTCTTGGAGGTCTCGCATCAAAGTCATCCTAACTTGACCCTGACTAACTTATGAAAGCAGAATCCAAGATGGTGTGGCTGAAGAACAGAGAGACTCTGGTTCTAGCCACACTACACGTGTACATTTTGACCCAAGCAAGAAATCCCAATTTTGATTTCACTGAGTTGTACATTAAGGTTCTGGAGCATATAGTCATAACGTCCTTTAACCTTGTCTATGACACTGAGGGCTGGTCCACACTAACCCCCCAGTTCAAACTAAGATACGCAACTTCAGCTACGTGAATAACGTAGCTGAAGTCGAAGTATCTTAGTTCGAACTACAAGGTACTTACCACGGGTCCACACGCAGCAGGCAGGCTCCCCCGTCGACTCCGCGTACTCCTCTCGCGGAGCAGGAGTACCGGTGTCGACGGTGAGCACTTCCGGGATCGATTTATCGTGTCTAGACAAGACGCGATAAATCGATCCCAGAAGATCGATTGCTTACCGCCGAACCCAGAGGTAAGTATAGACGTACCCTAAGAAATAGTCTTCCAAAAGTGGTGGAGACTCCATCTCTGGTAAACTATATAACTAGACTGGAGAACGTACTGAAATATATTGCAGGGAATATCCCTACACAGGACCCTAAGAATTGACAGACTAGGTTCTTTATGATTCTATCAGGACCATATCATTTGAGAACAAGAAATTTCTAAGTGGGTTAGAGCAAAGGAGTAAGGAGACAAACACAAATTAATAAGGTTGAAAGACAATGGTGTTAAAAAAAACCTCCCTCAAGACTCAGTATCTCAGAACTCTTGTACTGAGGATTACCTAGGCTATGAAAGTTTAGATGTGAGCTGATAGAATTTGACTTTTGATGTCTACTGAGCTATTAATCAAGCCTACATCACTGGATGTTAGATGTATTCCTAAAACTTGTGAAATCATCGTCTATCATATAGATAAGCAGATTTAATTGTTTGATTTAGATGCCTAACTTTAGATACCTGAGTTTGTACATTTCAACCAGGACTTTTAAATGTTTATATAATCTCACTTCCCCCACCCCCAGAGCCTATGTCCAAAACTCAGATACAGATAAATTCTACTGTGGCTGGTTCCTCCATTGAATTATCCTGCAAGGTGCTGGTTGGCAAAGTGCAAGCTATTGACTGGAAGAAAGATGGGAAGCCCCTACCCAGGAACAGATGTTACCAGGTCTCTGAAAACTTCAGTCTTTTGTACATACCAGAAGCACAGAAATCAGATTGTGGATCCTTTTCCTGCAATGCCAGCAATGATATAAGCTGGCAGGAAACCTCAGTGAATTTGACCATTGAAGGTAAGTGTTGTATGAGCATCTTCAACTGCAAACACTTGTCATGGCTAGTGCCAAACCTGATGCTTAGCAGTGCCACGTGTTACCCTCTTCAGGTTGCAGATTAGATTAAGGATGAAATGGAAATGCTAATCTTGCATATTCTTCTCCCCTTTTCACAGTTCCTAGGATTAATTCTATTAAGCATCCATGCAAATAACACAACCTTAGAAAGTAAAATTGCATAGAGTGATGTTAGAAGATCCTCTTCGGATAACATTACAAGTCTTTTGCTATGTGGTAGCAACGCTGCTTACAGAAGGCCTGACTCACTGCTGCAGGATGCCAGTTTTGAAACAGCATGTAACTCCTCTGAAATCAATGAGTTACCCCAGCACAAAACTGGAGCAATGCAATGGTGAATCAGGCCCAGCGAAACGTACATGTTGATGCTTCCTGACTTATGCAAGGGCTCATACAGACAGTCCCAGGAAGGATGAAAGTCTGATCCATGTAACTGATTTAATCTTCACACCTATTGTGGAACCCTGTAGTTAGCATCTTTAAAAGCTTCCAACATTTGCATGAGACATCTGACTCCATTTTCTAAATACCTCGTACTGTTTTCCAAAGTGTTACATATATTTAAAACTTATGGTTGAAATTGACAAGTTTGGGTACCCAAAGTGAGGCATCTAGGCTTAGGCCTGGTCTACACTAGGAATTTATCTTGAATTTAGCAGCGTTAAACCGAATTAACCCTGCACCCGTCCACACAACGAAGCCCTTTACTTCGATATAAAGGGCTCTTAATATCGATATCTGTACTCCTCCCCGACGAGGGGAGTAGTGCTGAAATCGGTATTGCCATTTCGGATTAGGGTTAGTGTGGCCGCAATTCGACGGTATTGGCCTCCGGGAGCTATCCCACAGTGCACCATTGTGACCTCTCTGGACAACAATCTGAACTTGGATGCACTGGCCAGATAGACAGGAAAAGCCCCGCGAACTTTTGAATTACATTTCCTGTTTGCCCAGCGTGTAGAGCACAGGTGACCATGCAGAGCTCATCAGCACAGGTAACCATGCAGTCCGAGAATCGAAAAAGAGCACCAGCATGGACCATACGGGAGGTACTGGATCTGATCGCTATATGGGGAGAGGATTCAGTGCTAGCAGAACTACGTTCCAAAAGACGAAATGCCAAAACATTTGAAAAAATCTCCAAGGGCATGATGGAGAGAGGCCACAATAGGGACTCACTACAGTGCCGCATGAAAGTTAAGGAGCTCAGACAAGCCTATCAAAAAACAAAGGAGGCAAACGGTCGCTCCGGGTCAGAGCCGCAGACATGCCGCTTCTACGCTGAGCTGCATGCAATTCTAGGGGGGCCGCCACCACTACCCCACCTCTGACCATGGATTCCGAGGCGGGGGTAATCTCAGCCATGCCTGAGGATTCTGCGGATGGGGAAGAGGAGGAGGAGGATGACGACGAGCTTGCGGAGAGCACACAGCACTCCGTTCTCCCCAATAGCCAGGATCTTTTTCTCAGCCTGACTGAAGCACCCTCCCAACCCCCAGACAATGAGGCCATGGAAGGGACCTCCGGTGAGTGTACCTTTGTAAATATAAAACCTGGTTTAAAAGCAAGCATTTTTTAATGATTAATTTGCCCTGAGGACTTGGGATGCATTCGCGGCCAGTACAGCTACTGGAAAAGTTTGTTAACGTGTCTGGGGATGGAGCGGAAATCCTCCAGGGACATCTCCATGAAGCTCTCCTGGAGGTACTCCAAAAGCCTTTCCACAAGGTTTCTTGGCAGTGCAGCCTTATTCCGTCCTCCATGGTAGGACACTTGACCACGCCATGCTAGTAGCAAGTAATCTGGTATCATTGCATGACAAAGCCTGGCAGCATCTGGTCCCGGTGTTTGCTGGCATTCAAGCAACATCCGTTCTTTATCTCGCTGTGTTATCCTCAGGAGAGTGATATCGTTCATGGTAACCTGGTTGAAATACGGGAATTTAATTAAGGGGACAGAGGTGGCCGTTCCTACTGGGCTGTTTGCCTGTGGCTGAAAAGAAATCCTTCCCTGCAGTTAGCCAAGCGCGGGGGGGGGGGGGGGGGGAAGAGGGGGCGGGGATCTTCCCTGATACCAGCCACGTGGTGGGGGGAGGAGGGATAAAGCGATCATCCCAGAGAATTGGATGGGGGGGGGTTAGTTTGGTTTCTGCTGCTGCACGTTAACAGGAAAACCGCAGCACTCAACGGGCTTTGCTTGGTATGTGGGAAAGGAGGGTGCTGCTTGTAGGAAAGCTGCAGAAGCCGAAAGACAATGGCTTACCATGGCCGCATGCAAGCCGAATTCTGTTGCCCGGACCTGCATCTGTGTTCTCTAACACCAAAACTGCAGGCACTCAATATTAAGATCAAAATGCGACCTTGTACCGAAATCACGTGTGCTAGGTAAAGTGAATAGTGTTGTTCACCGTGAAAGAGTATAAGCATTGTTCTGTAAAATGTATCTTTTAAAATACTTCTCTACCTTTTTCCCCTCCTTCCTGCAGCTGCAAATTTTTCAAGCCTCCCTCCTCCGACCCGAAGGCTATCTCAGATAAGGCGTCGAAAAAAAGAGGACGCGAGACGAAATGTTCTCAGAAATCATGGAATCCACCCGCAATGAAAGAGCTCATCTGAATGAGTGGAAGGACATGGTAGCAAAGTACAGGAAAGATGCCAGTGAACGTGAGGCCACGAGGGACGCTCGAGATGAGAGGTGGCAGGCTGCAACGCTTGGGCTGCTGCGTGATCAAACGGACATGCTCCAGCGTCTGGTGGAGCTTCAGGAACGGCAGCAGGAGCAGAGTGTCGCTGCAGCCGCTGTATAACCTCCCTCCCCCCTCACCATGTTCCATAGCCTCCTCATCCAGACGTGTAAGAACAGGGGGGGGGGATGCTCCGTGCACCCTCCCACTCCACCCCAGTGGACAGCCCAACCAAAAGGCTGTCATTACTTTGAACTTTTTAGTGGCCTTTTCCTTCCCTCCTATCCTCCTCCCAAACCCCACCCGGGCTACCTTGTCAGTTCTCTCCCTCTTTTTATAATCAATTAATAAAGAATGCATGATTTTTAAACGATAGTGACTTTATTTCCTTTGAAAGCAAGCTGGGATCGAAGGGGGAGGGTGGGTTGCTTACAGAGAACGAGTCAATCAAGGGGGTGGGTTTTCATCAAGGAGAAACAAACAGAATGTTCACACGGTAGCCTGGCCAGTCATGAAACTGGTTTTCAAAGCTTCTCTGATGCGCAACGCTTCCTGGTGTGCTCTTCTAATCGCCCTGGTGTCTGGCTGCGCGTAATCAGCGGCCGGGCGATTTGCCTCAGCCTCCCACCCCGCCATAAAGGTCTCCCCCTTACTCTCACAGAGATTGTGGAGCACACAGCAAGCAGCAATAACAATGGGAATATTGGTTTGGCTGAGGTCTGAGCGAGTCAGTAAAGTGTGCCAGCGACCTTTTAAACGTCCAAATGCACATTCTACCACCATTCTGCACTTGCTCAGCCTGTAGTTGAACAGCTCCTGACTACTGTCCAGGCTGCCTGTGTATGGCTTCATGAGCCATGGCATTAAGGGGTAGGCTGGGTCCCCAAGGATAACTATAGGCATTTCAACATCCCCAACTGTTATTTTCTGGTCTGGGAAGTAAGTCCCTTGCTGCAGCCGTTTAAACAGAGTAGTGTTCCTGAAGACACGAGCGTCATGAACCCTTCCCGGCCATCCCACGTTGATGTTGGTGAAACGTCCCTTGTGATCCACCAGTGCTTGCAGCATCATTGAAAAGTACCCCTTGCGGTTTACGTACTGGCTGCCCTGGTGCTCCCGTGCCAAGATAGGGATATGGGTTCCATCTATCGCCCCACCAGAGTTAGGGAATCCCATTGCAGCAAAGCCATCCACTATGACCTGCACGTTTCCCAGAGTCACTACCGTTGGTAGCAGCAGCTCAGTGATTGCTTTGGCTACTTGCATCAGAGCAGCCCCCACAGTAGATTTGCCCACTCCAAACTGATTCCCGACTGACCGGTAGCTGTCTGGCGTTGCAAGCTTCCACAGGGCTATCGCCACTCGCTTCTCAACTGTGAGGGCTGCTCTCATCTTGGTATTCTGGCGCTTCAGGGCAGGGGAAAGCAAGTCACAAAGTTCCATGAAAGTGCCCTTAGGCATGCGAAAGTTTCGCAGCCACTGGGAATCGTCCCACACCTGCAACACTATGCGGTCCCACCAGTCTGTGCTTGTTTCCCGAGCCCAGAATCGGCGTTCCACGGCATGAACCTGCCCCATTAACAGCATGATCTCCAATGCGCCGGGGCCCGCGGTTTGATAGAATTCCATGTTCCATGTCCTCATCACTCTCGTCGCCGCGCTGCCGTAGCCTACTCCTCGTCACCTGGTTTTGCAGGTTCTGGTTCAGCATAAACTGCACGATAACGCGCGAAGTGTTTACAATGTTCATGACTGCTGTCTTGAGCTGAGCGGGCTCCATGCTTGCCGCGGTATGGCGTCTGCATTGTTCACCCAGGAAAAAGGCGCGAAACGGTTGTCTGCCGTTGCTTTCCCGGAGGGAGGGGGAGGATGTACCCAGAACCACCCGCGACAATGTTTTTGGCCCCATCAGGCATTGGGATCTCAAACCAGAATTCCAATGGGCGGAGGAGACTGTGGGAACTATGGGATAGCTACCCACAGTGCAACGCTCCGGAAATCGACACTAGCCCCAGTACATGGACGCACACCGCCGAATTAATGTGCTTAGTGTGGCCACATACATTCGACTTTACACAATCTGTTGCCAAAAACCGGTTTCTAGAAAATCGGAATAATCCCATAGTGTAGACATACCCTTAGATTCACAAAGGGATGAGGTGTTGTAACACTCAGCGTCACAATGCATAGCTTTTAGACCCCTAGTGAAATCACAGGAACAAAACACCGAGACACATACACAGCCTGCATTAGGCATGTCATCTCACTATACAATGGATGGGGAAAGATGTGCACTCAATCCAATTCACAAAAGCCAGCACGGTAGGAGGGGAGCCACCAAAGCTAGCCACTGGAATATGCCAACAAGAGGAGGCTCCTCTAAGTCTCTCCCCTCTCACAGACATAAGCACCTAAGTCCAGGCTACAGGGAGGCACCAAGCCCTGCTTGTGATTTCCAGCTGGGAACCCCTCTCCTGGACTTATTGGAGCAGGGGGAGTGGATCCTGGGTCTGTCACCTCTAACCACCAGGCTCCAGAGTTACAGTCATTCTCTCTCACTCTCTCTGGTCCAGTGACTCTAAATGTCTAATCACAGTGGAACAGTTCCAACAGGAGAGAATGGGAACAGTTCCAACAGGAGAGAATGACAGAGCACGCAGAGGTGGGAGACCCCTGTTCAAATCCTCTCTCTGCTTGAGGGGGGATTGAACCACTGGGCTAAAAGTTACAAGGTGGGTAGCACCACCTCTTCCTAAAGACAGATTTTGAACAGAACCCAATCTGTTAGGCAGACTCAGAGCACACCAACATGATTGGGCCCCACAGTGAGTTAGGTGGGAAAACACCTAACTTCCCTGGCTCGTGAATCCCACTGGAGTTGCGGTGGAAGACAGGCACCTGGATGACTAGGAGGCGGCACTCGTGCATGTTCCCAGAGGCAGAAACTTAGGCATCCAGGGTATTTTGACCATGAAAATGTAGGTGCCAAGTGAATTTAAGTGTCTACAGGGTTCAGGGGGAGTTTTGTGGCCCGTAAGGGAGCCTAAAACTAGGATTTAGGCCCCTAAATCTGGGATTTAGTAAACTAATACCTTTGTGAATCTAGGCCCTAAATCCGTATCTAAACACCTAAATCGAGTGATTGATTGTCAGCATGGCGCCAGGTTTGTATAATTTTTGGTGGTGCCCAGAATGGGTCCAAGCAGAGCTGTCCCGTCCATAGGACAGACCAGAGCAACCATCCCAGGACCCGTGCTTTGGGGGGCCCTGCACTTCGGGGGGACACAGGGGTCCAGGGTGGCCTGGGGGGTTAGCAGGGAGCCTGGCACCAGCAGCAGCGAGTGACCCAGCTCCAGCCCGCCCCTGCTTTGTCCCCTTCCTGCCCCCATTCCACCCCTTACCACAAGCCCCACCCACCTCTTTCCAGCTTCTGCCCCCTCCACCAAGCGATGGCAGGACCTGGCGGGTTGGAGCAGAGCAGGGAAGGCTGGGGCCGGGTTGCTTGCTGGCACCAGGTTGCTCGCTGCCGCTAGGCCCCCCACCAACCTCCCAGGCTGCCCTGAACTCATAGGGTCCCCCAAAGCATGGTAAGCCCAAACATTGGTGGAGCCGGGCTCATGTTCCTAAATACAGGTAGAGCATGGGTACCACGGGCCCATATAACTCGCCGCCTATGATTGTCAGTGGGTCTGAGAATCCATTGCTCCCTTGGTTGCCAAGGGAGCAGCAGATGCTCCGTATATTTAAAACCCCCACTTTTTATTGCCATAATATGGATTTAGGTGCCTAATTTTAGCAACCCAGGCTTGTAAAGTTGAGCACAGGCTATTTGTGGAGTAAGGTCTGACTTAATGAGTAGTAGTGGCACATTTTGACCCTGACAAAGCTACAGCATCAAAGTGATTTAGAGACACAAGTGACATGGTAATTAAAAAAAAAAACTTTTTGGCAAACTGGAAAAGTTTGGAGAAATGAGTAACATGTGGCACTGGTAAGCATCAGGTTTGGCACTTCATCTTAACACTCAGATCATCACAATCAGCATAACAGAACCTTCACTAGTACCAGGCATCTTCCTTCACAGTGGATCCAGTTAATTCTGGCTCATTTCTCATTCTGAACACTCAGCAGCCTAAGGCAGGACTTAGGGAATCTTCAGAGGAAATTCTACATTACGATCTCAACACAGCTACATAGGTTTGAAAGCTTTGCATCCCCTACCAGGTGTCCAAGTTTCACAATTGCTTTATTAATTATTATTCATTTGTATTACTGTAGTGCCTAGGAGCTCTAGTCATAGAACCAGAGTGCTGCCCATGGGGCTTACTTTTCATTGTATCTCAAATCCCAGCGAGAAGGTTCATCCCCATTTTAGTCTTTGGGACACTGATCTGAACTGCAGACAAAAAGGAAATTGTACTTATGTAACCCACACACCTTCTGGGTGGGGTGTTCTGTCCCATCTAGTGGCACCAAGACCACTTACAGAAAGATTAATGAGCCTGCTCTACAGCCTTAGCTAACAGCCATATGGCTTCTAGCTCATGCACTAAGCTCCAGAGGTCCCAGGTTGAATCCTGCCTGCTGACAAGCAGGGTCTGTCAGTGTTACACTTACACTATCCTTCAAGCAGAAAGAAAGAGCAGGGAAAACAGAACAGCTTTCAGTCCTCCTGAGCCCTTTCTGCTCTCATCTTTCGAGTGATGGTTTGGATTTGTGTGTCCATATTGTAGGTATCATGCCTTCACTAAAGCATGCACTGAAAATTTCTACTGTTGCTCTTGCTATTGCAACAACATTGGCTGCTGGATCTGGATTGGGCTTCATTATCTTGTGCTGTCAATCAGAAAAGAAAAAAATTAGTAAGTATTTCAGCTCATTTCCCTTCAATCTTTGACAGCGTGTAAATTGCAAGTAAACCTAAAATGTGCTTAATTTCTTCCGTGTATGAAAACGTAGGTGACGGAATAGAGTTGAAAGCAAAAAGGTATGTGGTCTTCTGGCAGTAACTGATGATACTGTATACGCCTGTACCAGGATACTTCAGTTATCTTCACTATATGTCAGTTTTCATGTTCACATCTGATCAGATTTCTCTGAGAAATTCCAAAGCTCCTGGGTATCTTCAGTATTCCAAGGCCAACATTTTCCAACCTGGGCTCCTAACGCTAGGGTCTGAAATCCATGTGGATGCACCTAAATGAATGACCCAATTTTCTTTCATTAGTGCAGAGCAGCCAGCAGCTCCTATTGATGTCAATAGAACCTATGCTGCTTTCTTATGATGATGATATGGATCTCCTTGGTAAAGTGCTTTGAGATCTTCTGATGAGGCCTTTATTATTATGACTCCCATGCCAGTGCCCCGTCCACCCAACCCCGTTGGTTTAACTTACCTTAAATACTGATCAGCCTTTCCTTTCTCTCCCTTCCTCTCTTTCCCAGCTCATTTTAGTATCAAACTCGTCTGGGTTTCTCTTTAGCAGGTGGGCTACTCCACCTCATGCTGGTATGAGGCAACTTTCACCCCAGGCCTCTCAGGCCTCTTAACAAAATACACAGCTTATTCCTAGTATGGCATGGAGGTCCCCTAAACCTGCCCCACTTCCAGATTTCTTTTTAATTACACGCATACTAGGATATAACTATGTCCTCACTTCTTTACAAAGTGAGAGGCATGGGCACAGCAATATTTTAAGGTCCTTTCCCCTTTAATTCTCCTATAACTGACTAATAGATTAGGCAATATATTAACACAGGCCTAATTAGTTATAGAAGTTCTTTTTAATATTAACTAGCACCACTCTCCTCTTGCGTGTGTGTATACTGAACTATCTCCATTCATCCCTTTGATAAAGGGGATCTCTTCTGAGCTGCAAGGTTTTGCCTTATTTTAGAATCTGATCCAACCTTTTCAGTGCTTTTGGCCAGATGCTAGTTTTGGGGCACCTCCACGGGCCACATATGGATATATGTGCTCTACAAAATGGCATCTTCCATGCAGCATGACCTTGCATGTACAGTGCATGCAAGGTCATACTGTGTGGAGGATGCCATTTTGCTCTACATGATCATGGACCATGATCTTGGATGGAGGACACCATGTTGTAGAGCAGGATCACTGGTGATGGGGATGGTGATGTCACTCACTAATGTATCTGTTGCTTTCATAGCCGGAGAGCTGTGGAGATGGCTTATCGTATTCATCCATGGGCTGGTGTGTGTCTCGGCCATCCTGATGTTCACTGCTGCTGTCTTCTGGATATGGGAAGAAGGTAGGCCCACCCTGGTTCTCATACTAAAGGGTATGTGTGCAGTGAATGAAGCAGATGGAACAGATTGCAGAAGTGAACGTACTCTTAGTCAAAGGAGCAGGTTCAGCCCTAGACTCAAAAAGCAAAAGCACCTTATTAATTTCATACCTGGAAGATTCAGAGGCAGGATGTCACCCTGTCACTATAGCATGGGTTATATGGACTATAGAATCATAAAATCAGCAAAAGGGGAGGAAAGGCAGGAGGCCACTGTACATATCCGAGATGGGAGATTTGAAATTAAAGCTCTAACCAGCACTTACTCCCAGAAGATGGCAACCACTTTTTCATCCCCGGGCTCCTCCTTTATCTTACTACAGCCAATGATCCAAACTTTTCCAAGCTGTTTCCCTAAGCTAGATGGGGCTACATGAGGGTATAAATCACTGCACTCGTAGGACATGGGAGGGGGCCTAAAATGGAGTCAAAGAGCCACTAGTAAGTAAACCTGTCTTCCCCGCCGGGGTTGAGAGAGGTGCCCCTAGGATAAGTGCCCAGGTCTCCAATTTTATTATAAAACCGGAAGGAAGGAAGAGAAAGAAAGAAAATCATGTCCAGCTCTTCCCATATTGCCGTTCTGGCCTCAAAGCAGGACAGTACCAATATTCTGGTCAGCACTTAAACACACCTTCAAACATGTGCTTAAATCCCACTGAAGTAATCAGGACTTTAACTTGTATTTAAAGCTAAATATGTGCCTAAGTCCTTTTGTAAACTGGGATCTCACTGACTCCTTCCATACCACCTCACTCGCTTGGGACCCCCATTCCTTAAACCTGCACTGTGTTCATGCCACACAATTAATAACAAGAAACTTTGGTTCTGGCAGTCCCTTATTAGCTTAAACAGATTTTTAAAAATAGATTAATGTTTTTTCCATAACTTTTTTTCCCTTGTGGCATCCCTGCAGGGTGGAATTAAGGTTGTTTGGGTGCTTTAACTATATGTTTCCACACTCTATCGTGTTTGGTTGTTTTTACATCTAGCCTTAAGTAGGAATCTCTTGGGTCTGTAAAGCTTTTGAGGATGGGATGTTTATTATTGATACATATTCTCATCCTTAACTCCAGTTTAACATGTTTTGGCTGGCAGTTATTAAACCACAGTGAAACAGAATTAACCAAAACAGCCCTTCTGTCATCTTAACTGAGACCCAATCCTGCTACTTACTCCATCTTGGCAGACCTCCAAAGGGACACCTTGTGGTTGCAGGGGTTTGCCCAGGCAGAGTGATTTGCAGAACCAGAGCCTAATTGTAGGTACAGCAATTCTAGTTTCATTCCCTATTTCTCCACAGGTCTCTCCACAGCCCTTGTATTGTATATGATCTTCCTCACGTGGATGATCATGGTAACGCTTCTCATAAGTGTGGTCTTGGCAATTTGTCCCCAACACCTTGAGATGTTTAAAAAGAAAACAAGTAAGTAATAGGTTATTTGTACACGTACCTATATATGTGTGACATTTAAGAGAAGATTAGACAAACATCTGTCAGCGATGGCCTATGTACAGTTATTCCTGCCTCAGTACAGGCAGATGGACAAGAGGATCTCAAGGCTTCTTCCAGCCCTACATGTCTGTGATTCTCAGAGTGAGTGGTGTAGCTGTAATATATTGTAGCAATTATCATTGGTTACACAGTACATTTCTTGAAATGCTGAGCTTTGTTGGCACAGTTGGTATGAAGCGTGACAACTAGACTCCCCCAGTTAGTGGCCTTAGGCCTGTTTTTTCCAATTCTAATTGTCCTCATATGAGCTTAACACTGCGCCCTACTTGTGGAAGGTAAAAGACTTCTACGTGCCCGTAAGAGACGCTAGGTACGTTCTCAGGCCGACTTGCCTCTCCCATGGCTGCACTGCTACTTTTGGCACAGTAGCGCAATGAGAGCTAATGCAGGTCTGTCTCCTCAAGCTGGGAATCACACCCCCAGCTCAGAATGTAGACGTATCCTATATGTTGAGGGCAAAGTTTTGGCTGCCCGTGTGTGTGGCTAGAGGGAGAAGAATGTACAAGGAAAATCCCCCCCCCCCTTACCCCTCATCTTTCAAGGAGCCAGACACAATACTGACCCAGCAAGAAGCTGTGCAGTTGGCTAGCATGCCTGCAGAATTCCATAGCCAGCAGGACTGTGATGCGGGCAAGGCCCCACACCTCCTGAGCAGCTGCTAGCATTTGGCAGCAGATTAAGTGCACTTTGTACCTTTCCCCCTTGCTGGCTGATACTTTGCCTTAACGTTTGCCCATACCTGCTTTGCCTTAAAATGTTAAACAAAGAAAACATATGTACAGAGAGCTTAACATCACATAACATGTTACAAAACTCAATAAACTATTGCAGACCTGTTGACTCCTGTTGCTACTTGCTGCACCGAAGTCTCATGAGCGAGCTGAGATTCACCATGGGTCACCTCAAGAATCAGGTTTCAAAGGCTTTTGCAATTGTACAGGAAGCAGGAATGATCCTACATACAAAGAGAAGAAAAAAAAACAATCTCCATCTATGTTCAATTGTGTCAATCAAATATGGCAGCATTTTATTATTTCTTTTCTCTTTCCTAGTGTACCGTGTCATTCTGGATACTGCAGCTCTTGGGGGAGTGATTCTAGTTGTGTTGTTTGCCATCTTCCTTACACAGAATATCCAGCATCTCCAAAGTAAGCCCCCATCCTTCATGGATTAAAATTTATACCGTGTGTTTTCCTGCAAAGATGCATTTTTTTAAAAAAAGGGAACTTATTTATATTTGGTGCAAAATAAAGATTTCAAGTCCTCCCCACAGCCCATGGCAGCTGAGAATCTCCATAGCACTAAATACTACAGGGACCTTTGGGCACAGCATGTCCTCCCCATGTCTAGCCCGGTTCCCGGCCAGCCTTCTACACCAGGGCTTGCAAAGAGGGTGTGGTGTTCTGTCCCATCTAGTGGCACCAAAACCACTTAGAGAGAGCTAAAGCCAGGTGGCTTTTAGCTCATGCGGTAGAGGCTCATACACTAAGCTCCAGAGGTCCCTGGTTTGATTCCCAATGACTGGGGTCTGTTGGTGTTACATATGCACTAAGCACCCAGGCGGGCAGGGCCGGTTTGTTTACCTGCCGCGTCCGCAGGTTCGGCCGATTGCGGCTCCCACTGGCCGCGGTTCGCCACTCCAGGCCAATGGGGGCTGCGAGAAGCTGCAGCCAGCACATCCCTTGGCCCGCGCCGCTTCCCACAGCCCCCATTGACCTGGAGCAGTGAACCACAGCCAGTGGGAGCCGCGATCGGCCAAACCTGCGGACGCGGCAGGTAAACAAACCGGCCCGGCCCCTTCAGGGTGCTTACCCTGGTGAGCCGCGTGCCAAAGGTTGCCGATCCCTGCACTACTGCATCAGGAGAATTCTTCTCTGCCAGCTGCAGGGCTTTTACAAGCGCCTGAGCCCCGGCCCTTGTGAAACTCAGAATCCCAGCTGCGGAAATTCCCCCGAGCAAATAAACTAGCGACATGGTATTTCATTCCTTTCTTCTTTTGACCTCCAGGAAAAGGCTGCTCACCATTTTTTGACAACACAGCTGCCATCCTTATCACTGCTGCAATTTCTCTCCTTATTCTTCTAGCGCCCTTTGTGTGGTGTAAGTATCAACCCTGCTCATTTCATGCATATTTTAAAGCCTTTTAAAAGAAATATCACTGTTACAGCATATTGCACCATCCATTTTAAATATTCCTTATTTCCCGCAGGAGTTATAAAGAAAAAAGATAACTTTATAAAGTAAATTAGAAGGCAAGGGGAAGTAGATGAAATATACTGCCCTTCTACCATCATTTAGTGAGAGCTGGGATGGCAAATATCCCTTTAACTTGGAATCTTCTTTGGGGTTAAAATTATAAATATAAAAATTATATAAATTATAAAAAACATACATCAGGCCTCCCTTAAACTGAGATTCACCCCATGCAGAGAACTAGCACCAGGGTCTATGTGTCACTGATTTCCCACTTATGCCCTTTAGCTCTAACTCCCAACTATTCCCAGAGCTGGCAGTCCAGGCTTTCTCCTTCTCCTTCCCTCCTCATGGCTCCTTCTGCTTACACCCTCACTCCCCCATGTCTCAGTGCAGCACAGCAGGCAGGGATAGGAGGTCAGTACAGCTGCTTTCCAGTCCTAAAGCATCACATTTCAACCCCAGGAAGAGGCCACAGTATGAGGGAGATTAAGCCAGTAATTACAAAGCAATTCTGGGAGAGAAAGAACTGAGGGAAACACTGGATCACTGTGGGAAGAGCCAGCTGATGGGCAAAGAGAGGCAACAGCGAAGGGGAAAAAAGAGATTGGTGACAATTACATGGTGCGCCGGTGCTGTTGGTTATAATTTCCTTTCAGAGCGATTGACGTTGATCCTGTTGTGATGGGAAGGGTCGGATCCCTTCTAGCAGAAAATGATTTTATTGCCAGAGCTGCTGATACATGTGTGTATGATGATATAAATCCTCTAGCTTCAAAGCACATAGATTTCATTTTATTGGACCAGGGAAATAATAAGGGAGACACAGGCAGGTATGACTTTGATTACACCAAAATGCCAAAAACTAATTACTTCAGCCATACCTCTTCTTTACAAAAATGTTTTGCAAATCTTCCTGTTTTCTCTAGTATTGCAGCAAGACGATAGTCTTTTGGAATTTGGATCAGTGAACCACTCTAAAACCCCATTTTCTGAAGGGTTCTAGTTTCACTTTCATACCACAGAGGCTCCAGTGACTTTCTCGATGTAACATCTTTTCCTTCTACTGGGTTTGATGTTTATATAAAGCACTAAGGCGGGGTTAATCTGTCTATGCTTTCTAGATCACAGGAAGAAAAAAAGCCAAGAAAAGAATCAGCAAAAAAGAGAACCTGTAGAAGTAAGGATGCAGTGCCCCAGAAAACCTTTTCATTCGACTTTGAAAATATTCTCATTGGTTCTCCATAGTACCACAAAAACTGAGAGATCCCTCAATTCAGCCAGAACTTTTTTGAGCTTCCAGTACTTCAAAACACTTTACAACTGCTTGTGTAAATATACACCAACACACAGGACTATTGTTTAACATTTAACAGTAAAACACCACATCTTTTTAGGCCAGGAAGAGAAGAATTTCACATGGAATTGAAAAACTGAGAATTTCTGGAAGCAAAATGTAATGAAATAAGATGGACTGTAGCCAGGACGGTGGGATCAGCTCTGCTGCTTTTCCAGTGGCACTCTTTCCATTTTTCATGACCTGGCAGAGAGGAGTTGTGAATTTTGCATCTGCTCTGGATGACAATGCATCTAGGAACACAATGCCTCCAACACCATGCTTGGCCATCAGTGCAGTTCTGACATCAGGCTAGATTGTAGAGGTGGCAATACTCGATTTCTTGCACAGCCCCCTGCAACTCAGCAATAGCCTCTTTGTCTTGGAAGGAATTGTATCCCATACAGAAACACCAATGCTAGTTCTGGCAGCACCTGTTTTCTTCCTGGAGCTGCTCTCATCAAGAGCTCTCGTTCCCTCTGCTGTCTGAGGAGGTGTCATGCCTAAGCTCCTGGAAGATGTCCCTTTGTTGTCCAGGCCTGGAGGTAAGGTGTGAAGAAATCAAAGGTGCAGCACAGGAGATTAATTAGCACACACAAAATCATATTGGATAATCAGAAAGAGATTAATTTGATTTGCCACCAAACTGTTGCCTTCCTGTGATATTGTTAGTGACAAAATTAAGCTAAAGGATTTTAAAACCATGAATTAAAGGGTATCATATTATTTTTTAATAATATGAACTCAGAAGTAGTTTTATCTTTTAAACTAACACAGCAATATAAATATAATCCAAAGCAAAGAATGAACAAGTAATTGAATTAAGAAATAATGCTTATGGTGTCAGCATTTGTGATTGATTAAATGTCAAAAGGATAGCTGAGGTATTGGATGCATTGCAAGTTCCATTTACCTAGACGTTTATAGCTTGAGATTGCTTCCTGTTGGAGAGGTATTAACTGAATCCTGGCTTGGGCTAAATACATTTCAAACTATTATTATCAAGTCAACAGGTAGCAATCTCAAATTATTACAATGTATTATACTGAGGTATACTCTTTCCTCTCAGACTAGAGCTCAGCATGGCTATTATGAATCCTGAAGACACCTGATAACATCAGAATCTTGGCAGTTCTTTTAAAAACAGGTTTCTATCCCTCATGGTTGTGAAGAAGAGCTTGAAACATGAGCCTAGTGTAACTGATACAGTGAAGCCTGCCTGAGTTTGCAGAGAGCCTATAACAATAGACCTGTGGACTTGTCTAGATGAATAATCAGTTAGTGGCATGGTGGGGCTCCACAGGGACCTGGATTGACTTAATCTGGCGCTGATGCCTTACAGCCCACTCTGCCAGCCCCATCCCCTCCTGCCATTTTCATCTCCTTAGGTTGATCAGGTGGCATAGAACTCGCCATCCCATCTTTTAAAACACCTGAGGATTCTTCTACATCAGAGGAAGCCCCACCTGCCACTTCAGGGCAGCTTTCTGATGCGGGATGCTGCATGAACACCACAAACTGGTGGAATGGGAGCTATTTATGGTGTCTTTAGTGCATGGTTTTTCTTTGTGTTCATGTAAAGGCCATAATGTGTATCATGATGACAAATTTTATTTATTCTTATTCTAGCTATAACAGTCCTTGGATGACCAGAGCTGCAGAACTGACCAGCCAGCAAGCACGGTTAAAGGGACACTTGAGGTGATAGCTAACATAGCTGAACAAATTTCAAACATTTTTACATTTTCATTGCTTTCCTATGTAGATACAGTTAAATGAGGCTCCAGAAGCCGAAAGCCAGGAATGAAAGGTATGTATCCTCCAGGTCAGTGGTTCTCAGGTGGGATCATGAGGCAGTATTAAGAGTATCAGAACTTAGGATACAACATGGTTTCTGCTTAAAACTGAATTTTTAGTCCTCCCTTCAAACCAAGATACAATGATCTGCTTGAGATTTGAAATGCTCATTCAAGACCCAGGGTAGAGTTTATAATACAAATTTGGAGTCTCATAGCCATGTGTTTGTGACATACAGCCACCCTCAAAACAGAACCCATGAAAATAAGGTCATTTTTTGTGTGTAAGAGATAAGGATTGATCAGGAGACAAGAGATACCTGGAGGGAAGATGTTCTCTTCTCTCCCTGCTTCCCCTCTCTCCCCCGAACACTTTGTTCTAGAAGAAAGTCACTTACAGAACAATGGGGGCTGCGGGAAGCGGCGCAGGCTGAGGGATGTGCTGGCCACCACTTCCCGCAGCCCCCATTGACCTGGAATGGTGACCCGCGGCCAGTGGGAGCTGCGATTGGCCGAATCTGCAGATGCTGCAGGTAAACAAACCATCCCAGCTCGCCAGTGGATTTCCCTGACGGGCCGCGTTCCAAAGATTGCTGTAGGCTGGTTGGCCGGGGCTCGTTCCCCTACAGGGCGGCGGGGAGCCAGACTGCCTCACTACTTTGATCAGGTGTGTCAGGGAATTAGCTCGGCTGTGCCGTAAACAGTCAGCAGCTCCGGCCCTCTGGCAGGGGCTGAGCAAACAGTTCAATATTAGCAAGCCCAGGCCCTGGGTTAGGGCGGTGCAACAAACAAACAGTCAGAACAGCAAACCCCAGGCTCCTGGCTCTGAGCAGCCGGGGAGAGGGGGAGACTGCCACCCGTGAGGTGGGTGGCAGGGGGATGCAGGCCCACACACCCCATTGTGTCCCAGCCCAGGGCCCTAGCAGCGGCAGAAAACCCGCTGCTGTGTCAGTGGGGATCCTGACCACAACACACTGACATTGGCTCTGGCAGTGTTGCTGCCAGACTCGGGTCAGCTGCCCCCGGACTACTTCCTATCTCCCCCTCTAGAGGTACCTGGGTCTGGACGGCATCCTCCGCGGAGTCACACCCCATAGGCTCCTCAGGATAGCTGGCAAGCGGTTGGTTTGGCAGCTCCTCGGGGTAACTGGCACACGGTAGGCCTGGCAGTTCCTTGAGGTAATGGGCGAGCGGTAGGCTCAGCAGCCTCTCTGGGCTCGGGCTAGTATCAGGCGTTGGCTGGTCTGGCCAGTCCTCGGGTCGGCCACCAATCGCGGTGGTCTCCCCACCAGGAGCTACGCCACAAGCGTCTGGTCACTCCGGTGGCTGAGAGACAAGTGAGCTTTGGAGTCGGGCTTTTATACTTCCTGTCCTGCGCCTTGACCTCTGAGGGGCGGGCGCAGGGTTTGCTGGCACCGCCCACTTTGGCATCCAGAGAGGCTCATCCCCTCCGGGGCAGCAGGGAGCCTCGCTACAGTTTCCAATTCCTGAAGTAGACTATATAAAAGTGGCACCTTATTCAGCAGTTCTGCCTTTTTTTCCTGTAAACTGAGCACATTTGACAGGGAATCACTGAAGTTATGTCTACACTGCAATAAAAAAAACAGTACCCAGTCACAGAGCCCAGCTAAATTGACTTGAGCTTGCAGGGCTACAAATAGCAGTGTAGACATTCAGGGTCTGGGCTCTGAGACCCATCCCTCTCATGAGCCCAAGTCAGCTGAGCTGGCCCAGCTGCAGACATGCTGTGGGACTTTTATTACAGTGTAGATGTACCTTGAGAGTCAGTCACTTTTCAGAGTAGAATCATGCTCTGCTCACCATGCTTAATGTATCCCATAGGCTGGTAATGGATCGCTAGAAGGTACAAGATTTCATGGTTTGAGAATTTGAAAGATGAGATGGGGGAAAAACCTCCAAACTACCTGTCAGCTTCACTTGGCACCTAGGCCAAATCGGTGTGGAAGACTTACATAGAAGTTTTCTTCAGACTTCTTTCCAAAGATTTTTTTTCAGAATAATTCATCTTCATTCATTCTCTACTGAGGTAAATGAAGAATTCATTCCCCACGTTCATTCAGTCCTGATCTTTTTCACACTATTCCTTCAACTGATCTCGATCAAGGTTAGAAATAGACCAGTTTTCCCCAAAAATCTCATTTTGAGCTAGAAATGGACCTGCAGTTTTGCCTCTCAAGTTTATGGTAAGTATGAGTGAGAGTGGGAAACTGTGTGTGTTGTGTTGGGACAGTTGTTAGTTTGTGCAGGTAATAAATGGTGTATGCTGTGGTGAGGGGCTGTGTGTGTTAGTTGTGTTGATTTGTATGTAGAAAGAGTTGAGCTGGGAGATTTGTATTTTGTGCACGTGACAGTTGGGCACACAGGTTGGGCAGTTGGTCCACCTTCAGTGCAGTCTCCCTCATACAACCAATGAAATTGCTGCATGCAAACTAGCTTGTAGAATAAGGGTGGTGATTGGTTGTATCACCCTGATATCACAATGGTCTAGGTCTCTTGGCATGGCACATTCCATACTGTAGCTGTACACTGCACAAGTGTGATTTGTAAATTCAAAATGGCTGAGAACTTAAAAATGGAATATTAACATATCGCAAAACTCAGTGGTTATTCCTCCTGGTGATATTCTGAACAAAGTGCTCTCAGCCATGATTGCAGCTGTTTCCATTGCTTCACACTGACTCAGAGCAGGCTCCGGCATAACAATCCTATTATATAGACTTTCAAAATTTCTGGTTGTCGTAGGGTTTCTCTCACTTATCTTGTCACTGAGTGCAAGAAACTAAATAATATCTGAGGAGAGCTGGGGTGTGTGTATGTTCCTTTTAGCCCCCTCCCCTTCCTTTTTCCTTTTGCCAATCCATTACTTTTCAAAACGTCTCAAACTTTTGCAAAAGTTATGGCATGGCAGAAGAAAAAATGTAAAGTTACAAAGAGGTGTCGTTTCATTTTTCTTGTTGCCACTTTTCTGAATTTCAACTTTGATTCTGCAAACATCTTTCACATGCTTAACTTTACTAGTGGGAGTAATCCAATGATTTCAATGGAACTACTCAGAGTAGTAAAGTTAAGCACATTCATACGTGTTTGTAGAATTGGAGCTATGAGGGAGTTTGGAAAAGGTGTGTCAAAAGGGAAAAAAATGGAAAAAGTGAAAAAAAACCCCACAACCCCTCTAAACAAAATCTTGGCATTCATTCTGTTTCAGTCAGTGGCAAAGGAACAAGAAAGAAAGTGGGTGGGAGACCGTGCAGTTTCAAATTTTAAAAAAGTTTACTTTTGAGGAAAAAGAGAGAAGGGGAACGTATGGGGTTGTTTTTGTATTTAATTGTTTTTCTCACCTCTTCCCGTGAAGAAGGAGGAAAAGTGTTTGTTATAGAAATGGGAGGGAAAGTCTGAAAACAAGTGTATTATTTCAGTGGCCAAAAACTAAAATAAAATGAAAAGTGCAATTCAGAAGTAAACAAAATGAAACTTTTCCATCTCATTTTGAAGGGGACAGAGGTGAACGGCTAGAATGAGGTGTGTCTTGAAAGGGGGAGTGTGAGTGCAGGGATTAGGGAGGAGATAGCGGTGGGGCTTACTCCAGTGTTTGCTGGGCAGAAAGGTGGAAAAATCTTATACAGATGGCCTTTTGTGGGTGGATTGTGTGATGTGTATTCATAGATTCCAAGGCCAGAAGGGACCATTGTGATCATCTAGTCTGACCGCCTGTATGACACAGGCTCTAGAACTTTCCCAAAATAATTCCTAGAGCACATATTTTCGAACAACATCTAAAACATGTTGGTGTGTTGTGAGCGTGCTGGTGTGTTGATGGTGCAAAGGTGTGTGAGATGTGGATGGTGCAATGGTGTGTTGGAGGAGTGTGCATGTTGGTGTGTGTGTGTGTGGGGGGGGGTGTTTGGTACAATGCTCTGTGATATTTTTTAAAAAGGAGTGGAAAACTCCTTAATGGTGTAATAGAAGACAGGCTGGAGAGCCCGAAAATTGGAGCCAAGGAATTCTGATATAGAGATTTTTATATTAGATATATATTCAATCTTCTTGATATCTTATTACTTAGCTTTTTATCTTTTGAAAAGATACTGGGTTTACTGGGTTGGCGTGGATTTTATTTTCAAAGCTAAGCAGTGTGCATGTTCCCCTTAGCCTGCTTTCCATTGTCATATCACTGTGGCTTGCCATAAATAGAAACAGTGGTTGCTAATTTCTATTTTGGTAAAAATGGCTGGTCATTGCTTTGTCACCAGACTATCTTTGGTAACCCAAGCCCAGATCCTCAAAGGCATTTAGGTCATGGGAGTTAGGCACCTTTGAGAATCTGGACCCCAGTTTATGTATTGGCAGGACATCATTCTGCTCTCTCTCTTTTGCTTATAACAGATATATTTGTATTTTTCATTTAATACTTTAGTTTTTTGTTTTGGTCTCCTGGGCATTTTTCCGATCGCTGCCTAGAGGGTCAGAAAGGAATTTCCCAGAGTTTTTCCCCTCTTTAAAAAGAGGGGTTTTCCCTCTGGGTTTTTGCCTTTCTCAGGAGAACTACTCAGGACTAAAAATATATTTTGCCAGTTTGACTCAGTTAATTTGTTGCTAATTTGACTCAATAAATTCACTGACAGTTGGGCTCAATAAAAAACTTTCATTTTTATAACTGAACCTACACTCGGTGCCTTTTATTTCATTTGTATCATTAACCCCTGGACTGCTGTCTGATCACAAACATGTCTGAGAAAAAGATTTAACATAAGATCTATTTGAATACATGCAACACTGCAGGAAAAAACTGGCTCCACACAGTGAAAATGGAGCAGAGGAGCCTTTCCCACGATGCAAACTACACCTATTACCATTAATCCCTGCGGCGTGTAAAATCTTATGCTTGACCTTGAGGCATCAAACCAAAGTCTTTTACTCCATGATAGGTAGTAGCTGCGCATGTAACATACACTACCCATGTTCCATGCATGATACTCACACAGCATCTGGGTGAATGCTCCACTCCCATCACAACCAGTATTTTCTTCTTAGTTTATGTTGTAATGTGACATCCAAGTTGCTCCGGAGGCTTCCTGGGCAGTTACTTACTGTTCCTGCAGGTAGGTCAGTGCAATTGAGCTTCTTTTCCCCTCCCGCACCTGGAGGGCATGTGGTGAAAGAGTGTCTTGGCTCCCTGCCACTTGATGCATCATGGTTGGGCATCAGAAAAGAGAGTGAGGGAATGGTAACCAAGAGTAAGAGAGGGGACACAAAACCACAGGATTCTACCTAAACCAACCCCCTGTATTTTCACTCACAACCAGAGGAAAGTTGAGGAGGTGCTAAGTGGTTCTGGAAGCACAACTGGCTGCTAGGCCAAAGAAGGCATTCCTTTCTTCCAAGTAAGTAAAATCATTCATGAACAACCCTACAGAAAGAAATGGTGTGTAACACAGCACAAACATTTCCTACCTTCAGGGCAAGCCACTATGAACATTACAACTGCTTGGAAAATAGGTCTTTTTCTCCTGTGGTTTTGTCAAATCCATTTTTCATTTTCATCTAACTTTTCACTGGAAAAGGTTGACTTTTTCACAAAAATATTGAAACTAAAAATATTTTGGTCAAAACTAGAATGTTGATTCAAAATGGCACTGTCCCGTATCATGGAGTTTGGTCCTACACTCCCATTCTTTTCTCTGGGCCAGACTGTTGGGCCAAATCACATTTCAATCATACTGCACCACCTTTTCCCCTTTGGTGAGCGGTGTGGGTGCATCATAGGAATCATGGCCCATGGTGCCACGTGACTATGTAGTCCAGATAGAGATCCCAAAGAAGAGAATGGGAGCAGAAGGCACCCAAATTACAATTTGTACAAAGCATGGAGCCACCATTTTGACTAAAATACTTCAGGTTTTGGCCAAAACATGTCAATTTTCAGGCATTCCTTTTTAATGACAAAGTAAGTTTTTGCAGAAAGATTATTTTAGCAAAAAAATTTGATAAGTTGAAAACCCAAGTTTTGTCAGAAAAATTTCAACCAGCCTTAATGTCCGCTGACCAACACTACAACATACACTTGCCTACAACAGCAAACAGAAGGAACAGGGGCAAGTAATACAGAATAAAGAGAGAAACCTAGTGCACTATAACAGTTCACCTCACACAGAGAGAGCTAAACAAGGGAAACCACCATCTAGCTCTTCCCCACTGGATAGGAATGCCCGGTGGAGGGATAGTCTCCCTGACAGGACAACGGAGGGGAACCCACCAAGTGGACAGCCACCAGTGGTAAGAAGAGGGGCAGCTTGGACAGTGAGATGACGTCCATGGCACTTGAGCCTTGCATGCGACTCCCCCTCTCAAACCTCCCATATTGGGTAAGGTATTAGACAGGTCTCCAGGTAGTATCATTCTGGGGGCCTTAGACTGGTCCAGGAGATTCTGCACACAGAGCTACTAGAACTCTTTACAGTAATCCTTTTGACTTCCTTTTTGGTCATTATTTGACTTAATTTACACCTGTACAGAGCAGGTGCTAAGATCGTCTTATGAGGACAGGGCTAGCTATCTTGTAAGACTTCTGTTAGCACAGAGAAATTACATTTTCCTGTTATATTTGCTATTTCATCATCCAATTTGGCACACAGTAAACCCCAATACAGAAAACTGTCTTTTTAACTGAAGAAAGCATTACCTTCTCCCATCCCCATGTGTGGAGAGACGGAGGTACTCTGAACCACAACACACACCTTTTGGGTGATTGGTGTAGCTGTTGGATAGAAAACAAACAATCTAGAGAATTCCAGAATCTAAATAGCTTATATGCCCATGGCAAGCAGATAGTGTCTACAAATTTTTTGCAGCTCACAAGTAAGGGAAAGAGCAAATCAATAGCAGCGAGGGGTTTTTATTTAACTATCACTTTTCAATAATATTGCAGGCACATATAAACACTAAAGCAAGACAGATGCATATTATAGATGAACATAAAATGTATTGCACCCTCTACCTCACAGCACCCCCCTGAGGTAATATAGATTAAGTAGATAGATAAGTGAATAAGTAATCTAGAAGTGTACAGGACCATTAGAAGTATATATTAAAACTACTGCACATGACCAAATGCCATTGTATTTTTTTCTTCTATTAGACAACCGTATCTAGATACTAGCGCCAATGTTTTCAAACTTGTGTGTCTTCAGTAGGAGATAAGAGGTTAGCTCCTCTGAAAAAATCAGTCTGCTTCTATTTATGTGCCTAAATATGGTTTGAGATGACAAACTTTAGATGCAGCAGGTTTGAAATTTTTAGTCTTAAATTTTGTTTAGTTTTAAAAGTAGTTTTATTAGATTGTAACACGAATGGAAAAAGGAAAAAAATATAACCAAAGATTACTTTAAATGAAATAGCTATATAGGAATTAAAGTATGCATATACTTTGCATACATATATGAATGTGTTACATGCTATACACAACATAAAGAACTGATCTGCTATCCTTCCCCATGAGGGAAGTGGGATCTTTCTAGTCTTCTCAGTGGTAAGAAAAACAGCGGGTAACCTAACCTAACCGACACTCCATATTCCCCAAATGAGAAGCATGGAAACTCCATTTACCTGCATTTTCCCCTCACCTACACTATTGATTTTTCCATCCCCCAAGTCTCTCCATGCAAGGGGACCCCCCTGGAACTGAACTCCGTTCTGCCTGGGGGCACAGGTGTCCTGCACCGACTACTGGAACCTTGCCTCCCTGTATGTGCAGCTGCTCTGTCAGGAGAGGGGCAGGGTTACCCCTCCTTCCTCCTTCCCAATGTTACCGCAGTTTCCTTTTGAACATTATCTTGTCAGTGCCTCCCTGTCTTCTCTGTGCCGCTGCTGTATGTTTTTCCCTAACTGCAGCCACACATCACACTAAAGCAAGACAGGTATCAGAGGGGTAGCCGTGTTAGTCTGAATCTGTAAAAAGCAACAGAGGGTCCTGTGGCACCTTTAAGACTAACAGAAGTATTGGGAGCATAAGCTTTCGTGGGTAAGAACCTCACTTCTTCAGATGCAAGTAATGGAAATCTCCAGAGGCAGGTTGGAGATTTCCAACCTGAATCAGTATGGAGATAACGAGGTTAGTTCAATCAGGGAGGGTGAGGTGCTCTGCTAGCAGTAGAGGTGTGAACACTAAGGGAGGAGAAACTGCTTCTGTAGTTGGATAGCCATTCACAGTCTTTGTTTAATCCTGATCTGATGGTGTCAAATTTGCAAATGAACTGGAGCTCAGCAGTTTCTCTTTGGAGTCTGGTCCTGAAGTTTTTTTGCTGTAAGATGGCTACCTTAACATCTGCTATTGTGTGGCCAGGGAGGTTGAAGTGTTCTCCTACAGGTTTTTGTATATTGCCATTCCTGATATCTGACTTGTGTCCATTTATCCTCTTGCGTAGTGACTGTCCAGTTTGGCCAATGTACATAGCAGAGGGGCATTGCTGGCACATGATGGCATATATAACATTGGTGGACGTGCAGGTGAATGAGCCGGTGATGTTGTAGCTGATCTGGTTAGGTCCTGTGATAGTGCTGCTGGTGTAGATATGTGGGCAGAGTTGGCATCGAGGTTTGTTGCATGGGTTGGTTCCTGAGTTAGAGTTGTTATGGTGCGGTGCATGGTTGCTGGTGAGAATATGCTTAAGGTTGGCGGGTTGTCTGTGGGCGAGGACTGGCCTGCCTCCCAAGGTCTGTGAAAGTGAGGGATCATTGTCCAGGATGGGTTGTAGATCACTGATGATGCGTTGGAGAGGTTTAAGCTGAGGGCTGTAGGTGATGGCCAGTGGAGTTCTGTTGGTTTCTTTTGGGGGCCTGTCTTGTAGCAGGAGGCTTCTGGGTACACGTCTGGCTCTGTTGATTTGTTCCTTTATTTCCTTGTGTGGGTATCGTAGTTTTGAGAATGCTTGGTGAAGATCTTGTAGGTGTTGGTCTCTGTCTGAGGGGTTGGAGCAGATGCGGTTGTACCTCAGTGCTTGGCTGTAGACGATGGATCGTGTGGTGTGTCCGGGGTGGAAGCTGGAGGCATGAAGGTAGGCATAGCGGTCGGTGGGTTTTCGGTATAGGGTGGTGTTAACGTGGCCATTGCTTATTTGTACTGTGGTGTCCAGGAAGTGGACCTCCTGTGTAGATTGGTCCAGGCTGAGGTTGATGGTGGGGTGGAAGCTGTTGAAATCATGGTGGAATTCTTCCAGGGTCTCCTTCCCATGGGTCCAGATGATGAAGATGTCATCAATGTAGCGTAGGTAGAGAAGGGGCGTGAGTGGACGAGAGCTGAGGAAGCGTTGTTCCAGGTCAGCCATAAAGATGTTGGCATATTGTGGGTCCATGCGGGTGCCCATAGCGGTGCCACTGGTCTGGAGGTATATATTGTCACCAAATTTGAAATAATTGTGCGTGAGGATAAAGTCACAGAGCTCAGCAATAAGTTGTGCTGTGTCATCATCAGGGATACTGTTCCTGACAGCTTGTATTCCATCTGTGTGTGGGATGTTTGTGTAGAGAGCCTCTACATCCATGGTGGCAAGGATGGTGTTTTCTGGGAGGTCACCAATGCATTGTAGTTTTCTCAGGAAATCTGTGGTGTCACGGAGATAGCTGGGAGTGCTGGTGGCGTAGGGTCTGAGTAGGGTGTCCACATATCCAGACAGTCCTTCAGTGAGAGTGCCAATGCCCGAGATGATGGGGCGTCCAGGATTTCCAGGTTTGTGGATCTTGGGTAGTAGATAGAATAACCCCGGTCGGGGCTCTAAGGGTATGTTGATTTGTTCCTGTGTTAGTGTAGGGAGTGTCCTGAGTAGATGGTGCAGTTTCTTAGTGTATTCCTCAGTGGGATCTGAGGAAAGTGGCCTGTAGAATTTGGTATTGGAGAGTTGTCTGGCAGCCTCCTTCTGGTAGTCAGACCTGTTCATGATGACAACAGCACCTCCTTTATCAGCCTCTTTGATGATAATGTCAGGGTGGTTTCTGAGGCTGTGGATGGCATTGCGTTCTGCACAACTTAGGTTATGAGGCAAGCGATGTTGTTTTTCCACAATTTCTGCCTGTGCACGTTGGCGGAAGCATTCTATGTATAGGTCCAGACTGTCATTTCGACCCTCAGGAAGAGTCCATGTGGAGTTCTTCTTCCTGTGTTGTTGGTGGGAGGGTAGCTGTGTATCAGTGCGCTGTTCAGTGTTATCTTGAAAGTATTCTTTGAGTCGGAGGCGGCGAAAGTAGGCTTCCAGATCACCGCAGAACTGTATCATGTTCGTGGGGGTGCTGGGGCAAAAAGAGAGTCCCCGAGATAGAACACACTCTTCTGCTGGGTTGAGTGTGTAGCTGGATAAATTGACGATATTGCTGGGTGAGTTAGGGGTACCCCTGTTGTGGCCCCATGTGCCAGGTAGGATTTTAGACAGTTTACGGTCCTTTTTCCTTTGTAGAGAGGTGAAGTGTGTAATGTAGATCTCCTGTCTTATTTTAGTAAAGTCCATTTGTGTGGAGGGTTGGTTATTTATGAAAGTCTCCAGGTTGGAGAGCTCTTTCTTGATGTTTATCTGTTTGCTGTATAGGATGCTGATCAGGTGGTTCCTCAGTTTCTTTGATAGTGTATGGCATAATCTCTCACTGTGGTCTGTGCAGTATGTAGAGGGACAATGATCCCTCACTTTCACAGACCTTGGGAGGCAGGCCAGTCCTCGCCCACAGACAACCCGCCAACCTTAAGCATATTCTCACCAGCAACCATGCACCGCACCATAACAACTCTAACTCAGGAACCAACCCATGCAACAAACCTCGATGCCAACTCTGCCCACATATCTACACCAGCAGCACTATCACAGGACCTAACCAGATCAGCTACATCATCACCGGCTCATTCATCTGCACGTCCACCAATGTTATATATGCCATCGTGTGCCAGCAATGCCCCTCTGCTATGTACATTGGCCAAACTGGACAGTCACTACGCAAGAGTGACACAAGTCAGATATCAGGAATGGCAATATACAAAAACCTGTAGGAGAACACTTCAACCTCCCTGGCCACACAATAGCAGATGTTAAGGTAGCCATCTTACAGCAAAAAAACTTCAGGACCAGACTCCAAAGAGAAACTGCTGAGCTCCAGTTCATTTGCAAATTTGACACCATCAGATCAGGATTAAACAAAGACTGTGAATGGCTATCCAACTACAGAAGCAGTTTCTCCTCCCTTGGTGTTCACACCTCTACTGCTAGCAGAGCACCTCACCCTCCCTGATTGAACTAACCTCGTTATCTCCAAACTGATTTATACCTGCCTCTGGAGATTTCCATTACTTGCATCTGAAGAAGTGAGGTTCTTACCCACGAAAGCTTATGCTCCCAATACTTCTGTTAGTCTTAAAGGTGCCACAGGACCCTCTGTTGCCTTTTAAAGCAAGACAGATGCATATTATAGATGATCATAAAATTCATTGTGCCTCTACCTCACCTTCTCCAATGTAAACTCACCCTTAGTGCTTTTATCACTCAGAGAAACCCCACTCAGTGGAAACGTGGTGTGAACTTGCACCTACGAGATCTAGGCTCATTTGGGTGGGATTCTCTGCTCCTGTACAGCTGGAGTTGTTGGTGTCTGTGCAAGTGGAGGCGAAATTCACTGCTGCAGCTCAGGCCCAGTGCCCTCCTGCAGCTCCCCCTTCACTTCACTGCAGCTGCTGCTTGCTTCAGATTTTGGGATGAAATAGCAGTTACAGCCCTTCCATACTGGTCCTACAGTACAGTATTGCCCCCAAACCAACCAGCCATCCTCAGCCCTCTCATAAATTGACTTTGGGCTGGCTTAGAATCCAGTTCTGCTGCTCACAGCGGGTGCCCAGTCACTCCTGTGCAACCACTCATCTGGTCAACCCCTAGCACAGGCCCTATGTGGGGCTAACGTGGTGCAGAGAGTCTTGCACCAGCTTCTGTCATCAGAGGCTACTTTCAACCAGAGGCAAGCAAACCCCACTGCAGAACCTCTGCAATGAGTTCACGTCCTCACCCCACCCACTGCTACTTACCTCGTAAACACTTCCAGTGCTCTTGATTATATTGCACTAAAATACCACCTGCATACTGAGAGCCTCTTCTGGAGGGTGGGCCATAGAACGAGGAGCCAGTTTATGCCTTTCAGAAGGCAAGACAAATATTTAGGAATTGGTTGGTGAAAATGGTTAAATGATATCACATCACAGAGTATTGTATTGACAAAGCAATGTACAACTCCTCACTCCACCCTAAAAACAAAAAACAACCTCCTCCTCCCCCAAACTATGACTTTCTACCCACTCAGTGGCTCCCTCTTGTTGAAAAATATAAAGAGGCTGACACTGGGGTCTAAACCTTTTCCAGTGATTTCAAAGTCACAAGACAATTTGGGATGGAAGTTACAGGTAAGTGAAAGCAGCAGAATGAGATAGTACTCTGAGTATTTCAGAGTGTGGTTCTGCTCTGAGAAGAGACTGTCAAAATGGCATTATGGGATTTCAAGTGTATTGGAGCTCACCTACCCTAGTGTACTTCCTGATGTAAATGAGATTAGGCCCTTGTCTCAGTGATTCCAAATCACATTTGCTCACATTACAATATATTCTTAACTGCCAGCCCTGCAAACCTGAAAAGTTTGAGAATTTGAGTCAGTCAAGTTGGTTCTTTTCTGGGCAGTACATCATCACCAGAAATAAAGACTGTGTGGTCACACTCTAACCTCAGTTTCACCTAAAACAACCTATTGTCTTCCAATTCTGCCCTCAGTTTTGGCTAGCAACTCTATTGAGCTACTTTCCTACAGGCATGCTGGCTCTGTAGGACAAAGGAGGGAAGAGGGTAAAGCAGACTTAAAGCTGCCCTAGGACTTGCTCCTGCAAGGGGGAATTCTCAGGTGGTGTAGATAACTCTATACCACCTTTTTCCTCAGCCTCCCACTGTATAGGAGGATGTGGTGGGATTATGTCAAGGAGATGAAGGGCTATGGATGGAGTGCATTGTGCAATCCCAGTTGGTGTAGTGCCACTCAGTGGCAGATCCAGTTTGTAACAGCCTCAGAAGTTACCCTATATTGAACACTGGGTGGGGAGCAGGAAGACAATGAAACCTCTCACATCTGCCTGCCCAGGGCCAAAAGGATGGAAAGGCTGTGGTATATCACCTTTGCCCCTGCTCCCCAGTCAAGTGGGCCAAATACTGCTGGGAACACCCAACTGTTTGGTCCAATGTTTCCACATTCTTTTTCCTAATCCCTTATAAATTCTATAGAAAAGTTCTATAGAATTTAGTAGAAAGCAAACAGAATCATAGGACTGGAAGGGACCTTGAGAGGTCTTCTAGTCCAGTCACCTATACTCAAGGCAGGACAAAATATTATCTGCACCATCACTGACTGGTATTTGTCTAACCTACTCTTTAAAATCTCCAATGGCAGAGATTCCACAACGTCCCTAGGCAATTTAATCCAGTGCTTAACCACCCTGACAGTTAGGAGTTTTTTGCTGATGTCCAACCTAAACCTCCCTTGTTGCAATTTAAGCCCATTGCTTCTTGTCCTATCCTCTGAGGTTAACGAGAACAATTTTTCTCCCTCCTCCTTGTAGCAGGCCTTAGATCTTGATTTTTTTAAAAGTTAGAGGCACAGCCAGGGCCGGCTCTAGGTTTTTTGCTGCCCTCCCCCCCAGCCCTGGGCTCTCTCTCCCCCGCCTGCCAACTGCACCCTCCTGCTGCCCTAGCCCTGGGTCACTGGTAACTCGCTCCCAGGGCGGGTCATTCAGCAGGAATTTTGGATGTGCACAGAACACAGACAGGATTGGTTCTCATATGGTTACAGAACTGCAGTAAAGTGGAACAATTTTCAGCTTGTGTGATTGAAGGATACCTGGATGCATATTATAAGACTGTCCTACACAAATGAGGAAAAGTTGAGGTGCCTTTATTATTCTTTTGTTCCATTCTTTGTTTCTATGGGGAATTTGCCAATGCAATATTACTGTCTTCCTTTTAAACAACTAAAACTAAAAACAAACAAACAAAAACAATAGCTGTTGAAAACAGCAATTCCAGTCCTAATAACCACTGGGAAGCATTTCTTGCTCAATTTATTCTACTTTTTCTACAGCAAGTTACAGTGGATCAGTATATTTGATTTGGGAGAAATGAAGTAACAGCTGCCCAAATTGAGCTTGAGCACTCCTGAATTTTGAGGGTGTTCAAATCTGGAAGGCAGGTGCTAGATAGAGCTGGGGTGGAAGGAGATGCGGGTGGGGAGAGAGCCCAGGGCTGGGGCAGCAGGAGGGTGCAGGTGGGGGCCAGAGCTGGGGCAGCAGGGGGTGTGGGTGGGGGAGAGTCCAGGGCTGGGGCAACACAGGGGTGTGGGCGGGGAAGAGTCCAGGACTGGGGTGGGGGAGCAGCAAAAAACCTAGAGCTAGCTCTGTTCCTACCATTCACAGGAAGCTGCAGCATGAGGTTTCAGTTCCACTCCTTCCCCCTCCCTTTCCGGTTAATTGCGGCCGAGGGAATGCTGGGAAATATAGTTCTTTCCCTGCTCCAGGGCTGGCTCTATAGGCAGGGAGCTAACCAAGGAACTACAGCTCCCAGGGCCCCCAGTTGGTTCTCAGCTCCCATGCTGGATTCTTGCGCCCCTGCAAATTTGCCGCCCCAAGCAACTGCTTGCTTTGCTGGTGCCTAGAGCCGGCCCTGGGCACAGCTGTGCAAAATGCATGTACAACGGCCACCACTGCATGGTCACCCTTAAAAGACAATGGGCCTGCCTTAACTTTATTATATATAAATATATTTAACTAGCTGTAATAGTAGTTCGCTATGTAGGATGCTCTTGGTATGGGGCCCAGCTTCTTTCTCTGGGCAGTCTTTCCTGGCAGCTAGGGAATGGCAAAGTATCCTACGGACAATTGAGTCCTTTACCTGCAGCACATGCTGAGAGTGAAACTGATTATGATTGTGATTGCAGAGTATTTGATTCGTAAAAGGTGCTCTGGGTAGTGCATTTCACTGTAGGAGCATCAAGCTACTCTCTACAGCTGCTGGTTATAATTTAAGAAAGAAAAAGACACCGATAGAGACAAAAAGGTTAGTAAGAAAGAGGAGAAGAAAGGAGACAAATAAAAAAAATGAAGGACGGTAGAAAGACAACAGTGCTGGTCTAGGTCGACAAGCTTTTCCCCTCATACTTGTGTCCAGCATAACTTCTACAATGAAAATAGTGGGCTACAAAAGTTTAAAGGCGTGCTACCAAAATATGGCTTTTGGCATTTACTGCAGTTTGAAGCTACAAAAGAATTATTCATAGTTCAATGTAATGCCTTACTACAAGACTTGATTAGATACCAAAGTGATGGTCACCTTGTAAATACCACAGATTTGATAGTTTTTAAAAGATGCATACATTCTCTGTATAGTTGGGGCAGAATTTATTCTGTCTACAATTAAGCATCTTAAAATGCTGAATATTTTTGTTTACAGAACCTGTGTCCAAACCTCAACTACAAAGCAATTTGAGTCTGATACCAGCAGGTTCAGACACTGAGTTATCTTGTCTGGTATCAGAGGGCAAAGTGGATCAGATTGTTTGGAAGAGAGATGGAAAGCCTCTTACCCGGGATAAATGTTACCACCTTTTTGAAAACCTCAATGTTTTGTCTCTAAGGAAAGTGGATAATGGATCTTTCTCCTGCAATGTCGGCAAGTAGGTCAGTTGGCAGGAAATCTCACTGAACTGACCCTCTCAGATAAGTGTTGCTTTCATACCTTGGGCTGAGATTTGTCAAAGTTTACTAGGGGATTTAGACCCAGAGCTCCCAATAAAAATTGAACTGGGCTTCAAGCCATCATCGGTAATGTTGACAGATAGCTTGCCCTACAGGTCTGGATTTGGGGTGGATCTCTTTCTAATTTGTCTAGCTCAGGGTATAGTGAAGCTTTGTAATTTGATTAATATGTATTCGATTTTTCTTGATGAAAGAATGGAAAGGATTATCCAGGAGCCTATTGTTACCAAAAGCTCTGAGCTTTATTGGAATGTTAAACTAAACTAAAAACAGTGCAGGTAATTTTTTGTCTTTATGATAATCCATGGTTTCTAGAGAATTTTAAAAGCTCTTATTTTGATTTACAGGAGAGAAATGGTACCATGAACCAAGTAGATATTTTGGATGCAGGAGTTCTGACGTTTTCCCCATTCTACAAGATACACAGTTTCAGGAAATTGTTATAAAAATGCATTATAACTATTTAACTGCTGAAATTGGAAGGGATTTATGGATGCCTACATTAAATATGTTGTGTGGGGGAGCGGAGGAAATGTGCTAAATTCCATTAAGCTCATTTGTTAGTCAGTAGGCTTGTATGAATGCACATGAGAGCAGAATCAAGCGCATTATCCTTATTAATTAATCAAAAAGGGGTAATGAAGTGACAGCATTTTCTGCATATGGATTCAGAGAACCATTTAGGAAATGACATGGAGATTTAGAGTTGGATTATACCCTGGAAGATTGGACCAGTTTGTGTGCACAGGTAAACTGTGTCCATATAGAACAGCAGTACTGTGGTTTTATTTTCTTCAGTGTGAGATTTATGACGACACAGGACAGGGAAGGTGCATCCTGGGTCATTGAGTCTAGTGCTCTGTTACTGCAGGCAGCCTAATCATACACTCCCATGCATAAACTCAAAGCTCCATCCCAAAACCAGTTAGGTTTCTTGCCCCCACTGCTTACACTGGAAGTCTGCTCACAGTTCCTCACTGGTGGTTAGAAAAAATAATAATTTACTGATCTCCAAATGAGTTACATAAAATGTTACCATTTCAACCAGAGTTCTGTAATAAGCGTGAAGGGATGGTACATTTTCTACACAAATATGGCTGCAAGGATGCAGGAGAGTGCAAAGGTTGTGGGTAAGAGGAGAGCACCTATAGGACCCAAGAAGTACGCCGGGAGCTTTCATACCTCTCCTCTGTAATTCAGCTCAGTGTCTCATTGTTAGGAGTTCTTGCTGCACTTTTAAAAAGCTGTTCCTCATTCCACATGGCATGATGTGAAGCAAAGTGATAACTGAGATCCCTAGGCAGCCAGATATTTGTTATAATACATTGCCTAGGTCCTTAAAGTCACAGATGGAAAGAATTAAATAGGTCTTCTGGTCCATCTTCCTGCCAGAACCAAGTGTCATAACACAGTCATACAAACCAACAATACTATTCCTACCAGTTTAAATAAGGATTAACATGGATTACAGTACTGCAGTTATGCCAAGGAGCGGTGCTCCACAAACAAGTAAAACAATCTCTGCCAGAGATTATAATCTGCATTGATGACAAGATGCAGCTGATGGAGGCAGCGGCAGGAGCTGGAAGGACACAGTTAACAGTAAAATGAGTACAGGTTGCATGCAAGGCAGCGATTTTGCTTTCGCTACTTATCAGAGCTTATACCCTCCAAAATAATTTAAAATACAGTTCAGTGCTGTGTATCCTGGTATCTCCCCAGACATTACCATTTTCATGGCAGTACCCAACTATGGGTTAATTATAGCTGCTCAAGTTTCGGGTCAGCACCATGACTCACCTCTTGCATTAGTGTACTTAGCACAGAATGGCTACAGTGTTGTATGACATGTTTAAAGAACAACAACAAACAAAAACAAACCACCCACAGATAGTTATACTTTTATCTCAGCCAAATAATGTTAGCAGAGAACTTCCTGAGGAAGGCCTCTCTTTCAAGAGAAGAAATGAACTAGTCCTGTTCCTGAAAACTCTTACATACAATAAGTGGAGTAAATTACTTTGTTCTTGTACACAGTCTCATTTTGCTCACAGGGACTACATGAGTCTTCAGGAGCATGTTTGCAAGATCAGGAACAAAGATTGCCGGTTTACAGTAAAAATTACTGAGCCAACCTTTCTGGGGTAGCGTAAGAAGTGAAAAGACGTGACTCTTCAAGTGAGCTTCAATGTCTGTATAAGAATTGAAGACAGAACTGGTTCAAGTTCATATAGGAAATAAGAGGAAAGTGAACGTCTCCAACTCTACAGCAGTTGAACTCCAGAAGACTGTTCAGTCTTAGGCTAATGTTGCTGATGTGGACAGGAAGACAAGAGCCGTGAGACAGAGGAATAGCTTCCTATGGAGAGGGAAAAGAAAATGAAGAAACGCTTCAAGATGAAAATGAAAGCCAAAAATAGACGTCCCAAATTCTCAGCCAAAGAAGTTTCTAATTAAAACAGACACCACCTGCAAAGCAAACAGATACTGGGGGAGGGAGGAGGGGAATTTGTTAACTACACACACATATACATTTTAAATTTGGTTTAACCTGTCACGTAACATTTAGCCTTTTATTGAAAGCCCCTCTCAAAACACAAAATAAGCTTCCTTACCAAGGAAACTAGGAGTGTCCAACCATATCTCTCATGCACAGGAGTGAATGATACACAACGCCCTGCCTTTTACAGTAATTGCTCCAAAGCAACCTTCCTGAGAGTATCTAAAATTATGGATTTTAATGAACAAAGGGACCGTTTTGATCATCTAGCATGACCTTCTGCCTTTAAGGTACCACCACCATAGCTCCTAGCCACCTGACCCCATTTTGCTAGGTGATATACAGACAAGACAAACGATTCCTGCCCCAGAGAACTTATTATTTAAGTGTAAGACAAGACACCAGGTGGGGCAGCAGGCAGAAACAAGGAGATAATATTTGTCACTGTTAGTGCTGCAGAACATTGTTACTGCTGCAATGTCCAGGCTGCTAAGTGCTGCTGTTTGTGGAGCTCCGATGTCAGCTGCAGTAGCAGAGAGCTCAGCTTGGCAATTCAGAAGCCCTCCATGTTTTTGTAAAGGAAGACCACAGGCGTGTTTGGGTGGCGAAGGCGCTCAGCCAGGTTTATTGTCAGCAAAGCACAGTACTAGTGTCCTGTTCATTGGGTCTCAGGGACACTAACACATGCATGCCTGTGGCAAGGTAACATCTGAGTTAGAACACCAGGAGCCTGTCCCCTCAGCCAATACAAAGATGGCCCCTCCTATGACTTCTCCTTTTATCCATTTCTACAAACAAGTTAGGTATTGCATGTCAGATGTTGTTAGTTACCACCCTTATCCTTGTACCTGCGAGTTAGAACAAGACATCCTCATCCATTATCCTGTCACCCCCCTCATCTTACCAGGGGCCGATGTGTTCTTGTACCATCTCTTAGGAATGTGTTTACATAGTTACTTGAGAGAACAGTGTGTTTTTGTATTGACCTCTCTAGTCAGGAATGTGCTTACTCAGTTAGCTGACACCTGGGGCGTTGCTATTTTGCCAAGGCCAGGGCTACTCTGGTTCATAGCTTTGGTTCATACATGTGTTTATGCTTAGGGCTCCAGCAAGGCCTACAGTCACAGTGATAGGCAGTGGTCTCAGCACACAAGAGGCCTAACCTAGGTCAAGTTTTTTGTAGATATCACACCAAAGGAGAGTTGTAAGGAGGGGTTTGGAGGGCAAGGAGGTAGTTTTGCAAGTATTTATGGGGAACTCCTCCCAAGAATGAGGGGCAGCATGGGAGAAAGCACAAAGGTGATTGAAACTTGACCAAGCAGGTGACAGAGGCTGTCATCATGGGCTGATCAAAGATGGGAGTTGACATCTCAATACTGAATGAGAGATGATAGGTGGGGTGGAGATAGGTCGTGAAGGCCTTGAAGGTGAAGATCAGTAGCTTCTGTCTGACGCAATAGAGAGAGGGGAGTAAGAAACGGTAGTGTGGTCAAAGTGACAGGCTCGGAAAATGGTCTTTGCAGCAGCATTCTGAATGGATGTGAATGAGGGCAAGTCTGTAATTAACAAGGCGAGAGAAAAGGATGTTGCAGTAATTGAGATGGAAGATGAGAGCCTGGACAACAGTTTTAGCTGTGTGGATATATAGGAAATGCCATTTCTTAGATTTGTCACACAGAAAGAATTGGCAAGATTTAGACATAACCTGGACAAGAGGTCCTAGAGAAAGACAGTCAAAGATGATGCCAAGGTTATGGGCCTGAGTGATATGCAGGATGGCAGTGGTGAAGAAAGGAGGTATCAGGGAGGATGGGGGAAGGAGGGAAGAGAGATTAAGAGCTCTGTTTTAGCAGAGGTTGAGCAGATGGTTAGATGTCCACAAGAAGATGTCAAAGAGACAGGCTGAGATTTTAGTTTGGACCGGAGACAGATATGGAGTAAAGCAGATCTGTGAGCCATCAGCATGATATGGTAGCTGAATTTGTGTTTCTAGATGAGGTTACCCAGAGATAAGCTGTAGAAGAGGAGGGGACCAAGGTCAACAGCCTGTGGAACCCTCACAGAAAGCTGGAGGGTGGATAGAAGGATCCTCCAAAGGATATCTGTCTAATCACTCCTTCAGTCTATGAGGAGAACCAGGAGACGATAGAGTCACAGAAACTACAGCAGGACAAAATATCAAGAAGATCATGGTCCATAGAGTTAAAGGTAGCTGACAGGTTAGGGAGGATGGGGATGAGGATGGAGGACTGGCTTGGAAGAGATCAAAGCCTTTGGTGAGAACAGTTTCAGAGGCATGCAAGGGGCACAGCCAAGATTGAACTGGAGGAGAGGGTCTCCAGACAGCATGTTCAATGAGCTTAGAGATGGAAGGGAGGTAGGGGGTGATGATTGGATGAGAAAGTGGGGTCAAGATGTTTGTTTTTAAAATAGGAGACACTAAAACAGGTTTATATTGTGAGGGGAAGAGCCAGAGGAGAGTGAGAGGTGAAGTGTCAAGGGCGGGATGTGAGGGGGCACAAGGGAAGTCAGGAGATGGGGAGTCACGGGGCCAAGTGGAGGGGATCAGATGAGAACCTTCAAGTGGATGGCACTGGAGTAAATCTCAACCCCACCAGACCCAGCCTGGCTTGGGAGCCCACATATTCAGGGGCTGCTGGTGCTGCTGCCACAGAAGGATAATCTGTCACCAGGAGTCTGCCTCTGGCCTGTGCGGTTAGAGGAGAAGCAACAGCAGTTTCTAAAAACCAGGATCCATTAAGGTGTCTCAAGTTAGGCACTCAGAAATTAAGGCACCCTAGATCTGCCACATGTGAGAAATCTCACCTTTGTGTGTTATGGGGATAATATAAAAATACACATAAACAAATCAAGTTAAAATAAAGTGGGTTAATATCAAATTAGTCTAGTTATCAGGCTGATTAAACTATATCAAATACAACAATTCCTCATAAACTCTATGCCACTTTCCCCCATTATTACAATCTTGTTTAGCTATCCACCCCCCAAGCAATAAGGCATTATCAAAAACTCAATGCCAATTGCTATATTTATGTTCCAGACAAAATAGCTGATACAGGCAGGGTCAGATCGCTCCATGGCTGATGCTAATGTTGGGACTACAGGCCACGTACCAATTAAGGCAGCCTACCCAAATTATAGGTGGCTAGGTAATTGCCAATCTTTACCCACAAAATAGCATTACATGAAACATTGCAATCCAATTCAAGAGAACAGTTTGTTACATTTAATACAGAAATAAATTTAAATGGAATTAACATAATTTCTCAAGATTCACATACAACTCCTCACCCATGAAATGTGTGTATGTGTGTTAAGAGAGCAAGGTTGTTCAACTTGAGGCTGTATTTGAGGAATTAGTCTGCAGGCACCGTTCTCAAATAAATTCTGTGGGTTATGGAAAAGAAAAGAAAACTAAGAAGATAGATACTTATGCAGGAGGGTTGTCACAACTCTTGATTCATTCAGTTTCAGGAAGCTGGTACATGGTTGAAAGCCAGTGGGCTTATCTGCTCAGATGTTTTATAATTTATATATGCAAAATGCACCACCCCCACAGATATGTTAGACTACATCACCTGCATGCCTGGGTTTTAGCATTTGAAAATGCATGCACAGGTATTTACGCCCACACATAAAAAGAGACTGGTTTGAGGAGCCGTAGGAAGTTTGGCATATAGGTGTAAGCCATCTTTGGAAAATGTAACCCTTCAGTGGTTAGCAGGGATTGTGTCTCTGGCCATCAGCGAGTTCTTGTTCCCATCTGATTACACCTCTGGAAAATTTATAGCTTGAGCATCTTCAAACATTTTTATTCCTGTGGATTATCTAATGCATGGCTGTGCTGTTCATGTTAGAATTTGGCTTTTTAAAAACAAGATTTCCTTATTCAAGCTACAATAGAAAACTTTCTCCAAAATAAAAAAAATATGCATAGTTTGAGAACATAAACCAGTGTTAGCCCTAATTACTCTAGAGCTCAGCTAGGTGAATAATTCAAAGCAAGTAGTTTATCTGACAAATTTCACCTCCTTTTCTGTTTGTAAATTGTCTGCCAGCAGATATTATGTGAAACTTGCCAAAAATGTTAGTGAATTATTCAGAGTATTCACTATTTGAATGTCTCCGTGTGCTTAGTTTTGATTGGACACATGGCTCATATAGGATAGTATGTTTTTGTTTCAATAACAGAGGAGTCTTGGGTCTAAACTGTGTAACCCTTACTCATACAAATGTGAGCTTCCTCACAGGTTAAAAGGGACTACTCGTGTAAATGCATGTCTCTATCACGAAAAAGCAACCTAGCCCTTACAATGTAATAGCCCTATTTTCCTCCTACAGACAGACACTGGAATTCTACATAAAAATCATTTTACTAGATTTGGTAGTGTTGGGGAGACATTTTGCTAGAAATTATTATTAAAACAGAAAATTAGATAGTACATTTTCATGCTAAGTTTGGTAGCTAGTTCAGAAGGTATTTAGTTCTTATTCAGCCATGAGTTTTTCCAGTTTCCTTGCTAAATTCACTGTTTTGATCAGTCATGATACTCCAGGGTTCCCTCTGGTGGCTAATGGAGCACTTATAAGTTTCCTCACATCTAGTTTTCTGACACGTTGTGAAGCTCACAGCTAAAGAAGTATTTGATGTTCATTGTAGCTATGCTCTGAGTTTATGATGTTTCCATCCATAACACTCCAGTACATAGTGCAGGCAGCTTTCCTCTCCTGGCAGTGCTAACCCTGTCACTCCCTGAGCAGTGTCCACACATACACACTTTCTTGTGTATGGGTTTCCAAGCTGTCAAGGTGTTTTTAAACCCAAGTATTAGTCTGGATTTCTGTTTAGAACTTTGTGGTACCAAACCTGATTCTCAGTTACTCCAAAGCAACTTTACACTGCACTGGCAATTTATTTGGGCAATTGTGTCCACTTTAAGTTCTTTTTACAGAGCCAGAGTGGTGCCCCACAGTAACGGAGAATTCAGGCCATTGATTGCAAAGGGGATAAATCAGAAGAATCAAATTCTCCATGTGCATTCAAATTATGCATGTGTATGGTCTGACATCCAACCAATTAGATATTTTAAGTAGGGGATGAGCTTAATGGAACCATGTCTAATAAAGTTACCTGTCAAGGGCCAGATTGTGATCTCCTTATTCATTGGAAAACTTGTGAAAACAGGTGCTCACCAGTGCGTGTAAAGGGGTTGCAATCTCTCACTGAGCTTTGTACCACTATGGCTTAGCCATGATTTGATATAAAAGTTATGTTACAAAACACCAGCTCACCTTCACCGGTCTGGTGCTATAAGCCATGATGATCACTAAAGTTTTTGGTTCTTTTCTTTGAGGGATCCTCATACATGTTTTCTTCTTTGCTAGGGGGTGAAGAATGGGTGTGGTTCACTGTCTCCCTTCAAGGGCCAATGTCAGGGCCAGTGTCTTGCTCTACCCTGCTGTTCATGGACATTTTCATCAGGCTGCAGAGAAAGGTAGAATAACATCAGATGATATTAGCAAAGAGCCAGATTGTGGCCTGGCTTGTGATTGGTGTCAGTAGTAAGCTGAGGTGTAAAGCTCCCTTGGGCTTTTTGCCTGGATTGGGGGTAGCTATGCAGGGGGAAGAGCAGCTGCTACCTCCCCCACCAAGCAAGTGGGCAGGATGGGGCTGGGAATGGGGGAAGCCATGGATCTGCCTCCCCTCCCCACACTGTGTCAGCTAGTACAGCTATACCAGCACACCAGAGAAGAATGCTACAGCAGGTATAGACTGGGCACAGGGTAGTTCCTGGCCCAAGCAGAGGGAAAGTGGCAGTCAGAGTTTGCAGGGAAGGTAAGCCCTGAAAGTCATAATCAAGTCAAGTTATAACAAAAGTGCTGCCTCTAATTCAAGTCCCATCCACACACACCCTTAAAACCAGAACATGATGCCTTTAACTCAAGTTAGCTGGCCCAGCAAGAGGTATAAGATAAAGCCTGAGTTGGCACAATTCATCAACTGCTAACACAGCCACTCTTGTGTTGATGCAAGAGCTCTCTTGGGTGCCACTGGTCCTCCAGGGCCTTCCCACAATTCCCCATATGCCAGAAATGACAGAGAAGCTCTCCCACAGTTCACTGGGAAAGAAGTCAGAGCAGTTCATCTTACTGCAGCACAGGGAATCGTGTGTTGCTAAGACTTCTGGGGACACATTCCAAGGGACTGCAGCACCACTATGGACTCAGTGGCTCAGGTGTTACTGCAAAGTGTGGCTCAGCTAATTTGAGAGGAGGAACTTGAGCGCAAATAAATTCAAGACATACCCTCAGAGCACCCTGTGAAAAAGGGGACTGACACCTTATGTTGAAGAGTTGGGGCTGAAGAGAGCTGGTTGGAAATTTTTGGATGGAACTTTGTTCTGTTGGAAAGTGCCAATTTAATCCATTTCTGTGAAACGTCTTGCTTTTGACAATTTCAACAAAATATCATTTCAAAAGAAAAATTTACAAGAGTATTTTGATACGGTCAAAGTGTTCTGCTTTGACCTTTCCAAAGGTAGCATTTTGATTTTCCATTTTGAAACAATGTAGTTTCCATTGTAAAATTTTATATTACATAAGAGTCAAAATCAGAATGAAGGATTTCAGTTTTATCAAAACTGAACATTGACCCCTGTTCTTAGAATTTTGTTTTATGGGAAATTTCAGAAGTTTTTGGTCCATTTCAGAATTTTAAAAAAGCGTGAAATGGTGACATTTCCTGCAAAATGGAAAATCCTGTTCCTGCCCAGCACGAGAGCTGAACCTATTGTGTAGCTCTTCCTTGTTGTTTCTTCCCCAGACACTTGAGCTCAGAGCTTTCCTATTTGCAGGGGATGGCTGTTATTGGTGAAATGTGCCTGACTAACCTGTTAGTTTAGACTTCTTTTGTTTCCCTTTTTGCCTACCTGGGGTCTGGAGAAGGCAGCCAGACTCCCAGGCTGCTACCTAGAAAATGGAAAGAATTCCCTTCCCTGCTTTGTTTTTGTCCAGGGGAAACCCTGAGAGTAAGAGGCCTCAAAAGGAAGCCGGCAGCACCATCCCATCCCATTTCCCGCTCCCTTTCAATCTCTATGTTTTAGCCCTGAGCAGAGAGGAGACTGCCCTGTTATGGGCATATTTTTTCATTTGGCTTTGTATTTGCTCCTTTTCTCACTATCAGTCTTGCATGAAAAGCAGCAGCCACCCATTCTTATTCTGAAGCAGTTTACATGTGCAAACAGCAATTGCCTGGACAACTGCCTTTGGGCAGAGGCAGACCCAGCTGAGACTGAGCGCCACAAGTGGACAATTAGCAATCAGTAGCAGACTAAAGCTGGTTACTTTTATTGAAGGCCTGAGGAAGCAAGTCACACAAGGCAAAGTTTTGGTATAGCCAGGGCCGGCTCTAGGTTTTTTGCTGCCCCAAGTAAAAAAATTTTTGGCTGTCCCCCACCCCAGCCCTGGGCTCTCCCCCTCCCTCCCCCCCAACTGCACCCTCCTGCTGCCCCAGCCCTGGGTCACTGGTAACTCGCTCCCAGGGCGGGTCATTCAGCAGGAATTTTGGATGTGCACAGAACACAGACAGGATTGGTTCCCATATGGTTACAGAACTGCAGTAAAGTGGAACAATTTTCAGCTTGTGTGACTGGAGGATATCTGGATGCATATTATAAGACTGTCCTACATAAATGAGGAAAAGTTGAGGTGCCTTTATTATTCTTTTGTTCCATTCTTTGTTTCTATGGGGAATGCACTATCACAGTCTTCCTTTTAAACAAATAAAACTAAAACTTAAAAAAAAAAAAAAAAAAAGCAATGGCTGTTGAAAATAGCAATTCCAGTCCTAATAACCACTGGGAAGCATTTCTTGCTCAATTTATTCTACTTTTTCTACAGCAAGTTACAGTGGATCAGTATATTTGATTTGTGGGAAATGAAGTAACAGCTGCCCAAATTGAGCTTGAGCACTCCTGAATTTTGAGGGTGTTCAAATCTGGAAGGCAGGTGCTAGATTCCCTTTCTGAATATTAGCTATATCTGGAGAGGAAAAGTCAATTTCTGCTTCCATGGCTCAGAAGTGGAAATCCTCCTAAGTGCCTGGTACTGTATCTAAAGCTGCCCAGGTCCAGAGGCTGCCCAGGTCCAGAGCCTCCCCTCCCTTACTTTTCATTTTAAATTCTAGTGGGATCCACATACCTCCCTTGCTAGGCTTCAGATAGAGAGGTGCACCATCCATTTAGTCCCCCCAATTCCTTCTTTGGGGGAGAGCCCAGGGCTGGGGCGGCAGGAGGTGTGGGTGGGGGGGGAGAGCCCCGGGCTGGGGCGGCAGGGGGTGTGGGCGGGGGAGAGCCCAGGGCTGGGGTGGCAGGAGGTGCGGATGGGGGCCAGAGCTAGGGCGGCCGGGGATGCGGGGAAGGGGGGGGAAGAGCCCAGGGCTGGGGCGGCAGGAGGGTGCAGGTGGGGGGAGAGCCCAGGGCTGGGGCGGCAGGGGAGTGCAGGTGGGGGCCAGAGCTGGGGCGGCAGGGGATGCGGGGGGGAGGGGAGAGCCCAGGGCTGGGGCAGCAGGGGGTGTGGGCAGGGGGGAGCCCAGGGCAGCGGGGGGGGGGGCGGCAAAAAACCTAGAGCTGGCTCTGTTCCTACCATTCACAGCAAGCTGCAGATTTCAGTTCCATACTCCTTTCCCACATCCTTTCCTGTTGCTAGTGGCCAAGGGAATGCTGGGAAATGTAGTTCTTTCCCTGCTCCAGGGCTGGCTCTATAGGCAGGGAGCTAACCAAGGAACTACAGCTCCCAGGGCCCCCTGTTGGTTCTCAGCTCCCATGCTGGATTCTTGCGCCCTTTGCAAATCTGCCGCCCCAAGCAACTGCTTGCTTTGTTGGTGCCTAGAGCCGGCCCTGGGTATAGCCAGCAAACTAAGCATCCTTAGGCTTCTTAGGCTATAAACATTTATCTGAGAGACCTGGGGTTTTACATGTTTTATTATGTTTAACTTTTAATAAGTGTTATGTCAGTTTCACCCCACAACCAGCCTGCCAACACCTGGCTCATCATCTGCCCCTAGCTGTTTGGTACAGAGAGATATGATCACAATCATGAAAATTAATGCAGTATCTTGGGGGCTTCTTGTATTATGATTTGTCCTTTAGTACCTGTTATTCGGTGAAGAAATGCCTTTTTCTTCATATCACTTTATATTTTTATAGTGCTTTTTGGCTTAAGATTTCCCCAAATCCTTTATGGTGTTGTTAAAAATAACCATAGAGAGATCACTTCAAAGCTGCTTAATAGTGCACCCTGCACAAATATTTTGGTGCGGAACAAGAACATACTGTTAAGATGGAAAGTGTTAATACCTACCATCAAGCAAGTCTTTGCTCTGTAGATAAACAGAGACCTGGTTACCCTACTTTCAGGCTAAGTAAAAGACACCATGTATTATTACTTTGTGTACTAATAGTTGGAAACAATAGAGGCCACTGTCTAATGCACTTGGTTGTGTGGCAAAGTCTGAGCAATAACTAACCCAAAGAGATAAGAGGGAATTCCTTGGGATTGGTTGATGACAGAAGGGCTAGGGCAGGGATCAGCAACCTTTGGCACGCGGCCCATCAGGGAAAGCCGCTGGCGGGCTGGGACCGTTTGTTTACCTGCAGCGTCCGCAGGTTCGTCTGATCGCAGCTCCCACTGGCTGCGGTTCATCATTCCAGGCCAATGGGGGCTGTGGGAAGCGGCGCAGGCCGAGCCACCTCTTTCCGCAGCCCTCATTGGCCTGGAATGGCGAACCACAGCCAGTGGGAGCTGCGATCGGCCAAACCTGTGGACACTGCAGGTAAACAAACCGGCCCGGCCCGGCCCGCCAGCAGCTTTCCCTAAAGGGCCATGTGCCAAAGGTTGCCGATCCCTGGCCTAGAGAATTGTTTTGGCAAGCTGTGTGTGAGAGGCCTGGTCTACACTACAGAGTTAGGTTGATACAAGGCCGCGTACGTCAATCTAACTATGGAAGTGTCTACTCTAAAATTTCACTCCTGCCAACATAACTGCCCCAATGCGCAGACTTAACTCCACCTCCCCAAGAGACAGTTGGCTATTACTGGCTTTCAGAAACCGTACCACAATGGCTCACACTGACAGTACAATTGAAACAAGCACTCTTGGTGAGGACACATGCTGACACAAGGAGCAAAGTGTAGACACGTGTACAAGCAATGTACTTACTGCTGCAGCGATATGCCGACATAAGTTACGTAGTGTGGCAAACCCAGGACAATCAGCTACAAGGGGGGGGGGGGTAGTAATCAGTCCCAGGGGGTTAAAAAGGCCTCTCCCAAGCCACTGAAGAGACAGAACCATGGGGAAATAAGGTTCAGCTGGGCAAGGGGTTACTAGGGAACTAATTAGGTTCAGCTGGCTCCAACTGCTTGGGACCTTTTTAAACCCTCCCCGGTGTGGAAGGGGGGGGGGGGTAGGAAGAGAGAGTGAGAGAACCAGGGAAGCTGCCAGTAAGTTAGGAGCAGCAAGGCTCTGAACCCTTCCAGCAAGGAAGGCCGCACTCTGTCTCCAGAAGGGAAGACAAACAAGCACAAGGGACTGACTGAGGGAAGGAATAGCCAGCCCCTGTGCTACCTACAGGGTTTTGCTTTGCCCAAGCCTGGGTCTCCAAGGCTAAAAAAGGACTGAGCCTGCTGAGAAGGAGGTACTTTGCCACAGTAGACTTAATTTTGTAGTGTAGACATACCCTGAGAGGAGAAAACGAGCAGACAGTGAGACAAACAGTTGTGAGTGTGGCCCTGAAGGGGGCAGAGACACAGAGCTTCTTGGGGACTGAACTGACTGGAGGAGCAGACTTGGAAATTGTGAGCAGGGAAATTGCCGGCTGCTGTCTGATCCTACAATGCTCAGGGAAGCAGGACTTTGTGTACATTCTTTGTAAATAAAAAGGATTGCAACAAATCTCTCTGCTGTGTCACCCATGTCTCCTCCTTATAGGAACAACCCAGTAAGGTCCTGAAAACTGGCTAACCGCTTGGGCCAAAGGGGCAATGATCTCTAATTACGGGGGGCAAATCCTTAGCTGTTTTAAATTGGCTTAGCTCCATGACTTCAATGGAGTCCTCTGAGGATTTGGCCCTTTATTTTTAAGTTTGTTTCATACTGAGATACTTCGCTACATAGCAAGCGTATTAAGAGAAGAAAGCAGAAAGTAGATATGAATATATTGACTATAGACAACTAATAGTGCAATTTGAATAATGAATTAAAAATTCAATAAAAATGAAAAAAATATACTGGACAATTTAATACAAACTAGTAAACTAAAAGTAAAATCCACGACCATTTTGAGTACTTGGTTTTAAGTGATATGTGGACCTGGTACAGCCTGCTGCACAGGGGTGGATATCACCTTAACTGCCTGGTTGTTAAAAGGTGGGGCTATAGAAGTGGCTGCTTTGGTAAAGTTCTATCAAACTGTATGCACATGCACCCCTAACTCATTCTCTTCACAGGTCTTTTGGCAGCCCACATATTACATGAGACTCTCCCACTAGGTGTGATTATGGGAACATTCCTGATAGCAGGTACGTTGGTTTAAGTCTACAAAGCTTAAGGAGTTTAAAAACAAAATAAGTTAAAGATGAGTTACTTATTTTTAATGATATATAATTAACATTTGTTCTTCAATAAGTAAAGTTTGGTATGATAATCCATCTGTGTCATTACCATAAGACTTTCTTGGAATTCTGTAGTGTATCTTTCTATTGTGCATTGTTAGTCTAGGGCAGCTTTACTAGTCCTATTATACATACAGCATCTTTCCAAATTAAAGTTTCTTCATAGTCCTATGAACCACATTTTAGTATAGTAAATAAAAGGATATAAGTATCTCATTATAATGTTACTTTCCTATTGTTCCTAATCTACCAGGATACAGTGATAATGTGCTTCCTTTCTAAGAAGCATGCTAGTGTAGTTCATTTTATGCAGAACTGGGATGTTAACCATCAAATCTTTACTACCAGGATAGTCCCTCACACCCATAAATAGTTCCCCTGATGTCATGGTAATAAGGATGCCACCTGCTAGTAACTGTTTGTAGGATGAGGGATTGCAATGGTTCCTTCAAAGCATGGGATCCAGAGACAATGAAGTTAGAAAAGCCTGCAAGCCATTGATCAGAAGGCTGGTAAAACTTTCAAAATGTTAAGTGTAGCCAAACCATTTTAGTATAAAAGCACAGTTAAATCATTGCATGGCAACTCTGGGAGCTCATACACTGTTAGTCATGACTCCTGCTAAGGGAGGGGGAGTTTGGGGACCGGATGTCCTGGAACTGCAATTGTATTGCTTTTTAGTCTCTCTCAATTGGTATTTAGCTGCCATGTGAAAACAAGAGTGCTTTCTCCCTCCCGCAGCGGTGTGTCACCCTGGACTCTGCAGCCCCTTGGGAAGTGATTTGAGTTGTGGTGTTTGGAACTGGTGAATGTTCCGTATTAGGAAAGTAGCAAAGTGAGAACAGATCATCCAGGGCTGAATTCTCCCCTTGGATGCTCATGCACTGATGAAGTGAACACAGCATGTTTCTATGCTGTCAAGCCCTCACCTCTGGGAATTGTTAGTCATACAGAGAAAATTCTCTAACTTACAAAAATAGGCTGCTCAGAGTTTGTTGACCCGACTTCCACTGCGTTTTCCTCAGTTGTGGCATCACTCCAGGGCCTAGCATCACTCCAAACAATGAAATAAAGTTAGATTTCTTTAAAGTGTACTACAGTAACTCCTCACTTAACATTGTAGTTATGTTCCTGAAAAATGCGACCTTAAGTGAAACGATGTTAAGCGAATCCAATTTCCCCATAAGAATTAATGTAAATAGGGGGGTTTAGGTTCCAGGGCAGCTTCCCCAACTCTGAAAGCACCAGAGGCAGGGGTTCAACCTTCAGCCTGCCCACTCCACTCCTTTCCCCAAGCCCCCACCCTTGACCCGCCTCTTCTCCCCCCCCCTTTACTTCGCTTGCTGCGTCCTGGCTCCTCCCCCCCGCCCTCCCCTCCCTTATAAATGCCGCAAGCCAGCTGATTGGCAGGGGAGGGAGGGGAAGCCTGCGCACTGAGTCCTCGCTCTTCCCCCCTCCCTCCTGCCTCCAAAACACGGCAAGCCAGCTGATTGCCCTGGGCAGGAGGGAGAGGGGAGGAGCGAGGACTCGGCGCATCTCCCCCCTCCCTCCCCTGCCTCCAAAATGCCGCAAGCCAGCTGATTGCCGCCGGCAGGAGGGAGGGGGAGCCTGCGCACCTAGTCCTCGCTCCTCCCCCCTCCCTCCTGCCTCCAAAACGCCGCAAGCCAGCTGATTGCTGTGGGCAGGAGGCGGGGGAGGAGAGGGAAGGCGCTGATCTGTGGGGTCTGCCGGCGGGAGGGAGGCGCTGGAGGGGAGGGGGGCATAGGGAGGCTGCCAGCTGTGGAGAAAGCAGGCAGCCAAACAACGTAAGAGTGGAGCATTGCACAACTTTAAATGAGCATGTTCCCTAATTGATCAGCAACGTAACAACGTTAAGCGGGACGACTTTAAGTGAGGAGTTACTGTATTTCAACAACAATGACTACATGGGGGAAGGGGACCTTCAGCCGGCATTAATTGATGTAGCTCCTCTGAAGTAAGTGAAACTAAACTGAGACTCTGGCTCAAGATGTTTAATATTTATCCTCAGCAGGACCCAGCCCTAGGACTACTTCCAAAGGAAATACCTTGCTAAACTAAGGCTATGTCTATACTACAGTCTTACTAAAGCACCCTCAACAAGCTGCGGTAGCTATGTTGGTGGGAGAGTGGACCAAGCTCGGGAAATAGTCCTACAACGCTTCAATGAATGGGAGTTTTTCCATTGCCTTGAATGGGAGCAGAATTTAAGTCCTACGTTCCTGCTATCTCCGCAGTTCTAATCTCCCCCCAAACAGGATTAGGTGTCTCTTTCCTCAGCCTGGGATATTTTTCCTTGCATTGGGGTTGACTTGCTGTTCAGATCTCTGGCCTGCTTTTGTTTTTCCAGAAGATGCAACAGCTTCTTTAAGTATAGAGGGTTTGCAGTTGTCCCCAAGACTAATTTGGCCTTCAGATTGCTTATTGTGGATGACAATGCATTAGATGAAGGAATGCGGGCCAGACTTTCAGATCCCAGCTTGAAAAAGTTTGATGTGGGGGAATGGGTGTAACTAAGGGAGAGGGAATACTGAGGAGTCGATGCACCGAGGTGTGGGAGTGGGGGGAAGATGGGCATACTGAGCATGGGGGAAAGAGATGGATGTATTGATGGAGACAAGCCGCAGATGTACTGGGGAAAAGGGATGAGTGGATACACTAGGAGGGGAGGAGATGTGGAATGAACCCAAATAAAAAGACTCCTCACCCAAAAGATTACAAGTTTTGGCCATCTTTAGTAGCAGCTCCCCCAGGGGGGGACTGCTGCAGAACAGAGAGCTCTTGTGTTCAGCACTCAGCTCTCACTAGCCACCCTTTGGCAGAGGTAGCCATGCATCTCAAAATGGCCCTCTCCTTTTAGTGCCAAATTTACCTGTGCCCTGCAGACTTGGCATTCCCCCCATTTTAGGTAGAAGTTACATCCGGAATCAGGAATCCTAAACTATAGAAAGTAATTTTCAATAAGTGGACAAATCTTGCAACATTTGAATTCTGCTGCATTGAAGATGTTATGAGGACACGAAGTATCTTCTATGCCTCTCAGATGGAGGTTGAGAGACACAGAAGGAACCAAGTGCAAAATTATTCTCCCAGAGGCTCAACACGGCTTGCCACATCATTCCCAATCCAGTGACCACATGGCTGAGGAAGGAGGAGATTGTGCAGGGCAAAAGGATCCTCCCAACATATCTAGGAGGGAGGAAGGAAAGAAGGGGACAGTTTAGAAACTGGGAGGAATCAGGACGGGTGGCGGGTGGGAGGAAGGGAAGAGGAGTGACTTCCAGGGAAGGGTTAGTCCTCCACCCACTAGCAACCAGGAGGGCAGGGCAGAGCTAAATAGTTTGAAAGGAGAGTTTGCACAAGGAGCTGTTACTAGAAGGAGAAGGGGTGGGGAGGGAGAGGTTGGGGGTGGAGCAGGGCCCAGGGATGGGGCTTAGTCTAGTGTGTTCAGATAGAGGTTTTGTTTATTCTTTAATTTCTACCTTTGCTTATTGCTCTTCGCAGAGCCTGTGTGTTTTTGCTGTAAAAGCTGAGCAGCAGGTCTAAGTTAGCCTTGTTTGCCCAATTTTTTATTGCTATTATGGCCTTCAGCCTTGTCCCTATGGCTTGATTTATATATAGCAAAGGTAAGCTCATTTGCCAGTCAATGATTGTTACTTTTGAACCAGATTTTATTGTTGTTGGGTACAGACTTCTACTGTTCTTTCTGGACAGATTTGAAACAGCCCCGCTCCTAGGCAGTCAGCTAAATGAAAGGCGCCCATTGTCAGGAGTGCTAAGAACCCAGCAGCTCCCATTTTGTCTCAATGGGATGAGACAAATCTGAAAATGTGACCCTCTGCTTATTTAATACTTTACTAGTACTGAATAGAATGCTGGAGTAGTTTTGATTTCATTGTTTGGGGGGCTCCTGGGAATTTTCCTGATTGCTTCACAGACAGACAAGGAGGAATTCTCCAGAGCTTTTCCCCATCAGTAAGAAAAGGGTTTTCCCTCCCCTTAGGAGAGCGGCTCAGCAATAAAGAGACCTGAAATTCTCTGCTAATTTGACTCAGTAAACTCACTGCTAACTGGTATCAATAAAGCTTTCCGTTTTGATACCAACCCTTCACTTTGTGCTTGTGTCCTCCTCATTTGTACAATATTTAAACCCTTCACTGCTGCTGAATCAGCAATGTATACCACCAGGAAATGTAGGTGGAGATTCTCCAAGCCATGCAAGGGACACCCATCTCCCATTAGTTTTAGAGGGAATTGAAGGGTGGGGTAAATCCCAGAGATGGCTCTGATAGTTTCAGCCTTAACATATGGCCTGTTGAAAGGCATGAAAAAGGTGAAGCAAACCAGCTATGCCAAGCAACAATGAGAAGGAACCTTTCCCAGATGTAGCACACCTATGGCCATTAAAGAGTTAAACATATGCAGTGGGTAAATGTTCTGCTTGGCCTTGAACATTAGAGGATTGAACTGAAAGCCCTAGTCCTTGCAAGCAGGAAGTTGCTCATGTAGGTGATTCATGCTGTGCCTGAACTTCTAATTTAGCTGAGAATACTGCCCCTCACCCATCATATCCTGCATTTTCTGTATAGTTTATGTTGAAGTCTGGAGCCAAAAATCGGTCTCCCTGCTCGCTTTGGCTGCCTGGCAAACAGCCCACTGTGCCTGCAGGCAGGTTAATACTACTGAACTCCCCCACCCCTTGCCAGGGCTGGCAGAGAGCAAGAGAGACTGTCAGCCCCTTTGGTGAACCATGGCTGTGTACCAGAGAAGAGAAGGAAGGCTGAAGGAGAAGCGGGGGGGAGGATAGTAACCAAGAACAAAAGACTGGATTAAGCACCCAGCACTTTGACTCCCTGTGTGTTTAAGCCGAAGGTGCGAATTGAGACGACACATGGCTGGTTGCTGCACTGAAAGGCACGGCTTTTCACTGCTGATGTCTTGGTTAAAACTAAGAGGGGCAACTTTGATCTAGTGAACTGAGCACAGGGTAAGACATTCACGATTATCCCACTGACTTGCTGTGACCTTGAGCAAGTCACAACCATCGTGCCTCGGTTTCCCCTTCACTAGACTTTTGTACATCGAGTTAGCTGCCTGTCAGTTGTTAACTTAAGATACAAAGATGTGCCTAATGATACTGACCCAGTTTGAAATTAAACCCCTGGATGAAAAGTTCTCCACGTAGACTTCAATTTTACTAACACCTGACGACTTCATAAAACTGAAGTCCTGAGTAACAAATTTTGGTTTCAATATATAGGTCAGCTATGGGGAACAGGGGTGAGTTTTGGAAGAAAAAATATTTAGGGTTTAGAATATGTGGGGTTGACCTATTGAAGAGCAACGTCTTATTTCTTCAGTGGACCACCTGTGGAACAATCAGCCGCAGTTCTGAGGAGAAAAGTTATCTTATGAATGTCCTTAACCACAGGCTGGTTTCCTAAGGAAAATGATGGCCAGAGTTGGGGAGAAGAGGAGTTCAGGATCCTGAACTGGCCTGAGTTCAGGATCCTGGCCTGTAGGAAGTGTCCTTTGCTCTAAGGAAAGGGAAAATAAAATTACTCATGAGTAACCCTAGAGTGAAGAATCAATATGTACCTGCACATATAGGCTAACTTCAGGGCAAGGCTGTATGACCACAGACTAGTGACACTCCACCTTTGTCAGCCAAAAGAGAGTTGAGTGGCAGAAGGGTGACCAACACGCCAAGGTACGATTGTGAGCAAAAGGAAACCTAGTGTGCTGTATCTGGTCCGGGTACATGTGCATATACACCTCAAGACAAACCACACCATGATCCTCCCAGGGAAATGGGAGCCCTCTCTGGCCTGTTCTCCCTGACATGTCAAAGTAGCATCCACCAAATAAAACTAATGGCCACTAGTGGGACCAGGAATCCCCCCTCCTTCCCCGCCCCCCCCCCCCCCCAAGACAGAGACATGCTGGTCCAAGGAGCTGACATACTATCATACATACAAACGTATCATTCCCTCAGCACTCACATAGCGGCCAGAGCATTATAGAAAGTGGCAGAGTCTGCAGCCAAGATCATTATGAACAGAACTATAAGGTCTCTTTATAAACCAAACCCTCCAACTTTCCTACCAGCATGGCTTACTCTTTCAGGGTCTGAGGCTGTGTGGGAAGTGAGAAGCTGCATCTGAGGAAGATAGGAACTCAACAGGCAGTAACCACTGTGCTACAAGCACCTAAGAAGCCAACTTCCCACAATAAGTGGTGGAGAGTGTATGGTATATTCTACAGAGCTGGGAGTGCTGGAGGTGAGGGTTTAATCTCCCATGTACAACATGAACCCTGCTTTCCCAGCCAGCAAGGAGAAGCAATAAGGAAGCTTGCAAAAGGAACTCTGTTCAGTCCTCAGAGCCAGAGGAAAAGCATACTTTTACATGGGTAAGGTATGATACCTGCTCAGATTGCTTGCACCATACCTGTCCCCTGGAATTGTCCCACTGCAAGGATTAGTGGCTGTTGTGGAGGGTTAGGAATACTCAACAATCATCACCTGTGTGGGTCAGGAAGGAATCTCTCTTGAGTAATATACAGCATTACACAGCTCTCCGAGTACATTATGAGGTTTCCAAATTCCTCTGGAGCATCAGGCTACCAATGGGGGCAGGTACTGGACTATGAGACAAAATATTCCATCAGATGAGGCAGATTCCATCTTATGGAGGAAAATAGCTGACTTCTGAGTCAAAGGGGAAAAGAAGTGGTGAGGGCTTTCGTCTTTACAACTCCCTGATGCTGATCCCTCTCACCCTAAGTCTGGGCTCTTGGTTTAAAGAGTTTCAGAAACAGAAGGCACTTAGCTGGACGGTCATTAGGGCAGGGACAGTCCTTTCACTGAATGTGTCCACACCTAGCACTATGAAGTCCTGGTTCCTGACTGGGGCCTCTAGGCACCGTTGCAGTGCCTATAATAATAAATACACAATTCCCATCAGTACCCTGAGGGGGGACAGGCAGCCACCTCTTGACCATCCCTTCATGGCCAGAGGTAGCGCTACAGCACCCTGTTTGCTCTCCCCTTCTTCAGAGCCCTTCAGCAACTCACTCAGTTCAAAGGTAGGTTCAAACAGTCACCTCCTGGGACCCAATTTATTGAGTTCTCAGGTGCATACCAGTCCCCTCAGCCCCAACCCTAGTTCAGTGTCTCTCTCCTGATAAGCCAAAGGAGACACAAAGGCTTTTTAAAAAAATAGAACACAGACTTACATGTTCTTTATCCCATTTTCAGCTGGGCACAGCCCCACCTCGCTAAGAACCTGTCTTTCAGCTTCCCAGCACCTCTTGCCTGCGATCTGTCCTTCTCCACAGGCTCTTCCAGCTGGGTCTTTGTAGTCTCTGCCCTGCTTGGACAGGGTCTCACCCAGGCCTCCCCACCTGAAGAGCACTCCTCACTCTCTCCTGCTTGTTGAGAATTAAAGAATCGCTGAATAAACATCTCCTACACAATGTTGATAATGTCTGGTGGATTTAAGCCCAAATGGAACTCAGTCCACTTTCTGTGGGTGATTGGATCCAAAACACCAGATGCAGAACCTGACCCAGGATTTAGATCCAAAACCCACAAAAGGACAAATTCCACTTCTGAAACAGAAATCAGACTCTGACCCTGCCCTCTGAAAACCTCACACACCCTGGGGCCCTACTCACCACTGATAATTTCTGAGACAGGGGACATGGGTCTCCACCATCCAAAGCTTTTCATGAGCATGTCGGCTATCTGCTTCCCAATCCCCACACGCCTCTTCTTGAAGAGATGTGCAAATACTCCTGGAATTTGTAGTTGTAGCAAGTGGTACTAGACTCCAGGAGTGGACTGTTCAATTCCAAATTGTCATGAGAGTGTATGTAAGGATAGCAATTACCCATGGGAAGACCCACAGTTATAGTTTTCAGTCACTGCCAGCCCTGCAAACTCACCATGGGATCTGACAGTCAAGCTGTATTCTTTCTAGCTCCCACAACATCCTCAGTAATCCTGACCCAACTGACGTGTATTAAAGACATAATCAAAGTGCAACTGAGGTCCCAGCCTCAATAATAAAGCTTCTGCAACGTGCACTTGGAGGTCTCTCTTTGTTGTTCTGAGGTATATCACAGCAGCTGTAGCAAAGGTCAGACTCAAGTGAGTATTCTAAGCTGGAGAGTTTCCTGTCTTTTCAACTCAGTTGGCATCAGTCGTTCCTGGTTTCTCTTTCCTTTTGAGTTGCAATCCTCTTTCCATCAGCGCCGAGGTTAGCAATTGGTTTGCTGTTCAGTTGAAGAGTCTGTTTTGACCTTTGTGCAGCAAGTTGATGTCCTTTGGTCATCATGTTTGTTCAGGAATATATCAATTAGGTTTCCTATGTCTGGGGCTTACATGGTGTTTCTTTGATTCTTGTGTCCATCTATTATTTCTTTGGGAGTCTGTGTTGTTATTAATTACTATTATTTTACTTGTATCATTGTGCCACCTAGGAAGCCGAGACCTGGACTAGGACCCCATTGTGCATGGTTGCTTGCTGTTAGGTGGTATGATCTGGTGAACTGTAGGCTAAGATGGCTGTGATTTGATAAATATGAGTGTAGTTGGACTATCAGCACATTAATTTTGCTGATGTCTACATCTGTTATGCCATAATTAACCATATGCCATAAGCAAACATGAAGCAAACTGTGCTGACATGAAGCAAATCTGTCCCAGGAATCCCCTATTGTTATCAAATTGAAACTATACAGACCAATGCATATAAAGACACAGATCCGTGGTTTCCTTCTAGTCGCGTTGACAATACAGTCAAAGCTATTCCTTTCTTCTATAGTGTAGCAAGAAAATATAGGAACCATTCCCATAAACCTTCCCTCAGATAAGTAGTCTTTCCCACTGACTTCAGTAGGAAAGCAGCTGGAGGCAACGATGACTTGCATGAGTCAGAGTTTGCAAGATCAGGTCTATTTTTGTCTGTGTGGATGAAGGTCAGGTCTCTGCCTTGGTGCACATTTATATTTCTACAGATAAAAGGATTCTTTCCAGTGCTTGAAAGATCTCAGTATCTGAGTTGGAAAATATCTGAGTTGGGAAATTAATCTTGGCGATGGTAGGGAGAGTTTATAGGTGACATGTACAGCATGCAGAAGTGTGTTGACAATAGAGTGCAAATACAGGTGATCTTTGCTAGATAAAGAAATAGATTTGGGGTCACATTAAAAACTGAAATATTCATATATCTTTCACATACAAAAATTCTTTGTCTAACCACTAGCCCAGTCCTCACCCATGCAAAACTCTCTCTGAAGCCTGGTTCAGGCTTATATCAAACACCCACATTGTCACCAATGCAATGGAAAATGCTACTCCAGAGAAATCACTCATGGTATGTCATCTCCATCATGGGTGGTCCATCTTCCTGTTACAGCTCATGATGATTTTACCCTCATGAACGCTGGCTTTAACAGCACCAGCCAGTCAGGCTTGCACATTAACATTCTAAACCCTTCTGCTTTATCACAGTGACCTGCAGATGTTGTGATATTTTACTTTAAAAATTGAACATCAGGACCTTGATGGTTCAACTTATCCATCAAAAGCCCCTGTCCAGCTTGCCCTCTCTGACCTAATCATTAAGTCAGCACTTGTTTGCTTCCTGGGTGAGTAACTCCAACAAATGTCTGCAGAGTGTTACATGGATTTATTTGCCCAGCTGCCAATAGAATCTCAGTAACACATCCCTGTGCCTCTGGCTACAGGGGATCCTTTGCAATACTTCAGACCCTTGGAAAGCCAGGCTTTGTTATACAAGTTTATGCAGTAGTAGATCACTGTCCTGTATTGCTTCTTTTTTAAAGGAAATATCTCAGGCAGGATGCACTCTCACCTGGGATGGAGACTGAGCAGGGGCAGAATTAGGAGGAGACATCAGGACAACTCATGAGAACGTATACTGAATTCTAATTAAAGAGAAAAAATGTGTTTGTGTGCGTGGAGAGGGAAGAAAAGTAAGAGGCACGGGGGGGCTCTAACACTGGCTGGTCTTGGAAGAAAGTCATTTCAGAATCACTATTAAGGGCTTGTTGCAAAAAGGGGCTGTTTATAATTTCGGCTCCACAATAAAAAATAAATATACATTGTCCCTATATTTGTTCTGGGTTCTACAGTGGCTTATAGGCACAAACAATAGCAAGGGGTGGAAAAAAGTTATACTACCTGCAGAGGGCACCCTGCAGCATTCTGGAGGGAGCTCAGCATTTCACAGCACCTTCAAATATAAGCCTTTCACAGTACTCCAGTTTTCTGAATTTCTCTAGCTTCAGATCAGTCAAACCTCCTAATAGGAAATTCTACTGCACATGCATGAGAAACATTTAAACATAGCTTTAAAACTGCAGACTCAAACTTGGCTTCTTACCTAGATCACATGGAGATCTATAGAATAAGCCAGGGGTAGGCAACCTCTGGCACACGTGCCGAAGGCAGCACGCAAGCTGATTTTCAGTGGCACTCACACTGCCCGGGTCCTGGCCACCAGTCTGGGGGGCTCTGCATTTAAATTTAATTTTAAATGAAGCTTCTTAAACATTTTAAAAACCTTATTTACTTTACATACAACAATAGTTTAGTTCAGTTCCACAGTCAACTTGTGGAACTCCTTACCTGAGGAGGTTGTGCAGGCTAGGACTATAACAGAGTTTAAAAGAGAACTGGATAAATTCATGGTGGTTAAGTCCATTAATGGCTATTAGCCAGGACGGGTAAGGAATGGTGTCCCTAGCCTCTGTCTGTCAGAGGGTGGAGATGGATGGCAGGAGAGAGATCACTTGATCATTGCCTGTTAGGTTCACTCCCTCTGGGGCACCTGGTGTTGGCCACTGTCGGTAGACAGGATACTGGGCTAGATGGACCTTTGGTCTGACACGGTACGGCCTTTCTTATGTTCTTATGTTCAGTTTGTTTACCTGCCGCGTCCGCAGGTTCGGCCGATCGCGGCTCCCAGTGGCTGCGGTTCGCCGCTCCAGGCCAATGGGGGCTGCAGGAAGCAGCGCGGGCCGAGGGATGTACTGGCTGCCGCTTCCCGCAGCCCCCATTGGCCTGGAGCGGTGAACTGCGGCCAGTGGGAGCCGCGATCGGCCAAACCTGCGGACGCGGCAGGTAAACAAACCGGCCCGGCCCGCCAGGGTGCTTACCAAGGTGGGCCGCGGGCCAAAGGTTGCCAATCCCTGGTTTAGTTATATGTTATAGACTTATAGAAAGAGACCTTCTAAAAACGTTAAAATGTATTACTGGCACGCGAAACCTTAGATTAGAGTGATTAAATGAAGACTCAGCACACCACTTCTGAAAGGTTGCCGACCCCTGGAATAAGCTAAGGCTGCCATGACTCACTCTGCTTTCATGTACAGAGGGGAGCCTGCTCTTGCAGATTTGGAGTTGGGGTAGGGTACAAATTTAGGCAATGTTGCCTCTGCAGCATGCCCCCTCCTCCTAAGCCACTGGAAGCTATTGTAGGTTGAAACTGCTTGTTTCTGGGACCCTCAGTCAAGGGGGATTGTTTCTGGGGGACCTCATTTACTTGGTTGGCTTATTCCCTATGAGATGATCAGGAGTAGGGAGGGTCGCTTAGAAGAAAGAAAGCGTGGGTGGGGAGTGAAAGGAAGAAAGAGCTATGAAGAAAGCAGAGTGGGAGCCAGAAACAATACAATAGAAGGAACTCAAGGGAGTGTGAGCTCAGAAGATGGTATGAGGACACCAAAAGAGGGTGAGCTGAGTGGGAACTCAGGGAAGAAACTATAGGGGACATGAGAGGGAAACTTTGGTCTGAATGCAGGAGAAGAATAGGGTCTTGTATGGAGGGAGAGTTTCTACTGGGGCTGATGTGAACAGAAGACTCTCCAGTTAGGGGCTTTTATCTTTGTTTCTTTTGGGGGGCACTTGGTGCTTTTCAGATAAAGCTCAATGTTTCTGGGGTGAATCCTCAAGTTTTGGGGGTTGAACTTTTTTGGGCTGGGGGGGAGCGGAAGTCTCTCCAAGGACCACAGCATCCTCTTCAGCAACACAGCCCTCTGGCTGTGCCAAACACTGTGTTCCCCCCTTCCGGGGGACCTGCAGTCCCATAGTGGCTACTGCAGCGAATTGTCTGGCCACTTCCTCATGGCCCTAACATCCTCTTTGCCCTTGCCTCAGGGCCTCAGCCTGCAAACCCCAGCAGCCAGACAGGAGCTGTTTCTTGCTCCCCCTGTCTCTGCTCACAGCACTGCTCTGTGCAGGATGCTGGCAGTTCTCTCAGCCCTCCAGAGACACAGTCCTTCCTCCCTGGGCTCTCAGCAGAGAACTGCCCTCCTCTGTCTTGCAGCTTCTTGGCCCTGATTGGCTGCTCCCTTCAGCCCTTCTCTGATTGGTTACCTCCTGTGCAGTCTCCCCTAGGGCTCTATTAACCTCTTAGAGCCCAGTGTGGGGCAGGCACCCCATCACACTACCTTTCATATCACACTGATACCACTCAACAATGAGCTGTTCACAGGGCAGTCATAAGGGAAAAGAAGGGAAGAAAAGAAGATGGGAGTTATCTCTGATATCTTGGCCTATGAACTGACCTCAGGTACCAGCTGATGCATGATAATACTGGCCAGTATTGTCTCAGTGTTTCCTTCTACTCCCCAGCCTTTCTGCATCCATTTGTGGTCTCTTTTCTTATACTTGGACTGTAAGCTCTTTGGGACAAGGAGTGGTTTTTGGTTCTTTGTTTGTACAGAGCTGAGTGCAATGGAGTCCTGGTCCATGAGGCTCCTAGATACTATTGATCACCTTGGTCATTATGTTCAAGCATTGGATATTTCTCTTTAATAATCATGTCTTACTTCACTTCTAAGTTTCTTATGGTGTAATGAAATGTAATAAAGTGATTTACTCCTGTTTTGGAAATTGCTATTTACTTCTAAGAGCTGTATTTAAATAATAAAATATAATACAGTTACATTTCCTGATGCCACTTTACTGCTTCCTCAAGAGTAAGAAAATATTATGGAGCTCTGAAAATATGCATAACGGAACCTCATCTCATTTGTGTGGGTTTTTTTAATGTCACCAGTAAAAGAAATGTTAGTGTGATTTAACCTGTAGTGCACAATTTCAACACTAGATGGTACCAACATACCAAACAAAACTAAAAAATCACAGAAAAATGCCACAATTGTAATCTGCTGTAATGGGGATGCGACACAGCAGGAGCCCTGGTCTGTGTATATTTGAGTACATGCCCAGATGAACAAGACAGTTTGTACCATCGAAGTCCATTTGGCTGGTAACAGTACCTGAGTCCGTGACAATGAACAACAGTTAGCAGTGATTAAGGCTAAAGGGTACATCATACTGGCAAAGAGATGGTGCTTTGCACATTGTAAGTAGCAGGGGTGCTGGAACAATTTTTATAGTGGGGGTGCTGAGAGCCATTGAACCAAATTGTAAACTCTGTGTAAGATGGAAACCACTTCAAGCCAGGGGGTGCAGCAGCATCCCCCAGCACCCCTAGTTCCAGTGTATATGGTAAGTAGTCTAGCAGTTTGCAGTTAGTTTAGGATGGAGTTAGTCTGCATTATATATATATTCTCAGTGCAGTGTGTGATCATCACTATCTTTCTCTACACAGACCTCAGAGCCACTCCTTTAGGGTTTATAAAGGTGTGTGGATAATTTATACCAAATCAGTTATTGGACAAATTTCACCTTTTTTTGTGAATTGTTCACAATCAGAATGTGATATTCTCAAATTCAATCATCATTCAAAACCATTCAACACATAACATCAGTGAGTAATCCTTGCTCTGTAGCTTGTTCATAAGCAGTGCATTCTGTGAATGTGAAATGTGAGTTGTTTTGATTGGTCCCTTAGATCACAGGGTACTGTTTCTGTTCCAAGATTGGATGAATGTAACTTTGAATCAGGCTTCTGAAGCAAAGACTTGTAATTCCAAATGTGAAAATCCCGCTACAGTTGGTTGGAAATTTGCTGTCAAAATGGTTTTCAGAAAGAAAATGGTATTTTCAACAAAATGGACAGTTTTGTTTAAAAAAAAAAAGGTTGTTTTCATAAAAAAATATTCAATTTTTCATCACAAAACCCCAAAACCTGAACATTGAAAACGTATCTTTTTTGGCAGTTGAAGAATTTAGAGGAAAACAAATTGTTTTGTCATCAATTTTTGTGGGGACAAATTTCCCCAACAGCCCTACTTTGCATAAATATCTAACCACATGTACTGCGTCCATGCTTGTTTCTGCCAGGAAACATACATGGAGACTATCCATGGAAAGCAAACACAGAAGGGATGTGAACTCAGATGAAGCAAGTTCCTTACAAATTCAAACTAATATTCTCAGAAAATGTCTGGCAGTATCCTCCTAGCGCTAATAATTTTATCAATTAGCTTGTGGGCTTAATTATTAATGTTGGGCTAGCTTCTGCCACTCTGACTCTGGCCGAGTACTTTGTTAGTAGTCTCCGTAGAGTAAAGTGTTACTTAGCATGGCAGCATCAGATCTCTAGGTAAAACTCTGCCAGCCAAGTCCAAGATCTGGAATCCTAGTCTCAACAGCTGCCACCGCTGCACCCACAGGAATAACAGCTAGTACCAGCCAGAGACTTGGGTTGTCTATACAGCACTAGCCTCTTCAGCACTGCTCCTGTCTTACCATATCCGGATCAGGCATTCCTGGCATAATGCAGAATGAAAGCGACTCCTGTCATCTGACTTGGGTTTCCCACATGGCAGCGTTGAACATAATGGCTAAGTCACTGTCCTGCTCTGATGTTCGCTGGAGAACCAAGGCAAATGTGGAGATACAGCTCGTATTCTTCTGACTGGTTTTATCTTCTAGCCCTCCTCCTGCAGTTGGAGCATCACCTCCCACATCTAATTTGTGAGGAATTGGACAGTTTCACCTGAGATAAATCAGAGTCTATAGCTATTTTTCTATTAACAGAACAAAATCACTGCTGGTGCTACTGTATTGAGTACGACAGGGTCCCATCTGGGATGAATATGGCCCAATGTTCTCCACCATTGAAAAGGTCTCCATAAAATGGCCTCCCATTATGGATATGACTTCACTGCATAGTTAACCCAGGTGGTTGCCTGGGTTTTGCCCAACCCCCCTGCCATCCACATAGGAAATCTCTGACCTAGGTTTGGAGGTGCTTTAAGCTAGGGCTCACTTATGCAACTGCGGGGCTGAGTTAGAACTCAGGCTCTGTTTTCACTTGGGCTGGAACCCACCCGCTTGGCAGTGAGGACTCAAGACAAAAATCACTTGAGTGGCGATAGTTCTCCAATGTCCTCCCACAGTCTCCCCTGCAGGACAGACAAGTTCTCCCACAGTTGATGGAGATGAATCCTAGAGCGTCTCAGCACATCGAATCATGGGCTATGGGTGAGTGCAGAAGCCCTGAGAACACAGTACGCTGGGTAGGGATTTGCAGTGGGAATGGTCACATCCGGGCCAGGCTAATCCAGGTGCTCAGACCCAGGTGTGGATCACCTGGGTTAATTGTGCAGTGTAGACACAGTCTATGTGGCACAAGGGTGTATGCGGGCTAGAATAACACATGCCCGTTGTTGGTTCCTCAGTGCCAGGAAGATAATGTCAATTTAGTGAGACTTCAGTGATCAAGGGGCTGGAGGGATAAACTTATGGAGAAAGACTTAAATTTTGAAATAAATTAGCCTATTCCTGGAGTAAGGCGCCACTTAGTTGGAGTAAGGGTGTCAGGCTCTGATTCCCCAAAGAGTACTGAGCCATGCCCTGTCAGGAACTATCTTGTGATGGTTGAGGGGGGAAGGGCAGGATGGCCTAATTGGTCTTGTCCCTTCCCAGTGTCTGTGATTTTTTTGTTAATGACTTGTAATAATGTCCTGAATGTCAGGACAAATTCGACGTCTTTGTGTGATAAAGCGCTATGGCCGGCCAGATCACTCAATTAGCGGCACAGTCCAAAGTCTATTTTAAACAGTATGTCTCCTTCATGCATTGGCCAAGATGGACTGTTCTGCTGGTACCTCTGAGGTGGGGGGTGGGGATTGGAGTGGAGAGGAGCTGCTGACATTTGCTCCCCTCAGTAAAAATGTAAAACACAGCCAAGGCTGCATATAAAAATGGAGTAAATCCCAGTTCCAAAAAGCACTCCTGGGGCTGATTCACAAGACATTAATCATATTCTGGCTTCTCCCAGCTGTTAACTCATCCGAGGGGCTTTTTAATAAAAGATTTTGCGTGCAATTTCAAGCAAAAGGGAAATTTGTGTCAACAGGGCTGTTCTAGCCCAACCAGAGAGAGATTTCTGGGAGTGGGAGTTACCGTAGTGATTCCAAAGCTCTCTGGGTGCTGGGCTCCATTAATATCTTATAGCGGATCACGTCTCATTTCCAATGAGAGTGACCTCACTGTCTCCATGCAAGGACACCCTGAGGTGATTTTGAGGGACACACGTTAATATATTCCAGCTTCCCCCTTCCTAGTGGAATTTGATTTATTCCCACCCAGTTCATCTCTGTCGTTCAGTGGCAGAAACCTTAATTATTCTTTTAAATCTCATTTTAAATTCCAGACAACGCCTCTCTCGCGCCTCTAGTCTCCCAGAATATAATCTGATTTGCAGATAAATGCATTCAGTTCCCTTTATCCACCTGTCTGAAAGCCCCTCTTTCCAGGAAAGGCCTTATTTCAAATCTGTGTCATGTCGCTGAGATGATCAAGGGGCAGGGGCATATCTCTCGGGAGTTGCTGGGCTATTCCGCAGTCTTGCAGACCCGAGAGCGGTCTTGGAGCTGCCAAGGGGATGCCACAGAACATCCAGATTGATATGAGACGTCTCTTTAAAATTCTGTGCACACAAGGCACCCTTGGTGAAGCAGGGAGGGATTCTCTTATGTGCTGTAGCAAGGGTGAATGTGCGTGGTCTGTTGCATTATAATGAAAGTCAAAATCCCATTCTTCCATTAATGAGCCCCATGCATGTCAGAGACCTAATTAGGTCTTTCTTAAAGCAAACCTCTCCCCTGCGTTTCCACTGGCTTTCCGACCCTTGCAAAAGGGAATGCTCCTGCTGCCAGGCCTGGTGTCTCCTGGTTTCACACTTGGGATAGCGTGGTCAGACGACTGAGCAAGGGCTAGCCTCACATCACCGTGGAGAAACAATCGGGTTTAACAGACCTTCCCTTGGTCCCCACTACCTGAAGTGTCTTTTCCATATGTAAATCCAGATTTGGGAGGATTGCGTTGTCTCAATACATCCCCTAAAGCAGCTTGCTCACTAATCGTGTTTTAAGTACATTTCACGTCCAGGGGAATTTCACTGTTGTGGCGGAAGCCCCTCCTCCACCCCAGCTGAATTACATTACATTAAAATCACCACCACACAGCAGGATCCCAGATGTCAATGGGAAAGGCCAGAGGTTCCCCAAAAGCAATTTCCTCTCCAATGGTGATTGAAGGGCATAAATATTAATAAACCTGTATCCATCTCCTTTCAAGAGAGGGAGAAAATTGGGCATCTTCTTAAAATCAGGTCAGGTATTTTCTAGTGGGGGCACTTTATTCCTTTATCAAGATCCCCTCTCTCGTAATAGTTCCCCTTCCGTGACTAAGGTGATAGCTCCACCTTCAATCAGCTCTTTCATTATTATAGACACTAACCAGTGCTGCTGCAGTTAAGGGTCTAACAGCAGCCTATATAAACTCCTGTGAATGAAACGTCAGCTTGTCTGGGAGAGACATTCACTTGAGGCTACCACTCTGTGTGTAGCAATCTCTATATAGAGCAAACCTTCTTATTCCCCATCCAAGTGCCCCTCCTCCGGGCCATATTTTAAACATTATTTTCTGTGTTCAATCAGATTGCTACTTTTTAATAACAGACTTAAAGAGCAATGTAGACATTTCCACCAAAGAGCAAAACCATGTTTGTAGGATTTCAAAAGAGAAAGTCTACGGGTGAAATCCTGGCCCCATTGAAGTCAATGGCAAAGCTTTCTTTGACACCAGGCTAGCCGAGATTTCACACGATAGCTGTTGCTTAAAGGAGTAGAAGATTGCTGTAATTTAATAAAACAGCTTCTGTGCTGTTTAGGCCTGAAAAGTAGGTGATGTCACAAATAGCATAAAAATGGAAGGAAAAGTAAGTTTGTGTCTAGACTCAGAAAATTATTACCCACAATGCATCACCAGGAAAGCTCATCTGGTGAAAGTTAAGGTAGAGTCTTGTAGTGTAGGTAGTACTCAGACATTTTTCATAGATTCCAAGGCCAGAAGGGACCATTGTGATCACTAGTCTGACCTCCTGCACAACACAGGCCAGAGAACTGCCTCAAAATAATTCCCAGAGCACCAAGGTTGGAAAACATCCAAACTTGATTTTAAAATTGTCAGTGATGGAGGATCCACCCCGACCCTTGGTAAAGTATTCCAATGGTTAATTACTCTCACCATTAAAAATGTACACTTTATTTCTAGTCTGAATTTGCCTAGCTTCAGCTTTCAGCAATTAGATCTTTCTCTGCTAGATTGAAGAGCCCATTATTAAATATTTGTTCCCCACGTAGATACTTACAAACTGTAATCAAGTCACCCCTTAACCTTCTCTTTGTTAAGTCAAACAGATTGTCTATTTTGAGTCTATCACTATAAGGCAGGTTTTCTGATCCTTTGATCATTCTCATGGCTCTTCTCTGAACCCTCTCCAAATTATCTACTTCCTTTTTGAATTATGGACACAAGAACTAGACAAAGCATTCCAGAAACAGTAACACCAATACCAAATATAGAGGTAAAATAACCTCTCTGCTCCTACTCAAGATTCCCCTGTTCCCCCAGGATCACATTAGTTCTTTTGGCCCCAGCGTCACACTGGGAGTTCATGTTCAGCTGGTTATCCACCATGACCCCCAAATCTTTTTCAGTCACTGCTTCCAAGGATCGAGTCCCCCATACTGTAAGTATGGCCTGTATTCTTTCTCCTAGATGTAGACATTTACATTTAGCAGTATTGAGATACATATTGCTTGCTCGCATCCAGTTTACCAAGCAATGCAGATCACTCTGAATCAGTTGCCAATCCTCTTCATTATCTACCACTCCCCCCAATTCTTTATCAGTGATGATTTTATGTTTTCTTTCTTTTACTGCTATGTTGTCTAATCCTGAGCCCTGTCTACACAACAGCTTGTGGACAGATTGTGGTTTAATTCCAGCCCTTTTGAGATAACAGAGAGTCCAAAAAAAAGAGTCTAAAGTCCATATGTCAGGTCTTCAGCCCCTGACTCTGGGCCCATGATCCTTCCATCCTCTTATCTCAGGGATCTCAAAAGTCCTTATCCCTTGTGACAAAGTTCCTCCTCTATCTTGGTGGGTCCTGCGCTTATTGGCGGATTTTCTTGCCTCAGAGATTCACCATGTGGGTTGGGGAACAACCCAGAGATCTTCCCCTCTGGGAGAACCCACAGTCCAGGTCAATTGGGAGGTTTGGGGGGAACCCGGGCCCACCCTCTACTCCGGGTTCCAGCCCAGGGCCCTGTGGACTGCAGCTGTCTATAGTGCCTCCTGTAACAGCTGCATGACAGCTACAACTCCCTGGGCTACTTCCCCGTGGCCTCCTCCAAACACCTTCCTTATTCTCACCACAGGACCTTCCTCCTGGTGTCTGATAACGCTTGTGCTCCTCAGTCCTCCAGCAGCACACCCTCTCACTCTCAGCTCCTTGCGCCTCTTGCTCCCAGCTCCTCACACTCCCGCCACAAACTGAAGTGAGCTCCTTTTTTAAAGCCCAGGTGCCCTGATTAGCCTGCCTTAATTGATTCTAGCAGTTTCTTCTTAATTGGCTCCAGGTGTCCTAATTAGCCTGCCTGCCTTAACTGGTTCTAGCAGGTTCCTGGTTACTCTAGTGCAGCCCCTGCTCTGGTCACTCAGGGAACAGAAAACGACTCATCCAGTGACCAGTATATTTGCCCTCTACCAGACTCCTGTACCCCACTGGTCTGGGTCTGTCACACCCTTTATACCAGGGGCTGCACATCACCTTACCTGGTGGTACGTAGGGAATGCAGACACTCCCTCTTCTCTGGGTTCCAACAGATAAGGTCTGTCTAGTCAAACTCAGCCCTGATATCTCCCTGGGCTTCTTCCTACCTCAGCTTGTCAGCAGGCCTTTTCCCACAGCCATTTCCTGGGCTTATTTAGTTTGCAGAAGAGAAGAGTGAGGGGGGATTTGATAGCAGCCTTCAACTGCCTGAAGGGGGGTTCCAAAGAGGATGGAGCTCGGCTGTTCTCAGTGGTGGCAGATGACAGAACAAGGAGCAATGGTCTCAAGTTGCAGTGGGGGAGGTCTAGGTTGGATATTAGGAAAAACTATTTCACTGGGAGGGTGGTGAAGCACTGGAATGGGTTACCTAGGGAGGTGGTGGAATCTCCATCCGTCTTGACAAAGCCCTGGCTGGGATGATTCAGTTGGGGATTGGTCCTGCTTTGAGCAGGGGGTTGGACTAGACACTTCCTGAGGTCTCTTCCAACCCTAATCTTCTATGATTCTATGATAAGTCCAACCACACTGGAGACTCAGCAGGCCAGTCCCTGTTCTCAGTTACCCCTGTGCAGCCCATCGCATTGATGCCAGCGGGGATGCTGCAGTCAAGGGGCTGATCCAACTCCCGCTGGATCCTATGGCAAAATTCTCATTGACTTCCCGGGGAGCACAGCCAGGTCCTGCTTGAGCGTAGAATTTGGCTACCCTTTAGCATGGGATGGGCAACAATCTCATCACCAGCCTCTTACCTCCTCTCCCTTTCTCCCACCTCAGGAGGCTACCTCCCTCCTCATTCCTACTCTCCCTGTCTCCCTCCTCTGTAGCCCTACACCCCTCCTCCCAAGTACTGTGACCTCCGCCCTCCCCACAACTGGCCTGCAGCCTCATTCTCCATCCTGCCTCCTCTTGGCTGTCTGATGTGCCTCTCTGCTCTGGCACAATGCTAGCTCCATGCTGCTCCTTTCCTGCCTTTCCACCAAACCCTGGCCTAACCTCCCCATGCGACCCATCTCTCCCCTGGTTCCTGGCCCCAAGAGAACAGGCTGGGAAAGGAGGGGAGATTCTTATAGAGGGCAGTTGTGGGGCATAGGACATGCTTCATCCTAGAGTCCTGACCTAGCCTCCACTCCTAAGATGCTACCAATATCTCTCCTTTTCTCTCAATATTATGTTCCCTCATGGCACCCCAGGGCCCTAGGAAAATGACCAGCACCCAAGCTGATGTACACATAGAAATTAGACTGTTTCCTAAGGGTTAAAAAGTAGATGAATGCAAAACGAGAGGGAGAAATTAACCATCACAGAGGTGACATCACCACCAGCTACGGGAAAAGAAGCTAGAATGTAAGGAGCAAGAGAAAGACTCATGTCTGCTGCACTGTCTTGGGATGAAGTTAGCAAACATCTCCAGAAGGGATAACTTTTGGCAACAACCAAAGCCAGGAAATTAAAAAAAAAATAGTCTGCTACATAGCCAGATCCCCTGAAAAACACACACTTGGGAGTATGATGCAAACCATCCCAGGAGATCCTCACCTTCTGCAACGTACAGATCACTGCCTTTAAGCAATTTGCATCACCAGGGCAGGGTGGATTGGAAGAGCCTCGCATCACACGTGGCTTGTGTAAGTGACTAAAAAAGTAAAAAGCAACAGAGGGTCCTGTGGCACCTTTAAGACTAACAGAAGTATTGGGAGCATAAGCTTTCGTGGGTGAATGCCCACTTCATCAGACGCAAGATGTCTTGTTAGTCTTAAAGGTGCCACAGGACCCTCTGTTGCTTTTTACAGATTCAGACTAACACGGCTACCCCTCTGATACTTGACTAAAAAAGTGGCGCACACACAGTGTGAAAAATGTATACTTCATGGGTCTGATTTGGCTTCCATTGATTTCAATGGTGCATAGGTAAAGAAGTCCAGAGTCCAATGCAAAACTCCCATTGATTTCAGTGGTGCATAGGTAGAGGAGTCCAGAAAAAACACAGGGGGAGATTCTCAGCTGGTAAATTATGATGTAGCTCCATAGACTTAAGAACATAAGAATGGCCCTACTAGATCAGACCAATGGTCCATGTAACCCAGTATCCTGTCTTCCAACAGTGGCCAGTGCCAGATGCTTCAGAAGGAATGAACAGAGCAGGGAAATTTATTGAGTGATCCATCCCCCTGTTGTCCAGTCCCAGCTTCTGGCAGTCAGAGGGTTAGGGATACTCAGAGCTTGGGTTTGCTCTGGGTGGCAGGAGAGTTCAAGAGAGTGATGATGATTTACAGCAGCTGAGGATCTGCCCATGTGGAGAATATCTGTATCTAAATACAATTTTTACCATTGAATGTTATGGTTATTATGGAATAAACAATGATCTGCTTTTTGATTTCAGCATATCTAAAGCGCCTGTGAATGACGACTATGAAAACCTACACATTTGTGTACTGGTCCTACTCCTGTACTACGATGAGGAAGCCTTAATGTATTTTCCCACAGGACTGGTCTCCAGATTTTGGAAGAAATCAGACCATTCCTCCAACGGGAGACAAACCCTGGCCATTAATTCACCTCTCTCAGGAAAAGATTAAGAAAGGAATCTCTCTCTCTCTGCAGTGACAGTGGAATCCCTGTGTCTGAAGGAGAATTGAAGTGTGTGACTGATACCAGCAGGGGATGCTCTCTGAGCAGTTTTGGGAAATGGCACCCTGAGAACACGACAGGATTCCCAAGGCCGAGGGAAGCTTTCCCTTCTCTCGACAGATGGCGTAGTCACCATTTGCATGGCAAGATGCACTGTCAGCAGAGGGGAAGAGGAATCCCGGGGACTGTGTGTAGAGAATGGAAATCGAATGTCTCCTTGCTCTCAGGGAGAGCGAATGCATTGGCTAGACAGAGCGAGGCAGTTTAGTGATGGTGCCTAGGGAGAGGCGAGGCATCCCAAGGATACAGCGTGGAGGGTGTCAGGATCTCGCTGCTAATTCCCTCTCTGGGACAACAGTGAGCTGTGCTTAGGCCCAGATCCTGGGACCCATGCACCACCTCAGTAGGATGTACACAGGGGCTGAGGGGAGATGGGATCTGCCCAACCCTACAGCTGAGCAGCCATGGAACAGCTCCACAGCTGCTACTGTTGCCTTAGGGCTCCCAGAGCCTCCCTGAGATGCAATCCCCCCCCTCGCTCCTCATTTCCTGCATGGAGGGGTCCTACAGTAGATTTGCCTCATTGCTGACCCATCGGCTAAGCTCCTGTCCTTGCCTGCCCTATCCCCACCCATCCTCCATGCTAACACTGATCAAGCCCCCACAAAGCAGTATTCCACAGTGCACCGGGGCTGCCGACTCCCTGCATGGGCTCCCCACACCTTCCTCTATCATGCAGCAGGATGGCCCCATTACTGGAGCATTCAGGGCCTTCTGCACCCAAGGGATGGGGAAGGGACAGCAGTTGCCCTCTTGCAGCACAGTGGAAGCAGAGGAGCATGCAGAGCTGAATGGAAACATCTCACTGGTACCAGCAGAAGATGCACAGGGGGGAATGGAAATGTCCTGCAGGCCCCATGCTTTCCCAGTGTGGGAGAGAGAATCACCAGGGCATGTCTGATGGCACAATGAGCAAAATCAGCTCTCGGAAATCCTTGCCTGTCCTTTTGCTCTGCATTGCCCTGTGAATATTTGCTACTTTTGTGCAGAAGAAGCTGAACCAAATCCCCAGCTCTGAACACCCCTTGCCTCAGGGCGTGCTTTGAAATCCAGCCCTAAAATTGCCAGAGCCAGCTCCAGGTCCAGACAGTTGTGATGAGATTTTCCCCAGGCAGCTTGCAGCTGGGCAGTTTTATCTTTACAAACTACAGCAAACAGACCAAAGGGATGTTAGCAGCAGCGTTTTCCTCTGCTCCTGGCTGGTTGGGAATAGTTGGGCATGAAGTAGCAGCAGCAGCCGCTCCTTCCTCGTTGCTTTGCTCTGCACCCATCCTTCTTTTTCAGCGGCAGCAAGCAGGCACCGCCTCCGCAGGAGCATGCGGCCGTCACAGCTCAGGGGTTTCTGCTGCTTTAGCAGTAAGTTGGGCTTCACAGAGATGAATGAATCCTGGGATGCATAAACAGGGGAATCTCAAGTAGGAGTAGGGAGGTTATTTTACCTCTGCATTTGGCACTGGTGCGACCGCTGCTGAAATCCTGTGTCCTGTGCTGGTGCCCACACTTCTAGAAGGATATTGATAAAATTGAAGAAGGCTCAGAGAAGAGTCGTGAAGCTGATTGAAGGCGTAGAAAACACGCCTTATAATGATAATCTAAATAGCTTGGGCGCCTGGAGTCTAATAAAGAGAAGGTTAAGGGGTGACTTGATTTCAGTCTATGAGTACCTAGATGGAGAACAAATATTTAATAATAGGCTCTTCAATCTAGCAGAGGAAGGTCTAACATGATCCAATGGCTGGAAGTTGAAGCTAGACAAATTCAGAATGGAAATAAGGCATACATTATCAATGAGGTTAATCAACCACTGGAAAAATTTACTAAGGGTCGCAGTAGATTCTCCATCACTGCCAATTTTTAAATCAAGTTTGGATGTTTTTCTAAAAGCTCTGCTCTATGAATTCTTTTGGGGAAGTTCTCTGGCCTGTGTCATACAGGAGGTCAGATTGGATGATCACAATGCTCCCATCGGGCCTTGGAATCTATGAATAACAAGAACGTGAGTTTGTACCAGGTTCTGAATGAGGCATTGCTGAGGAAGCGGGAGGGGCGATGCCAGTGCAGAGGAAATACAAAGGAAGTCCATACCTATCTATGCACCTTGATCTCTTCTGGGGGGACCACCATTCCATCAGCAGCTGAGAGGTTTGTTCTGCTCCACCAATAGGCCCCAGCCCGGCTTTGGAGGGCCTATCGCTATTAACTGCAGTAAGATGGAGAATTCCTCTCTGTGCTAATTCTGTGACCGCCCTGCACCAATCCACCAATGGACTGCGCCCTGGTGAAGAGGTAGTTGGCTCCATTTTCATTCAGTCCCAGATTTTCCAACATTGCTCCACTGGTGACTACTCTCTCTCCTGGGAATAAGGAAAAGGATTCACTCTCCATGCTAATTCATGCCTGGGCTTCCTCCAACTACTCTCTCTGTCCTAATGTTCTGGGGTGGCCTCATCAGATCTATCTGCTCCTCGGTCTATGGGCTGAACTCCAGCTGCAGATCTGCTGCCACACAGAGCGACTCCTTGGTTGCTTGACCTCCTTGACTATTCTCCAACATCTGCAATGATTAACCGACTTCTCTCATCTGAGAGCAATAAGAAACCTAATCATACCCTCCCTCCTGCTTCTAGTAGATCCATGTGCTGGACATCCAACTTTTAAGGGGCTGATTCTGAATGTTTACTATTCATACCACTCCATAAGGGTATGCAGCACCATACGCATGCTCTGCATTCTAAAGGGTTAACCCGAGTCTTTGAGATGTAAAAAGAAAAAGGAGATTGATGATGGGAAAAGCTCATTTTCTTTCCACTGATTTTCATAAAAGTGCCTCTTGCAGCAATTTTTAATTTTGTTTTTAAAGTAAGGATTTGGCTGACAGCAGCTGTTCCCCTGTCAGCGATGACAAGTGGAGAGGAAGCGTTGGGATGAACTGGAGGGAGCCGCAGAAGGAACTTTAATGAAGAGCAGTGGTGTTGCAATGGCTTGTTAGTTTCAAGATCAGCTGAACTGGAAATGGGGACATGTGGGAAACAGGGTCGGGGGAAGGGAAGCTGCAGAGCATCTACTGTGTCAGGGCCAAGGGAGGCTTCAGGGAGCATTCAACTCTCTCTGGCATCTCAGTAGCAGTTCTGAGGACATTTGGGATCCTTTATAAGTCTGTGCCCCTGGCTGGGCTGTCCATCTGCAGGAGTGGAAGGCTGGGTAACCTCTCAGAGGCAGTGGGCTACATTCTCCAACCTTTACACTAGTGTAAATCCAAAGGAACCAAAGGTATTGGAGACACTGCAGATTTGCATTCATGTAACTGAGTCCAGAATGTAGTCCAGTGGCTATGCCTCCCCCTTCAGGCCTTGGCATGTTTGGGCAGGCTGTGAAACAACTGTTTGCTGCATTCATCTCCAGAGCATAGCAGATCCCTGCCCACTATAATCGCACAGGGCTGACCTGGAGGGTTTGGAGGAGGCACACTGAGATGTTTCTTGGGATGCACCCCAAACTTGATGCAAATGAGTGCATCAATGGGCTCATGTTCTATAAAGTGTGTGTGTCTGTCGTTCGGTCTGTGTATTAGTTCAAACCAGTCTCTGTTAACCTGGAGAAGGAAGGTATTTGCTTCCCTTCCGTTCCTTCTTTATTCCTAGTGGCTTCACCTTCATCCCAGGGGAGCTCCACCCTCCTCATCCTCTCTCATTACTACAGTGAGTGGCCAAATCTCCTTCATCAACAAAGGCATCTATTTCACTCACTCCAATGCCTGCTGGCACACTGCTGTTATGACAGATACCCAAAAGGTGGCATGTCGTATATCATTGGACAACTACTAACTCACTGATCATTAATATTCTTGCGTGATGTGTGGATGGAAAATCTACAAAGGACTGTAGTGATATGTGCTGCAATAATGTTCCTAACATGTATGCCTAGGCTCGAATGTGTCTCCATTATAAATTATGCAAGGTCTGACCAAAGACAAAGAAAAGCGTGTTTACATGCAAGGTAAACAAAGCCATCAAGAGAGTAAGTGGGAAAAAACAACTACTTGACACTATCGTTGGGGGGCGGGGGAGGTGGAGGCTGCGGCCCCAGGGAAGCTTCCTGCCTCTTAAAGCAGGGTCAGTGAATGTTGGGAAGATGTAGTGAGAGAGAAAAAGCCATTTTTGCTTCCATCATTTGAGGCACTAAAGGTTCCAGAGCCCTGGAAATCACAGAGTGATGATCCTCCAGCCAAGGGGGTTGAAGTCTCTGGGAAGTGAGTATAGGAGAGAAACTGGCTCAGGCTACAATTGTAACTCCCTGAAATTAAGTTTTAGTCTTAGAAGCGTATTTTTACTTGGGTTTGCTTGTCAACCTTTCTATCTTTATTCCTTTTGCTCGGTATTTCTTAAACCTATGACTTTTTGATTAATAAACTTGTTTTACTTTTACTATAAACCAATTCAGGGTTTTGATTACAACAGATGTTTATTACCTTAACTGGGGTTAACAAGCTGCTGGATACTGTCTCTTTAAAAGGCAACAAACATAATAGCTTCTGTAAGTGTTCAGCAAAAGGGCTGGACACTGCAGAGCAGACGGTTTGGGGACAATTCGAGACTGGGAAGTTGTTGGGGTCACTCTGCAAAAAGTAACTGGGTGGTGGAAGCCAGGGTTGGACATGGGCTGTTGGTGGCAGGGCTGTGAGCCACCGTAGCCCAGCATTTAAGGCACCCTGAGTTGCAAGGCAGGTGGTGACACAGTCCCTTACTGGTCTGGGTTGAACCCCAAAGCATCCCACACCTTATCTTTTTACTACAGTGACCACGCCTCCTTCCTCCCAGGGGCTGTCTCCCTCACTCCACCCTCCTCTTCCTCAGCTGTCTGTGTAGCTGAGTGTCTTCTCCAGGGTTGGTTCCTGGGTGCCCTTCCCTTACAGCTTCAGTCTGGGATTAATTCCAGCTGCACCCAGATGCTGTAAATTGGGCAGTCAGGCTAAACTCTTAATCCAAATCCCCAATTTCTTCCTGTGAGGCAGGAAGCTATAAAAAGGCCTCACTGATGATTTGCTAAATGAGACAGGTGAGCATCCTGCCTTCATACTGGATTTCTGAGCTCACTCTGGTCACTGTCTCTCCTGCTGAAAGAAAACCTCAGCTTTGGCACTGCTGCCCAGCCAGGGACGCTGGCCAGCCGCTGGGCTAAACTAGAGCAGGGTATCTCTGCCCAGCCAGCCAGCTGTGGGTATAGCTGGAAACAAGGGTGTCTTTACTCAGCAGGAGAGCTTGGCCAGCAGCTGGTGTGTGCTAGCCTGGGGTCTCTCTACCACAGCTTTTAGTGCCACCCTGCCCAACCTTATGGTTTAAAAATGAATTGCTGAGTCTTGGTGACTTTGCCAGAGCTGAGCATTACTTGCAGTGCAGAGGGCAGCAGGTGCCACTTAACCAGACCTCTCCTGCGTCCCAAACCACTGAAGTGCTTAGCTGGAGCAGGTTGTGTTCTAATCCTTTCTCTCTGCTCAGGAGGATCTGGCATCTGGGGCCTTACGGGCCATGGCCTGTCCCTGGATTGTGGCCCTCTCCCAGGTAGTCTCCAGAAAGACAGTTCTCCTACAGATCTGCAGATGCACTCACTGCCCTAGGCCTAGGGCCTCTGCTTCTGGTAAGCTATTGACTGAGACGTTTAGTTAATGGCATCTTATCTTTTGACAGCACCTTCTAACCCAGAGCTGGGAATGGAGGAGGGTGAAATCACCAGCTGGGAATTGTCCAGACCTCCCTCAGACAATACCCCCTAGAGTGCTGGCCAGAAACTTCCCAAGCCCTTCAGTCTGGACTAATCTAAATAAATGGTTCCCGTTTTCAGACCATCACTGCAGAATCCTTGTGTAAGCTCGAGCATTTTGGGGCATGATCCTGCAACTGGCATGAAAAACCCTTAGGCGAGTAAGCAGTAAGAATAACTGCTTGCATGAGGGTTTGCACGATTGGGCGCTGGGACTATTACAGCCGTGTCTTTGATAAGGATAATCTCACACTGTCGCACCTGGATTTGCTCCGATTGTCCCCTCCTCTCTGACAAGATATGAGGGACTCATTTGAGTCCACATAGGGTTAATCATTGCCCCAGCTAATCATGGGCAACCTCCACTGATTGCAAAGGGACTTGCATACGTTCACGTGGCCAGGATCCAGCCATTAACTGGCAACAGGTATTAACACCCATAAAGACAGATTGACTGTGTCAGAGGCCCCTTCACTACCATGGTTTGACACTGGTTGTTGATCCCAGACAGATAATGTTTGTGGCCCATGACTTGGGTCTAGTCCCTCCCCAGAACTGCCTTGGGGCACGACAGAGTCCTGTACTCACTCAGGTCCTTGTCACCCAGGTCCGGGCAGTCTGCTATACTGGTCTGGGGATGGAAACTCAGCCCTTTGGCTGGTTTCCACTGGAGCTTCCTCCTTCTAGGGTTCAGGAGAAAAAACAAAGGAAAGGAAAACAAACAGTCCCAAATGTGCCCCAGGCCTCCCTTCCTTTGGGGAGCCCTCAGTGAGCCGCAGCCTGCTTCACATCCTCAGTGAGCTACCAGAAAACATCTGAGGTAATTGTTGAGGGTGCAGCCCACTTTCCTCTCAGTGGCCTTGGACCATCGGTAGTTGACATTTCCAAAAGTGGCAAAGGAAAGAAACCAAACTAATTAATGGAAGCTGGCTCTGGACCAATCTCCTGGGAAGGAGCCCCCGGCAGCAGTGATACAGTTCAGCACCCTCAGGCAAGCCACTCCTAGGAGTGGTAGAGCAGACACTTGTGATCTGGGCCACCTTCCATTCAGGAGACTCAAACTGGCCATGGTCATGTGAGCAGTCTTTGTCCTCTGCTACATTCCTCTCTGGGAGCTATGGATGAGAAGTCTCCTCTCTGCCCAGTGCTGCTTTCTCCTGCTCTGGGCCTCCCCCTTTTAAGACCCTTCCTCCAGGCCTGACATAGATTCCAAGACCAAAAGGGACCACTGTGTACTTCTAGTCTGACCTCCTGTATAACACAGGCCAGAGAACTGCCCCACAATAATTCCCAGAGCAGATCTCTTAGAAAAACATCCAGTCTTTAAAAGAGTCAATGATGGAGAATCCACCACGACCCTTGAGAAATTGTTCCAAAGGTTAATGCCACTGTTAAAAATGTACATCTTATCTGCAGTCTGAATCTGCCTAGCTTCAACTTCCAGCCATTGAATCACGTTAGGCCTCCCTCTGCTAGGCTGAAGAGCCCATTATTACATATCTACATGGGGAACAAACACTTCATTGAGTGTGATGAAGTCATCCCTTAACCTTCTCTTTGTTAAGTCAAATAGATTGAACTCCTTGACATGCCTCTCAGGTGCAGTGGGGCAGGGCTGATCAAGCCCATAGCTGTTCTTTACACCTTCCTGTGTGGTGTGGGGTTTGCATTTCCCCCCCCACACCCCATTAGTACTCAGTGGGGAAATGGACAAGGCAGATGATGCAATGTGGCTTGTACATGATAGCACAGAAGCTGTCAGGTCTCCTTCGCTGGTCTCTGAGGCCCTGCACCAATCCAGGATTGTCCAGCCACAGTTATTGAGGAGCTCATGGAACCAATGCACAGAGGCTCCTAGTCAGGTGCATTAACAATTAGGCTTTAATGATCATGTCTGCATGTGCCCTTAATCCTGTAAATCTTTGCACAGCATGAAGCAGGGAGCACATGGCTGTCATGCTCCAGTGCAACCCTGAGTGACAGCTACACGTGGGAACAGATAAGATTAAACACAAAGCATAGCCCTACACGTGGAGGAGATGATCTTGCTGCCATGGAAAACAGTGGAAAATCATACAAAATGAAGGGGTCTAAATTAGCTGTTACCACTCAAGAAAGAGATCTTGGAGTCATCATGGCTACTTCTTTGAAAGTATCTGCTCAGTGTGTAGCAGCGTTCAAAAAACCTAACACACTGTCAGGAACCATTAGGAAAAGGATAGATAATAAGACAGAAAATATCATAATGCCACTATATAAATCCATGGTACTCCCACACCTTGAATACTGCATGCAGTTCTGGTCACCCCATCTCAGAAAAGATATATTAGAATTAGAAAAGGTGAAGAGATCAGCAACAACAATGATTAGGGGGATGTAACAGCTTCCATATGATGAGAGATTAAAAAGAGATTAAAAATCTTAAAACAAAGAGACAACTAAGAGGGATATGATGGAGGTCTATACAATCATGACTGGTGTGGAGATAATGAATAAGGAAGTGTTATTTGCCCTTTCACATAACACAAGAACCATGGGTCACCCGATGGCAGCACGTTTAAAGCAAACAAAAGAAAGTACTTCTTCATGCAACACAGTCAGCCTGTGGCACTCGTTGCCAGGGGACGTTGTGAAAGCCAGAAGTATAACTGGGTTCAAAAAGAACTACATAAGTTCATGGAGGATAGGTCCCTCAATGGCTGTTAGCCAAGATGGTCAGGGATGCAACCCCACGCTCCAGGTGTCCCTACACCTCCAACTGCCAGAAGTTGGGGCTCAACTACAGGGGATGGATCACTTGAAATTGCCTTTTTCTGTCAGTCCCTGCATGTGGCACTGGCCATTGTCAGAGACAGGATACTGGGCTAGATGGATCATTGGTCTGACCCAGTATGGCCATTCTTATGTTTTCCCACTGACATCAATGGGAGCATGAGCAAGCCCTGTGTGGAAGTCAGTTTCAAGCCCCTCTGTGCCCTCATTCTTGAGAGCATGGTGGAAAAAAAGGAAAGGGTGCTGGGAAAGGATGGGTATGTTTGAGAGACATGGACCTCCATGTGGTCCTCAGCATGCAAAACAGGCATGTAGCTTCCCTCTGCTGCTGGGTGTCATGTACTCCTTTTACACGGTAGGTTGCAGGTCAGGCTACAGAGCTTCCATCATGGAGAGAGATACAAGAGATGTGTTCTCTAAGATACGTTAATGCACCGCCAGGTATGGCTCTTACCATAATATGGATAATATATGTTATGCATGGTGTCACCTGTTGGCTGAACATTATAGTACAGTGTTAGCATTCCAACAAACTGGGCATGAGTAATGTGGTAGCAATGCTGCCGAGTTCTAATTACTGCAGAATCAGGGTCCTTGCATTCCCTGTTCTGCTCCCTGTGCCCATGTGCACAGCTTTCCACTCCCACAATAGCCTGCCTGGATATTCACACACAGCACTGATTAAACCACCAGAGTCATGCCACACAATGCACAGCACAACCTGGCATGGCCACTTCCAGGGATGGGCAAAATGGTCCAGGTGAAAAATAAGACTGGACACCAACCCTTCTCCCCAAGCTCATTATGAATCCAGACCTATCTTCAGGGTTAAAATAGTTGAACTAGCTCATTCCCTTCCCACACTCCCTGTACTCAATATGTTCACAGGTCTCTCAGTGTTTGTGAAAACTGGGAAGCAGAAAGCAAAGGGCCAGAAATCCCAGGAGAAAGCCCATGCTGGTGAGATTTTTCCAGTCAGAAGATGCAGGCTCAAGAAGTCCCAATAGTTCTGGTTAAGCATCTGTGCATCTGAGGTCAGATTGTGGCACCCTATTGACCCTTCCTCCTCAAATGGCCCCATTGATTTCAGTGCAGCTACTCACAGAGTAAGGTGCTATTCAGTGTGAGTAAGGGTATAAGACCCTGGCCCTGGTGTTTATGGCAGTTGCCCCTTTCTCGCTTTCCATCACTCGTAACTCTCCATTCATTTTAAGGGCGTCTAGCTTTGTGAGAACAATTTTGCATTGTCCAAGAGTGACTCACTGGCTGGTGTGCCCCCCAGAGGTCTGCTTTTTCTCATGACTTGGCCCTCCAGCCGGGTCACATTCAGTCCCACCCCTTCCAGACAGTAGTCCAATGACCGTATGCCAATGACCGTATGCAAAGTCTTCAGCCCAACTCTGGACTCAGTGGTCCTTACATGCCTTGTCTCAGGGGGCTTTCACAGCACCTTCCTCAGTGGCCAGTCAGGGAACCCAGGCCCTCCCTCTACTCTGGGTTCCAGACCAGGGACCCTGCAGCAAGCAGCTAAGCTCTGCTTCCTCAGACACCTTTGCTGCCTCCTCAGGCTGTTTTCTATCTCAGCCTGTCTCTAGGCCCTTTTCCCCAGCCCCTTCCTGGGCTCATTCCTCTGCAGACTCTCCGCCTTTCCTGGGCTCTGTAGAGTTCTTTATGGCTCTTGTACAGGCAACACCTCCCAGGGCCTTCTCCCTCGAGGCCCAGCTCCCGTCTGCCTTCCCCCAGGCTGTGAGTGTGTCCAGGTCTCTTTCCTCTGGGAACTCGATCCCAGGGCTGCCTCCCTCAGGTCTTGCTCTTCTCCTGGGGCTTCCCAGCATCTTTCCTGGTCCTTTGCCAGAGCTCCCTTCTCCAGGTGGCAGGATCCCAGGGCCAGCATTCTCCTAGACCTCCTGCCTCCCCTCTCCAGCCCTGAACTGCTTCCTTTATTCATCACCCAACTCCACTCAGCTGGGACTCAACCTTAATCCAGTCACCCAGCTCCTCCCCAGGTGCAGAAATTGCTCACTGGCTCATTTAACCCTTTTTCTGCCAGTGTGAGGTGCACAGCTCATCACAACATCCACAGTCAGTGGTCAGTGCTGTTGATCCCACTTTGACACATAAGGCCTGATCTAAAGCCCATTGAAGTCAATGGGAGTCTCTCAATTGAATTCAGCAGGCTTCGGATTAGGCCTCAAGCCCACAATTGGTTGAAGGGGAAACAATTCAGAGAGAATTATTTGCATGTGCAGCTTTGTATCTGCAAAATTGAGAGGGCAGGTCGAGGGATGGCTGAATGTCATAATGTGCTGAGCTGCATAGAGAGCATTGAATGATACCGGCTGCTTGTTCAAAGGACGACAAAGGCAAAGGATCAAATGATAGAATCAAGGAGAAGCATAAACTTGTAACCCTCTTTGCCCTGTGTTGGAAGGCGCGACTTGGCAGCCTTGAAGGGCTAAGTTCATGGTACTTGAGAAACATATTGAGGCACCCAGAGCGATCAGTGACATGAATCCGAGTGACAGGCACCAAGCGCAGATCAAATACATTTCGGGGGCTCTGGAGGGTGATGGTTTGGGCAGCAGGCGCAGCATGTGCCATAGAGATCTTGGCAACCCTGCTTCATGATGTGATTGTGCCATGGCTGCGAGGCTGGCATCAGATGTACCCACACAACATCTGGGAGGGTGTTTCCTAGCACGGGTAGACAGAAGCATTAGCTCTGCTTGAGCTAGTGTGCTAAAAATAGCAATGGGGCTGCAGCAGCTCAGGCTAGCCCCCCATGCAGTTACCCAGGGCGTTGGGCTGGCTTGTGCTTGGGTGGCTACCCCTTTCTGCCGCTGGTGCCGCCCCAGCCACACTGCTATTTTTAGTGTGTGCTCTCAGGCAGAGCTAGTGCACGTCTGTCTACTCACGCTGAAAAGCACCGTCCCAACTGCTGTGCAGACACGCAATGCCTCCTGCCAAAGGCACAGTGGGGATGGGCTCCCGGAGCACAGCATGGCATGCAATGGGGATGCATGGCAGTGATGGAATACCACACTGTCGGGACCAGCCAGAGCGAACCCGAAAGCATTCAGATTGGGATCGGCAGACTCAAAGGGAACTGGTGTGGATGTTACTGCCTGAATGTATTTGCCCATCCTGCTGACAGTGCCCCCTACTGGCTGGGTTCCTTAGAGGATCTGAAGGAGTACTTAGGCCTTGCCTACATGGCAAAGTTACACTGGTTTCACTATAGTCAGGTCTACACATGGGTTTTGTAGTGATTTAACTATATCAGGGTAACCCCATAGTGTGGGCACAGTTTACGATATAAAAGTGTATGTATCACTACAGCTTTACTGAAATAAGCTATGCCAGTATAAACACTTCTATACTGGGATAAATATGTCCACATCAGGGATTCAATTTCTAAACCAGGGATCGGCAACCTTTGGCACGTGGCCCGTCAGGGAAAGCCGCTGGTGGGCCGGGACAGTTTGTTTACCTGCAGCGTCCACAGCCCCCATTGGCCTGGGATGGTGAACCGCGGCCAGTGGGAGCTGTGATCGGCCGAACCTGCGGACGCTGGTAAACAAACCAGCCCTGCCACCAGTGGATTTCCCTTACGGGCCACATACCAAAGGTTGCCGATTCCTGTTCTAAACTATTACAGATAGTAATAGTGTGATTAAATCAGTGCGAAAACTGTAGAGAAGAGCCCTAAAGGTGAGATTTGAAGACCATTTAGTTAAACCAGTGCAAACTGCCATGGGGATATTCTTTAGGCTCTGTTGCATTTTAGGTTAAAATTGATTGGGAACAGGATAATACAACGAAATCAGCTCCTCTTAAACTGAAATACGCGTGTCCACACAGGGGTTTGTACTGGTTTAAGTTAAACTGGTGCAACTTTACTAGTGTGACAGACCCAGACCAGTGGGGTACAGGAGTCTGGTAGAGGGCAAATATACTGGTCACTGGATGAGTAGTTTTCTGTTCCCTGAGTGACCAGAGCAGGGGCTGCACTAGAGTAATCAGGAACCTGCTAGAACCAGTTAAGGCAGGCAGGCTAATTAGGACACCTGGAGCCAATTAAGAAGAAGCTGCTAGAATCAATTAAGGCAGGCTTATCAGGGCACCTGGGTTTTAAAAGGAGCTCACTTCAGTTTGTGGTGGAGTGTGAGGAGCTGGGAGCAAGAGGTGCAAGGAGCTGAGAGTGAGAGGGAGAGGGTGTGCTGCTGAAGGACTGAGGAGCACAAGCGTTATCAGACACCAGGAGGAAGGTCCTGTGGTGAGAATAAGGAAGATGTTTGGAGGAGGCCATGGGGAAGTAGCCCAGGGAGTTGTAGCTGTCATGCAGCTGTTACAGGAGGCACTATAGACAGCTGCAGTCCACAGGGCCCTGGGCTGGAACCCGGAGCAGAGGGCGGGCCCGGGTTCATCCCAAACCTCCCAATTGACCTGGACTGTGGGTTCTTCCAGAGGGGAAGGTCTCTGGGCTGTTCCCCAACCCACATGGTGAATCTCTGAGGCAAGAAAATCCACCAATAAGCGCAGGACCCACCAAGATAGAGGAGGAACTTTGTCACACTAGGCAGACAGGACCTGAGTTCATTGGAAATAGTTTGCCTTCCCCCTAAAACAATGACCCTCACCCCTAGCAAATTCACCCTCAGCTTACATTCCTGAAGTATCCCTGCTCATAGATTACCCAAATGAGACAGAAGAAATTGGAGGGTGCCCTGGGGGATTCCCACAAAGTCCCAAAGATCATCCTAGAATAGATGATGGTCCTGCTAGTGCCGCTTTCTTCTCTTCCCCTCCCTTCTAATGGAAAGAGGGGGCAAAGAGCCATTTCCCTTTCCTCAAGGAGATGGGTGCCAGACAGCTGAGGTTTGCAATAATAGTAACACATCCCCTGACTCACAGGGGAAAGACAGTGTCCAGTTACAGCATGGTGCATTTTGCTGATGTCGCCACAGCTGGGCTTTTGTGTTAGTCAGGCCCTCTGGGGAGTTAAGTCACCTTTTCTCAAGAAACAGAAGGTTTTTGCGAGTGCTGAAATTCCAGTAATGGATAGAGACTGAACAGAGATTTTTCTTCCTCTCTTTGTCACTCTGCCCTGGCAAAACTTGGTGCATCTGTCTACAAATCCTTCTTATCACTTGCCAAAACCAGCCTGACTGGCCTGGTGAATTCATATCCAGTCCCAAATCAGAGAACTCTGGCTCCAAAAGTGTCCTTTGCAGTTTTGCTTGCCCAGGCCAGCAGGACTTGGGTACTGTATGAATACTGTGTGTTTAGGATTTAGGAGTGTGGTGCCAACAGCCTCTATCGGTGTCCCCTGTTGGATGGTTAAAGCTGCAATGATGCTGGCCCTTGAAGGGGCCTTGCCTTTCAGTGTTCTCCTGGCCAGGATTGCGGCACTACATTAATAGTCAGATAGGGATGGGGAGATAACAAATGACCAAGGTACATTGCTCATTCCCAGGCTTTCATTCCCTGGGCTGGCAGGTTATCTCAGACAGATGCTCAGCTCCTGGGATATAGGACGCACTGTGTGCTCAATCTCCCAGAGAGGAACCCCCTTAGAGTGGTGCATCTTGGAGCATCTCAGCCCCACAATAAGAAAGAGGCCTTTATGCGTGGGTGCAGGAGCATTTCTCAGCCCTGATGTGGCATAAAAGGACTGCAGGCAGGCAGCCCACCTCCAGAAGAGACTTCTTGTGAATCTGGGTGGGGGGTGTGGTGGCCAATGATGAGGCAAGCCTTGAACAAACTGCAGGTGCAGATGTGCGTGTGTGTGAAGGTCTCAATGACTCTGTAGGGAGCCAGGGTGGCTGCCCTCCGAACCTGAGGGTAAAGGGCCTTTCTCTCAGCCTGAGTGGGCGGGGCCAGCCCAAGCTCGCTCCACCCCCCGGAAGGGGAGGGGTGGAACAGGAAGTATAAAGGGCGGGGCCCTTAGCTCAGTTAGAGCAGCACCAGGGAGGGAGGCAGACGCAGTCTGCGGGCTGCTCCCTTCAGACCCTGCTGCCACGCCAGGGGAGGCCCTGGACCAGTGGAAACCTCACCTGGAGAACGGACTGGGGCTGCCAGGACTGCCCGCTGCCGAGTACCCAGAGGAACTGGAGGAGCCGGAGCTGCTAGCAGCCGAGGACCTGGAGGAGCCTGAGCCGGAGGGGGAGCTGGAGCTGCCAACAGCGGACTACCCCGACGCACTGGCGGGACCAGAGGGATTCGGACGAGCAATCGGGTAGGAAGTAGCCCAGGGACAGAGCTGCACAGTGGTGAGTCTGTATCGCGGAAGGACCCCGCTGATCCAGTGGCGGGACCCTCGTCCTGCCACTGTCAGGGCCCTGGGCTGGAACGCAGTGGTGTAGGGTGGGCCTGCGTTCCCCTACCCGGCCGAGCCACGCCGGGACCTTTGCCGGTGCTCCCCTGCCTGAGGGGCGCGCTATTGACCTTTGCCGGCGCTCCCCTGCCTGAGGGGCACGCTACAGACTCTGGCTGGCGGCCTTCCCGCTGCTAATTCCCCGCTGGCGGAGGCGTGACCCAGGCCGGCCAGTGACCTCGTAGCTCCCCACCGCCCCCTAGCGGGTAGGTGGACCGACACCGATCACAGACTCCCTTTCAGAGGGCAGCAATAGGTAAAGAGAGAGTCTGAGTCTGTTTGAGGGAATTGGGATCCTGTGGCCTGAGGTGCATCCTACCTTCCCAGGAAGGTTCTTAGTCAACCTCGTCCAAGTTTCATGTTGATAATGAAACCAGACGGCAAGGGATGGCACTTGAAGTGGGGGGAGTGCTAGGGAAAGTTCACACTCCTCCAGGGATCAGTTTGCGTGAAGAGACCCTTAAAAGATCCACAGTGGGGGCTGGGAAGGCCCTTGAATAAGGATGAGAAGGTCAGTGGCGGAATAGTGATGTTGGAAGTGCTCCACAGAATCAGACTGATCATGCTTCAAGTCCAGTGCCCAAGAGCTAATGCTCTGTGCAAAGCCACGAACATATAGTAATAATATTTATAAGTACTGAAGTAACACCTACGAGGCCCAGTCACAGACTGCAGTTCCACTTTGTGAGGTGCTGTACAAAGAACATATAGCAAAGAGACAGTCTCTGATTACAATCTGGCCCGTAGCCAGTTAAAATAACTATGCTCGTGGAATATAGCCCAGCCATGTGCACTAAGTTCCCTTCACCTCCACTATCCTGCAGAACAGGCAGCAACGCCCGATTCTGAAAGGGGCTTAGCAATGTCAGAGGGCATGTCTCCCAGGGCCAGGCTGAAAGACGCAAGATATTCCATCTGGGGGTGAGGAGAGCCTTCCCCACTTTTCAAAGTCATTCCCAGGCCTTAGCACTAGCTGGAAGTGACAGAGTGACACATTTGCTGTATCTTTATGGAGACTCCATATGGTCATTGCTTTTACTACTCTTTTTACTTAACCATCTTCCACTCAGAGCATCCCAGTTACTCTCTCTTACCAGCACCAATTTTGTTTATTCTCCCATACCAACCTTGCCCTCAATCAGATGCTGTCTTTCTCTGTGTCCCACAACCGCTCTCCCCTCTCCCAGTCCCTTTCTATGGGAAACTGGACTCTAAGTGGCAAAGGTGAGCTCCAGAGAAGTCCCCCTTGGCTGATGAATCGCGCCCTTGATGAATGATGATCCAGCCATTTGGCTAAGTTGTCTTCCCTCTATGTTTACTGTGCTTTTTGTTTTGGGGTGGGATTTTATTTTGCATTTTTGGAGGAAAAATAACCAAAACCAACCTGTCAGCACTGAGAACATTGCTGTGGTCATTTAAAAGAAATGGAGCGTGCCTTTTCCTGACGTTATCACCGCCATGGAAAGGACGAGGCGAGTGCTAGGGAGCCACCGGGGAATGTCGTATAAGTATTTCTGAGGCAGGAGGAGGAGCCAGGCTATAGGGCTGCTAAATCAAAGTCAGGGCACTCTGAAGCTAGCATTCAGTCTCCCCCATTAATGATGGATGGAATCCAGCAACACCAGTGTGGCTGGAGAAGGTCCTGATCCTTGTATCCCAGGAAGATAAATATTGAGGGGTAGATTCTCAGCTGGTGTAAATTGGCATTGCTCTATTGACTGCAACAGAGCTGCAATGATTTACACCAGCAGAGGACTTGGCCCATATGGACTAGAAACCTGGGAAGCTGCCTAAAGGAAAACAAGATGTACCGTGACATTTACATCTGTGGAAGCCAGGAGCAGTGATGATGCAGGAGTCAGGATGCCACCTAACCTGAAGCTGATGAGCAGGTCCTGATGTTCACTGACTGCTCCGCATCCAAGTCCAGCTTGCAAGACATAGCATGGCCCTGAATTTCTTTGGACAGGTTACACCTGGGACGCAATGGGGTTGTGCTGTCACCTCACGCTGTTGTGACATGAATGATATTTCCTTTGCAGGACAAAAATAGCATTAGTGTTAGGCACCTAGTACGCTGTTGGTGCTATCCAAATAATAAAGAAGGAGTGAGGAAATGCCCTCCCAGAGCACAATCCAGAGAGCTTGGAGGCAGAGTACTTGCTGCTGGACAAATCACAAACAGTTTGAAGGTTTTATTTGGTTCAGGTAAGAACCCAAAAATCTGCCCTGTGATGAACTGGCTAGTGTGCATGTGTGCAACGGGGTGCTCCACTCACTACCTGGCTAGCACCTCCTCCTGGTCACTCTGGGGATTAGCTCGTAAGGTCAACACCCCCTGCCATGGCTGCATGCTGTCACTCCGTCTCTCTCTGGCCTGCAGTCCCTCTCTCTCTCCTGGAACCACAGCGTCCTCTTTGTGACTCAGCCCTCCGGCCAGGTCACTCAGTGTTCCCCCCTTACGGGTATATCAAATTTTTTCCTTCAGCAGTCCTAGGCAGTCTTCCCATTTGCTGCCTCAAGTGCCACTCCTTCAGTGGCTGAGAGGGGAACCCAGACCCGCCCTCCACTCTGGGTTCCAGTCCAGGGACTCTGAACCCAACAGTTCTGGGCTTTACTCTCCCAGCCCTCATTGCGCCTTCCCTGGAGTGCTTCCTACCTCTGCTAGTCCCCCTGCCTTTCTCTGGGAGTACCAGCTCCAAACCTTCCTCCTTCTTCCCAGGGAGTGACTGCTGTCCCGATCTGTTGCCAGCTTCCTGGCTTTATAGGCCCTGCCTCTTCCTTCCCAGTTGAGCCTGCTAGCAATCAATCCCTGCTCCCTGGCTCTTCCCCCAGGTGCAGCCTGTGGAGTTAATAGGCCTACCTGGCCACCTTAACTCCTTCCAGTCCTGTGTGGGGTGGACACGTCATCACAGTGTGTCACTACTGATCTCAACAGGATACCAATACCTAATGGAGACTTATCTTCTGAGGCTCAGACCCATGCTGTTGGAGCAGGCGGAATTTAGTTCTGTCCCCACTGTCGAAGGTCTAAGTGGGCCTTGTGGTATGCAATATAGTGATAGCAATGAAGCCCTAGGTGAACATGGATCTCTAGCATACACTTAGATTAAAGGTATCTATCCTCTCCCAGGTCTGTTGGGAAGCCAGCCTTCCTGTCAGGCTTATGGCTGGTCTACTTCTGATCCAGCTGCAATCCTGGAAGAGCAGGCTGCGCAGAGATAAAACTAACAAGGGAGAAAAGTTATCCAAGGTTTCCTGAGATTCCAAAACATTTGGGTCGGTTCTGGTTTTGTATCTCAGCTGGTTTACTATCTGAGCTCAGTCTCCCATTTCTCAGGGACTGAAAACCTGCTCCCTGGGGACGGGCAAACAGATGGGTTGATATTCACGCTCAGGTGATGTTCATGCCAGAGGGTTTTCCTGTTTGGATGACAGTCAGAGCTGTGACTACAGAATCAGAGGCTTGCTCCTCTTCTGCTCCCCCATTCCAGAGTGGGGTGCAGTTCTGCCTATGCAGTGTCACCCTTCATGAGGAGCCCCTTGCTCTGGGATGGATCCTGACCCCTTCTGTATGGCACTATTCTTTGGTGACTGCAAAGTGCTTCCCTCTCCATCCAGTGCTATGCTATCCCCTCTCCTTTGTCCTTGCTTTCCCCCCCCTCCGCCCCGGCCCCACTCTATCCCCCACTCACTTCCAGGCCACTCCTCCCCCTGCAGCTCTTGCTCAGCTGTCCCTTCCCTGCTGGAGCTTGTTCGTGCTTCCAAAAATTGCAAACTTGCAAAGTCTGGGGAAAAAAGCAAAAGCAACGGAAACTGCCCAGCAGTGACCTTCACGCTCCTGGGGGGGTAGAGCTAATTAAAACCCTGCGAGTGATAGCAAGGTGGTGGCCAGAGGCAGTGACTGCTAATCCATAACTCCCACCTCCAGATCCAGCATGGGGCAGTGCGTTTAGACACGTGCATATGCAAACACACACAGGCAGCAAGACCCCAAGCCGCAGCCTGCGGTGCACACAGACAGTGACCCTGCTCTGTAGGAGGCAAACCCTGCCCCCTTCTTGGTAGCTGCACAGAGCCCCATCTGCTGTGGAGCTGGTGTGTAGCAGGAGCAAGATGTGCAGAGCCAGCTCAGCGAGTACAAGACCAACCGCCTGCTCCAGAAGCCCTCCATTGGCCCATGCAGCATGGCTTGGGGCAGGCAATGAGAGGAGTGGGGCAGGGCTGGCAGATGAGGTGCTGTGCAGACCCACTAGCCATTGCCCTCCTGTACAGGTGAAGCCTGTTGGAGAAGGTCCTTTCCCCAAGGCCCAGCCCCAAATGCCGCTGCTTGGCCTGGTTAGATGGAGTTGGCCCAGGGTTGGATGATCGCAGAGAGGGTCAGATTTGTGTGCAGGTTCTGCAGCTGGCTTCCAGGTTGTAGAAACCAAGCCTGGCTCCCTCCTTGTGTCCTGATCCCAGGACCCTTTCCTCCTCCCTGTGCTCTGGGCACAGGCTCCTAGCGCACAGGCCACTATCTGCTCCACCAGACTCGCCCTGCTCAGGATTCAATAGGTGGCTGATTAAGGTAGGCTGGTCTTCTCCAGTCTCCAATGCATAGCTATTCCGATCCGGGTGCACTGGGTTCCATCATGGGTTTTCTAGTAGTTTCTACCTCTCTGGCCTCTCTTTGGAGAGGTGGCCCCCTGTCTTGTCTCAGAGGTCCCTTCCTGGACCACAGCCTTGTTGCAACTGTGCTGCTCAGGGCATCTGCCCCCGCATGGGTGTGGGGGGTAAAGTAGTCTGAATGCCTTCTGGGGCTGCAGAAGCAGAGTCCAGGGCCTTCAGAAATCCAAGAGGGGGGGAAAAAACCCAGTCCCTCTCCTTTCTGAGAGGGCCTCAGTGGTCATAGCTGTCAAGCAGTTTCCGCCGTCAACCACTCCTGCTTCCTAGGGCAGGGCAGTTCTGAGTTCCAGCCCTACCTTTTCACATTGCCACCTCCCTGCTCCAGGTTTGACAAGCCTCACCAGTGCACCAATTTGGGGCGGATTGTGCCCAGAGGAGCTCTTTAACCCTGCCGTGACTGGTATGGGGATCTGCCCCGCCAGACGTTCTCCCTTGGGCTTTCAGGGCTGACTGCTTACACAATACAGTCCCAGTCCAGAACAGGCATGAGCCTTCCCCTCTGTATTCCCTTCCATCTGGGCCAGATGCCTGTATCTCCTTGCTTTTTCTGCTCCCGGACATCTCAGCTGCAAACATTTATGCCATTTATAAGGCATAAAACAACAGCAATAAAATAAAGACAGAAACCATCACATCTGATACGTAGTGTTCTGCTGTGAGGAGAAGCAATAGGGACAACCAACCTACAGCCATATGCGCTATAAATAGGCACTCAATTAAAATCATAACTACACTGTATATGCTTCAATATCATAGAGAAATAGAACAATAAATTCCACTGACGTGGTTCAGCGTGTCTGGAATCCCAACGCACTTTTGCTTCATGCCACCTGCAGAGCCCAATCCTGTGAGATGCTGCATGAACTCAGTCCCTATGGCACCTGATCCAAAGCGCAGTGAGTTAATGGAAGTCTTTTCATGGAAGCATCTTTAACTCCTGTTCAGCTTGCGGGGGGTATTCTGGACTGTGCAGGGGCAGGGAGAACTGGTCAGAATTGTTTCAACAAAACATTTTTTGGACCAAAAAAGGCTCGTCAATTAAAAGGAATGTTTTTCTTTTGGTCAAACATTTATGGGAGGTTTTATGGGGGAAAATAGAAACTGCATTTTTTTTTTTAATTTTTGGTAAATATTTCAGTTTTTGAAACTCAAGATTTTTACCAAAAATGGTTTTTGAAAACCCAAAAGTTGTTGGTTACTTTTTTCAGTTAAAAAAATCCGATTTCCCCTCCCCCCAATAAAACATATAAACAATTTTTTTCTTAATTTTTCACAAAAATTGCCATTTTCTCACCAACTCTAGGATCAAGCCCATGTTTATTGTGAGGCTGTCATGAAAGTCACAGATCCCATGGTTTTCTGTATCTGTCCGTTAAAAAATAATAAATCACAGGTCCAATTACCTCACCTAACAGAAACATGTGCCAATGCTACAGCAGGAGATGTCCCCAGCTGTCCGTCTCAGCAGGGTATGAATAGCTTCTACTGCCATCAGCATTCACTCACCACAGGGCATGGAACTTCTAACCAATAGCAAAGAGCAACAGTGGTGCTGCTTGGGGAACTACTGAAGCTAAGTGCATTTTGGGGTAGTGAAGCTGCTGACTGTTGTCCTCTCAGGATATGGTGAAGAAGCTGGGCCACCAGAAGCAGGGTGTTGATGAGTAGCAGCTGGTGGTGATGAGATCATCTATGGTAAAGGGTGGGAGAGGGTCATGACAGTGCAGCTGGGGAGGTAATGGCTGTGGGGGGAAGACAGGGAATGGAGTATCTAGGGAAACTCACCAGGACAAACTCCAGGTCCTGAGTTTGCATCATAAGGGAAAAAGCTGGACTTTATTTTTTGTTTTCTTAGATGGCATCTCAGATTAGAACTGTTTCAGAGTAGCAGCCGTGTTAGTCTGTATCCGCAAAAAGAACAGGAGTACTTGTGGCACCTTAGAGACTAACAAATTTATTAGAGCATAAGCTTTCGTGGGCTACAGCCCACTTCTTCGATATGCATCCGAAGAAGTGGGCTGTAGCCCACGAAAGCTTATGCTCTAATAAATTTGTTAGTCTCTAAGGTGCCACAAGTACTCCTGTTCTTTTTGCAGATTAGAACTGACATCAGAAGGACTAGCCACCAAATCCTTGGCTAAATATTTCATCTCCACAGCTGCTGCTGTCTAGTCACTTAGAAGTTCTAAAAGGTGTTCTTGCAGTGTGTTTTCAGGTCATTTTGTTAAAAAAAAATCACACTATGTGCTAGGGTTTAGGATGGACTGTGAGAATGAGAAATTGGAGTGCAGAAAGCCACTGGGCATGAGCAAACAAAAAGGAGTCACTTTCTGCCAGGAATCAAAAACATAATATTTTCACTCCCCTATAAATCCATGTGTGCACAGCTGATTTGCTTCATGCTTTCCAAAAGCAAAGCTCTCCTGTGGCTTGAGGCTCTTCCTAAGAGTTACAGGCCAAAGAAGAGGGTCTGTTTTTGGCTAAGCTAAAGGATGGGGTTAAATTAGGGCTTACTTTGGAATCTTAGTGGCAATTTGAACCATGGGTCTGTAGCCACAGTAGCATTAAGCCTTTTATCTTTCCTTGAGCTATTAAATATTTAACTTAGTGAAGCATGATGGGATACAGTGGGCATTAAAGGCCCTGTAGAAAATTGTATTCTATTGTATCAGAATACCTAAGATGTGTAGACAATCTTCTGCATTTGGTTGCTCAGATACCACAGTAAGGGTGCAGAGAGAGAGAGAGAGGATGCACAGTTCTCCTTTGTTATATTTTAATGGTTCATACAAAAATATCAAGCAAAATTATTCTTCTGCCTAAATATCATGAATAAAATTCACTCCCTTTCCCTTCTGTATTTTTTTTTTTAAATCCAAATTCAGCCCTTGCTGACACTGTGCAACTCTGGAATAAATCCACCAAAGTTACTCTCGATTTCCACAGGGGCATCCGAGCACAGAATGTAGATCCTTATTTATTTTTAAAGATTGAGCGTGTTCAAGATTATCACTTGCCAGAGGAAATGGTCAGTATTTTTGTGTTCCGTTATGGAAGGGCTCCTTGTTGGGCGATGGGACTGTGACATCCAAGGGAACAGAGCCTGTTTGCGGAGAGATGGCTGATATCCATTTGCATACTGCAATCCCTCAGCGTCTTTGCTGAGAGTGGCAGCTTAGGCGAGAGTTGACCGGGTGTCTCCTGCGTGTGGAGCCTTTGACGTAAGAGCTGCTGCCACCTCAAGAGAGGGAGTGGTGGATTAAAATAGTGGCGACATTGCCAGTCTTACTCATGACTACAGTTTGAGTTAAACTCACTTGTCAGTAGAGCAGAAACCTTTGTATTTTTTTCTTTAAAGTTGCCAGTTTCCCTCTTGACTTCACAGTTGCTTCGGTCCCAGGCTACGTCAAAGGCACTGCACTGGAGTTGCCTCACGATGATGCTCCCAACTTCTGCCCAGCCCTCGGGTGCCAAACACAGATGGTGATGCAGACCCCAAGCCCCATTGCCTAGCAGTGCAATACACTAGGTCAACCATCTTCAGACTCCACAAGCATGTTCCAAACCAGTCATCATCCTCAGTAAGTATGTTTTGAATATGTGTGGTCCAACAGGTAGGACATGGGACTTGTAGTCAAGAGCATGCGTACTAGTTCCAGCTTTGCCACTGACTTACTTTTGTGACTCGGGGCAAGTCACTGCCTCGCTCGTTGCCTCAGTTTCCCCCACTTACAAAATGAGGCTCGTGGTACTTAACCACTTTTGTAAAGCAACTGGAGATCCATGGCTGAAAATTGTTACTTATCAAGACTATTCTTTTTAGAGTGCTGTAAGCTATGAGCACATCCAACCTTACCATTAAGAGCTGTTATGTTACCTTTCATCTATAAACACACACATGAGGGTATGTTTACACTATATTGCAAACCCCAGCTTGTGGATTCAGTGGGTATGTCTAACACTGATAAAAACCCCATGGCATGAATCTCAGGGCTTGGGTCAGCTGACGCAGGCCAGCCAACCCAGGCCAGCCACAGCCACGCCACAGGTCTTTTATTGCAGTGTAGCTGTACCCAGCATTTCTAACCCTGCACTTAGGTGTCCACACTGCATTGCAAACCCAGGTTTACAATTGCTTGACCCAGGTCTCACAGTCATGCTGACGTATTCATACTGCACTACGCAGACCTTCTGACTGGGTCTGCAGCTTCAGCTGTGTCCACACTGCAAAATGACAGGGCTTGGACCCAAGTCACAGCTGTACGCTGTCTCTGACCCACCACCCCAATAGAGTCCTGTCACCGGATGCCCCACTTACTGCTACACTGGTGCCTCCTGCTGGTCACTTTGAGGATTAGCTCACGAGGCCAACGCCTCTGTCCACAGTTTGCACATCACTCCAACTCTCTGCCTCTCCAGTCTGCAGCTGCTCTTGCTCCAGGATCCACAGTGTCCTCTTCATGACTCAACCCTCCGGCTAGGTCACTTCTCCCTAGGAGTCCACGCAGTCTTCCCTCTCGTTGCCCCATGGGGTCCACTCCCTCCATGACTGGTAGGGGAACCTGGACTCACCCTTTACTCTGGGTTCCAGTCCAGGGACCCTCAGCTCAGCAGTTCCAGGTTTTCCTCTGAGTCCTCACTGCTTCTTCCCTGGATGGCTTCCTACCACACCTGGTTCCCCTTCTCTCTCTGGATGTACCAGCTCCAAAGTCACAGCACTGCAGTATTGCATTATGATATCACACCACAGCCACACTTCTATGCCACCTTAGGAGCTCAAAGAACTTTATGAACATTAATAAGCACTGGGGGTCTAAATTTAGGCACCTAAATCCATGTCAGCACCTAAATTAGTGGCCTGATTTTCACAGCTCCCACTGAAAAAAAGACATCTCATCCACATAGGCCGAAGAAATTCCACCTAGTCTCTATGGGTAGAATCTGAGTTGGGTGCACAGCCCCCTTAGGCATGGTTGAAGATTCCCACCCTACATGCAAATTGCACTGTAGGCCCATGTTCTTAGCAGATAACTTGATAAAGATTTCTTCTGTATTTCCGCCTCTTAGGGTCTTTTAACGAATGTTTAAAGTATTTTAAACGCCCCAAACCTCTAGGTTTCCAGGTTTGAAAAGCTTTATCCGCAGACTTTCTATGCCTCATGCCCCCATCTGCAGAATGGGGATGATTGATGTGAAATGCTTTGAGAGCCTTACAGTAAAGTCACCACAGAAGTGCAGAGTATTATATTCTATTAGAACTCTAAAAAAGTCTTTCCCCCGCTATATAGTGCAGTTACATTCTAATATCCCTGACAAGCCAGCCCAATGCAGGGGCTGGAGTATAGGAAGGTGCTTCTTAGTCAGCTGGCAACACATGTTGAGCCTGTGTGTGCTGCACCCTATAGGCAGGGCTCCCTCACCAGCTGGTACAGGTGAGTCAGACTCAAGCAACATGAGCTTCCCAACTGGAGTCAATGTCAGGGGCAGAGCCAGGTGACAAGCCTACCTGAGGGGCAATACGGATGCACCTCTTTAAATGGATGCGTGTCAGTTTGAATGAGGCTGCGGGAGCGGGCAAGCTGTGGGATCCGGCAGGGTTGTGCGTGGCAGGAGATGGGGTGAGAGCAAGTGCAGAGTGCGGGGTTTGGAGAAGAATTCTGTGTTATCTGCAGACAGCTCTGTAGATCTGGCCACCACCCATGCTGCCCGCCCTGCATCAGACCTGGCGAGGGAACAAGAGGGCAGTGCTAGTTTGTGGACCCCTCTGCAGGATCAGCTTTTGGTCTCTTTCAAGACTAAGGGCAACAGCTAATTCCTTGAAGAACCAAGCAGCTCAGGTCAGTTTGGGGCTCTCCTTATGCACTCAAGTCTCCAAATCTGCTTCTAACCCAATTCCCCAGCTCTGTGGTGTGTGGAGATCAAGGGAATTACCCAAGGTCAGCCAGAGGGGTCAGTGACTTAACCAGAGTTAGAAGCAAGATCAATCTAGCTCTAATCATCAGGCCACGCTGCCTCACTCTTATGCCTGAAGGTGGGTAGGCTCTGGGGTGCAGCGGTAGGGGGCGAGCTGGGAAACACCAATTTCATCATTGCCTTGCATCCCGTGTGATCGTTTACGTCAGTGCAGACGCTGCCAGATCAGAGTGATATCATTTGGCACCCACTCTGCCCTGGTATAAATACCAAATATAAACATATAAGCTATATCCATAGCCCTTTTCAACTATCGATCACAATGCTCCTAACAAAGGAGGTCCGTATATTACCCCCATTTTACAGATGGGGAAACCGAGGCACGGAGAGTTAAAGTGACTTGCCCAAGGTGACCTAGCAGGCCAATGGCAGAGCCAGAAATAGACTTGAGGTCTCCTGAGTCACACCAGTGCTATCCACCTGGTTCAGGCAATGATGAATTGAGCCCTGAGATTTTGTTCACATCCATTTTCAACCTCATTTTGAGCCCTGGGAAGTAGGATTCTCTTTATCCAGAGAACAGGGGCAGCCGTGGAACAAATGTCTTTTACACCACTCTTCCTGTCTGTGTCTTACCCCGTCCTCCACCATCGACTCGCGTTTCAGAGAGCAGGTTCGGGGGGGTGATGCACCAGGATGACTCACCCATGTCAGATGAGACGTCTGTCTGCAGACCTGGGGAGGAGTGGGGGTAAGGAAGGAGAGAGTGGGCAAAAGAGAGGTGGGAAAGAGGGAAGGAATGAAAGAAAAGGAAAGCAGGAAAGTGGGGCAGAAAGGAAGGAGAGAAAAAAGGGGGGTGCAACTGAGGAAAAGAAGTATCTGAGCTGCAGCACATAGGCCTCGTTAAAGAAGCAGGGAAGCACCAGAAGCAGGGTACGGTCCACCTGCTGCTGCCTGCACTAGCCCCCCATTGCCTACTCTCTCCTTCCTCCCCTGCTGGCTCCCTCCTATTTAGTTGCCATCAGAAGTTTTTTGTTTGTTTGTTTGTTTTGTTCCTGCTGAGTTCATGGAAAAAAGATGACCCTGTTTCACATACAACTGCCCTTCGCCGGGAGAACAGCAGAGCGAGAGTGCGAGCGCACGCTGCCTCGCTGGATAGTTTGTAGATGGAGCACCAGTGGGAGCCTGACACGCTCTCCTTCCCTGAGCCGGGAAGGCTGCTTTGGTGATGTGCTCAGCTGGGCATGAGAAGGCCTTGTTATGGACAGAGAGGTCCTGCGGGCCCTCGCTCTGCTACTCACAGGCAGCTCGGCTGAGAGGGGATGCACTCACCAGCTCTTTTATCTGCATTGTTTCGTACTGGGGATTTGGATCCTCTCCTGTCTTTTACCCCTGGATGGGCTGGGGCCTCCTGTTCTTTGGGCTCAATCCTGGGAACTTCCTGGGGTCTTTGTGTGGCACTGTCCAGCTAATGTTGAGGGGCTATGGTTTTGGCTTGTGGATAGGCCTATGCATGGACTGAAGGGGGCGCTGTTCCATTCCTCGCCACCCTACCATTCCCCTGCTACACACACACACAAACACACACACGGGGAGGGGGGTTGGTGAGTTACAGAGAGGAGCCTGGATTTCTTTTAAACACTTACAGAACACCTGTTATGAGGGCAGGAACATTTCTCAGCATCGGGATAAGGAGTGCATAGAATACCATGCCCATCTCTAGCACCTTTCACATAAGGAGCTCCAAGAAGGTGCAGGGCCACCCAGAGGATTCAGAGGGCCTGGGGTCGGCGGCGGCAGGTCCCCGCCGCCGAATTACCGCCGAAGACCCGGCGCTTCGGCAGCGGGTCCCGGGGCAGAAGGGCCCCCCGCCGCGGGTCTTCAGGGCACTTCGGCGGCCGGTCCCGGAGTGGAAGGACCCCCCCGCCGCCAAATTGCCGCCGAAGGCCCGGAGCGGAAGAAGCTCCGGGGGCCCGGGACCCTCGAGAGTTTTCTGGGGCCCCCGGAGCGATTGAAGGACCCCGCTCCAGGGGCCCCGAAAAACTCTCGTGGGGGCCCGGGGCAAATTGCCCCACTTGCCCCCCCCCCCTCTGGGTGGCCCTGAGCAGGTAGCAGGCCTTCATTAAACACCATTACCATCCCACTGTGCAGGATGCTTCTCCCTGCTGTACAGATGAGGAAATGGATGCACTAAAGTGGCTCGTCCAAGTTCACTCTGGCAGGGTCGGGAGTAGAACACAGGAGTCCTGACTCCCAGGCTCCTGCTCGCACTGGACTAGCCCACCCCAGATTCTGCCCTCATGCAAATCCGCTAGCTTCCAGGAGGTTATCCAAGTGCAAATGAGATCCAAGATGAAGCAAGGTTAATTCCCAGCTCTGCTACAGTCTTCCTGATTCACCTTGAGCAAGTCACTTAGCCTCTCTGTGACTCAATTCCCCATCTCTAAAATGGTGATAATAGCCCTGTGTCCCAGGGGTGTGAAAGTGTGAGGTGGTCAGACACTAGGATGATGGGGGGGCAGGGGAGCTATATAAATACCTAAGAAAAAAGAATTCAGCCTCATGGAGTTTGGAAGGTAGATTAAGTTCTAGCTCTGTCTCCTTTGCCCAGTTCCTCTCCCCACCACCCCTCGTTGTAGCCACCATGGGCACTGTTCTGCTATTGCTACTGCTCTGACTGCATCACCAGCCCAGCTATATGAATCTGTTGCAGGGAAAGGAGAAACTGGCTTTGCCTGCCCTTCATTCAGAAGCTGCATTTAATGCCCAGCACCCAAGATGCCCTCCCTGGCTGGTAGGTAACATGTCATTTAATTCAGTGGTGCAAATGCCATAATTATCTCTGTACACATCTATGGGCAATTTCTGGTCCACTTAGGCCTATTCACTTAAGAGGGCTGCCACTACTTTCTAGGTGTAGGAAATCCCAGCATTGTTTTAATATAGCTATGCTGGTGTCATACTTCCAGGTGTATGCACCAGCTTTCTAATCTCTGGGACTGGCATTTTGTGCCATAGCTCCATGTATATGTGCATATGTATGTAAAAAGATTTGGCACAACTGAGTATCGGCACATTGGCATTTCTCTATAAATCAGGGATTTAGCTGTTGGAATGTCATCCGTCAGCAGAAAAAGGCCTTCTTGTTGTCTCAGAGGGATCTGTCCCAGCTGCCTTTCCCCAGACTGCACAATATCTGCAAAAGCATCCGTGTTCTTAATCAACCCCATCTCATCGAATTAAATTCCAGAGCTGCTGGACCGAAGCTTAAAGAGTTATGTTAAGGGGGAGAAAAAAGGACAACTCCATCCTTTATGAAAGATTTATTCCCTCCGCCTGGAAAGCCCAGTGATTCCCTGCTGCCCAGGTTCCGTGTAATTTTCCATGTCAACCTGTTTTGGGGTATTTTTCTTTTTCCTTCTAATCCTTGTACTCGTTACACCTTCTGCATGGGAAACAAAACCAAAAATAAATAAAAGCCTGATCCCCAACTAATGCAGAGCGCTTACTCACTCAGATCTGTGTGTTTTAATCATAATCGCTCAAAACACAAAAAGCAGGAATGACAAAGCCAGCAACCCAATCCTGCCGACTAAGTTATTTTTTCCCCCTCTCTCTTCCTCTGGTCTGAACACTTCTGTAAATTGCTGGTTTGATTCCTTAGCCTCTAGAGACCGTCAGCTGAAAAAGGGAGCTCTTTATGTTTTACTCTCTCTTTTTTTTTTTTATCCTCCACTCAGCTTTGTCTCCTCGCTTCAATGAAATCCATCATGGGGGTCATCTAAGCAGACGTAGGCAGATTCTGCTGGCCTGGCTGATGCCTTCAGATCTCATAAGAACAGAACCAGAGATGAGGGGTGGGTAATAATTTTGGGGGGCCGCTCTGATACATGGAAGCCCTGAAGCCATGAGATCTGATTAAAGCAGCTAGTCGGCCCCAGCAGGGAGCGTGCCAGACCTAAGAACACCCCTTGATTCTCTCATTGCAGAACAAGTTACTGTCTAGAAGAGGTTGCTAGAGTTGGCTATGGGGTGTTCACCCAATGAGTCACATTTCATAGTACAACAGGTCCCAGATACTCAGGTCCAGACTTTGGTAGGAAGTTTAACTCCAGATCAAGACCTCAATGTTTCAGCTCTGGCCCATATCACATTCACAATAACCACCCTCACTGGAATTCTCCTGAAGGATGGGGCATGGGGATGTTCCTCACTGAGCCCTGGGCATGAACTGAGGTGGACCTTTTCAGTCTGTCAGTCCAAATGGCACTTGTCTCTCATGAATGCTATGACAGTGTCAGTGTTACCAATCATCCAGTGCAGTGACTAAATCAGATTCATCTGCAGGCTACAGACATTTGGGCTAATTCACCTTTCACCCATCGTGATATCTGGGTGTAGAGCAAAAGATAAATGAGTTTGCTGATCTCTCATTCTTGTCCTGGCTTGAAACAACACTGTGCTTGGCATGACTGGAAGTATCCGAGAAGTAGGGGCCATGAACATACCAATAGTGATGCTGCAGGGCAGGACTGAGATGCATCAGCTGAGCAATGTGAGAGGGTTCCCAGGACTGGAATTGCAGAGAGTGCTGCAAGCTGAAACTGAAGTGCATTGGCAAATCTGTGGTAGGACAAGAGTAGAAGGGGATGCTGCATGTCAGGACTGAAGTGAATTATCAGAGCTGTGAATGGTAGGGTGGGGTCAAGTGTAGGGGAAGGAGGAGAATAGGAATGTGAGCTGCCTGTCAAGATTGAGCAACACTAGGTGAGCTGCATGGAGAAGCAGGACTAGTGAAGCAGGGGTGCCACTGGTCAGGAATGAGTTGCCTTGAGGGAGCTTTGGATACTATTGAAAGAGAATAAGAAGAGAGAAGGGTGTGAATGAAACTGCCCTGCAATAAGGGAGAGCTGAGAATCATATCAATGAGAGAGAGTACGTGGGAGTCTCGCTCTGAGAGAAGTTCTGGAGGGCAGAGGACCTGAGACCTCAACCCCTTGTGATGTAGGAAGCATGTTCTCTGGCATAACCTTGAAACCCTAATGAAGAATCATAGAATCATAGAATATCAGGGTTGGAAGGGACCTCAGGAGGTCATCTAGTCCAATCCCCTGCTCAAAGCAGGACCAATTCCCAATTAAATCATCCCAGCCAGGGCTTTGTCAAGCCTGACCTTAAAAACCTCTAAGGAAGGAGATTCCACCACCTCCCTAGGTAACCCATTCCAGTGCTTCACCACCCTCCTAGTGAAAAAGTTTTTCCTACTATCCAACCTAAACCTCCCCCACTGCAACTTGAGACCATTACTCCTTGTTCTGTCATCAGGTACCACTGAGAACAGTCTAGATCCATCCTCTTTGGAACCCCCTTTCAGGTAGTTGAAAGCAGTTATCAAATCCCCCCTCATTCTTCTCTTCTGCAGACTAAACAATCCCAGTTCCCTCAGCCTCTCCTCATAAGTCATGTGCTCCAGCCCCCTAATCATTTTTGTTGCCCTCCACTGGACTCTTTCCAATTTTTCCACATCCTTCTTGTAGTGTGGGGCCTAAAACTGGACACAGTACTCCAGATGAGGCCTCACCAATGTCAAATAGAGGGGAACGATCACGTCCCTCGATCTGCTGGCAATGCCCCTACTTATACAGCCCAAAATGCCGTTAGCCTTTTTGGCAACAAGGGCACACTGTTGACTCATATCCAGCTTCTCGTCCACTGTAACCCCTAGGTCCTTTTCTGTAGAACTGCTTCCTAGCCATTTGGTCCCTAGTCTGTAACAGTGCATGGGATTCTTCCGTCCTAAGTGCAGGACTCTGCACTTGTCCTTGTTGAACCTCATCAGGTTTCTTTTGGCCCAATCCTCTAATTTGTCTAGGTTCCTCTGTATCCTGTCCCTACCCTCCAGCCTATCTACCACTCCTCCTAGTTTAGTGTCATCTGCAAACTTGCTGAGAGTGCAGTCCACGCCATCCTCCAGATCATTAATGAAGATATTGAATAAACCAGTGCCTAGGGAGACGGGCATATGGGAGCTTCCATGACCTCGTCTGTTATTCATTACTTCCCTTTTCTTCACACTTTCTTTAAAAAAGAAGCTAGGAGTTGGTCTGAAAGGTCAGGCTGTACTTTTGAGGACAGCAACAGTAAAGCCCTCCAAATGTTACATGCCACTCAGGAAAGAGTTTGCTTTAATTATTGTTCTTTCATAAATTAATTCTCTTTATCTGTTGGCAACTTTTCCTCCCCTAAAAGCAATTCCTGGAAATTGAAATGTAGTGTGTGACTACAGTCATCAAAAGGTGCCAAATACAGTGGTTTGGCTGTGACTCCGTTGCCAGAATGACTCTGTACTGACTGCCTAAAACTGTTCTCTGTGCAAGAGTACATGGTGAGAGAGGCTGTGGACGTCTAGAGAGACAGTGATAGAACACGGGATATGAAACCATCCAGACAACCCCCCCAACAAACTCAAATGGTGGCTCACAATGCATGTGGATGGAATCTGCTCATAAACTCAGCCCAGCCCTACCCAACTGTGGTGCTGGAAAAAAGATATGATGACGATGATGAATTATGAGATACAGGTCAGGCTTATGTGACTTACTCTATTTACTATTCCACAAAAGATAGCTCGGCTCTCTCTCTGTTTAATGCACTATGTTTTTCACATCAGGACAATGAAGCTTGGAAATAAGTGTTGTTAAGTGTTGAAGGCTGGAATGTCATTGCCTTAGTAACGCTGTTTAGGCTGCCCAGTTCTTCTGTCCTTGGAGCTCCAATGTTATTAGTACTAACAGCAAATAGAGCAGTCTACTAATTTAGCAGACCCACAAAGGGTTACGTCGAAGTACCCCAAAATTTATTGACTGAGACAAACAACTGGGATAAACAACTTACATATCACCTTATGTGTTTCATAGCATTTGTTACCTCCCATTGTTCCTAATATCTTGGGTAAAACATTCCTATTCATTATTTTGTCAAACCATCTTATTTTGTAAAGTAGAACCTCAGAGTTACGAGCACCTTGGGAATGGAGGTTGTTTGTAACTCTGAACAAAACATTATGGTTGTTCTTTCAAAAGTTTACAACTGAACATTGACTTAATACAGCTTTGAAACTTTACTATGCAGAAAAAATAATGCTGCCTTCCCCTTTTTTAGTAGTTTACATTTAACACAGTACGTCCTGTATTTGCTTTTTTTTTTTTTTTTTTTTTGGTCTCTGCTGCTGGCTGATTGCATACTTCTGGTTCCAAATGAGGTATGTCGTTGACTGGTCAGTTCGTAATTCTGGTGTTTGTAACTGAGGTTCTACTGTATTAAATTGGGATGTGTCTGTGCTAGCTGGAATAAATTTATGTAAATATCCAGTGCTCAGTACTCTAGCAGCAACTTTGCCAAGTTCATATACTAAACAGTGAACTTGTAAGCATCTGCTTTAATACATGGCCTAACTTTTGTTTACAGCCTCTGTTCAGACCTCAAATTTTGCACCAAACCCAGTGCTCCAGGTGCTCTCTCTCTATTACACTAGGGCCCTGTGGAATTTTAGCTTCCTTCTCCGAGATTGAAGATCTTTGTTAGTGTCATCAGAGTCAAACAGACCCAACACTGATTTAATATTTTTTTATACTTGTGGACACACACACATGGGCTCCCACAGCAGCTACCAAATAAACAACCAAATGAGCACTTGCTCCTCTGACATATATATGCTTGTTCTAGGCCTCCCACGCAAATACCTTGCAAACTACCCTTGCCAGTTACCTTTACCTAATTAATGGTCTGAAGAGGGCAGGCTTCATACGCACAACTGTTATCCCCTTTCTTCTTTAATTACTGTGTGTACACTTTGAACCCTTGTCTACTGTATACCCTGTTGCTGAGGTACCATCAACAGGCTTCCCCATTCACCCTGCTGAAAAGGTCATAGGAGGGTGAGGTGGCAGGCCAATAGAGAAAAGGAGGAGGACACCCATTCATTCATACTAAGCGAATTGTTCGGCACTCCTATTGCCACTACAAAATGAGATGACAGTGTGGTCTAGTGCTCAGGGGACTGGACTAAGAGTCAAGAGATCTGGGGTGAAATCATGGCCCAACTGAAGTCAATGGCAAATCTGCCTTTGACTTCAATGGAATCAGGATTTCACCCCTGGCTTCTGTTACTAACTGTGCCTCTGTGTGACTTTGGTCAAATCACTTAGCCTCAGGGTGTCTTCATTTTCCCTCCTGCCCTTCAACTCTCACTTGTCTATGTAGAGTGAATGCTCTTCAGAGCAGGGAATGTCTCTGACTCTCTGTTTACACAGGGCCTAGCACAATGGAGCCCTGACCTCAGCTGGGCCTCCAGCTGCTACCACAGTACACAAACTACAGCAATAACACTAACATAGCCACAAACCCCTTCCCATCTGGGCAGCCCCACCCCCAACCACCTCTCAGCTAAAGGGATGAAGGAGAAAACCCTAATCTAGGAGCTCCTCTTCCAGGGACCCTAAAACAAGAAAGCAAGTGGTCCCCAGGCCTGCCACAAGCAGGGTAGATTTCACACCACAGATCCCTGTCTAAACTCCCAGTCAGACATTGTGAAGGCCTATCTATTGTGTCACACATCTTTGATAAATGGAGAACATGAACTCCTTGCTCAGCCAGGAGGGGAAAGTCTCAGCAAGGTGAATCCAGTACCAGTGAGAGATGCCAGATTAACAGTCTGGATTCCTCTAGCCACAGTACAAGCAGAGCAGGGGCAGTCATCATGGAAGCTTTCATCACACACTGTCCCACCCGTGTGTCACAGCCCTGTGACTTGAAGGGCTCACATCCTGAAGACACCTCTTCAAATCTTTGTTGCTCAGGCCACCAAAAAGGATGCTACTTAGTGCCAGCTAAGAGTGGCAATTTTGCAGCGTGGGGCAGTTGTTGACAAAGAACCAGACTCAGTCCCACCTACTCCTTTCCCATAGATAGGTTTGGCAGGATTCGATTTTTATTGGTAAATGTCGGTAACCATCAATTTCTCTGTACACACACAAAGCAAAAAAATATATATTTCCATCGATAATCATTGAAATTTACAGCTAGGAAAAGTAAGACAAACACACGTGGGGACTTATTAGATTTTGATTGAAGGATATTTACTTCCTATATTTTGACATGTGATGTTGACAATCTGTATTTAACTGTTATAAAGCTTTGACGTTTTGAATCTCAACATCTACTGTCAATAAATAATTACTGTCTGACAGCCCCCACTGTCTGACCCCACCCTCATAATTTCCCGCAGCTGTAAAAATTGTAATTGATAAAAATTTTAAAAATGCTTAAAAATAAACATTGTGATTTTCTGTCAAAATTATAAAAAATTTAAATTCTGCTAAGCCTACCCATAGGCCAACCGACGGGATTCCGGTCCATCTGCGGATGGGACTAACGTAGGCATTAATGAAGTCTGCATTTCCCTGACTGCCATCCTTAGGTGACCCAGGAGACTCCAGACCCTATTTGTTTCAATCAGTTATGGTCACCGTCCGCCTTTCTTCCTGCCACACACTTTTTTTTTTTTTTTTTTTAAGAAAATTAATCATTTAATTAAAAATCTTCAAGGAAAAACACAAGTTGGCCTACGTAATGAATTTCTACACCAGCTTTGTCTCTAGTTACAAAGAACTGAATCAATTATGGTCGCGCGCCATCCATTCATCTACATTAGTGAGTTTATGTGTTTCCTGCTCCAGGGTGGGTTTTTTTTTTCTACTGTGGTTGCTAAAAGTGATGCCAGGGGATTTTTAACAGTTCAGTCTCTGTGTCACAATGAGCTCCCTTGGCTCCAATACTTCCTTGAGCAATAAAGAAGGATGGACCCAGACTTAACTGGTTGGTGAGTGTTCTGTGCAAACTCCAGTGGGTAGAGCTAGCACATATCAGATCTCTGCCCAACACCTTAAAGGGGCACTGTCCTTTAAGAGACTATGGGCCCAATTCTCAGATCCACTCTGGTGGACCAAAGCAGCTGGAAAGAGGACTTAAAAATCTCTCGAGGAGTCATTTGCATGCATGAGTAATCCCTGGGTGATGCAGAGCTGCTGTATTAGCTCATATACTCCCCCACCCAGCCACTGGCATTGGGGTCACACTTGGGAGAAAGTGGGCATAATACCTTGGAATATCCCTGGCTGCTCTAAATAATGCCAGGAACAGGACTACCCCTCAGATGGCCACAGAACTGGGGAAATGGGGGAAAGAGCCACCTTTATTCCCTTCCCTCTCTGTCTTTAGCATCCTTAAGCTGAGGGCTGGAGGGAATTGAGAAGGTGCATTAGAAAGGTGGATCACAGAGTGGGGCAGGGAAAGGGCAGAGTATTAGAACAGCCTCGAGAGAGCTGAAAAATGAAGTGACTGGAGACTCTGGGCAGGCCCACGGGAGGGCAAAGCACATGTTCTCAATCTGGAGGGTCTTTTTTTCAGAGGAAGGAGAACAAAGCCAGGTCTCCATGGGGAGTCCAGTGAGTGCATTACTCCTCTGTAAGAGGCTGAAGAGGCACACTATGGGGATACTGCTCAGGGCCTGAACACACCCCAGTGAAGTCAATATGAACTTTGCCATCAACTTCAGTGGACAAAGGTCTGGACACAGGTGCCTTCGATGTTTAAAGGCACAGGAAACAAAGACCACAGAGGCGTCCACATCGCCAACGAGTAACTTATTGGCTGTATGCAACTCTTCTACTACCCCTCTATTACACCCTGCTCTTCTTTCCCCCTTCTATATCTCCCCCACTGCCTTTCCCTCACTCCCTCTGTCCTAACAGCATTTCTCTTTCTCTCATCTCACTCTGCTTCTTCCCCTCCCCCCGGTGCTGCCTCTGTAGTACAATGCTCCTTGCTTTCTCCGCTTGCCTTTCCACTGCAGTATGGAACCTCTTTCTCTCTCTCTTTCCAACCAGGTGGTATTCTTTCCCCTTGAGAGCCTGGCCAGGCCACCCAGACCCACTGCTTGCACAGGCTGTGTTCTCCGCTCCTCACAGGCACCTGTGTGGACTGAGCGGGGTTAACCGCCCTGGAACTGTAGGGGATTCTCAGGTTAATTTGCGAAATTAACTTCAGACTCAGCAGCTGCTGCTGCTACTTCAAGGGGGAAAGAAAATGCTGATGGTAACAGCTGCCTGTGTGATTTATGAGCACTCCGGGAGCAGCCGGCAAGTTTTGGAGAGCCGCACATAGAGAAGGGGATTTTCCTGAGGACAACCTTCCTGGGGAAGGGTCACTGTGGGTGTGTTTGGGGGGAAGTTTGTATATCAGCCGATGTTGGGGGGAGGTTCCCTGAGCAGTGACAAGCTCCATCTGCCCTCCGGTCTGTCTGCTCATCCTCCTCTTTTGAAGCCTCACCCCCCTTGATGGAGATCCAGCCAAGAGGACAAATGCATGGGGTAGTGGGGGGAGGTGGGGCGGGGGGGAGTATGACATCCTTAGAGACCATGGAACAATCCTGATCGAGAAAACGGTCTCCTCCACGTCTCAATGCTGCAGAGAAAATGGAGGGTTAAATGGGGGCCTTTCACAGCCCTCCCACCCCAGAGTGACTGTGTAGGCAACCAAGGCAGCCAGGGTGCATATAAGAGGCCCTCTCACTCCTTCCATCACCTTGATGGTCCAACCTGCTTCATGGTTAACCCATTAAATACATCAATTTCTATTCACGTCACGTTCAGATTACAACACCAGCTGGTCGCCCTGCTCCAGGAGAGCTCTGGCAGGACTAATTCGTGCCCAGGAGCAGTGGGCGTGCTGCCCCATCCCTGAGGAGACTGCAGTGGGTTCCCCTCTGATCTGGCTGGGCAGCTCCACTAACAGGTGCGGTTCTCTATCATCTTTGGGACGGGAGCAGCCCTAGAAGTTCTGTGTCTGGAACTTGCATTGCATGGAGACTGTTTGCGTGGTGCACCGTCCCTATTTGTGTACCTAGACAAGGCCATGCTTCTTTGCTGCAATCTAATATGCTCCAGTGGCCAGGGCCCTGCACCAGGAGTCAGAAGACATGGGTTTGAGGCCTACCTCTGAGCAAGTCACTTCACCTCTGCTTCCCTTCTTGTCTGTTCAGACTGCAAGTGCTCTGACTCTGTGTATGTACAGCACCTAGCACATTGGGGCCTCTACTGTCATATAAATAGTATTGTAGCTTGAAACTAAGTGGAAATTTCAACCCACGCATTTACAAAACAGAGACTTCTAGCTCTGTGATTTTTAGTTCAGTTAATAATTACATTTCTTCATTTGTTTATTGGTCTGGAGGCTTGTCCTCCATGAGCTTTCAAATGCTAATGCTCAGCTCTTCCTATGTTACATGCATGTGTGTGGGGGGAGGAAGCTCATGTTCTTACCCTAGATACAGCAGTAGAGCCATCTACAACCACTGAAAAAGTATTAGTCATGCCCATTGTTGCATGACTAATAATTTGCAAGAACACATCCCCTCCCCATGTCCCGGGGTGACTCTGAAGCAGTCCTGCCTCAGTGTCCCCGCTCAGCCTGCTTTGGCAGCTGCTGTGACTTGCTGCACTGACTTGGCCCTCAGCTAAGTCGTTAAATAAACACCCACCTGTTCCAGAGATTCCAAGTACAAAAATAAACTGAGAATAAAGGCTCTTCCCCCAAGACCCTAGCTGGGCTCAGTTCCTCCTACCTGAGGGTCTGTCCTCTCTGGTTCGCTGCAGTCTTCTCCACCTGGTAGAGGATCCGAACTAGCCATGGTAGTTCAGGTAGACTCTTCACTGATTGCTGTTCCCCTTTTCTTTCTCAGGCCTCTCTTATCTACAGCCAGTGTCCTCATTTAGCCTCATGACCCATGTGTCACATGACATCACTCATCATGACTCATTCTCCTCATGTGAGGAGATGAGTTAAGTTTGTCACAGGTAGATTCTGCCTAGCTCCCCTTAAAGGAGCCAGCCACCCCATGACACCCTCCAGAAATTATGAGCTTTGTCTTAAATATCATGAGATCATTACAAATTAATAAATGTTAGGTTCTTTTCATTTGCCGTCTGGCATTTGAGCCTTTAGGCATCCCATTTTCAAGCTTTTCTCTGCAGCCATGAGGGCTAGAAATTAACGTTTTTGTTTTTAAATGGAATCTGAGATCCTGATGTCTTCAAATGAATCCAGCAGCTGGGGCTTTAAGAAGCATTTAAAACACCATGTGACTCATGCTGAAGTCACGAGAGCTGGCACCTGGATTTAAAGGTGGCTCTGTTCATGCTTGCATAACTTTAAAATGGCTGAATAGATTTTGCTCAAACTTTACAGAAAAACCAAAACAATCTTTGGGTTGAGAAACAAGAAGAGAAAATGTTGGCCCTTATGGGGAATTCTTAGCAGACGTCTTGATAAAATCATAACCAGGGCCGGCCTTAGAGGTGGGCCTCTGGGGCAAATGCCCAGGGGCACCATGATCAAGAGGGCGCCATGTAGCAGCACAGAGGCACATGCTGCTGGTGTAAAGTCAGAAACTCTCCCAGCTGGCAGGGGAGCGCTCGGTGGGGGGTGGGCGGGCGTCCATATTTCTCCCTGCTTCCTCCCAGCAGAGAAACATGGGGTAGGAGGGCGAGCGGTGATGCAGATACTGCTGCCCCGCAATGTTCCTCCATGCCCCCCTAGGGGTCTGCGAGGTGGGGAGCAAGGAGCAATACCAAGTGCTCCGTGCATCCAGGTCACGTTCCCCACTGTGAGGCAAGCATCAGGAGCTGCTGCTCTCTGCCCACCCCTTACGCAGCCAATGTGGGGAAAGTGACCAGGATGCAGGGAACCCTGAGGTTGATCTTCACTCCCCCCTCCCTCACAGCCCTTAGGGGGGCATGGAGGAGCAGTATTGGAGAGGGGGAACAAGCAGCAATGCCAGAAGCTACGTGCATCCAGGTTAGTTTCCCCAAGTGGGCACAGGGGGTGCAGGGGTTCAGGGCAAAGGGGGCACAGTGCAGGGGTTGGAGCACAGGCGGGGGCAGGTCTTAGGGGTGCAGGGGGCACAGGGTAGGGGTTAAGGGTGCAGGAGGAGGCAGGGATTAGGGGCGAAGGGGGACAGTGCATGGATTAGGGGCACAGGCAGGAGGGGGTTGGGGTGCAGGTGGGGAGTGCAGGAATTAGGAGTGAAGGGGGCAGAGTGCAGTGGTTAGGGGTGCAGGAAGGCAGTGGAGGGGGCAGAGTGTAGAGGTTAGGGTGCAGGGGTTGTGGCAAAGGGGGGAGTGCCGGGGTTAGGGATGCAGGAGGGGTGATCAGAATTAGGGGCGCAGTAGGGGATGAAGGGCTGGGGAGTCCACGGGGGCCAGGGGCAATGGGGGGTGGCACCACACCCATGGGGGTGAGGGGCGCCAAAATACAAGTTCACCCAGGACAAGTTCTCCCAAGTGAACAGCGTCATAAACAGTGTCCACGTAGCCCAATGTGCTGTTCACATCTGTGTCCTAATGTCCTACTGTGTCACTCAGTTTTAAGCAGACGGACCCAACCGACAGTGGCTCCCTTGGCAGGTGCAGGCTGGAGAAGGGATGTCTTTTGAATGTGGTGTGAGGCTGAGGCCCAGGTGCAGCACTGAGACACTATACCACAGAAGTAGTAGTGGCAATATCAGCAGATTGCTGACCTTCTACCCTCTCCCTGGGGAAAAGACTCCAGCCTTCCATGTAGCAATCATCTTAGAACTCAGAACGTTAACAAACAGGGACGCAATTAGCCCAGCTCCCCTGATGAGAAGTGCATCTCTTTGTATCACCTGTGGCCTGTAGATGAAAAACCAGGCATTTGAATTGTAGTCAGTATTTACTGAGATACAGACAGTGAGAATTCATGATGGGATGTGTGGGGATGTGTGTGTGTTTGGGGGTGGGGATCATAGCAATACACCATTGAATCTACACCAATTTATATCTGCTCTGGATCTGCCCCATTGTTGACATGATTTGGGGTGTCTGCAAAGCACACAAATACACTAGTTTGTTATGCAGGTCATCCTAAAACAGGGCCAGTGAATGTTTTGCTCCATACCATCATGTGTTCTGTTCACACCAGGTTTCTAAACTCTTATGGGCAGCAGGGCTGGCTCCAGGCACCAGCGTAGCAAGCAGGTCCCTGGGGCAGCCAATGAAGAGGGGTGCGGCACATCCGGCTGTTCGGTGGCAATTCGGTGGTGGGGCCGTCACTCCCTCTCGGAGCGAAGGGCCTGCTGCCGAATTGCCGCCGTAGAATGAAGCGGCGGTAGAGCTGCCGCCGATCGCGATCGCGGCTTTTTTTTTCCCTTCCCTGTTTGGGGCGGCAAAAACGCTAGAGGACCCTGATGGGCAGGGACCATTTTTCCTAAGTAGTTGTACAGCACAAAGCACAGTGACACCCCACCCTGCCTGGGACCTTTGAGCACTACCGCACTGTAAATTATAATAATTTTATCCTTAAAAGTTATTTTTGGAGTGTTTGAATGTTTTGTTATCGGTATTTAGTTTCACAGAGCTCTGGCTGGACTTCCAAATGAGAGGACAAAACAAGGCAAGAAAAGTTTTGGACCAAGCTGTAAACCAGAATGGACTGATTGGTTTCATTGATCTGGTTGTGCCTGTAACTTCCTGGAAGGTGGAGGTGTCAGGGCACAAGGAACTTGGTCTTCGGTCCATGCTAATTCATGCAATCGGTGGTTAATAAAGTGTTAGCCCTCTGATCTGATCAGGAATGTATGTATTTCTGAAATTTGTTGGGTGACACTGATGAACCAGTCTGCCTCTGTTGGCTTCTGCCACGCATTCAGTACAGTATAAATCAAAGGGGTACTAGCAGGTGTGTGGGAGAGTATGTATAATAATGCTATGTGCATCCATCCTTAAATGTAGGAGGTTGCCCCCCATCCCAAAACTAGATTGAATTCAGCGTGTCCATCGTGTGTCAGAGTCTAAGGATGGAGTTAGGACGAGACTAGTGTTAGCATGCCGATTGCACCACTGCACTGCGGAATCCCTGCATGATCTAGGTGGGGCACTGGATGCACCAAGGCAGACAGTGCATGGTGACTTTAATATCTACACTGATGACAATTCTTCTGAGACAGTGCTGGGTATCAAGGCCATCGTGATGGCCATGGGTTATCCCCGGTGGTTGCTGGTGAACTTCGTACAGATCTATTGTGTGGGTTGGGATTGGAGTCGGGGCTACTGGAAATTTTCCCCATGTCCTAGACTAATCATTATGATGGTCTTATCCAGTGTTTGATAGATATTGGGCCTGGCTAACAGCTAGCTGGCTGAAACTCAGTCTGGAGAACATTGAGATGATGTAGTGGACATGACCAGAAGACAAGGCAATCGTTTAACTGAGGGTGTTTTTCCACCATTTGAGTTTGCAGCCAGAGTTCCGCAGCTGCAGTTAGAGGATCATAAAGCAGCAGTGGCAAGGAAGGCTTTTTGTCTCTGTCTGGCTCAGAGACTGCGACAGTTTTTTTTGGATGTGGGCCTTTCTGCCGTGATTCATGCCTTTGTCACTGTAACATGCTTAACATGAGGCTACACCTTAAATCAAACCAGAAACCAAAGCTGGTGCAGAAGGTGGTAGCTGCTCGGTGATCGGTAAATGTTTCTGAGAGCACGTGACCCTGCTGTTCTGGGGATCTGCACTGGGGCCCAGATCCTCAAAAGTATTCAGGTGCTTAACTCCCATTTATTTCAAGAGTAGGTGCCTAAATACTTTTGAAGATCTCGGCCTGGTTGTCTATTAGTGGAGTTATGAAGCTGTAAAAGGCCTGGGACCTGGCTATTTAGGAGATGCCTCTGTCCTGTGCCTACTTCTGCAGAAGTGGTCAGCGAAGATACCTGAGTTGAAGCCTTGTGGTATAAAAAACAGGGAACCATCAGTAGGTGTTTTGTCGATGGGCCCTCGACTGGAATTCATCCTTCTCTTGGCCTGAAATAGCCCAGACATGCTGGCTTTCAGGGCATGCTGCCTGGCATGATTTCAGGAAAGGAGAGGTGAGATAAGGACCAGCATTGTGTGTGTGCGGGGGGGGGGGGGGCTGTCTTTGGGCTATTGTTGATTGAATGGCTTTGCTTGGTAGTAGAAGACCAGGCATGAGATTGGAGGTTGGTTCCCCTTTCTGATAGCGCTACTCCCACAGGCTGGCCACAGCACATGAATGTTTAATATTTAAACTGCTGTTTGTTGTTGACACAGTGGCCTATTTAGCTGCCTCACGTGCACCCTCATTCAGACAGCTGCAGAGTCTGAGGTGGCTGAGTGATCCTAAATATCCAGCATGAAATACCTAGGTTCCCTCAAACCACAGGCTTGGAGCCCCCTGTAACCTTCCCAGAGAGAGAAACTGAGATCCAAGCACCTTTCTGCATGAGAGTCTATTGGATGAGACTTTCAAACTAAGCTGCTGTCTGCTCTGTGTGGATCCCATTACTCTTTACTTTCAGTTGGGGACAGCTCATGTGGCCACAGTCAAAATTTTCCCCTCTGAATGGCTGCTACCCTTCACCCTGGAGGTGGCTGAATTTCAGTGGTACTTCACGCATTCAGAGCAGTTTGGGCTAGAAGGTGCTGTAGCAATATAATACACTATTAGTGCTAGTCATCCTGGAGGCATGTGTCTGTACCATAGCAATGGTATGTCATATACAAATAGTTCTATACATGGTGATAGTATTTTACACATATGGGGCAAAATTTGCAAAAGTGTCTATGTGATTAGGAACCTAAGTCTATAGCAAGTCAATGGAATGGAGACACTTGAATCACGTAGGTGCTTTTGAAAATTTTACCCATTAGCTAATCCTTGTTGGGGACTTCAGGTGCTACCATGATATAAATACTTCCTAATATTCACCACTACCACTAAACCACTGCTAATCATCACGATAATCCTCACAGCATGCTGTAAGGTAGGTGGGCAGGTTAATCTGTTCTGAAGGGGCGTTGTGGTTGCTGCTAATGGTAATGTAGACCAATCTAGCCAGCTTTCAAGAGGGTTTTGGTATATAGTAGTCCCAATTACAAAGTAAGCATACTGCATACAGCTGGTAAATATGGTACAGAGGGTGAAATTCTAAACTGGTCAAAACTCTTAATAACTGGTAACAGAGAGCAGTGAGAAATGGGAACAGATCAAGTAGGCAGGACATGACGACTGGGAGTGATACAGGTATTGATGTTGGACCCTGCTTTGCTGTCACGATCCACCAGTGGCCTGGAAGATGGAATATACATGCAGTTGTGCAGGTAAGTAGATGGTATGACATGAGGTATATCTAATATGTCTATCTATCTTCACATCATTGTAGTATCTAAGTAACACATATAAGGTTAAGGGTCATGTTCGGCTGTCCGATAATTGATCTAAATCTCTTCCCCATTTCAAGATGCCTTCTGAAGTTGGATCATTTGTGGTGGTTGTTCTTCCAGGAGAAAATGTGGATGGTCTGTAACACTAGTCCATTACTAGGGAAAGTCCTGCTCAAACAGAGGAGTCTTGCAATGAGTAAAAGAAGTTTGGCTTTTAAATGGACACATTGCAAAAGACAGCAGTGGATAGGGAAGCAAATGAGACGATGACATGAAGTCTAGACCACCCTGCAGAAGAGTTTGATAAGCATCCATACAAAGTCTAGCGAGACCACATTTAGAATACTGTGTACAATTTGAGACACCAAGGATGTGAAGGAACTGGAAGCAGGACAGGAGAAGGAAACTAACTGGAGAAAGAGTCTCACTTATATATAGAAGAGGCTAGATTTATGTTCACCAGTAGACAGGTGAGCAAGAGGAGACATGGCTGTGGTGTGTACAGTTCTCAGGGATCTTAAAAGACCAACGTTACAAAATAGTGTGAGAAGGTAACAGGCTCGGAAACATATGAGCATGGTGTGAAACTAAGGAAGTAGCTTGGGGGGGCTTCTTTATGGAGAGGGTAATTGGTGTGCAGAACAGTCTTCCAAGGGCAGTGATAAGCTTGTGCATCATCATCATCATGGCAAATCCCGAAGGGTCCTCCTTGCATATCAAGAGCCACCTAGACAAAAAGTCCATGCCACAGCACCACTATTAATGGATTTTATAAAGTGTTAGACACTTAATAAAAAGAAACATATCCAGGAATTAACATTAGCCAGGTTCCTTCCCATCCAGAATGTAGGTTCTTCTTCAGCTTAGCCAATAAAGTAAGATTTATCCCAGACACTTTCCAGGAAGTGTGGGTCATAAACTTAACAGGAGTACTTGTGGCACCTTAGAGACTAAGTACTCCTGTTATTTTTGCGGATACAGACTAACACGGCTGCTACTCTGAAACCGGTCATAAACTTGTTTACTCGTGTTTCAACTTCTCTGTCAGTGTTGCTCTTCCTACCACCCTTCTGGGAATGGGAAGAGTGACAGTTTGCAGGCCTTTGCCTGTTGCAGACACAAAGAAGGAAAGGAAAGAACTAGGGCCGAACTTTCAAAAGCAGCAGCCTGAATTGTCCATGACAATCCCTCATGTGTGCATGCAAATTGACTTGTATGTGCACAAACCAGGCAATAGCTTGTCTGTGTGTGTGTGTAAATGCAGAATGCACATGCACAATTTAGGCAGCAACTTCTAAAAAATGGAAGTTGTCTGTGTAATTCTTTTGTTCCTCCTTGAAGAACAAAGGGATGCTGTGAGAATGAGGTGTTGATTGATGGAGAAACCTTTGTGTGGGTCTGGCATAATCTGTCATGCTTTGCCTGATAAGCTCCCACTGACTCACCACCCACTGGGTGAGAGCCAGCGGCTAGCCTTTCCTCTTGGTGAAGAACTAAGTCAAATAAATAATAATAACATAGGTAGTGAAGGGTCCCAAAGCACTTTACAAATGAAAAATAGATTTAGATATAGAGGAACGTGAAAGGACACAAAGGATGGTAATGTGCCTGGCTCCCAATGAAAATCAATGGACATCAGGTGTCAAAGTCTGATTTCTACCTTTGAAAATCTCCCCCGTAAAGTACACATAGAAGATTCATTTAATCTGCCACTGAAATGCACTAACATCTGGGAGAGGAATGCAATAGCTGTTAAAGCAGTGTATAGCAAGTTTACGCTACAGTTTAAGACAGAAAATAAAGACAAATCCTATATCTAAGAGAAAGTGGAAGGTGATGAGAGGTTAGCACTAGAGCTGGTCAAAGATGTTTAGGTAGAAGAGTTTTCCACTGGAAAATGCAGTTATATCAAAATCAAAATGTTTCACAGGAAGGTGTCAATTTCATTAACGTTTTCAATGGGGAAGTGTTGAAATGAATCATTTTGACTTTCTCATTTCATTTCAGTAATGTCAAAATGCTTTGTTTTGATGAGGTAAAACCGTTTTACTTCAACTTCATCATTTCTATTAATTGCATTTCAACTTTTCATTATATTAAAATATTAATTATATTTAATATTACATCTTATTTTTAACATTTTAGATGATGTTTTGACACTATCAGAACAAAACATTTTACCTTATCAAAATAAAACCATTTGACATTATCAACATGAAATATTTTGATGTTTCTGAATTTTATTTTATTTTTATTTTTTGAAATTTCAATTCTGTGGTACATTTTGAAATTTTGTCTTTTTCATTCTGATTCAGAATGAGAACAAATTTTGAAACATCAGCATTTCCCACAGGATGAAAATTCCATTTTACAACCTCCTCTAGACTAGTTAGCAGGTTTAGCTGCAACAGGACCAGAACACTGGAGCTAATCCCCCTACTCTTCCAAAAAGTGTCATTACTGATCGTAGTTTATTGGAACATTGGTTTTATATTCCATCCACCCAAAACCTTAACCGTCCTCTTCCCTTTTAAACTGAAATGAAGATTATCTACTTTCTTCTCCCCCCCACCCCATTTTTCTCATCTCTCTAATCCATTGGTCCCAAACTTTTCCACATCATGACCTCATGTTATACCAGAGAAATCCTATGGAAGCCCCCTCGCCTTTGTCATAAGTAAGGGGATGATGATGGTAACCCCTTGAAATCTATTTGAAGCCCCCTAAGTGTCAACCTCTCAAGTTGAGAAGCCATGGATCAAAATCTATCTAATCTATATACCTATCTAATATTCATTAGCATTATATCAAAGCCTCCAATCCTTCAATGAGCTCTGCATCTTTGTGGAGTTCCAATGAAGTCTCTCATGTGGAGCTCATTACAAGACCAGGGCCTGCATGGTCCATGAAATGTGACCATCAGACTTGGGCGTTGGTATGAACTTTCCACCATTTGGCATCCAGAATTGACTCAGAGCCAGTAGATAGTGAACTTCGAGGTGTCGGAGGTTGCCAAAGGGCTACAGAGACCATGGTGTTTCCTTTGAAAAACTGCCAGTTGGAGCTAGGTCATCATTGACCTCCCTGTCTAGATACTCCACACCTCCCAGTCTCCCCCTGCTACTGATCAACCCGAGTCTGAGGGCAACCCAGTGATATGTGATCATTACATCACTCAGCAAATGGGAAAGAATGAATTCAAATACTGAGCAGTGGAGAGAGCTGAAGGAAGAGGGTGGTCTGTCAGCAGCTAAACTCACACTAATTTATCCCTCTAAAATCATCTGAAGGCAGGAGGAGAACCTAGAGCAGGGGTAGGCAACCTATGGCACGTGTGCCAAAGGCGGCACACGAGCTGATTTTCAGTGGCACTCACACTGTCTGGGTGTTGGCCACTGGTCCAGAGGGCTCTGCATTTTAATTTAATTTTAAATGAAGCTTCTTAAACGTTCTAAAAACCTTATTTACTTTACATACAACAATAGTTTAGTTATATATTATCGACTTATAGAAAGAGACCTTCTAAAAACGTTAAAATGTATTACTGGCACGCGAAACCTTAACTTAGAGCGAATAAATGAAGACTCGGCACACCGCTTCTGAAAGGTTGCCGACCCCTGACCTAGAGCATGACCAAAGCATCCCATGGGCTCTAAGGAGTGACTAGTTAGCGGGAATCATAACTGAGGGCTTGTCTACATTACCCACCGGATCGATGGGCAGCGATCGATCCAGTGGGGGTCGATTTATCACGACTAGTATAGACACGATAAATCAACCACTGAGCGCTCTCCCGTCGACTCCGGTACTCCACCAGAATGAGAAGTGCAAGTGGAGTCGACGGGAGATAGTCAGCTTCACAACTTACCGCAGTGAAGGCACCGTGGTAAGTAGATCTAAGTACATCGACATCAGCTACGTTATTTACGTAGCTGAAGTTGCGTATCATAGATCAACCCCGTGCGGTAGTGTAGACAAGCCCTGAAAGTCAAAGCAACAAGGGACTTTATGGCTGCACTGTTTTCCTCTACTTGTTTTCCTCCACTGCAAGAAATGAAACCATCTTTCACATCATGCTTCTGGCAGATACTATGCAGTTGCCATTTTTTAAGGCAACCAAATATTGCCTTATTTTTCTGATTCTCCACCAGGCTGCAAATATCCTTTTAGCTTGAATCATCCTTCTAGGGCATGCACTAGACGGTCTTGTGGGGATGAGATTTTAAATGTGGCCTAAAATATTTGGATGACAATTTCCCAGTAAATTCAATGGGAATTGGACATCTAAGTCCCCTGGATGGCTTTGAAAAATCTCAACCTTACGCAATAAGATTGTGGGAGTGTAAGGGTGTTTGCGTGTGCAAGAGGCAGAGAAAAAGAGAGAGGGAGGCACATAAAGAGACAGACAGACAGAAGGAAAGCACATACGTGGCCAATCTGTCACACAGATCCCAACATAGTAGCTGGTGTGCCCTTTCAGCCCCAAATTACTCTCCCAATAAAAAGCAGGATTTTAATTACTGTAAATATGGGGATTTTCTAGCAGCTCATGAAGAAATGCAAAAGTTTAATTGTCACATTTGAAAAAAATAAGGTAATGACTATATTACAGAATTTGTACTCAGTGAAAAATCCAACCAAAGGGGGGGGGAACAAACCCCAAAACCTTCCCCAAAAGAATTATACACACCGTTTGCTGAATGAAAAAGCATTTCCAAGTATTAGTCAGTGCTTAATAGAAGAGCAAGAGCTATATTTTACATTGTGTGTTTTGAATGTAGCTTCTAGTGTGATTCTTTCCCAGCTGTTTATCTGTGCTGATAACTGGGCCTGGTCAGAGCCTGACTGAGGGCAGCATCCCCAGCCACCTGGTGTTTCCCTGAACCAGAAGCGTGTTGTGTATAGCAAACATTTCTGCTCTGCCAGTGTAACCTGCGGCCTTGCAATCTCCTAAGCTCTCAAGAAGCAAGGACTGGATCTCCAGCTAGAAGAGAACTTCAATCACCCAAGTGCACTGTCAGCCTCTTTCCAGACCTCTAGTCACTGGTGAGACCTGCTTTCCTCATTGCGCTGTTTTTGGTGCTTTACAATTGTCACTCAAGGGTGACATGATTTGTGGTGCCCCAAACTGCCGGTAGGGCAGAGGAAGAAATCAGGCTTTAAGAGGTCTCCACATCCAGACCCATGGCTGCCAGGAGTGAGGGATTTGAGGGGCAATCCTGGTAGTCTGAGCCATTTAGAACCTCTAGAGAAATTGGACCCTGAATGCCTAAGATTTCCCCACTGACCCCAAAGTCCCAGGTGTAGTCACTTGTCTTAGTCGTGTAGTTGGCCATGAGTCACATCTTCCAGGCAATTTACAGAGAGAAGCAACCCTCTCTGTCTCTCCATCATTATTCTGTAAGTTATGCTGCAATACCATTTCCTCTCGCACCACAGCTGTTCTCTCTGCAGCTATCTTTCTTTGCTATACTGGGGCCTGAGGGTAAAATTTTCAAAAAACTCCTAAGTGACTTAGGTACGATCAGTCCCATTGACTTTCAGTGGGAATTAGCCACCTGAATATCTTTGAAAATCTGGGCCTTAGTGTCGGTCACTTTTGAAAATAGGATTTAGGCGCTTTTGAAAATTATATCGCTAACAGCCTGCCCCAAAAGTCAATGCTAGTTACTCGCAACCTATAGTGGAAGAATTGGGCCCTAGGTTTTACTCTAATCATGTCTTTCCTCCCTGCTAGGGCAATTTAGAAATATTATGTTTTCCCAATCCCCAGTTTCCAATTCTGGACTCTGGCTCCATTTCAGCAAAGCAGTTAATCATGTGTATAACTTTCAGAATGTGTTAAAGTCCCAGTAAGTCAGTGGGACTTAAACACCTGTTTAAGTTGAGTTAATGGGATGTGCTTAAAGTTAAGCATGTGCTTAAGAGCTTTGCTGAATAGAGGTGGTTTGCTGAATTGAGGCTTCTATTGCAAATCTGGCCTAAAGACTGCAAACTGAAACCTGCATTCAAACCAAAAATGGAACATTTCTCCTTTCAAGGCTATATTTTAAAAGTGTTATTTCTGGTCTGGGTAAGAAAAAAAAAACCAAGAAAGATTCCTAACCAATTAATAATTAACAACTTTCAAGTACAGTTATGTCCACATACATTGTCATTTGTTAAAAAAAGATATTTTTTTTTAGTGTTTTAACACTTTTTTTTCCAAAAAAAGAGAAGAAATTAATGTACACATTACATAATTTTGGCACTGTTATGATCATTTTTAAAAACATTTTTGTTAATATTTATCGTGGTTTGTACAAAACTGTAAACTATTTTCAAGCTTTTTTTTGTTTAACTTTTGTTCATCGTCAGCTTTCAAAAACTGTCGCTTTAGAAGAAAAAACTGGAACAAAGCAAAAACCGAGCACAATCCATCCACCCTGGAAAAAAAACAAAACAGAGACAGTTTTTGAAAGGACACACAGGAAATGATTGGTGAGCATGCCCTTCCTGACAAAGTCGTTTCATTCTGCAGAATGTGGATATTCAATGGCAGTCCAACACAGGAAATGCCTGCCTCAAGACAGGGAGTGCCCGCCCACCAATCGCGCTGTCACACCTGTAGGGTAGACAAAGATGGCTCTTTAGGTCATTTTATTTTATTTCTTTGTTCTTGTTTTTTCCCTTTTTTTCTCCTTTTTTCCCCCCTTTTTTTTTTTACAAAAATTTCTACATCTAAATCACTTTGCTAGAAACATTATTTTCTTTTTTTCCTTTTGTTTCTTTTACATTTGTTAAAGCAGAATTCACTTTTGTGAAAAAAGACAAGGATCAAGGTCTCATTTCATGCAGAAAATGCAAATTAAAGATAAAAATGGGTGTTGAGTTTCCTTTTTAGTTGTTTTGTTAGGTTGGGTTTTTTTTTTTTTTTTTTGGTTTTTTAGTTTTTTAATTTTTTTTTTAGGTTTTTTTTTCAACGCTGTACAGGATGCAACGCAGCCACGCAGAGTAGGTATCGATGGTCCATAGCAGTCCCTGCAGTAATATACACTGATATGTCATGACTACACCATTGGTCTCCCTGTCTTTTTGTTGGTGGTGGTGTTAGGTTGTTTGCCTGAATTTCTGACCACACAGGATGTCCCCCAGTTACACATAATGTTGCCTCTTCTCTAGCTTTGAGAGAAAGATGGATGGATGGAGTCTGAGAGGTTGACACATTGGCATGCGAGGCCTATAGATTCTTTTGAAGGATGTCCCGGCCTTATACAGTCCGAAGAACAACTGATGCCACCACTGTGGCAAACCTTTCCGTGTTCTGTTTGTACATCCTGGAGGAAGGTATCTCCACATAGCGAGCACAGCCCCGACTGGACATCTGTCCTTGTTTAGAAGCTGAGGGCAGCATGGGCCAATGGGAGTGGTGACCCATTTTAACTTTTGCAAAATGGTGTGATTTTACACAATGATACAATATCATGACATGCCAGGCAATGGAAAGTTGTTACCATGGAGTGTGCAATGTCCTCCAATATCCACACCAGGAGAGTCACACATATTTGCCAACCGGTCTGATTGTCCTGGCATACTCCTGAACCTACCCTTTGTCCTGAGTCGCTCAGACAGCAGGGCTTAATATTTTTGATTACAGTTTTTTCTTCTGGCATAGCTCTCAGTCTATCTGTGCGTTTACACTGCACCCAACACCGTGACATCTGCTGAACCCTTGTAGGGGACGTTGTTGTGATGGCTTCTGAGGTTGCTCATAATTGCCTCTCTTGGGGCTTGAACCTGCAATATGCTGAGCATTCCAGCTCCGATCCAGCAAAACACTTTAGCCCGTGCTTAATTTTAAGCATGCGAGTAGCCCAGTCGAAAGCAGTGGCACTGCCCCTGTGCTTGAAGCTAAGCATGTGCTTACATGATTTGCCAGATCAGAGACTGAGTGTTCTGCACCTTGCAGGGTGCAGTGCTTACTGCTTCTAGGCTCCCCCATCAGCTCCCCGTGCTGAGTGCTTTCCTGCTGCAGCATGGGGCAGAGATCAGACTGAGGGGGTAGGGAAGACAGGGGGAGCTGGGAGGAAGAGGAGACAACCACCATCACACCAGCCACCTCATTGTCCCTCATCCCCCACCACTCCTCACCATCATCAATAGTGGCAGCTTTCCCCAGAAGGGGTGTGTGGGGTGGGGGGGAGAAAGAGAGAGAGAGAGAGAAAGTATAAGGAGGCACCTAGGGAAATGTGGGGAAGGGAAGGGAAGGAAGGCGAAACGCCACAGAGTGGGGGTAGCATTGGGAGGATCCCGTGGGGCAGAAGAAGCAGAGACACCCCGGGGTGGGGGAGGGAGAAGGTGTGGTGAAAGATGGCGGGGAGTGTGGAAGGAAGGTCTCAGGGACTGAGGGGAGGAAGGGGGAAGAGGGAGAAGAAGTGACTCGTGGAGTTATTGGGGTAGGGTCTAAGCCTGCGATCTGCCCCATGAGGATACCAGCAGGAGAGAGCAGACATTCCCCAACACACCCAACAGGGCTGGTTTGCAATTAGGGCTTGCCCCAGTACAACAGGGACAGGCAGGGAGAAGCCAGGCTAGCTTAGGCAAGGGCTGACTGTGCTGGAGAAGGTCCCAGGACCTGCTGTGAGACTCTCGGTTCAGAGAAGCACTCAGGATGAAATCCCAACCCCATTGAAGTCAATGTCAAAACTGGGTTTCACCCTTAGACTCATCCAAAATCTGAAGCCCAGGGCCGTTCCCTCTGCTGGTTTTCCACCTACTCTTGCTACGTTGGCAGTGGCGCTGCCTGTGGCTTGGTAGCATCGTGCTATGGTGATGATATATCAGTATGTGCTGATGCAATGTTGTTAGATGTAACAGCCGGCAGGGGTTGAAGTAGGTTGAAAGAGAAAAGGGGAGAGGTCCCTCTTCTTCTGGCAGAAGAGGGGCAGCTAGAGTGTCCCCCCACCTCTTACTTCAACCCCTGTATTAAGGGCATCCCTGGCCATGGGGATCCTTGCTGGCTTAGGAGATGCTGTCTATTTTCAGGCCCTGATGAGGAAGATATTCCTATAAAAAATAACTAGGATCCATACAAGTGTCCCGTGGCGGGTGACCCAAGGCTCTCCAGAGCTCCAGCTCTTCCAGACTGTTGTCCCAGGAAAAATGCTCTAAATGTTGGCAACTATGTCAGAGCCTCAGCTCTTGACCAGGTGTATCTCATTACGACAGCCACGCAGCTCCTGCGTGACATGTCATGATACGGCGTGAGGCTCTCTGTAAGGCAGTCAGAAGTTAACATGTCACCAGGGCTGGTCATTGTTACAGCAAGGGGCTTTCCATTTGCACCCCACCCTCAGCGTGCTAACACTAGAGATTACCCTCCTTAGGAACAGCCATTCTCTCAGCAACACTCAGCTCTGCACATGCAAGCCTTCACAGCTCTGCTGACAGCAAGAGGAGGACAAGGATGGCAAATAGACAATTGACAAAATCCACAGCACTCCAACGGGCCATTCACGCCTAGGGCATTGCAACATGGGGCATGCTGGCAGGGCCTTGCAATGTGGGCACGGATTGTGGCAGCAGTGAAATAAAGAGGACCATATCTGGATGTGAGAAGGACAGAGCCAGCCTTTCCCAGTGTGGGACAGAGAAGACCCTAGAGAGCAAAGAGAGGAACATCTCTTCTAATGGAAGGAGGAGTTAGTGAATTCCTCTAGCAAACCCCTGAGAATGGGTGAGTCCCTCTCTCAAATGCCCAGACAATATCTGCATGTTAGCAAGTGAAGCCATGTTTTCTTTTCTCCTTTATTAATAGCTCCCCAAGTTCCAGTGCCAAGCACAAGCTATGTTTACTCTGCTTCTCACACCCTTTCAGTCTCCCAAGAGCCCAGAATGAGAGCCAACCCTTGGGTCGCTCTCTGCCTAACCACAGCCAATGCTAGCAAAACGCACCTGAGCGCAACAACCAATCTGATGGAGCAGTCAGCAGACCTGGTGCAGCTAATGATGGATCTTGCCAGGGCACTTGGGACAGGGAAACCATCACCAGTCCTACCACTTGAGCAGGACTGTCCCCTGGACAGGACCACCAAATAGAGCCTGGAAAGAGAATGTGACTGAGTATAGTATTTAACCCTTGGGCTGCCACACATCATCCAGCTGGCTGGCTGGAATGGCATAGCTAAGAGAGAGGAGCCCTAGTAGAGGGTAACTGCTGAAGCTGCAGCAAAATGAGGGCAATAAGGGTATTGTGAAGAGAACACCCATAACATATATCGATATTGGGGGGCAGAAACAATTGCCCTCCTGGTTGCACAGTGATAGTCAGAAGGCAACATCACACTATCAGGAACTTTTTCAATAACACTTTCCAGGACTGTGGCTTGCCCCATATAAACTCCATCTCCTCCCCATGCAGGCTTTGAAATATCAATATCACTCAAGAAGCACCTTCTACACAAGGTACATGCAGATTATGCAACCAGCTTGCCCATATCTTCCAAAAGGCAGGCAGCCAATTACTCTCCTGCTACAAGAGTGGGAGGGGGAAGTATGCAAATTTGGCACACTTGTATTGGGGCTTTCAAAAGTACCTAGCTGGTTTAGACTGTAATATCTCTGGGGGCACAGCCTGTCTTTTTGGTCTGGGATGGTTACAGCACCTAGCACAATGAAGCCCTAGTCCAGGACTGGGGCGTGTAGGTTCTATCACAATACAAATTGTTAATACTAACCACAACAATGCAGGTGCAAAGGTCTTGTTGACTTTCAATAGAATGTGTGCTCCTAAATCACCTAGGTGCTTTTGAAAATGCTACCAGCAGGTTCTGATGTGGGACAGATAGCAAACTCTGCAGATGAGTGGATGTGAACTTCTCTTAAGCCTCCCTGCTAGTCAGAACAACTCCTCCTAGTTCAGTTTTGCAAATGACCTGTAACAGACCATCCTTTCCTCCCTGCTATTCAATTTTAGGCCTCTCATGAGCAGAGTCCGACACCGGTTCCATATAGTTTGAGGGCTGTGTGACATGGGCAAATATGGGTACACCCTAGGCTGAGTAGATGCCATTGTCACTGCAGTGGAGAGAGATTTTGCTGTTTAAGAATGACCATTCCTAAGAGTCTAGGATCAAAATCCCACCCCCCTTGCAAATTTTTCATGCACACACAATACAGCATTCATTGGCCAGCTGTTGAGCCCACCTTTCCACAGGTTCTCTGTCAGTTCGACTGCCCACTACTAACCCAAAGCAATTTAAAGATGAGATAGACAAGCAATGTCTCAGCAATGCCAGGACTTTGTAGTTTTCACCCACCAAATCTCCCCCACACAAAGAAAGATGTGACTGTCACTTGATGGGTGGTCACATTTATCCCTGCATTGGCCATTCTCCTCTCACTTGATGCAGAAGAATACCAAGGTTCTTATGCCCTCTTTCACCACCCTAGTCCACGACCCATCATCTCCGCTCCAACAGCGCTGAGCCAGGATAGAAGCCAGCACAGAAAGTAGGTCCCCATCAGTCTGAATGCTGACAATTCCCTGCACTTGAACCCATTTGCCTGCACTACTGACCTAGACAGCCCCAAAAATCCAAGGATGCAGCTTTGCATGAGGTTTTACGAGCAGTTCAACAATGTCAACAGCCACTAAAAGAGGCAACTAACTATAGTGTTAGGTACCTGCTCTTTCCCCCATCCCCATCTCCACAAGAAACCAACCTACAGATGAAGGTGAATTAAATTAGAGAGGGTTTTAAAATGTCTTTTCAACTGGAAGGTTTTCTCAATAATTCTGCTGAGTGCCTGGGCATCTCCTAGCCCTCATCACCTCCTGCATCCTCAAAACACTATGAGAAAGAGCTCAGCAGCAGCAGCAGCAGCAGCAGCTACCCTTCAGAGAGGGCTCAGACTGACACTGCCTTCATATCATCTGAACCATTGTTCAAGGTTTTTGCACGTGGCTCCTCCCTTATGATGCTCCTTGCCCCTCAACCCTACACCCTAAGATTTGGTAAGGCAGAGTTTCCGCCAGTGGAATCAATGATGGTGGAACCCTGCTTTGAAAAGCCACCCATGCACCATCATCTCACTTCTCTTCCTCCCACCTCTAATTTACTCTGGCTCAGAGGAATCAGCCGGTGCCAGCCACTCAGCTCATCACCACAGGCAGCTGTGTCACACCCAGCTCCCCCCCTTGGAAAGGTTTTGGGAAGGGGTGTCAGAAGGCTGAGCCAGAGAACATTTATCACATTTGTCACCTTTCAGCTGTTTCACTTCTCTTCTGAATGCATGGAACCACTTTTATTTGGTTTACAACAAGACATTATAAATCAAACAATTTTTTTTTTTAAAAACCCACTATGTACAACCCTTTCTCCCCAACCCTCCCCAACCACACGGTATCTGCAATAGGACCTGTTTTCAATGCATCTGCTGGAATTCTCTCCCTCCGCCCACACCCCATCTTTCCAGACTCCTAAATGCTCCCACCCCTTGGTAGCCCCCACCCTCATCTTCACAGAAGCATTTGGCAACTCATGTGGTTGGCTTTGACATTTGGAACTAGGGTTGAGCTCAGCCTTTGATCTTGGTTTTGGGTGACCTCCCCTCCAGTTACTTATCCAAACCCAGCTCCTGCAAATTGTCAGGATGCAAATGATTGTCCCAGTCTAAAGGAACTGAGCTAGCACAGGGGCCAGATCACTTCTGAGGCTCTGTCTACATTTGAGCTGGGAAGCGTGATTCAGGAACACATCCCGATTCGGGACAGCCCTTCAGCCTGTCCTTAAGTGCTTTCCTAAACTGAGGGCCTAAATTTATTCTCCTGGATTTGTCTTGTATTTACTTAAGAGTGTGAACTCTTCAAGGCAGGAAATGTGTCTTTACTAGAGTTTGTAAAGTACCATGGAAATTTGTAACACTGCATACCCATGTTAGCAGTGCTCCAGCTAACATGCTAAAAGTAGCCGTGTGGCTGGGGTAGCAGGGGCAGCGGCTCAGGATAGCTGCCTGAATCCTCCCCCAGGGGATCTGGATGGGTATGCACTCAGGCAGCTAGCCCAAGCTGCCATCCATGCCACCCTGGCTACCCAGCTAGTGTGCATATGTCTACGTGAGCTGAGAATCACACCTCCCAGCTCTAATGTAGAGATAGCCTTAGTCCATTCCCTCCCCTGTCTCCTGACCCCACTCTCTTCCAGAGACTGTGGTCTCTGCAGGTTAGGGTTAAGAGTCACAAGGCCAGGTCCATTTATGGCTGCCTGCAGCTATACCCAGTCTGTTTGGATCAACAGAGATCTTCAGTGTCCAGCGCCCCCAACCCCTTTAAACCCATTGGAATTGCACATCTTCCTCATGCCATAACCATCTCCAGCTCACCACTAACTTTTCAGCAGCCGCCTTCCCTCTGACCAGTGACCCTTGGCCTGCAGCTCCAGAGGTTTCTACTGTTTTGCCATATAATGACTATAAGAGGCAAAATCTCTCTTCTCCCTACCCCCCAACCCCAAGGTCTCTGGAGGAAACCTAGTCAAATAGACCAGCTTGATCAGTGACCCAGATGGTTCTGTTTCTGGGAAGTGTATGGCGCTGTCCCTTGGTAGAGGACATGCCAAGCTTTGGCAGGTTCCCCACTTATTTGCAAGACATAAGCTGCTGGTGCGGTGTCAGATGTGCATGCGTTAGCAAGAAAGCTGGATGCCACTACAGTCCTGTTTGTTTCATGCACTGTGAACTTATCCTATATACACTATGGGCAGGGTTATGGTTGAAAACATGAATACAAAGGCATATATTTTCTTGTTCTCTTAGTAACCAAGGCTTCAGTCTCCCACGGAATAGCAGGGGCTTGCTACATGGACTCTCATTTTTCCTCTCTGTCTCCCAACCCTCAATTCTTATGTCTCTAGCTTGAAGGAAAGGGATGGGTAGGGGACAGGTAGGATATAGTCCCAAGGTCCCAGTTCCTAAAGGTCCCTGAGTGACAGCCATACACCAGTGTCAGAAAATGAAACAATTGGGGTAAATTGGCCATGTTTATCCTGAGAGAATTTCCAATTCTATTTCTCTTCCTTTTCCTCCTCCTCTTCTCCCTTCTTGGACTTTCTGGGAAAGAACAAGCACTTGTCTCCTCCCTTCCCCCCTTTTTGATGACCACATGGAACATGGGGCTTCTCTCTTGGATGTGAAGGAAATCACTACCAGGTGATTAATGCAACGGACAGTAATCCTGTCCCAATCTGAGATTAAACCCCCCATACAGGGGCCTGGATCACCTTCACCACTGAAGCAAAGAGGCAACATCAGAGATAAAACCAGAAGCTTTGATAAAGAGGAGTAAGGTCCATTCCTTTCTTTCCCACTGCCCTAGCTTCACAAAAACGAAATGGATGGTTGTAGCTGTGACCAATATTTCTAACCCAAGCAGTACCTTTGGGTTCCACTGTTTTAAATGAAATGTTTATGTATGGTTGTGTTCTACTCCATGGGGGAGGGCTACCACAGCTCCTCCAGGAACTAAAAAGAGTGGGTGGTGATATTAAGGCAAATCAGCCAGGCTGAACCCCTGACCCAGAGAGGTACCACCTATGGGGGAGGCTCACATCTACTAGTTCAGACTGGACTCTCCAGAGGCAACAGACAAAGAAAGGACTTTTGAATAAATAGCCTGTGTTTAAACTGACTCAGGGCTTTTGTTGTGGATCTAAGACAGATTAACTTGTAACCACGCAGAAAACCCAGTTGTGGGTTCTGAAAGACAAAGATCCACCAGAGCCCTAGGTCAGAGTTTGGGTGACCTCTGGGAAGATTTTTAGCATGCGTGCAGGTTCTTTTATTGTTTCTAATGTGTTTTCTCTGTAATGCTTTCACCATAAGAATAAATGTGCTTGCTTAAAAGGAGCAGGGTGGTAACTCGTGCCTGTGAGCCATGTCCTGCACATAGTCCTCAGAGAGAAGGCAAAATGCAGTTGCTGGCAGATAGTCTGGTTTACCGGGAATATCACTGTGTAAATTAAGGAGCTGTGCAGCCTTAAACCCCCCAGTCAGAAGGGAGTGAGACTCTGCCCAGAAGAGATGAGGACTGGGAGCCTGAAGCCTAAAGTGGGTGCCCTTGGTGCACCAAGGAGGGGACTACAGGTGCAGTCACCCTGAAACTGTGACATGGGTGGGGGCAGCGTGTATGGGATCTATGCCAGTGTGAATTGCCATAAGAGCCAACAGCACTGGAAGCAAGCACTATAGAGGGGAAACGCTCGCTGTTTTTTTGGGAAAAGTATAGCAAAAAGAGAGACGGGGAAAATGAGTTATGAGCCGCTGAAGAAACAGCAGCTGTTGAAACTTGTATGAGTAGCAAGATTTGTCTGCTGATCTGAAGACAGCGGAGGCAGGATTGGGACAGCAGCTATGAAAAGTGAGTGTTGCTTTCCCCTCATACCTCCAGTGGAACTTGCCTTGCATTTCCTTTTCTATAGGCACGTCACCCTTTTCCTGCACCCTTATGAGAGCGTCAAACCTGTGCATCGTAAGAGCACTGTTAGCAGATTTAAGATTATTTCCCCTATCTGCCACCTCCTTCAAAAGATCTTTCTGGAACCACTGATCCCCCATAGTAACACTGTGATTCATTCTCCAGACAGCTGTGGAGTGGAAAGAGTACAGCTTTTGCCTTGGAGGGAGGTGTTTTGAGGGTTCTCCTGCATTTATCCCCTCTCCCCCATACAATAAAACAAGAGAGAGCTCTATTAATCAGTTGATTTACAGGGCTCTTTTGTTCCCTAGCAGTCTATCTTGTCACCAGAAATTAGGAGGCTGTCCCTGGATGGTGTGAAAAGTCCTGACCGCATACACTTTGGCAAGATTATAGTGTAGAACCAAGGAATCAGGATGTCTGGAAATAGTAAGACTGATTCTATCAAGCAAACCTGACCTAGTAATGATAGGTCAGAAACATTCAAAGAAAGAAAGTAGGGCAACTCCTGATAAGAAAGAGAACCCAGCTGACAGAGAACCCAGACAATAACAAAGGAGGCTGAATCAAACTCTCAGATGGCTGCATCACCAGTGGACCATGGCTTAATCCCTGACTGCTGGAGCCTCTAAATGGAACGAAGGCACTCTGGGCTCAATCCCTGATTGAAGCCTTAAATAGAAAGTACAGGACTTTGTGTTCACTCTCCAGCTGCAAAAGGCCCTGGAGAGTAATTATGGGGCCCAGATTCAGTCAGTGGCTGGTAGAGGCCCCAGTGCTCAGATGGCAAATAACCTTGATGATCGTTCCATCCTCCACGTGTAGCCACGTGTCTCTATCACTGCCGGGCATCAGTATTGGCTGAAACTCAAAACATTTAGCCCTGAGGCCTGGGCTCTCCCAGCCAATAAGGATTAGCCAGGCTTTCCCCATCCCTGCAGAGCTAATGACTGTAGCTCCTGAACAATATTCCACAGCATCATCTCCTCTATAACTTGGCTCTTTGCCTTTGTTCCTTATCTACCATTTGAAAGCGTCCTGTGCTGTAGCTTTTATTTATTTTGGCCACACTTCATAGTAAGGATCCATTTACATGGAATTAATAAACAGTAATTGGCTGTTTTAATAAATGGCCAATTCATTGTTATCGACACTTATGAAAATCCAGCATGTCAATAGGTAGCATATAACCATGGCTTATAACCACCAATAACATCTTCTGATGTGCTTATAACTTTCTATAACACATGCCACTCGTGTCTGGAACATGCTATGCTTCTACTAAATGTTTGTAACCTTTTTTAAACCATTGATAAATGGAAACTTAGTATAAAGTGCAATTTACTTTCTTGCCTGCCACATTAGTGTGACCCCGCTCTGTACCATATGGACATGGTTCACCAGTGCAGTTCTAATGCTATGCTCATGCTACACTCAAACCCCAGGCCCTTCTTTCATGCCCTGCCATATGGGAAAGTGGTTACACTAAAATCCCATCTGCACCACAAGTGCAACAGCATTGGGGAAACCCGCTTACTACAGCATTGTCCTCTGATATGAATAAAACATGAATCTTGTTTTGCAGCGTAGTCAGAAACATGAGCAAGATTTAAGAATTGCGGAGGCAGGGTATGTGTGCATGTGCAAGTGTATTAGTGCAAGAGAGATACACAGGTGACGGCTGAGAGGGTGTATCTAGGATCCTATTAGTAGAAAATGTATAAGACACATTGCTCATATGAAAATAACAATACTTATTACTCATATAGGACCAGATCCTGCACCCACCCATGTCTCCTTGCCTTCAGCAGTGCCAGATCAAGTCTATCGTGCTTTACATTTTCAAAGCACTGTACAGACACAAATTAGTGAATAAATCAATATACAATAAGTGCACGTGTCACTGGGGATATGGAGCATCCACTGGTGTCAGAAGCTCTGAGCTTTCTTAGCCAATGGGAATCAAGGATGGAGGGGGAGAAAGGAAGAGAATGCTAGGGACATTTGCACTAACAGCAATGTGTGCCTATTGCACGTATAACCTTGAATGTATACAAGCAAAGTTCTCCATGACTGCACCATGTATGGAAGGCATAATGGAGAATGATCCTAGGGTTAAAGTTTTGCACTTGTGAATTTATTTTTTTCATGGCTTTTATTGGCGTGCAATTGTACAGGAAATATTCTAGGCCAACTTTTTCCAAAATGGCCCGTGATTTTGGGGGCTAACAATGGAGGAACCTGAAATCACTGGCTGCTTTGGAGAATGTTGGCTCTAACGTCCCAGGACAAGTTACTTTCGTGTATCATTAACAAGTGCTAATGGTTGGAGGCCACCAAGAACTTAGGGCTTCCACAAGCACCAAAGGGATCAGTGTTTCCATTTCAACCTCCTGCCTACCCAGCCTTTGGAGACCATAGCCTTCCAGAATGATGTTTCCCTAGCTCAGTGGAACTCTGACATATAGTTAATACACCTTCTGCAAGAGGTGAAGTGGTGTGTTCCCTTCTACACTCTAGCTGCATTAATGGATCTGCAACAAGGCCTGGCTTAAGAAGTATGCGTCAGAGGGCCTCAGCCCGCCCCTTGCTTCTAATGCTTTTACGAAAGGGCCTAATTGCCACTCACAGGTTTCTCCACCCAGAAGTCTAGAAAGACAAAAAACACACTGGAGTGGTCTGAAGTCATCTAGTGGCTTGGAGTCCAGAAAGTTGTACACAGAGAGCAGGTGGAGGAGGAATAGGGTTTGGTTTTAGACTCCTATGACTGGTTCTCTCCCGAAACTCAGCATGCCAGGATGGAGGGTGGGAAATGTTAGAAACACTGATCTCTGTCCCTCTCATTACTGGGCTGACTCAAGCTTAGTCAACAAGAGATCAAATGCCAACTGCGGACAGTGGCACAAGTTTCCTGGCCAATCTTGGACCCCCTCTCCTTAATATTTGTGTACCTCACTGTGTGACCATTCCAGGCTGGGACCCCCTCCCCAACATTTCCTGCAGTTGTAATATGCACACAAAACCCTGCTATTCCCCTGGAAACACCACCGGTTAAACGTGACCTGTGTCCTCCTTCTACAAAAAAAATTACAAACCCTCCCCTCCCCACCCCAGAAAACATGCACACGCGCACACACGCACACACACTCGCATGCTCACACTGGAAAAACAGCTTGCAAACTCCTGAAGGTGGAAAAAGGCAACTTGCAAATGTGCCTTTGTTTTTGATATGCACCCTCCCGCCCCACCCCGCCTCCCTCCATCTCCCCTCCCCAAGTAATTCCCAATGCCCTCCCCCAGCTGTTCCAAAATAAATATTCTTTTTGTTTGTTTAAAAGATTCTTTTACACCTGTAAGCAAGAGACAGAGAGAGAAAGAAAAGAAAGACCATGCAGTGTGAGAATGGAACTCCCCGATCTCAGTGACTCCAGGTGGGAATAAATGAGAAGGAGCTAAGAGTGAAAATGAGAGAAAGATTAAAAAATAATATCAAGAAGAACAAAGAGATGAGACTTCAGTGGTAAAATGGAGGTGTGGGCAGCGCATCAGTGAGCACATTCAAAGATAGCTTATTCCTCCATCCCTGTTTTCGACTCCGTTTCATTAAAACTTTTCTTCTTCTTTTTTTAAAAACTTTTCTGTGTTTTTGATTTTGGGGTTGTTGTTTTTTTACAATGGTGAAGTTCTTCGGCACAAAACCGAAATCAAGACGAGGCCAACCCTCCCGAAACCTGAGACCCATCCCCGACCCCCCTGCCCCACCACCCCATGCTCCGTGTTTCTAATGTGCTGAAAAGAGAAAGTAAGCTTAGAATAAACCTACCAAACAAAGGAGGAAATGATAATAAGAGAAAAGAGTAAACCCAAACCCAAAAGACCACAGCGCTCCTGTGTTGTCATTGTCTGAGTGTCTGTGCCTATCGCTCCTGGAGGCCGCAGGCATCAATTTACATAGTACAACCAGTAAATGAGGTTGAAGAATCCAAAGGTGATTGGAAAAATGATCCGTGACCACTTGTCAATGGTGCTGACGTCTGCCAGGTCCGGGATTTTGAGCTTCAGCTTAGAGGACCGCCGGCGGAGGCGGCAGTTGGCACGGTTGCGGACAGCAGCATGGTGGGTCAGTGGGACATGGCGGTCTAAGGTGGGGTGGTGGCCAAAGCCATCCCGAGAGGCCAGCTGCTTGCGGAACTGGATTCCTGAGCCTTCGAAGGACAGGACAGAGTTTCGAGAGTCGCCGACACTGCTCATCATGTCCGTGGCCAGCAGCTCGTTGTTCATCTCCAGGGTGCTGAGGAGGATGTTGCCATAAGGGTCAACCTGGAACAGGGAAGAGAGAGAAAGATGGCAGTGATAGTCTGAGCAGAGCACACTCGGGGCCAGATTTATCTCTTGCATCTTTCCACTGGCCTCAGGGATGGTTTTGGACTATTGTCTGGGTAACAACAATGCCCCGGATTGAGTCATTTACAGAGACTGAGCATTGGCCTTCTGATCTAAAAGCAAGGGGTGTTACTGCTGTAGCTGAAGAACATGCTCCATCATCTTAAAGACGGGGGCTGACTCTTATAGCGCTGTATGTGATTCCACCACAAGAGGGGGACAAAGTCCCACTCTGTTAGCGTTGAATATACCGTATCACATCCTCGTCTTCTCAGAAGAGGATGGACCTATGGGGCAGGGTGAAGGGTGAGGACAGAATGAGCACTCTAACCTCAGGAGTGTTTGGTCCTCGTGGGCATCTGTTTGCGTAGGGTGTACGCTTTAACCTAGTGTATAGTGAACATGGGGACTGTCACAAAGGGGAGAACAGCCCTTCCAGGACGCTCCTGGACCGAACAAAGGTGAAGAATCTGAATTCTCCTGCTAGAAGGTAGGAAGGGGACAAACCTGCTCCCTCATCCTCTTCTCCTCATATCGTTGGCGCTCATTGTTTGCCTTGCTGAGCCGCTCACTCTGCTTCTTCTGCTGGCGAGGGCCTCGCCCAAAGAAAATGTAATTGACAAAGGCATATTCCAGGAGCGCCAGGAACACGAAGACGAAGCAGCCCATGAGATAGACGTCGATGGCCTTGACGTATGGGATCTTTGGGAGGGTCTCCCGCAGGTGGGTGTTGATGGTGGTCATCGTGAGCACCGTGGTGACCCCTGCAACGAGAGTATGCGTGCTCCGTTACCGAGATGGGGTGGTGCCACAGCGCGGCACTTGCTCACTCTCCCCTCCATCTGAGCAATGCAGGGAAGGGGATAGATCAGGGAGTGAAAGGAGGCCAGGGCTCTCAGACACTCCCAGCCCCATTCTCTCCCAGCAGGTGTAGCTGCAGAGAGGGATAAGCAGGATGGCTGAGAGATAGACTATAGCTGTTCTGATCCCCACCTCCCAACAGGAGTCACTGTAGGGAAGAGCCAGGAGTCGTAGTGAGAGAGGAGGGTATAAACTGTGCTTTAGCAAGATGATCTGTATCAACCCCCTCTGGCTCTGCTCCACCTCTTTGTCCCCTTCCTCCTCCACTCAGGATGGCAGAGAATACCCAGCTCTGCTCTCTTCTCCTCCCCCTCCCTCTCTTCTCTGACTCCAAGGTCTCCCTTCTCATCTCTGTCCTTCTTCCACCTGACTCCATTCCTTCCTCTCTGCCTGACTTGCTAATTCCCTCTCTTTCCTTTCCCACTCACTCCCTCCCCATCTCATTTCCCTCTCTGTCCAGCTCACTCATGTTCCACCCATCTGAAAGTAAATGTCCCTCGGACCTTGTCTTCCTCACCCACTCTGTCCCCGGAATCCTGAAGTGTCTTGTTCATTCTCACGGCTTTGATTACCTCTCCTCCAGCTCCTTCCACCGCCCCTGCCACTCTGTCTTCCCCACGCTCCAGGCTCTCGGCACTGCCTTGCACAAGGTCGCTGACAGCCTTCTCACAGCTAAAAGGCTCTCCTTGACCACTCTGCTGCCTTTGAAGCAGGGAAGCACTCTGGCCCCCTTAGCTTTCACAGCTCAGCTCTCCATGTACCTTGTTGATCACCCTGTCAGTGTCTCTTCTAATGATCCTCAACCTCCTCTCCTGGCTGTTGGCAATCCCCACGATCCTGTCCTTTGCTCTCTCATTCTCCTTTTCTCTGTGACCTTAACTGTGCCTGTGGTTTCAACTACAATCTCTACAACAGTGGCTCTCAGTCCCAAGCCCCTCTATCTATCTGTGATGCTCTGTACCTCGAGAGAACACCCTATACCCCCATGTTCATCTTTATAAAATGATTGTGTGGTATCCAATGCAAAGTTTATCATGTTGGGTGTCTTCGGAGGGCTCATAATGCACTGAGCATGGTTGTTATAGTGATGCTATAGTAATTGTTACAGTAATGTTATAGGTTATAATTTCATGTATATAGTTATGAGGCTGAAAATGTATCCTCATGGCTTAAAGCAAGCCCAGGCAAAAACTCTCCAGGAATAGAGGGGCAGTTCACACTTCATCAGGGCAGGTATGGGTCAAACCCAGCCCATCCTCACAGGAACAAAGGACACTGGCCTAGGCAGCAACAAAAGAATTTGTTAGACTCTCGAAAGAGTCACCCCCCTTCCTTTGGTCAGTTTGGAACTGCGATGAGGTAATGCTCACCTGACTCTGAAAGGGGGGGGGAGATAAAGCCAAGAGGGAAGAAAGGACATGATAAAAGCGAGAGATGTTTTGCCACGCCCTTTCCCTCTCTTCCACCTCCATCTACAGACACCACACCAAGCGACTGAAGCAATGATCAAAGAGGAGAGCTTGGCTGAAGGGCAACCAGCCAGCCTGTGGTGGGAAGCATCTCAGTTTGTAAGGGCATTGAAAGTGTTAAGATCAGCTTAGAATGCATTTTGCTTTTATTTCATTTGACCAAATCTGACTTGTTATGCTTTGACTTATAATCACTTAAAATCTATCTTTATAGTTAATAAATCTGTTTGTTTATTCTACCTGAAGCAGTGTGTTTGGTTTGAAGTGTGTCAGAGTCTCCCCTTGGGATAACAAGCCTGGTGCATATCAATTTCTTTGTTAAATTGATGAACTCATATAAGCTTGCAGCATCCAGCGGGTATAACTGGACACTGCAAGATGGAGGTTACTAGGGTTGTGTCTGGGACCAGAGGTATTGGCTAGTGTCATTTAGTTGCACAATCCAAGGAGCAGCTTACATGCCAGAGGCTGTGCATGAACAGTCCAGGAGTGGGGATTCTCATAGCAGAGCAGGGTAAGGCTGGCTCCCAGAGTCAAGGATTGGAGTGACCTAGCAGATCACCGGTCCAGATAACACCAGAGGGGAATGTCACACTATCCCTGACCTCTTCCCCTCTCTCTAATCTCAGATCTTTATCCCCTCTCTGATGTTTCCTTCTGGGTGTCCAGCTGCCACCCCAACCTCAATATTTCTATACGTGAATTCTTTCTCTAACGCCACTCCATTGTCCTTCCTCTCACCAACACGGTCACCCTGAACACTTTTCTCTCCTTCTCCCCCAATATCCAGTCTCTCACTTTACCTTGTATAACACCCACATCCACCCTTTCCTTGCTGCTAAAACTCCTATCTGTGCACTGGTTACCTCTTGCCTTTATTACGGCAACCTTCTTCCTTCTGGCCTACCAACTCCACCCCCAAAGTCTGCCTGAAGTCATCTTCCTCTCCCATTGCTCTGTCCGCACCATCCCTCTTTTGAATCTCCCTATTGGCTCCCTGTCTTCTACTGTAGCAAATTCAAGCACCTTATTCTCATCCAGCCTACATCTCAGTCCTGCTAAACCTCTAGCCCTCCTCTTACTCCCTACACTGATCTCAGTTCCCTCACCTTACTGTCCCTTCTCTATTCTTCCCTCCGTTGAACCTTCTACCAGACTGCACATGTCTGTTCTGGTGTTCCAATCACCCTCCCATCCTTCAACTCTTTCTTCCAAACCCACCTCTTCAATCAACCCCACCTCCTGTCTCCTGATTAAGGTTCATTCACCCAGGCTCTGATTCAGGAACACATCCCGATTCGGGACAGCCCTTCAGCCTGTCCTTAAGTGCTTTCCTAAACTGAGGGCCTAAATTTATTCTCCTGGATTTGTCTTGTATTTACTTAAGAGTGTGAACTCTTCAAGGCAGGAAATGTGTCTTTACTAGAGTTTGTAAAGTACCATGGAAATTTGTAACACTGCATACATTCCCCCTGTGCCCATAGTCATTCATTCATCATCTGTCTGTCCGTCCATCCATCCATCCCCAGTGCCTATCTATCCACCTAACCTAACTGTTTTATCTGCCTCCCAGTCAATCGTTAGACAGACACACACACACACACACCAGCATGCGCGTGCGCACACACACACACACATACAGAGTGAAAGGAATGCCATCTAAGTGGTAACATGGTTATGTCAGAGGAGGCATGTTCATTTAAACCCCTGTTTTAGAGTCTCATTTTGATGCCGCTGAAGTTCATGGCAAAGCTCATGATGTGGGATCAGACTCTTAAGACATAGACCTATCTGAGGGGACAAATGCCTCTTTGAGCTGAAAATTCTCAAGCTTGTTCTGAGAAAAACGGTGAGTTTATCTTGCAAAGTCTGCCAGAGTCTGTTTGGCTTGTTTTGTGTGTTACCTGAGCAGAGAACAGGTGGTTTTCACACATTAAAAGATATTCAGGTGCTTTTATATACTGGGGTAACTCCTCAAGAGTTGAATCCTGAAACTAAGTCGCCATGGACTTAGTCCTCTGGCAACAAGTCTCTTTGACAGATCTGAAGAAATGACTTCAATGGGTGAGCAGGTTACAGGTGTTTTGAAAATGGCATCATGAACATGTGCACTGCACATGCTTCCGCTAAGGGCTCCCTAAAAGTCCTCCTTCCTTCCCTGCACTGCTCAACCACACAAAGGAGGGGAGCAGCTGCAACTGGGCAGACAGGCAGGGACTGGATGAAGATTGGGCTCCATCCTCCATAATGTTCTGATCAGCATAGCTGAGCCTGCCTGGCAGGGGAAGTAAGGTGCACCAGGAAAAGGGCTGGCAGAGTTTACTTCTGCCCCGCAGCGAGAGAGTAGCAGGCCCTGATCTATGATTCAGAGATGCTATTTTCAAAACACCTACAACCTCTGCTCTTGGGGCAGCATAGTCAAGCACTGCCCCTGACTAGGGATGGCTGAAGGTGCCACTTCACCCTTAATATGTTTCCAAGCAAAACACCCGTATGCCTGAATGTGGAGCCTCATGGAAATACAAGCCAGTGCATTGATTCCAGTGATTAGATGTGTCACCTGTGCATTTGTTTGCATGTCTGTTTGATTACTACATTGCACAGAGCTGATCACTCCAATAACTGCACAGATGTCTGTATACCTGGATCTCTGCATATTTGAACTGCATCTCACCAGATATGTTGTGGTATCTTCAAGACTGACCCTCTTGGGAGATAACAAAAGGTGCAATGTGTATTTATTTTGCTGTGCGATCTCTATCAGTCTTTTAACCACTCTGTTCTCCTTTTCTTTTTCAAACAATCCCAGCCCACTCCCCTCCCCAAAGGAAACCCTTATAGAGTGTAGAGTGAAAAGGGACCTACCCAATGCCACCCGGGCAGCAGAGGCATCATAATTGATCCAGAAAGAGACCCAGGACAGGATGGTGATGAGGATGGAAGGCATGTAAGTCTGGAGGATGAAGTAACCGATGTTCCTCTTGATCCGGAAACTCAGGGATAAGCGGAGATAAGAGCCTGTCAATCAGATACCAAAAGGAGCTGTCATTTGCGGAAGGGCCAGGGCTACAGGTGTGATAAGGGGGCAGGAAAAGGAATGGGAATCACCTGGGAATCACTCATATCTCTCCCTCTTTAGAAGCAATGCTGGGGAGGGGCAGGGGAGGTAATCCTGCTAGTCTGCCTCTCCATTGATGGCATAGATTTATCACCTTCAGGAAGAGCCTCTTTGGAGCCTGGTCAATTGGGCCCAATGCCTTGGATCTTTAACCACCTTGAGTGGTAAGCAGCCCAGGCTTTCTGAGCATTAAATGGGAACAGATTCTCCCATAAGCAGTTGCAGTTGGAGAAGACAGAGGATCTCTTCTGCTAGATACCATGTGCTCACTCACAAAAATAAGAAGAAAATTTACTCCTAAATAGTGGAAGGCAGTGTGTTAGGCAGCTGCTGGGAAAACTCGGGACTGTCCCAACCACAAGGTTCCTGTTCAGCCTCATTGCTCAGATAAAACTTCCAGTTTCATGTGTAAGCTCTTCCATAAAATGCATGTGCCATTGCGAATCTTATTTTCCCTGTGCAGGTACCATAAAGGTGTGTGCAAACTGGGCAAATGCAAATAGCTTATCTGTGCAAGTCTGTAGAGGACTCCCGTAAGAACTCACCCTTCTGTAACTCTCCCCTTTGCTATGAAGCTGAAAATTCAAGAGGTCACCCTGCCTCAACTGCTATCTTAACAGCCGAGGAAGGGGATAATGTGTTATGACAAAGGGACCCTCAAGGCTAGCAACCAGCCTAACTGGGCAGGCAGTCTGGTTTAATGGTTAGGGCACTAGACTAGGAAGAAAGAGACCTGGGGTCTGTTCTCAGCATGCCTCTTTATCTCCTTGGACAAGTCACTTCACCTCTCAGTGCTTTTGTTCCCCTCCCACTTTTTGTCTGTCATACTGTAGGCTTTTGGGGGCAGAGACTGTCTTTCACTATGTGATTGCCCAGTGCCCAAGCCAATGGGGCACCCAGCTTGGTTGGAGCCTCCAGGCAATACTGTAATAACAACTGATGATCTTGGCAGTGGTCTCATGTAATTTAGAAGGTCTTAAGAGCCAATGTTTGTGGTTTGTTTTTGGCAGTGCACACATACTAGATAAAATTAAGTCTGTCACCAATCACAGCAAATTTTCCAGCTGCACCATCAGATGTGCAGTCTCACCAGCTCCTTTCCCCATGACACGCAGGCAGGTTTGCTTCTCGTTCATAGGTTGCACACTTGTTTTTATGGAAATGTTTTTCTTCTTATTGTTATTTTTATTGGAGCTTCAAGAGCCACTTGGAAATCACATGGAAAGAGTGGTAAAGGTGGGAACCTACCAATGAAGCCCTGTTTGAGGGAAGTCAGCATTTTGGCCTGTCAATCTTGAGGGTATCTGCAAAAAATGGCACCATTCACCTCTTGCTGTCTGAGGGCAGGGATCTGAAAAAGCAGGGTTGGCAGGAATGGAAGAGAGACCAATTTTCCAAAGTGGCACTGCAAGATTAGAACCCAGATCCTCAAACATCCTAGACGAGTGCTTCTACATCTAAGTTAGAGAAGCAACTGCATTGATTTTGCAAAGAGAATCCTTTATATGTTCCCCAAACCCCTTTGCACAGAACCTCACCTGTGGTGAAGACCACTTCTCTGGTGACCAGTCTCTGCTCGATGATGGTGAACTGGGGCAGCTCCAGCATCTCCATCCCCGTGACGGCCGAGTTGTTTCCTTGCCAGAAAAACACAATGTCATCGACTGTGTAGCCATCTGTGGGGTGAGGAAGCACAGTACACGCAGAGTTAACAAGTCCTGGCAATCAGCATCTCCATCTCCATGAAGACTTTTCCCATGGGTCCCAAATGGAGTCCATTTATGAGAGCATAGCAACCATTCCCCACCTCTTGATGCACCTTCGCTCCTTAGCCCAACTTGGTAGAACAGCTACCTGGAGAAAGAAACAAATGGCCAAGACTCCTTCTGAAGACTAAGAAGTGGAAGGTGAAGGTGGTAGCTGACCCCTAAGACTGCCACACAATCCTTGGTTTGCTTAGCGGGGATTTGTACATCAGAAACCTCTCTCACAAGCAATATGCACAGCTTTTCCCTGCATGTCAGCAGGGGGAGATCACACAATGCTTTTTTGGTGTGGCCCATGAAAATGGTGCCTACCTGTTTACAAAATACAAGAGCAACAGGGTGGTGGATTATGAACAGCAGCACTAACAAAAAAACCCACAACATTTGGGCCTTTCCCCTCCAGACTCTCAACATTTTCACCTAGGTCAAAATGTGAACTTCTTTGTTAGGTGAATGCCTTCATTAAGCAGACATTTAGAAGAGCTTTAGTGGGAGAGAGGGCTGGATGGCTCTGGGAGATAATAATGAGCTATCAAGTCTTTCATTTCAGCATAACTGGTTCAAATGCAAGCCTGGTCCATCATGACCTAATGCAAATCCCCCTTTGGGTTTGGTCCTGCACTGTATGCATGTGGGAATCTGCATGTACCATCACTAGGTAACAAATGCTTGGCAGGACTGGGTGTGCAGGGGAGCCCAATTAATGAGAGCACTGCTGAGCAGCTGCCAAACTACTCCTGTCCAGTAGCAGGAGTGAGGCCAACAAGGGACACATACAACTAAGTGTCTCATTGGCATAATGATCACACACCCATTCCCTGGCCTGTTTTTACCTTGCACCCTTGAGAGTAAGGGTGCAAGAGGTTTATTATTTCTCATTGCAGAAGACTCCACCCAGTGGTTCAACCTCACTTGCATCTGAAAATAGCCTCTGTTCACGACCAGCACAACAGCCCTGCAGAGCATGCAAGTACTTGAAGCATCAAGGCATTTTGCTAGTTCGTGTGGAAGGGACTGGCCGTTCTTAGTGGGAAGGTGTCCACAACATATAGCCACCATCACAACTGGTACCGATTGTCAGTAATGTCCACAGAGAGACCAAGAACTAAATGGACCATAGAGACCTGTAGGGCCCTAGAGGTGCATAGTCCCTCCAGAATAGAGTTGAGGCAAAGGATGGCAGCAAAGTTTGCACTATCTCCGTACCTGCCCTGTAGATAAACAGTGAGTCACTTAGCCTTAGATATCATTGCATTTATTCAAAGCTGCTTTAAAAAACATCCCCAAACATTGGACCAGATCCACAGCTGGTTAAAACAGCATAGCTCCATTGACTTCAATAGAGCAAGCCCAAGTTCCACCAGCTGAGGATCTGGCCCATGAAAGCTCACTGCTTCTGTGCATTGGGCTGGGGGTTCCTGCTGAGCCCATTCTTCCCTCTTTTGGGAGGAGAAGATCTGCACCACACTTGAGATGTGGCTGATCTAGGTCCTAGGGCGACCATGCTCCTGCTCCCACTAAAGTCACTGGCAAAAATGCCATCGGCTAAAGGACAGAGTCAGGTCATAAGCCCACACAGACGCATAGTGTTTAAGGCCAAAAGGGACCATTAGATCATCTGGTCCAAGCTCCAGTATATAACATGACATTAAATTCCACCCATTGACCCCTGTATTGAGCCCAGTACCTTGTGTTTGTTTGGCTAAAGCATCTCTGTCAGAAAGGTAGCCAGTCTTGATTTGAAGGCATCAAGAAATGGAGAATCGACTACTTCCCTTGGGAGTTTCTTCCAATGGTGAATCCCCCTCGCTGTTAAAAAATTGGGCTTAATTTCTAAATTGAATTTGTCTGGCTTCAGCTTCCAGCCATTGGCTCTTGTCCTGCCTTTCTCCATTAGGTTAAAGAGGCCAGTATTTTCTCCTCATCAAGATACTTATACACCATAATCAAGTCAGCTCTTAATCTTCTTTTTGATAAGCTAAACAGATCAAGCTCTTTAAGTCTCTCTCTGTAAGGCATTTTCTCCAGCTCTTGAATCATTTCTATTAGTCTTTTCTGCATCCGCTCCACTTTAACCGTGTACACCAGACCTGGATGCAGTATTGTAGTATCAGTGTCACCAACCCCGTGTACAGGTAAAAATCCCTTCCCTACTCACTCGCTATCCCCATGTTCAGACATCCAAAGATCACATTAGCCCTTTTTGCCTCAGCATTGCACTGGGAGCTGGTGTTCAGTTGCTTTCCCACTATGACCCTTCAATCCTTTTCAGAGTCACTGCTTTCCAGGGTACAGTCCCCCATTCTGTAGGTCTGGCCTACATTCCTTGTTCCTAGATGCATACCTATGCATTTGGCCGGATTAATACACATGTTTGTATGGGCCCAGTTTACCAAGCGATCCGCATTGCTTTGTCCTTATCATTATTTACCATCCTGACACCCTCTGTGTCACCCACAAATTTTATCAGCAGCGATTTTATATTTCCTCCAAGATCATTGATGAAAATGTCGAATAGTGTTGGGCCTAGTGCTGATCCCTGAGGAACTCTACTAGAAATCCCCTCATTCAGTGATGATTACCCATCGACAACTACTTTTTGAGATCTGTCAGTTAGCCAGTTTTTATCTATTTAACGTGTGTTCTGTGGATACCATATAGTGCTATTTCTTTTTAACCAGAATGTCAAGTGGTACTGAGTTAAATGCCTTAGAAAAGTCTAAGTATATTACATCTAACTACCAAACTTGTAATCTGTCAAAGAATGAAATCAGGTTGGTTTGACTATTTTCCATGAAACCACGTTAACTGCATTAGTTATATTCCTATTATTTATTGGTTGAATCCCAGATCAGCTTTTCCATTACTTTGCCCAGGATTGATGCCAGGCTAACTGGCTGATAGTAATTGGCACAGCAGTCAGGAGGGCACGTGAAGAAGAAGCTACCTTTCAGGATGCAAGCTCTCAGCTCACAAGGTTATGAAAATGTAGCCTCATCTCTTTATGACAAACTCTTTTGTGAGTCTTATATGACATCCTTCCCCTCCTCCAGCTTGATCTTCCCACACCATTTGGGTACTAATCATCTAGGTATACCTCACTTGGGGCTCGCCTAGACATACAGCGTGCAGCAAGCTAGGGGGAAATCTACCGCACACTAACTGTCCGTGTGGTCAATGCTGCAGTGCTCTGAAAATTCCATAGTGGATTTTGATCTAATCCCATTTCAAAGGGGGATAGGTCAATGCATACTAAGGAACTTCTAGTGCACGGCATCAGAATCCACATGGACAGTTAGCACATTGCAGGCTACTGTGGGGTAGATTACCATCCGAGCCTGACGCAGACTAACTATTAGTCTAGATGAGCCCTTACTCAATTCCCTGCCATTTCAGAGGCCTCAGGCATTGGTGCACCTCGGTCCCTCCTGTTCTCTGCCTGTGGCACACAACACTTTAGTCTCCTCAGGGTTGTAATGCTTTGGCCTAATTCTGGTTGTTATTTGGTGTGGAGATGGCTGGTGGTGTTCAGTGGTCTGTGATATGCCAGAGGTCAGACTAGATGATCTAGGGTTCTCTTCTGGCTTTAAACCTTATGACTCTGCAACTGGCCTATATTATCATAGCCCTTGTTGTTTGGAGCAGAAGAGAGGAGCTAAAGGGGCTGCAGTTGCTGATGGGATTCAGGGCAGAACTATCAATCTGGCCCCCATGCCCAATAGAATCCTCAGAGCAATACGCTGCAGAGATGTCCCATCACACCACTGCTCCATGCAATTAGTCCAAGCCTCCTTAATCCCTTGTATCCGAGAACTGGCTCACTGTTGGAGTCACACAAACATCATCACACCATTTGTGTCCCAAATTTGACCTATCTTGCAATTGCCATAAGCTGATGTGCCGGAGGAGAACGTCTTCTGGATTCTAACTGTCCACTGCTGTTTCATAAATCCATAACCCTGTCACTGTGAGAGGGATGTTTTGGTGGGTTTTAATTAAAAAACATTTAGGTAGGACCATAGCAAAATAAATAAATAAATAAACAATGCTTCTATTCCAAAGCTGTGCTGCTGACACCATTGGCAATGCTGGCACACAAATGAGAAAGGAAACAAAATGGAGCTGTGCTAGTTTCAGACGCGCCAAATATGTAAAAGACAAAATCATTAAGGAACTAAACCCTCCTCTGCATGGGTCTTTTACATACTGCAAGGAAACAGAGCTCTGATGCTAACAAATTAGCTTGAAGGTGTCCCACTAAAAACACAATCACAAGATGGGGAGCTGTGGGCAACTCTCTGCCTTCTGTTTTCTTGGTTCTACTGTAAACTACACTCAATATACTAAGAGACACCAGCTATGACATGTCATTACTGCCTCCATCAGGACCTAATTTACATTCCATTATGCACCATGCTAAGTGCTGCAATTTGCAATTTGCCCTAACCAAATCAAAACTATTGCTGGAACTCAGGCTGCCCGGCACATGAAGCATTATGAAGGCAACATGGACATTGCAGACTGTGGACATAGTGGGGACATTCCTTATGAAAAAGGAAAAACTCCAGACACTTCATCTTCACTACTGTGAGAGTTGTGGCTTTGGATCGTTTCTGTAGGATGCTGCGATGCATTTTCATCTTTCCTCTCCTGCAAATATTCAGTAGGCCAGAAAATGCTGCTGGTGCAATGGCAGCTTCTAAAACCCTTGCCACAGTGAGTAAGATTTTCGATCTCACCCTGATGCTGGTGCCCTGGTATCCTCTTTCCTGACTCTCCATTGCTGGGGGTTCACCTGAGTGGTTCCCACCCTTCGAAAAGGGAGACCGAGAAGCCAGGCCAGACTCTTCCATATGCCCCAACCCAGCCACAAAAGAGACAAATGGGTGTGGAAGGCACAGCACCCAGTCAGGGGGAGAGTGCGTGTACTGCACCAGTGGGGAGAGAGAGAAGAATTGTGGATCCCCAGCAGCAATCAGTGGAAAACAACACAGACTGGAAGGGGAAATAACATGCAGGGACCCCCTGCTTTCCCTCCTCTTATGACATGTGCAATGCTAGTCCTAGGGGAGGCAGGGGAAATCACGAGGCATACGCACAGCTCTCAATTTCTAGCGTGCAGTTCTGCTGGTCCAGAGGGTATCTTCTCAGATCCATCATGCAAGCAGCTGTGGTGGTGATTCTGAAAAGGAAAAAAAATATATTAAAGGAAGACATGAAAGTCAGGCAGCATGAGGGGCCGCTGTTTCTATGGTAACCAGGGAGAGCCATGGTGGGGAGGGAAGTATGTGGGGAGGGGGAACTGAATGAAGCTCACCCTCAACTGCATGGCTTAAGTCTTTCGTGACTCACGTCAGCCAGGCTGCATCTTTATTAAAGAAGGCGGGGGGGGGGGGGAGGCTGTGTTCCCTCTGTATATACATGAGAGAGAGACAAAGACACTGAGAGGGGCAGGGCTTTCGAAATGAGGGAAGAAGAGAGACATTTCTGTCTGTGAAAGAGAGAGAGCGAGGACACTCATGCCTATAAAAGAGAAGACGTGTGTTGATTAAATTGCTCTGCATTGGGGCATAAGGAAGAATAATTCATCTGATTATCTGTCTATTCAGCCAGCCAGCCAGCCTCTTCCAGTCACCATGACATTTGTCTATCACCACCCGTACCCCTCCATCTAATCTATCTTTCTATCATTGAATCTGATTATCCAAATCCCACTTCTTTGACCCTCCCTTTCTAATGAATTGCATGTCTCCTTTTCTATCAACTCCCAATTATGTTAACATATTGGGCATAGCACAAATGGGTTGGGTTGCGATAGATATGTGTGTGTGTGTGTGTTCACACACACACACATATCTCACACAGCTCTGATGCGGGGATGTGAGAGTGCGTGGATGGGGCTGTGCACGTTTGTATGCGATGTGCTGTGTCTGTGGGGGGTGAATGCGGAGATACGTGTCTTTATGTTTGTGGGGAGTGGGACTGCGTGTGTCACATGTGTGAAAGACGGGGAGCAGCAGGTGAAAGAAAGACCGGGGGGGGGGTGTTCACTCTGCTGCACTCCCTTTGCATGTGGCTGCCGTGCGCTTCAGATGGCAGGGGGGCAGCCAAGGGGGGATAGAGCAAATCACTGTCTAGTTAACCAGCCTGGCAACACAACACTGTCCTCATACTGTGCTGCCCCTCAGACATGCCGGCTTTGCTCCCCCTCACCTGACTGCCCGATCTCCTTTGAATGCAATCTCCTTTCTGTGCAGTGTGTGTGTGTGTAGCTGGAGGTGAGGGGGAAGGGTTGGTCTCCCTGCACCCCTTTCAATTAAGCATCTGGAAGGCATTAATCAAGCAACACATATTTTAGGATGCAGGCATAACCAGTGAACTGTTAACAGGGAAGCTTTGTTATCTTCTGAGCCCTGTGGCCTGGGAGGTGGAGAGAGGAAGGGAGAGAAAGAAAGGGTGATAAAGAATGAGGAGATAGAGAGCCAGAGAGAATGAGACTCAGATCAAGCAAAAGAATCAAGGAGGAAGGAAGAGATAGAAAGCCAGGGTGTATGTGGGGGGGTACATAGAGATAAAGCGGGGGGAGGGGGGCAGAGAAAAGAAATGGAGAGAAAGCACTCAGCTGAGCCAGAGATGCACTCAGTGCGAGAGAGCACATCACTGAGCAGCTGTCTCTTTAAGAAATCTTGTGTGCTAAATTTATCTCTCTGCTGTCTGTGAAGACTGTTTGTAGGAGATGAAGCCTTGAGGAGAGCCTTTGCCACTGCCTGCCATGCTATAAATAGATCTGGAGAGACGGAGGGAATTTATATATATCCTCACGGGGTCTAGATACAACATTGCAACTGCCCTTTGTCAGAGGAAAGGGCCAGGGTGGGAAGGGAAAATTAACCTGTTAATCTGAATGCTGGACAATGAGGGGGGAAATGAGCTGCCTAAAACTGATCGCAAATGACTGTGTATTTCATTTATTGCTTTAGCAGCAGTCAAATTTTGCACCTCCAACTGGAGAGGCAATGCCTGTCCCATCCCTTCTCAGCAGTCTTGCTATGGTCAGGAGACATCTCAGAGGGGCAAAGATGAGGTTTCCATGGGGCATCCATCCCTACTGAAGACAGACCTCGGAGTCAGCACAGCGGCTAATGCAGGCATGCGCCAGGACTGACGAGTTGCAAATGTGCATGACTCATCCCCTATGCCGCACATGGCATATACTGTACATATTATGCCACACCTGTGGGAAATAGCATCTACAAATGCATTCTTCAATTTTCCCTAAAGTGCGAGATGCAAAAATGTATTAAATGAACATTTTTCACCCCATTTGCGGGACCCTGTGGGCTAAAACCTTCCCAGAGCCTCTGTCCTAACTTTGCCGAATCAAGGACGATTAGGGGAGGGCTGCCCTGATTTTCAAGTGACCCTCTGGCCTCCCAGCAGGACTCTGCCATCACCTGCAGTGCTGGCTTCAGATCCAGAGCACGACACGGTATGCTATGGATGCTACACTCCAAAGGCCAATTCCATTCTAGGCGTAAATCTGGCTTTCAGTGGGTTTACTACAATTTACAGCAGCGTAACTAAGAGCAGGATATGGCTCCTTGCATTTTGGAGCAAATTCAACCACCAGTTAGGGATGATCATTATTGTGCAATAAACAGGATTGAGATATATTGGCCCCAGAGAATCAGATAAGTTGCCCCCTTCCCCTCCTTAAACTACAGCCCAGCCAGCAGCGTGTGCCATGCATGCCTGGTTACATGCCCTCCTCCCTTTGCATGTTGTGATGTTACCCACGGGATCGAACGGGGGCATGTGGAGGGATGAACCTGCCCCAGAAGCTGATGATGATCCTGCTGCTTTTTGAACATTCATGTGCTGGGATCCCCTCTATCTGTATGACCTGGACTCCGAGAATTCTGCCTTACTCGTCTCCTGGATTAAAGTCGGTAATGGCAAGGAGAAAGGTGAGGGTCAACACCAGCTGCCTTCATGCCTCAGATATGGCATGGATGAGACTGGCCATGTGCCCTCTGCTGCCCAGAGACAATGCGGGCATGTGGATGAACTCCACCCCTGGAAGTGTGTTTATGCTGTTAGGGCCTGATCCAATGCTTTGGCAGCCCGTGGTCTCTGCCTAGGTGGTTGCATAGGTAGCCCATTTGGCTCAACCCTCCATTTTGCCTGCTCTATTGTGTGGCACGTTCAAGGAATTGTAGGGCTGACATGGCTTATTTGGCAGTGACTGAAAGCCATGACCATCAACCAGCTTGTCGGTGGTCTACGTGACAGGAGCTGGTAGGACTCAGCCTACATCACAAAAACCAGAGCTGCCAAGATGGTCCAGAGCAACTCTGGGGCACGTCAGTGAAGGGATTGCTCCGCCACTGACCATGCCATACCTGCTCTGTGCATAAAGCCTATTAGTCTCCAAGGTGGTAAGTCCAGCATCTATCACATGCACTATGGTGACTATTAAAATGGTATATCCATTGGGCACATGTAACAAATCCACATGGGAGGATAGATAGATCTGTTCATTATATAATATGGACTGTTGGATGGCTGACCCTTATTAGGAGAGCAATCAAGGAAGAGGGGATGTAAGAAGGAGAAAATGGGAAGAGGGGCAGGAGAGATGAGAGAGCGAGGAATGACAGGGGAGGATGGAGGAGAGGTGAGACAACAAAGCAGGTGGTAAAGCACAGGAGGCAAATGGGGGAAAGAAGACAGAAACTGAGGGGGATCCAGAGAGGCAGTGAGGGGAAGGAGATGGGAGAGGGATGGCAGAAGAAGAATGAGAGGTTAAAAGACAGAAAGTAGGAGGAGTGGAGTCTCCCCCTGTGAGAAGGGAGGTGAAGAGACAGAGAACAAACTATGCCATGGTAAACAGTTACAGACAGAGCGCACTGCCTCCAGGGGGAAGACAAAACAGAAAGGGAGAGAATGGCGAGGGGACATGGGGGGGGACGGACAAAAGGGAAGGATGTCACATTCTCTTTGACATTAGAATGCCGCCAGATTGTATCATTTATTTATTTATTTATTCAAAATTTGTGTGGTCTGAAATTTTGTCTGCTTTGATGGGAATTCATAGAGACATTGCCCATCAGAGGGATAAACTCACCAGCCTCTTGCACACAGCATTCAGTGCAATGGCCTGATTTCGTGGCCTCCCACTGACCACAAATGCTGGCTAGCTCCCTGTGGCTTGGACACAATCACCCCTACTACCTTTGCCCCACCCCACTTTCCTTGAAATCACAATCTCCTCCCCTCACATACCTCCCAAAGAGGATTTTGCCCTTCCATGTAACTCATTTCTGCTCAGCTCTGACAGGCAGAAGAAGTCACACAGAGCTGCTATTTCTGGTGAACAAGACAGCTTTCATTTGGTGGGAGATGGAGGCTAGGACAACTCTGGAAATCTTTTTAAAGGAGGAATCTAGCCCAGGGATACACAAAGTACGTTGGATAAAAATCTGTGGCTGGTCATGTGTCGCCACTTCCCTCTAGGGAATGGAAACAGAGCTGAGTCTGTGTCATAGACACCATACTGCTAGCAGCTAGTGGGGATTCTCCTTCAGCACAAGTAGTAGAGGCATGTGCCTTGGCAGTTGCCACCATGAAGCTCTGAGTAGGTGTGAAATGCCAGGATGAGACAGCAGTGAAGTTCTGAGTTGGCTCCCGATTTGTTACAACATGAATGGATCCCAAACTGCAACTGGAGCGTGAACCAAACCTTAAGGGAATACCCACTTAACATAATCTTCTCATTGTCACTTCTGGGCAGCAGCAGAAGGAGGCTGTTCTCTCACTATGAGCTGCCGGGCACCCTGGTCTCCCACTGAATTCAGAGAAATACGTCAATCTATTCCTGGCAATGGTAAAGGGGACACTGTTCTCATGAGATGTGCAGCCTGATCAGAGGTCTGTACACAGTTGTGAGAAGCATCTTATCTACTGGGAAGCATCAAATGAAACTGTTAGGGGTTTTCCCATCGCTGACGTAGGCAGAGAATTATTAGGCTGTGTGTATGTGAAGGGGTGTGAAGAGCCAATTCAACCTCCTAATACTTCTGCTTATCATCATGAGTTAGGAGGGACCAGGGGGCTTTATCCTGCCTCACCTTGCTCGTAGCTCTGGCAGGACTCCTGAATCTTAACGCGTCTCATGCTAGGGACTCCCCTCTCCCAAGATAATCTGTCTTTTCCCCCTGCCTAAGTGTTCCAGCTCAGACAGACACAATACCAGCCATTTTGTTTCCTTCTCTGATCCTCCTCATTGCTGTTTGTTTATTAATGGCTTCTTCTGTCTTATGTAGAGTGATTACATAAGATCGCAGACACGGAGGGAAAGAGCTCAGAGCTGCTATTAAAAACCTGCCATATTCAAGTCTCTGCCTGTGCCAGGCCCATGCTTCGAAGCCTGTAGATCAGTTCCAGCATTCTTGGGCACCTGGTCCTGACAACTGCCCCGGCTGGACCTGCTTTTGGATTTGGATTTCCCTTCAGCCTGCTTTTTCCCAGTTGTCTGTCTCACTTGTTATCCCTGTGCCTTGTGCTCCTCCCTTGATGACAGCAGCTCCCTCTATCAAACTTCTCCATTCAATTCATTCAAGCTCTTTTTGGCCTCTCACCATCCATTTGCCCTCAGTCCCTTCATCAAAGAGGCCAGGGGAAGAACACTCATCAGCTGGCACAGTAAAGTGGCAAAGCACTTCATCAAAACTTCCATTGCCTTCAAAAGAAATGGGAGCAGACTCTTAATGTGGTGTGTGTGTGTTTGCACACGCGTGAGCACAGGGGGGAATTTCCCTCCTTTGAGGTCTTCCCAAGTAGAATGAAGTCCCTCTCCTCCTAAATTTTCCTCATCACTGCAAAGCCCGACACCGTGACACCATGAACTCTGCCTTATCTCCAGAAAGTCCGTCCATGGTTGTGAATGAGAGAGGGGAACACTGTACACAATTGCCAGTTCCTGCAAGTGAGTGGAGATGGAGCCAGCTCTTTGCTAATTTATTTCAGTGTATGAAGTAGGTAGGTACTGGTACAAACCCTAAAACACACACAGTCGATACCAAGAAAAAAAAATCATGTTTTGTCTCAAACTGGGGATCGGGACCCCTCAGGGGGTCGTGAGGTTATTACATGGGGGGTCGCAAGCTGTCAGCCTCCATCCCAAACCCTGCTTTGCCTCCAGCATTTATAATGGTGTTAAATATATTTAAAAGGTGTTTTTAATTTATAACGGGGGGTCACACTCAGAGGCTTGCTATGTGAAAGGGGTCACTAATATAGAAGTTTGAGAACCACTGATTTAAATTCTCCCAAGAAGCCAAAAAAGACAAAGTCCATCAAGGCAAAGACTCCAGAAGTGAAGGAAAGTGAGCAGGGGCCACCTCAGAACTGAAACGGCAGAGGGCCAGTGAGCCATGAGGGGGCTAACCCCACAACTCTGAGCAGCACAGAGTGAGTTCACCTCAGAGGGTTATGTCTACATTGCAGCTGGGCATGAACATCCCAGCCCAGGCAGAATGACTCACACTAGCAGGCCTCGACTAGCATGCTAAAAATAGCAGCATGAACTCCGGTGGAGACTCAGGCTAGCCAGTCCAGCTCAGGCCCAGTGGGTCAGGTCAGCTGCTGCTTGAGCCACAATGTCCACATTGCTGTTTTTAGCACACTAGCTCAAGCCCCGCTTGCATGAGTCTGTCTGTCCAGGCTGGCAAACTCACTTCCTGGTGCAGTGTAGACATGCCCATTTGGACTCCTACTGACTTTAATGGGGACTTATAAAGGCAAAATTATTAATTGCTCAATGAGAAAAATCTCAAACCTTTAACCTTTCAAAGTCTCTCAGAAAAATATGCTGGCAAACATCGCTTTCTGCCTGGCAGCGAACACAACTTCTGAAGGCCCTGAGTGGTTTACAAATCCCTGGTGAATCCCTGTTTTTCCCTTACTATGGTGGTGCAACAAGTTAACACAAGCTGCTATTCATGGCTGGAGTGCACAGCCCCAAACCCTCCAGCCACAAAGCTGAAAGAGTTTGTTTTCTATTCAGCCTCTTTGTTCCATTACAAAGTTGCCACATGACCAGCAACCACTTCTCAGGATTGAGGGACATTGCAGGGGTCTGGAAATGGAATAGCAAGGGGGTGATGCAGATCAGGATTGAGGTGAGTTGACAAAATTGTGGGGGAGAAAGCAAGTTTTAAATCCTTGGAGTGCAACAGATCTAGACTGAAGTCCACTGACAGCACTGTGCGGTGCCTGGGACTGGACTAGCCCAAGGTCAAATGTAGGAGCATTGTCAGAGCTACTGTATATGGTGGAAAGTAGCTTATATAGTACTGGCCTTCACAATGCCCGGCATGAAGATGCAGTTGCTATTCAGCATTTGTGGCTTGATTAAACTTCTGTTTTGCTTATGGTATCTTTCTGGTATCTCTCACTCTTTCATTGGGGGAACCAAAGTTTAACCAATGGCTCTTGAACCCCAAGGGCAAGGGCCTTTTTCACAGTAGCTCAGAAAGGGTCTGACATTTGCAGAAGATCTGCCCCAGGTTCCAGCCAAGTTATTTTGGCTTTTTCCTTTTTCATGGGACCATGGGCATTAGAGATGTCATGCCCATGTCTCTTCCTGCACCACAACTCCCCAGGCTCCTCGCCCCCGAGCTTTGGGTTACCCTCCCTACATATTTGCATTTTTTCCTCAAAATTGAATCAGGTCTGGTTATTTCCTGCCCTGGTGTATGACTCCTCCAGGATTCCTGGCATTATAGAGTAGAGGTCCCATTTGTTTATGGTCCTCCAACTAGCTCTCAGTCCAAGCCAATACAAATTAGTTGTGGAGTAAGTTTCATCAGACATTGTGTATCAAACACATCCCCAAGACAAAGCAATATTACATCTGCTGCATTCCCTTCATCCACTTATCTGCTAATTCTATCAAAAACAAGCATATGTGCTTCGCCCCAACAGAGGGACTGTCACAATAGAGCAAAGGGGAAGAAGAAAAAGGCCTCATTTGTCCATGAAAACAAAGTACTCAGAACTCAATCTTGTTCTCATTGACGTTAACAGCAAAGCTCCCATTGACTTCAGTGGGGCCTAAATGGACCCTGGGGGCTCTATCCTGCAAGGTGCTGAGCTTCTGGCCCTGGTACAGCAAAGTACTTAAGTGGGTGCTTAAAGCCCTTGGTTTGTAACTTTCTGAATGCCCCTGCATTTCCGACATCACAGTCTGTTGCAAAGAAAATGACTGGGATGCCACAGCAAGAGGGAGTAACTTCACTGCAAGATCAACTTAAAGGAGAGGATGGGACTGGAAGGAAGGTGGCACGTGAAGAAACAAACATAGCTATGGTACCTAGTAAAAAAGGCCAGGAAAACTATGAAAAACACAAGACAGAAACAAAAATCACCTTGCTTAGCACTGCGTGTCAATTTTCTCCACTCTGGAAGCTCTGTTTGAAAGACTGCCCTTTCAGCGAAACTCCCACATGCCACAGAACCCAACAGATCTGGCACCAAAATACAGAAAGGACCTGATGTTCAGAAGAACCCTGCGATTTTGCTCCCATGTTTTTGCAGATGCATATGTAAGCAGAGTCAGGATGAGCTCTACCCTGACATCTGGTGGTGAATTATGGCGAGTGTGGAAAAGAACTCCAGGGGCTGATCTTGTTTGCATAGGCACACCCACCCACCTGGCATGAGACAACAGCAACTGAAAGTGGTTACTTTGGCTGGTGTGGGATCCTCAGTTTCTCTGTTATTGGGGCAGGAAGAATAAAGTTTTGTTACCCTGATTCTGTGAATCAAGGCCAGTGGAACTGTTGTATGACAGAAGGACTCACCATTAACTAAGTAGCACTCGCTTGACAAGGGGCATGGGTTACAAAACCTAGTGAATTGAGAGAGGTTGGGAGCAAATATTTGTACCTGGTGGTGTGAGCCTGAAACACCAATTGCACCTTCTTCTCTCTCCACTGTTGAATGTCAGAGCTAACTTTGATTCCATTAGAAGTCTAGTTACAGGCTGCTGAGCTGAATTCACTTTGGGCCAATAGTGCACCAGCACTGGGGCTCCCCTACTACTAGCTGAGATCACTGAGTGCTGTGTTAACTAGTGGCTGGCGGAGCAGCTAGCAGAGCGGAGCCTTGCGGGGACGGTTGGAGCGACCCAAGGAATAGCGAGCGGAACCCTTTGTGGGAACGGCTGGAGCGGAGCAGCTGGTAGAGCAGAGCAGTTCGTGGGATGGCAGGAGCGGCTCGTGGTGAAGGCTGCGGCGGAACCCCATGGAGAGGTGGCCGGTCGGCCTCGGATCATGTAAGGTGCCCCTTAACACCCTGCGCGCCCCCCTTTGAACTCTGGGGCTGCACTGACCAGGGACAGAGACTTTGGGGGTTGTTGGACTTTTGGGACTTTGGTGATTCTTGGGTTGCTGGTTTCAAGAACCAACGGGAAAGGACACGGTTCAATTTGCTGGGGTGGGTCTTCGCTCATGGTTTGGTCTATGAACTCTAGTTGTGGTGTTTTCCCAATTTAATGCTATGTCGTTTACCTCATGTTATTAAACATTTTCTGCTACACTGAGACTCTGTGCTTGCAAGAGGGGAAGTATTGCCTCTTCGAGGTGCCCAGGGGTGTGTGTAAGATTTCCCCAGGTCACTGGGTGGGGGCTTGAGCTGGTTTTGTGTTACGCTGTTGGGAGGGGACCCCTATGTACTGAACCCGGCCCTTGCTGCTATCAACTCAGCCTGGCAGAAGGGTTACGCATATAACTGAGGGTGCAGTTTTGTGGATCTAAATAATTGCAAGCATAACACTTCAGTATTTAGCTGCCCAATTGCACCTGCCGGTCAGGTGTCCACATACTACTGAATGTGCTAGAAATTATTTGTGGCCGCAAAATTGCACCTTGCAGTTATCGATGTCAGCAAAAACACAGGTGCAAAATGAACGGCCCCTAAGAAAATGTTGCCTCAAACCTCTATGCACATGATGGATGGACTTTTTAAAGTGTCCCTCAGAAGACTGCAGTTTCATCACATTAAGACTTCTGGCCTGCAATGAACATCGGGAACTTCCACTGAATGCAACAGGACTTGCAGACTCTGAACCTCTCATGATTTTTTGTGGTGGGTTTCATTGTGCTCTGCCATCAAGGGAGCAGACTCCAGGCAACCCAACAGACAGTGTTTTATTTAAACACAGATCTTAACAGGAGCCTGTAGGTAACAGTGGCAAATACCTCAGTCATCCTCTTCCTCCTTAGCCCAAATACCAGGCCCCTTGTCTCACCCCTGAAGATGGCCTGTCTAGGGTAGTTCTGAGCAATTTTTAGCTGCAGCCCCAGCAGTTAAGTAGAAAGGAATCGTTGTAGAATGTATGAAATGGAAATTCCCCCAAAACATGCAGCATCAAAGGAGCTGGTGCTGTGTATGGTAAAGATTGGTGCAGTCCATTCCAAATGGAGATGTTTCCTTCCCCTTTGCTGGGCTGGGAAGAGAGCCCAGTGCAGCTCTCTCATTTATTTGTGACTGTTGGAGGCAGGTCTAAGAGCTGTGTGTAAACTTGAGCACTATTTCCTTGCTAAGTATCAAACTTTCTATCCCCAACCATCCTGGCACTAGTGTCAGCCAGAAAAGAAAAAGCTGCAGGAAGTTATTTATTTTATACTGTGGAAAGTATATCTTTATACTGTCTCATATTAAGAAACAGCTGATCTGATTTGCTTCAAACTTTCCATCAATATTCACTTTTGGGCAGAGAGCAGACCTGGAAAATTTCATCTCTATTATCCAAACTTGCAGAAAGTTATAATTAATGTATTATTAAAATACTGAGCTGTTAGATAGAGCTTTTTATCAGTAGAACTCAAAGAACTTTACAGAGGAGGTGGGTATCATTATCCTCATTTGACAGATGGGGAAACTGAGGCACATGGCAGGGAAGTGACTTGCCCCAGGTCACCCATCAGGCCAATGGCAGAGCTGTAAACCCTGCTCGCCTGAGTCCCAGCCCAGTGCTCTATCTTCTAGGCCACACTAGGACCTTTTGAAAGGGGCATTTCAAATGGAAACATTATGCAACCTGAACTATAGCAACCTGAAACAGTATGCAACCTCAATTACTCCTCTGCCCCTAATACTGGTCTTCTCCAGTTCAGGGATCACTTTGCCCACCACTGAAATGCAACCACTTCTGGTGTGGAATGCGATATTAGACCACTTAGAAGTAAGCAACTCTTGAGCAAGTCTTTCTTGGCCTGGCTGTGCTTTCTTTAAAGACGGATTTTGAGAGCTGCTCTGCGTATGGCCAGAGAGTTGGATGATGGGAAAAGCAATGTCATTCATGAGCATACAAGTAATGAAAACTTCTCCCACGCTTACCTCAAGCCATACAGCACTGTCCCATCTGGATGGAGCCGAATCATGCGGTTCTTCACTGTCACCCCATGCAGGAAGGACTTCTTGTCATTCAGGAAATAGGTGTCAGGAAGCCACAACTGGTCAGCCACCCGGTTGTCCAGGGTCAGGTTCAGAGGAAGGTCACTGTACGCTAGGCGTTTGTCCCGCCAGCTCTGCTGGAAATACATGGTGATAGTGTAGTCCTGGGAGAGAAAACACACAACCGTCAGGTTGTCCCATGGGAGACACCCTGGTCCCTTGTCTCACTCCTGCTGCCACTGAGATGCCTGACATGTCTCCAAAGCTTTTGCACCCAGGGGTCTGCATTCCCCACATGGTGTGTTATAGGAACTGTGCCTTCTTTTGGAAGAGTAAAGCTACAGGGCACTAGAATGAGCTTTCTAAGGGGAGGAATTGGCTTGACTTGTCACTGATTCAACACTCAAAGGAGAGAACTTGTTGCAGTTCAGCCACCTCTTCCCTGCTCCACATTCTGCCCACTGCTCCTTAACACCAGAGTCACAGTGTGGTGGCGTGTGTCTGAGATCAGGGAGACAACAGAATACATGCAAAGTTGGCTAAATGTTTTTGAATGGCAGTGGCCCCATCAGTAGAATTGGTCAGTAAGGTCCCGTGGGAGGAAAATCTAAGGGATAAAGAAGTTCAGGAGAGCTGGCAGTTTCTCAAAGAGACAAAATTAAAGGCACAACTGCAAACTATTCTGATGTGAAGGAAAGCTAGGAAGAATACTAAGAGGCCAATATGGCTCCATCAGGAGCTCTTTAATGACCTGAACATCCAAACGGAATCCTACAAAAAGTAGAAATATGGAAGAATTGCTAAGAAGGAGACCAAAAGAACAGCACAAGCATATAGGGACAAAATCAGAAAGGCTAGGGCACAAAATGAGTTACACCTGGCAATGGACACAAAAGGCAATAAGAAGAGATTCTTTAAATATATTAGAAGCAAGAGAAAGATGAAGGTAAGTGTAGGTCCTCCACTTAGTGGGAAAGTAGAGATAATAATTGATGACATCAAGAAGAATGAGGTGTTTAATACCTGTTTTGATTCAGCCTTCACTGAAAAGGTTAATAGTGACCAGATACTCAAAATAGCTGATATTGACAGCAAGGGGGAAGGAATGCAAGCCAAAATAGGGAAAGAACGGGTTAAAGAATATTTAGATAAATTAGATGAATTCAAGTCAGCAGGGCCTGCTGAAATTCATCCTAGGGCAGCGGTTCTCAAACTGAGGTCCGCGAGGGCATTCCAGAGGGTCTGTGAGTCATGTCCAGGGCCACTGGCCCCACCAATCAACTCCCCCATCCCAGTGCCTCCTGCATGCCACGGAACAGCTGTTCAGCAGTGTGCAGGAGGCGCTGGGAGGGAGGGGGAGGAGTGGGGACAGGGTGCGCTCGGGGGAGTTGGCAGAAAGAGGAGGGGCAGGGGTGGAGCAGGGTCAGGAAGAGGTGGAGCGTGGTGGGGCCTTGGGGTAAGGGGTGGACTGGGGGCGAGGTCTGGGGCTGAGCGGGGGTTGAGCACCCCCAGGGAAAATTAGAAGCTGACTTGGGGGTCCATGAAAAATTTTAAATCAAAATGGGGTCCTCAGGTTGCTAACGTTTGAGAACCGCTGTCCTAGGGTACTTAAGGAATTGGCAATCTCAGAACAGTCAGCAATTATCTTCAAGAACTCATGGAGTACAGGTAAGGTCCCAGATAACTGGAGAAGGGCAAACATAGTACCTATCTTTAAAAGGGGGAACAAAGGGACCCAGGGAATTATAGACCAGTCAGCCTAACTTCAATACCTGGAAAGATATTGTGACAAATTATTAAACAATCAGTTTGTAAGCATTTAGAGGACAATAGCGTTATAAGGAATAGCCAGCATGGATTTGTCAAGAACAAATCATGCCAAACCAACCTAATTTCCTTCTTTGACAGGGTTACTGGCATAGTGAATGGGAGGAAAGCAGTAGATGTTATATGTCTTGATTTTAGTAAGGCTTTTCACATGACAGTCTCATAAACTAATTATGGAAATGTGGTCCAGCTGAAATTACTATAAGGTGATGCACTTGTTGAAAGTACGTACTCAAAGAGTAGTTATGAATGGTTTGCTGTCAAACTGGGAGGATGTATCAAGTGGGGTCCCACATGACAGTCTCATAAACTAATTATGGAAATGTGGTCCAGATGAAATTACTATAAGGTGATGCACTTGTTGAAAGTACATACTCAAAGGGTAGTTATTAATGGTTTGCTGTCAAACTGGGAGGATGTATCAAGTGGGGTCTGACCGGGGTCAGTCCTGGGTCTGGCACTATTCAATATTTTCATTAATGACTTGGATAATGGAGTGGAGAGTATGCTTGTAAAATTTGCAGATGACACCAAGCTGGGAGGGGTTGCAAGCACTTTGGAGGACAGGATTAGAATCCAAAACAATCTTGATAAATTAGAGATTTGGTCTGAAACCAACAAGATGAAATTCAACACAGACAAGTGCAAAGTACTTCAGTTAAGAAGGAAACATCAGATGCACAACTATAAAATGGGGAATAACTGGCAAGGTGGTAGTACTGCTGAAAAGGATCTGGCAGTTAGAGTAGATCACAAACTCAATGAGTCAACAAGGTGATGGCATTTGAGAAAAAGGCTAATATCATTCTGGAGTATATTAACAGGAGTGTTGTAAGACATGGAAGGTAATTGTCCTGTTCTATTCAGCACTGGTGAGGCCTCAGTTGGAGTATTGTGTCCAGTTGTGGGCGCTACACATTGGGAAAGAGGTGAACAACTTGGAGAGAGTCCAGAGGAGAGCAACAAAAATGATCTTAGGTTTAGAAAACTTAACCTATGGGGATAAGTTTAAACAAAATTGGGCATATTTAGTCTTGAAAAAAGAAGACTGAGGGGGGACCTGGCAACAGTCTTTAAATAAGTTAAGGGCTGTTATAAAGAGGATGGTGATCAATTGTTCTCCATGTCCATGGAAGGTAGGACAAGAAGTAATGGCCTTAATTGGCAACTAGGGAGATTTAGGTTAGATATTAGGAAAACTTTCTAATTATAAGGTTAGTTAAGCTCTGAAATAGGCTTCCAAAGAGAGGTTGTGGAATCTCTGTCATTGGAGGTTTTTAAGAACAGGTTGGACAAACACCTGTCAGGGCTGGTCTAGGTTTATTTGGTCCAGCCTCAGCACAGGGGGCTGGACTTGATGACTTCCCGAAGTCCCTTCCAGCCCTGCATTTCTGTGATTCTATGAAGACCCCAAAACTGTTGGGGATCAGGCTGGGGTTTGTGTATATCCCAGATTCATTCATCAGTCATATTAATGGTCATGTCTATGGCTCTCATCACCACAGTGTTGATGGAGTGCTGGCACATCAAGCTTCACTCGGCACCTCTAGCGGTTGGACCTCTAGAAGGGAATCTGTTCCAGGTTTGGGTGTATAATTATTATTACGTGTCTTGCAGTAGCACATAAGGGCCCCAACCATGATCAAGACCCCATTGTTCTGGATGCTGCACAAACAATTAGTAAGAGACAGTCCTTGCAGAGCTTACAATCGAAATAGACGAGATACACATTGGGTAGAAAGGGAAACAGAGGCACAGATAGAAGTGACTTCGCCAAGGTCACCCGGTGGGTCAGTGGCAGAGCTAGGAATAGATGACGGGTCTCCTGACTCTCCCTGCCCACTGGATCATAATTCTCGCTCTCTTATACAGCACTGCCTTTTAGCAACCAAAAAAGAAGAAATTATATATATCGATATATACATAAACTTAAAGAAAATATATCCCAGGGGTAAACCTGTGAGGGCGTGAGGCAGGGAGGGGATTTCTGGCTGGCTCGGCCATTGTTTGTTGCAAAGAAGCAGGCAGTGGAAGCCACTTTCACTTCATTTATTCTTTTAAAAAGCAGAGGGATTGTTAAGGAAGATGGCAACTTTCACCTCTAAGCCAGAGTTTTAAAGTCAGGCTAGCTTGGCAATGACCAAAAGCCATTACCCCTAGATTCAATATATGAAGCGAATTGGGGGCTTCATTGAAGTTCTAAGTAGGCAAGGAAGCATGTCTTGAAAACCACAATGAGAAGGGGACATTAACAGCCCTATGGCTTAGCAGAGAGGCTGACTACATAATGAGGCAGGGAGGCTGAGATCTTGTTCCCTGTGGAGCTGACCTGTCTGTCAGGGTTGGGGCATGTTGACAGGATGGCGGGGAGTAGCTTGCGCTGCCATCGCCCATGCTGCACTTGTTCTGGGGATTAGCAGAGGACTTTGCTCTCTAGGGCTGTCAGTCCAGCACTAAATCCAGCTAAAAGCCCAAAATAATGAAATGATCCCGCATGTGTAGGAAGCCCTCCCTGGGTGTCTGAAAATAGGCCAAATCTCAGCCAAGTGAATGGAGCTTGAATTTCCATGAGAAAACATCAACACAGGGCAAATGGGGGGGGGGGGGCCTTGATTACTGTGCAAATAATTGCTGCTAAATCTTTCAGCCCATTCCACCATGACTCTGTCACCTTATAAGAACAGTCCTAGATGGTAGGCATAGTAATTACACAATACCTATACAGAGCGGCTGCTTGCTGTTCCCAACTATCTTGCTTCAGCTTCAGAGCAGCCTGGAATGAGTGTTGTGATCTCATGACCCTGTGTGTGAGCAACCTCCTCTCATCATCTTGTGAAACGCTGATTGGGCTGGAGGGGACAGGGTTTGGCTCATTCCATCTCGCTCTCAATTCAGGATTTTTTTCATCCTGCAATTCAGCTGCCCTTGTCAGGATACAAGATGGGTTTGTGAAAATTGGTTCTTTCTCCTGAAGCTTATATGGGTGGTCAATTTATGCACAATGGTGCCATATTTAGGAAGCAAGGAGATTATGGTAGCCCAAGTTGCCATAACACTGATGATGGAGTGCTGGCACACCATTGCTTTCTGTTTACATGGAGAATATCCGTACAAACAGTCTTGATTCCTAATCTATTGTACTGCTATGGTATGCTATGGAGTGGGTGGGGCTAAAGACATGTAAGAGAGTGGGGTGGAGTTACGATATATCCAGTGGGGCTAAAATAAACTGAGTGGGTGTGGCTAAAGTAGGACAAGGAATAGGGTGGGGCTAAGGCAAACCAAGGTAGGGGATAGGCTACAGAAGTTGAACTGAAGTTTCAGAATGAATTACTGCTGGCGAAATAATGGCTAAAAAACATTTCATAAATAAGAAGTGCCCCATCAGTCACTGTAGGAAATCCCTGTAAAGTAATGAAGAGATGGTACAGGAGGCACCCTACCCTGCGGATTTGCACTGGGGGCAGCCAGACTCCTGCAGCTTCTGAGGGTGCAACCTCCCTCCTGAGGGATGTAGGAAGCCTGAGCTACCCCTGCGGTGGGGCTGCTTCGTGGAGCAGCTAGCTGAAGGGGACCCGTGCTGGGAAAGTCAGGGAGGCATTCTGCCAGCCTCACTCCTGCCAGACTTCAACTGGAGCTGTGAACGCTCAGTGCCTCTAAAAACTAGGCTCACGTGGGGCACCCAAGAGTTGAGGTACCCATAACTACTTGACACTTGCAGGAAATTTAGGCCTAAGTGTGGCCCAAGGCCAGAGAGCTGGGGTAGACCCCAGGCCTCCTGACCCTTACTCTGTGTTTTAACCCAAATCCACATACTGATATCGCCTTCTGACTTCACCCCCGAACATGCCAGGAGTTTGGTTAACAAACAGGCTTTTTTAAGGATTGCTGAATTCCTCCCTCATCTCTGAGGGAGCTCAGCATTATCTTCAGAGGGCCTTTCCCCAGGAACTCCACACACTTGCAGTGAAACACCCTTCAGCAGTCTGGCCCCACATTCCCCTGTAAGAGTGAAGGAGCAGAACAAATCAGCATGGTGCCTATTTTTATTATTATTGAACCACCAGTTCTGGTATTCCTCCCCAGTCATGCCAATGCTCCTCAGGTCACCAGCAGTACCTTCTGCTGTCCCAGTCCTAGAACCCCTACCTAGCTCTGCCAATACACCTCAGTTCTGACCCTGGCTTTCCTAGTCTGGGCTCCCCTCAGGACTCTGCACCTCAGCCCTTAAACAAAACACCCCTCTGTGATATACACTGAGTTCCAAAGAACAGGTGATGTCCCAGAGCACCCCCTTGTGGCCTGGGACAGCCCTGAAGGCACCTGGCCTCAGTTTCCCTCTGAGTTCCAAGAATAAACCATTTACACCCCATCTTTAAGAACACTATTCCCCTTTTATCAGTGCTAATTTATTCAGATTAACCATCTCCCCTTTTTGATTCAGGGTCTTTCACAACCCATCTTCTTGGGCCTGTGCATTACCAGTCCTGGACTGTCAACTCTCCACTCAGATTCAAGGACTGCACAGCCTCCATCTTGGGGCTGTGAGCTTTGCTGTCAGCCCTGGCCTTAATAGCCTACAGACTCTGCCCTGAGGTTCAGAGGTTTCACAGCCTTCCTTCCTGGTGACTGAGAGTTTTCAATCCTGACCTCCCCAGCCTGCATGCTCTCTCAAGTCCAGGGTTTCACAGTCATCCTTCTAGAAACTGTGCACCTCAAACTCATTCATCCCTCCCTCCAGGCTTTTTCAACAGCTTCTCCTTGACTAAGCTTGGAGCCTCCTCTTAAGTCACCAGCCCAGACACTAATCAGACTCTTGATTCTCCCCAGGTGAGTCTAATAACCTCAAACACCTGTCTGCACTGGTTGGGAGAGATGGGACCCTGGCCTGACTCAGTCTATAAGGCTCCTAGTCCCAGGCCCTTAAAGGAACAATATATTCCCCCCTCCCCAACACTAACTGCTTCCCGAGACCATTTTCCTCTCTCCAAATGATTGCTCTAATTATTTTTCTATTCTTCATCTGCTTGCCCTGGATATCTGGGGTAACTGCTCCCCCCCCCCCAAACAAACCTATCTCCCCTAGCTTTAAAGGCCAGTACCCCATTAGAGGGCAAATGATCAGTACTGACCACAATGAGAGTATATAAAACTCATGGCTTTTGTGCTCTGATCCAGGCTGGAATGAGAGGATCTGGGGGTTAAAACATAAGGTATTAACCTTCTGAATCAGCATACTATTTCCCTACTGGTTTTATAAACCAGTCATCTAGCACTGGTGAGCTACAGAGAGCTTTCTGGGAAGTGGAAGAGCAAATATTCAAGCCAGTTCTTTCCCAGGTTCCCTGACTGCTCCTGTGTGCTTCCTTTCCCTCCAACTCACAGCCAGACATTATTGTGCAATGCCATGCATCTGCATTTCCAGATAACCCCTCTTATCTTTTACAAAGCACTACAGTCCACCTAGTATTTAGTGCTTCTCATGGACTCTCCCCCTCTCTGGCTCTCTTTCCCTCTCACTCCTCCTCTCTCTCTTTCTGTCCCCCCCACCCATCTCCTCCTTCACTTTCTCCATTTTGATTTTTCTCTCCTCCTCCTCCTCCTCCTCTTTCCCATAATCTTTCTCACTCCATTTCTCAGTATCTTCCCTTCCTCTACCAGCCCAGTGCCAATCTCTGCTGAGTGATGTGTGTGATTGCTGGACAGAAGTGAAAGAGCCAGGCAGGCATCCAATATTCAGAGGTCAGAGTTCTCTTCAGGAGAAGAGGTGACACTGACACTGAGGTATTAATGGGCTGCAGCTCCAAAGCACAGGGAGGGGAGACTTTGAGAACGGAGCGTGCTCTCTGGGAGCCGCTAGCAGAGTGCAATGCACATAACAGGTACCTTATCACATCTGAAGGAGAGTGCACCAACCCAGAGTCCATGCCACAGGGGAAGGCACTGATAAGTTACCCTACAGCATGCAAGAGAGACTGTATCACAGAGGAAAGAAACCGCGCATGCCAATCATGTACTATGTTTGATAGATGCTGAATCCCATGGAGGAAGCAGGGACCCCATGAGCTCTACCCAGTTCACCTGTATCTTCCTAATATTAACAGACGATAGACAGATGAAAAAATATCCGGACATGGATGAATGGCTAGAACTAGAGGTATCTATCTGTTCAATGCGGGTCACAAGGCTACAAACCTATTAGAAAAGATTACAGTGGAAGCCTCCCCTTCAGACATGGATAACATCTTAACTGAGGGTGACACCATCCTTTTGGAGCAGGGTAACCAGACTGATTCAATGTGTGCAGTATCCACAGGCTCTGGATTCCTGACTCCCTAAACTGACATTCTCACAAGGCTTCAAGCAGGGACCCCACAGGGCATCAGTCAAGATCCCTGTGTTCTGGGGTTTATCCACCAGCCATGCTAACATCGTAGCTTCCCAAACCTCCCTGTCTCTGCACACTCTCACAAGCCAACGGGCCCCCCAGGCAATGAGTTGATTCTCAAGGGATGGGCATCCCCAGCAAAATGAACACCTACTGTCCTCCATCAGCAGTCTCTGCAAAGAGGTGAGAAACTGACTGGGCCTGGGGACTGAACACACCTTGCAGCCCTCGGGCTGTTCTCCCCAGGTCAGCGTTAGTGGGACAGTGTGGGCTATGGTCACCCTGCTGCCTGTGCTGGGCTGGTGCGGAGGATAAACAGAAGAGCTTGTCGCTATGGGGAGGCTCGCACTCTAAGTGATTTTCTACAGCAGTGCAGCTCTCTGGCACTGCTACCCACAGCGGGAGCTGCGCTACAGACACAGTGATGGGCATTTTGACCTCCTTGTTTTCAACCAGGTTGGAGGGCACAGTGGTACCCTCTCTATGCTGCAGCTACCCCACTGGTGGAAATGTGTCTGTGCAAAACTGCTTACACAATTCCTAGTACAGAGGAGGTGGCTAGAGCTCTCAGTTTAGCACCTTTTCAGCTGCATGCATTCACTCAGGGCCAGGAGAGCCCACTGAGTTCTTACATGGGTATGCAGTGGGAGGTGAGGGTTGCATGGCCCAAACAATGGCCAGGCAGAATTCCCTTCTCTGCACTAATGAGGGGGCAGAGGCTGATCCCTCCCCACTTCCTTGGAGGCACACAGCACCCCAAAGTGGATATGCCCTGATGAAGTATACTAACCATGAGCCTAATTACATGTCTGGATCCCCTGAACTATATCTTAGCGCCTAGTCTGTGCACAGTTACTCAACCTGCATGCTCAAATTCTCGGATTCTGCAGGCGCAGTGGCCGTGTGTTTCTGTGGGTACTGCCATTGCATTTCTGCTTTACCCTTTAAAACTTTGTCATCAGGGCCAAATCCAGGTTCCACTGAAGCCTAGCATTTGTGTTACAGATGCCAGTTGGTAGCAGGACACTGCGTGGGATTACCATGTGGCTTGTATTGTCTAGGATTACCTTGATTTGAGAGCGACCCCACACCCAGCTCATTTAACTCCCTGGGACACTATGCTCTTGCAAAGACACACACAGTTACATGGGCCACAGCAGACTGGCTCCAGCTGAACTTGGCTGCCATGGCTAGACTTGCTGTCACTTGTCTGTGCCTGGCATGCACGGTGCCCCAGCCCCACCACAGGGAACTGAAATAGGCAACAGGCAGCTGAGGGAACAGCTCCTTCTGGCCCAAGTGGGAGCAGCTGGGTTAAGTCTTGCTCAGCTGGAAGACACTTGCACGTCCATCACAATAATGGGAGGAGAAGCATGTGTCCTGGGCTATCTCTAGATAGGGGGCTTCCCCTCTCCAAATACCCTGCCAGGGTCCCTTCACCTAGTTGCTGTGGAAGAGATGTGGAGAGGCCATGTTGGCTGTGGAGAGGCCATGTTGGCTGGCTGGTCTCTGGCTCTCCAGCTACTGCTCTAGGTTTTTTTTATTTATTGTCCCATTTTTTTTCATCAAAGAGTCAGCCCTGGGAGCCCAGCTGCGTGACAGGCCCCGCTCAGCGCTGCGCCTCCCATTCACCCCCTCCTGGAGCAGACACAGCACCTGAGCCTGCTGGAAGGCTTTCCGAGCATAACCGTCCTTTTGGGATCCCTTTGGGATCCCCCTACGTTACTGCCATTCCCTCCACATCACTAAGCCACTGGCTCTTTCCGAGCTGCCAGCTCCAGTCCCCGTCTCCTCCCCCGCCCCCCAGTCTCCGGTTTGGTGGAGGGTTTTTTTCCCCTCTCTCCCTTCCCCTCCTCCTTGCACACACAGAAGAAAGGTAAGAACACCCCAGGGTCAGACAGCCATTCACATTCCAGAGCTGCTCCTCTCTGCTGAGGAATGCTGACTAAGGCCTTGGCTACACTTGCGAGTTACAGCGCTGTAAAGGCTCCCCCAGTGCTGTAACTCACTCCCCGTCCACACTGGCAAGGCATTTGCAGTGTTGTATCTCCGTGGTTGCAGCGCTGCATGTACTCCACCTCTCCGAGAGGAATAATGAGTATTGCGCTGCCGCTTAAGCGCTGCGGCGCCAGTGTGGCCGCCCAATGCGCTGTGAATGGCCTCCAGAATTATTCGGCAGTATCCCACAATGCCTGTTCTAGCCACTCTGGTCATCAGTTAAAACTCTACTGCCCTGGCCTCAGGTAACCAACCATGTGACCGACCCTTTACATTCCCTGGGAATTTTAAAAATCCCCTTCCTGTTTGCTCAGCCCGGCGTGATGTGGAGTGCTACCAGCGAATCTTTCCAGGTGACCATGCCTCCACGCACCAAGCGAGCCCCAGCATGGAGCAATGGCGAGTTGCTGGACCTCATCAGTGTTTGGGGGGAGGAAGCTGTCCAGTCCCAGCTGCGCTCCAGCTGTAGGAATTACGATACCTTTGGGAAGGTATCAAAGGACAAGATGGAAAGGGGCCATGACCGGGACGCCCTGCAGTGCAGGATTAAAGTGAAGGAGCTGCGGAGTGCCTACCGCAAAGCCCGCGATGCAAACGGCCGCTCGGGTGCTCCCCCCGCGACCTGCCGATTCTACAAAGAGCTGGATGAGATACTTGGGGTTAACCCCACCTCCACTCCGAGCACCACCATGGACACTTCAGAGCCGGTGGGGGGGGGGGAGGAGGAAGAGGAGGAGGAAAACGGGAGTGAGGGTGGTGGGCCGGATGGAGACAGCCCGGAATCCCTGGAGCCATGCAGCCAGGAGCTCTTCTCGAGCCAGGAGGAAGGTAGCCAGTTGCAGCGGCCGGTACTTGGTGGAGGACAAACAGAAGAGCAGGTTCCCGGTAAGCGGGTTTTTTTTTCGGGAAGGAATTTTTTCGGTGCGGGCTCTTTGGGAGAGGAGGATTAGGCATGCATGCCTAGATGCGGAATAGTGCATTGATGTGGTTTATCACATCGCGGTAATCGGCCTCGGTAATCTCCTCGAATGTCTCATCCAGAACGTGTGCAATGCGCTTGCGCAGGTTTATCGGGAGAGCCACCATGGTCCTTGTCCCAGCCAGGCTAACGTGTCCGCGCCACTGTGCCGCGAGGGGCGGGGGGACCATTGCTGCACACAGGCAAGCTGCATATGGGCCAGGGCGGAAGCCGCATTCCAGTAGAAGACCCTCCCTTGCTTCCCAGGTCACCCTCAGCAGCGAGATATCATCCAGGACGAACTCCTGTGGAAAATGTTGGGACAGTGTTCAGTGTAGGTGCTCCCTGAAGCTGTTGGCTCTCCCCAAGGCACAGAAACCCAGAGGACAGTGCAGCCCTGAAACAATCAGTCCCCCTTACTCACCATTTTGAGGCTCCCGTGGGATATGTGTGCTCCGTTTCGGACGGGAAAATTATGCTATTGTGTAGACCCTGTGTGTTTTCTACTCCTTAAGTGCGGGGGGAATCATTACTCTGTCTGGTATAAACAATGCTGCCGCTGTTAAATGTTGCATTTTGCCTATACAGCTGCATCAACCTTGAGACCTCAGCCGTCCCTCTTATCGCCTGCTCAGAGACTGCAAAGACTCAGGAAGAGACCGCGAAAAAGCAAAGAAGACATGCTGCAAGAAGTGATGCGGCAATCTATTAAAGAGAATGAGAAAGCACAGAACTGGAGGGAGAGAGAAAGCAGGATCCGCCAGGAAAACGCAGCGCACCGGCGGCAAAGCACCGTGCACCATCAGCAAAGCACGGATTGGCTCATAAGCATCCTGGAGCGCCAAGCAGATGCTATCCAGGAGCTGGTAGCCATGCAGAAAGAGGAGCAGTACCGCAAACGCAAACGCCACCTCCCCCCTACAGCCCTTGTCCCAAAACTCTTTCCGTTGTGCCCCACTGTCACCTCCAACCAACTTTCCCCAACTTCCGTGTTCTTCACGCCACCCGCTGCCTCCAACACCAGTATCTTCACCACCCAGCCCTGAAAACCACGACCCTTACCCTCTGCACTCAACCCCCATCACCATGCAGTATAGCTGTCCTGAAGTGCAGCACTCACTGCACAGCACACCAGACAGGACATATGCAAATCTGTGATTGTACTGTTCCCCACTCCACCCCCTTGTTTCTTTTCAATAAATATTTTTTTTTCTTTTCAATAAATGGATTCTTTGGCTTTGAAAACATTCTTTATTATTGCATAAAGTAAAAGACTCCTTAGCCCAGGAAATAAACAGGCACTGCAAGTCTGCTTGTCTGCTAAGCAGACACTGATTCCTAAAGATTGGAACTACTGCACTTCACTCCCGTGCAGGGCACCAGATATCACTGCTGGTTTTCAGCCTCAAATTGCTCCCTCAAGGCATCCCTAATCCTTGCAGGCCCGTGCTGGGCCCCTGTAATAGCCCTGCTCTCTGGCTGTGCAAATTCAGCCTCCAGGTGTTGAACCTCAGAGGTCCATGCCTGAGTGAAGCTTTCACCCTTCCCTTCACAAATATTATGGAGGGCACAGCACGCGGATATAACCGCGGGGATGCTGTTTTCGGCCAAGTCCAGCTTCCCATACAGAGATCGCCAGCGGCCCTTTAAACGGCCAAAGGCACACTCCACAGTCATTCGGCACCGGCTCAGCCTGTAGTTGAACCGTTCCTTGCCGCTGTCAAGACTCCCTGTGTAGGGTTTCATGAGCCACGGCATTAACGGGTAAGCGGAATCTCCAAGGATCACAATGGGCATTTCAACTTCCCCTACCGTGATCTTCCGCTCTGGGAAAAAAGTCCCGGCCTGCATCTTCCTGAACAGCCAAGTGTTCCGAAAGATGCGTGCGTCATGCACCTTTCCGGGCCAGCCTGTGTTAATGTCAATGAAACGCCCACGGTGATCCACAAGCGCCTGGAGAACCATAGAGAAATACCCCTTCCGATTAATGTACTCGGATCCTAGGTGGGGTGGTGCCAGAATAGGAATGTGCGTCCCATCTATCGCCCCTCCACAGTTAGGGAACCCCATTTGTGCAAAGCCATCCACTATTTCCTGCACGTTACCCAGAGTCACGGTTCTTCTGAGTAGGATGCGATTAATGGCCTTGCAAACTTGCATCAACATGATTCCAACGGTCGACTTTCCCACTCCAAACTGGTTTGCGACCGACCGGTAGCTGTCTGGAGTTGCCAGCTGCCAGATTGCAATAGCCACCCGCTTCTCCACTGGCAGGGCAGCTCTCAATCTCGTGTCCTTGTGCCACAGGGTGGGGGCGAGCTCCTCACACAGTCCCATGAAAGTGGCTTTTCTCATCCGAAAGTTCTGCAGTCACTGCTCGTCATCCCAGACTTCCATGACGATGTGATCCCACCACTCGATGCTTGTTTCCCAAGCCCAAAAGCGGCGTTCCATGGTGCTGAGCATGTCCATGAATGCCACAAGCAATTTCGTGTCGTACGCGTTACGCGGCTCGATAGCATCGTCGGACTCCTCACCCTCACTCTCACTGTCACTTTGGATCTTAAGGAATAGTTCGACAGCCAAACGTGACGTGCTGGCGAGACTCGTCAGCATACGCCTCAGCAGTTCGGACTCCATTTCCTGCAGACAGATCGCGCTGCACAGAAACCGTTGAAAGATGGCGTCAAAGGTGGACGGAAACAAAGGGATTTCTGGGATGTGAAGCGATGCATCACGGGGCATTGGGACAGGACCCAGAATCCCCCGCACCCACGCCCCCTTCCCACAACCCACGGCGCCAGAATGGGAAAAGGTGCTCTGTGGGATAGCTGCTCATAATGCACCGCTCCCAATAGCGCTGCAATTGCTGCAAATGTGGCCACAACAGTGCGCTGGGCAGCTGTCAGTGTGGACAGACTGCAGCGCTTTCCCTACTCAGCTGCACGAAGTCAGGTTTAACTCACAGCGCTGTACATCTGCAAGTGTAGCCAAGGCCTTAGAGGCTAGCAACAGCCTGCTGTGGTACTGAAATCAGGAGCCTGCTTGCAGGCCGCCTGTGCCTTCTCCCAGCTGCTGAAGGCAGTCCTAGCCTCCTCCTGCATTAGGCAGCCATATCTGGGAGAGTCCGACAGTTGTGGCCCCACTGATTATCTCAGTGTCTGGTGAAGCTCAGCAGAGATCCCTTTTCACGCCATCTAAGGGCGCCTAAGGAAGTGATCCAGGGAGCATGGTGAAGCATTTCAGTATTAGGCTAGGATTGCACCAAGGGGAATGTGGCCCTGCAGAATGCCAGAGGGAATGGGCTTAGGTCGATAAGGGATACACTAGGATGCTCTTCAAGGTACTGGGAACAACCAGTGTCCCAGGGGGCATGCTGGATAAAGCTGAGGGAACAGCAGCAAAAAAAAAAAAAAAAAATGGTTGGCATGTATTAATTTGAATTCCAGAGCAAATTTTCATTGGATCATGTTCATGACACCATTTGTATTTGCTTTCCTCAGCTATCAGAGCCCTCAAGCTTCCCTAGCCATGCACACTTGTGAGAAACAAATTCTGAGCTCGAATATCCATCAGGAGCAAACTTCAGCTTGTACATTATAAATCACAATATATTGCTGTGTTGGTTGGTTACATAAGCCATCCAATCAGGGAAGAGAAACAATGTCACATGACTCACGTAAGTAACCCACACAACGTAATGGGTGAATACTGAGAATGTGCTGCAGATGGAGAACTGTTCACTGAGGACATTGGTGTGTATCCCCATAGAACAAGAATCAGCTGGGTTGTGTGCAGACAGAAAGGAATTCACCAGTGAAACACAGTCTGGTGAGCTCTAGAGTCAGGATGTGTGAGTCCGGGATGCACCAAGGGGTAGCATGTTGGGATGAAGCTAAAAGACTCCTCAGAGTGCCAGACAGAATCACAGGACAGCCCTGGAGGTGACCTGTGGATACTCTGCAGAGCACAAGATTCTCACTGAGGCACTGGGAAAGCCAGGAGGTGCCAGGACCTACAGATGAGACAGAGAACACTTGGGGGCACTGCAGGCTGTTTACATGCCACAGAGCATGTTGAAACTCATCTAGGGGCACCAGACCCGAGGATGGGCCAAGGAGCACAGCAAGATGCTCCACAGGGAGAACTGATGCAGCAGAGTGACATGCTGAGCTGTTCCTGGACCCACCAATAGACAAGGGAACAAAGCACATAGCGCGTAGGGGAAGGGAAATGCAAGTCCATAATACCAGCTGATTCTTTACCATGATGCCACAGCTGTCAGATCCCCAGCCCAAGCACATGAGACTAGGCTGTTGGGTGCAGCTGGGAGAAGAGGAAGGGCAGTGGAATCAGAAACACCACCGCCACCAATATACATATCAATGGATAAATATTTTCATTGTCCCAGGGAGCCTTCCCCATCATACTGGGGAAGAACACGCAGGTCCCAGTCCCTATGCTGTAAGAACTCCCCACCCCACCCCACTCCCAGTGATCCCAGACGCCAGCAATAAGATATTGGGCTCCATGTTAAAGGCTGAATTATCAATCAAATGAGCCAAATGCACAGGGCTGGGATCCCATCTATCCACTGGGTTCTCAGTCCTTTGCTTGCTGACATGAAGCAAGTTGTGGGGGAGAGGAGAAGAAACATCTTGAACTCTAGTGTGGAGCAGACAGCTGTCCTCTGTCCCAGGACAGGGCATGAAGTAATGGGGGCAGTAGGAACAGCTTGGGATAGGGAGGGGAGGTGGGGGAGAAAAGGGTTGTGAAGAGGCTGGTGGAAGGGAGGAGTTCAGCAAATGCTCAGAGCTCAGCCAAAACACAGGGCAACTGGAGCAAGAGCCATTAATATACCAGAGGTCAGTCTCCTCCTTACCCTTCTGAAACAGCCGCCCACGAAGCTCCCTCCCACCACAATCCCACCTGCCCAAAAGCACAACACAGCCGAAGAAGTCACTCAGTGACAATGACTCAGGGACCCTCGGCTCCAGGTTTAGGGTCATATTCTACAGGCCTGATCCATAGCCCATTGATGGCAATGCAGCCCAGATCCTCAGAGGTATTTAGGCACCTAACTCCCATTGCTTTGTGGGAGCAGGGCACCTAAACACCTTTGAGGATCCGGGCCTGGGAGTCTATTGACTCCAATGAGCTTTGGATCAGTCCCAAAGCTCTCTAGCCCAGGGGGTTGGGTGGAGAGTTCTGGGCCTCTGCCATAGACTCACACAGAGCTCTCTTTCTTACCCATCCAGGCTGCATCCTCCTGGGACCCCTAAGTAAATTCCCTGCATTTCTGTGTCGTTGCCCCTGTGACATTTCCACATGGCTCAGTTACCACCAACTGGCCCACCCCGCAGTATGATGTATTTGTTTGCACTGCAATAGAGCCCCAAGGTCGCAATTGGGATCAGGGCCCCGCTGTGCTGGCTACGGCTCCAACATAATTCCTGACCTTAGGAGCGCACAGGCCAGGATGCTACCTTGTATCTGTGGCAATTTCTGTGTACGACATGTTGCTACCCTGTACAGGATTAGGATGGCCAGGGATACATTCCCATGATAAAAGAACACCACATCTATTTCTGCTCACTGTGAACAAATGGGGAGAGCCCCTCCAGTCTGCGTGTGCGTCTCCCACTTCTTCTTGCTGCCCATCTCAACTCTCCTGAAATCTCACTTTGCCCTCATGTCTGACACACCCAAAACAGATCATTCCCCACCTGCATGTTGCATCCAACATACATCATATGCCCAAGGGAGGAGAGCTGTTGCATGGGTGAGTTTGCTTAAATACGGAGTCCAGGTTAATTCTAGTGACTGCAGTTCCCAGTCTGCTCTTTTCAGAGGGTCGTCACTGGGGAACTGATTCAAATCAGATGAATGGCAATACTTTTTCATGTAGGGTCCAATGAGCCTGTGAAACTCACTGCCACAAGATGTCATTGAGACCAATAGCTTATCAGGACTGAAAAAGAAATGGGCATTTACATGGAGAATAAGAACATCCAGAGTTAGAATAGGAAATATTAAAACACTACATAAGAGTTTGGGGAGGCATATAAACCCTCCTGCTTCAGGGCACAAGCCCCAACCTTTAACTAAGAGATTTAGGAGGAAACATTCCTTCTGGGCAGGCTATTCCAGACTTGCCTACTGCAGGGTTCCTTGTACCTTCCCCTGAATTAACAGGTACTGGCTATTGTGCATGTCAAGATATTGGACGAGATGGACTATTGGTCTGATACAGTCTGCCAATTCCTTTTTCCTATCAGTACGGGACCTCCAGCACAATCCTTAACCATTGAGCTAAAGGAGTATCTGTATTAGCAGGGAGATGTAGTAGGCTCTTACCTTCTGAGGACCAGCCACTAGATGGGGATGAGTAGCACATGTTGAATCAATGGATCAAATCTCCACTCAGAACACAATTCTGGTGATGTGGATCTCTGCTGAGTCCATTTTTCTCCTCAAAATGACTCAGAGACCACTGCTTTCTCTAGTTCCCTCTGGAGAGACAGTTATTCTCGGCCCCCTGTAGATGTTATATTTCACAAAGCACGTGGAAGCTACTGGGAGTGATAACTTTTTGGCAGGGAGAGAGAGAGAGAGAGAGCTCTTGCTGATGCACCGCTTGGGACATGAAGGACAAAGGACATTTTACAGCTTACCTGCCACACCAGCTGTTCCACCTGATTCTATAGACTTTGCTAAAGCACATCTCTTTTGAGGGGAAAGGGACCAAATAAAAATCCCATCCCATGTAAGCAAAGAGCATTGCAGTGCTCTGAACCTGTGGTCATAAAGAACATCAAGAAAACTGCTACTCTGGAAGAAGGGAGAGAGAATGGAACGTCTCCTAGCTGGTGGGAACTCAGCTGCCAGTAATGAATGGCTTGTTGGCTTCAATAATGAATTTTTTCAAATTTTGTTCCTGTCATTTCTGAGAGAGAACCTAAAGGACAAAATATTCCTCAGTTGGGTGTCGTGTTAATTCTTGTTTTTTAGAGAAGAGATGGGTTATATCTATAGCCAGCTGACTAGAGCAGGAATGAGTGATATTTATGAGAGGACACTGGGGGACAGAGGGAAAGTAAGACGATGGCAGTTTTTATGTGAGTTTGCTAAACAAGGAATCCAGTTTAGCCCTCCTGATGGATTACTTCAGGGGTCAGCAACCTTTCAGAAGTGGTGTGCTGAGTCTTCATTTATTCACTCTGATTTAAGGTTTCGTGTGCCAGTAATACACTTTAACGTTTTTAGAAGGTCTCTTTCTATAAGTCTATAATATATAACTAAACTATTGTTGTATGTAAAGTAAATAAGGTTTTCAAAATGTTTAAGAAGCTTCATTTAAAATTAAATTAAAATGCAGAGTCCCCCGGACTGGTGGCCAGGACCCGGGCAGTGTGAGTGCCACTGAAAATCAGTTCGCGTGCCGCCTTCGACACGCGTGCCATAGGTTGCCTACCCCTGGATTACTTGCTTCATTCCAGATACAATGAAGAAGAGGTTCTGGACTAGCCAAGTGCTTTATGCCAGTACTTACAGTGGTCTGAAAAAAGTGGGCCTGAGAGTTGGGGGGAGCTGTCATGATCTGAGAGCAGCAACTTCGGACAAAATTAAAGTGCGCCCCACAGTGACCTGGCTCGATTTTTATTTTTTCGCCGAGCCTGTGGCCTTCCTGGCCCACTTTAAGCACTTTGTTCTGAAAGCCAGGAACAGCACCAGTTATTCTGAGATAGCAGAGGCAGGACGAGGGTTTTTTCAGCTCTCCATGGCCTATAAAATTACTCATAAGCTTCAGTTAGGGCAGAAGGAGGCAGTGCTTCTCAGAGGGATTTGCTCACATCTGTGTAGACTGCATTGACTTCTAATTTTTTTTCCTGGTGGAAGTCTGGGAGTTCATTATGACCTATAAAGTCCTGCCTGGTTCAGGCACTACTACTTTAGAGACTGCCCCTCTTCCTCAGCTTAGTCCAACAGCTGAGATGAGCTTGGACTCTCTGTCTCTCTCTCAATTTGAATGCCGGGGTGAGAGCCAGTCTCGGTGCAAGCCCCTTGGACTCTGGAATCCATTTCCACCATTGTTCCAAGGGGATGGGAATTGGCCAACCTCCAGGCCATGCCATCAGTCCTTTCTGTGCAGCAGGGCTTTGCTCTGAGGGGCTTGAATTTCTCATGTCGCCTGGGGAGTAGTTTTCCTGGAGAACTTCCCTCATTGATTTGTTGTCAGTCTAGGTTTGTTTTAATCTGCAGGTTTGTAATTGCTGTACATGTGTCCAGTGCCTGGGACAGATAACTCAGCTGTATCCCGCACTGGGGCTTTGAGTATAAAAATTCACTGTGTCTCACCCTTCTCCCCCATATCGCCCCAGCACCCAGGGGCGTTATACCAGGGGTAGGGAACCTATGGCACATGTGCCGAAGGCAGCACGCGAGCTGATTTTCAGTGGCACTCACACCGCCTGGGTCCTGGCCACCGGTCCGGGGGGCTCTGCATTTTAATTTAATTTTAAATGAAGCTTCTTAAATATCTTATAAACCTTATTTACTTTACATACAATAGTTTAGTTATATATTATAGACTTATAGAGAGAGCCCTTCTAAAAACGTTAAAATGTATTACTGGCACGCAAAACCTTAAATTAGGGTGAATAAATGAAGTCTCGGCACACCACTTCTGAAAGGTTGCTGACCCCTGCGCTATACCAACAGGACTGGCACGAACCACTGCCCTAACAGAACTGACTCTGTATCCCCTGCCCCCTCTTGGCTCAGCCCTTGGAGGACACATCTGACCAGAGGGCAGCACCGAATGGCTCCTGCGTTAGCCCCCTGTCAAACTGGAAACTCACAAGGCGAGAGGAGGAGCAGCCAGCACTGGGGTGGGAATGGGAGAGGAACAGCCTATGTAATGCGAGCCTGTAGGTAATGGTGGCCTCACTCACAGAACGCGCTTTCCAGGACCATCACTTATGGTACAAGTATCAGAGGGGTAGCCGTGTTAGTCTGAATCTGTAAAAAGCAACAGAGGGTCCTGTGGCACCTTTAAGACTAAAAGAAGTATTGGGAGCATAAGCTTTCGTGGGTAAGAACCTCACTTCTTCAGATGCATCTGAAGAAGTGAGGTTCTTACCCACGAAAGCTTATGCTCCCAATACTTCTGTTAGTCTTAAAGGTGCCACAGGACCCTCTGTTACTTATGGTACATGATCTACCTGGAACCTTAACCACGCAAACCAGTTTCTGTGTGATTCCCCTCAGCACTGGCTCACAGAGATGGCTGGATGCAGAGAGGGGGGTACGCTAAGACACCCGACAGGATGGTTCAATGTGATCCCCACCCACCACTTGCCATGCTGAAGGCACAGTCCTTCCCAGCGCTGCTGCTGGGACAGTGTAGCTCTGAACTGCCTCTGCATTCAGGGCCATAAACAAGCCCTGGGCGGCTCACCAATAGGCCAGGCGGTGAGAGAGTTCTCCCACCTTATCAGTGTGGGGATCTCATTTCCACAGATCTCCCAGGAGGCTTTGAGTGCAACTTATGTTTGTAAAGGGCCTTACCCAACTCTTCAGACCCAACAGACCAACCCCTACCATGTTTGCATGGGGGAATCTTCATTAAACCATTTAATTTCTCTCCCCCAGCTCTGTCTTAGTTTCCTCCAACAGAGCTGTACCAAGCCAATATCCAATGCAGCTGCTGACCTAGCCTATGGTATCTGTGTCCACTATACACTTGTTGCCATGGATATGAACACATCTTGGTGTTTACATACCAGCCCATTCTCCAGAGCTTTCCTCTCCAGGTTTACGGCTACACCAGAACCCCTCATTTTTTTTCTAATTCGCAGTTGCCAATGGCCCGCTGTATACATAACAGACACGTCTCTTATTACACAGCTGCTAAACCTCAAAAAATATGTTTTTAATAATCACTTTGTATTTAATTAACATGCAACAACTCTCCTGTTAAATCTCAATTAACTCTGAATATGAGACACTTAAAGTGTGACCGGCACAGCTACTGGTTCTCTACAGCCTCTCTTATAATGATGGGGGAGGAGAGAACATGGGATCCTACCAGGGCACAGGATAACTTTGGGGTTTTCCTACATGGCCCCATTCAAAGAGCAAACATCGCTGCCTCTCGTGAGGCATGCAGTCACCAATGGAATTTTGCCTCACAGTCACTTTCTTGAAATGAGCCAGCAGCAGCAGTAGAAGCAAGCAAGAAGCAAATGTCCTGATTTTATAGCAGGAGGATTCTGAACAAGGTTACCTCCTCCTGGCCCACCATTGTGCTGCTGTGCCCAGCAATATGGCAGGGAAGGAAAATGTCTTTTCTAAATGGATATTCCTGGTGCATTTTTTCCCCTAGCGTGTTTGCTATAGGGTATAAAGCTCCCCCTAGAGATCTTTTCAAGGATCTTAAATACACAAATCCAGTCGCACCACGCCATCGCAGAGGAAATGTTGTGGAGTTGTCGCTGTATGTGTGGCCCAATGGAAAGAACACGGGACTAAAACCCAAGAGATTTGGAGTAAAATGTTCAGAAGCACTTCAGTGACTTAGGACGTAAGACCTAGATCCTCATAGGTATTAAGGGACCTACCTTCCATTGAAATCAATGGGTGTTAGGCACCTAACTTCCTTTGGGGATCTGGGCCTAGGCTTCTAAGTCACACAGGGTAAGTCTACACTGCAACGAGTCTCAGAGCCCAAGTCTACAGCCTCGGGCTTGCAGGGCTCATGCTACAGCGCTAAAAATAGCCCTGTAGACATGTCAGCTTGGGCTCAGAGATCCATGCCCCTCCCCAAGCTCCCCAGGCTATTGTGTGAGCCTGAGTCTGTGGACCTGGGCTCTAAGAGTCACTGTTATGGGATTTCTTTGTTTTGCAGTGTAGACATACTCTAAGATATTTTTGAAAAGTTTACCCCTGAAACTTATTCCCAGCTCATCTACTGCTAACTCGCTCGGTGTCCTTGGGCACCTTTCATATGCCTCATTGCCTCCTGCCCCTCCCCCCCTAACATGGAGATAATGATATCAACTCGCCTTCATAAAGCACTTTGAGGCCCTTGGATCTATAGGCAAGTGGTAAGTGTATATAATACACATTGGAGGCTATTTTTTCCTCCTGGGCAGAAAATTAAATAGAGCTTGTAATTCATTGTGGCAGTCCAAAAGGACAATGCTGTTTGGGGCTGCATAGGTAGTGGTATCATGTCACACATCAGGGCAGTGAGAGTACTTCTCTGCTTGGGGTGTAGAGTGGAATCCTGCACACACAGTTCTGCACACCAAAACCATTAGAATTTCTACAGCAATAGAAATGTTCCTGGTGCTCTACAGATAATGCCCCTATCATGTGTTTTCAGGAGAGATTTAAAGGAGGGGAGAGGAACAGGATGATGAGCCAATTCAGGAAGATACCAGAAGGACGTTAATAAACAGGAGGGTCCAAGGGAAAAACCAACAAAACTGATTAATGGGGTGAAGGGACTGATGTACAGGATGATTAAAATAACTAGCTATGCACAGCATAGTTTTACTAAATGAATACCAAGGAAGGTTGTAAGAGTGTGTAAGGATCTGTTGGGTCTGAACACAGAGAGGGGCTATTTAGGATGGTTTGGGATGTGAGGGTATAATGGGATGAAATTAAGGACACGAAACGTTGGGTGAATAGCAGGACATACAGGTCTGTTGCGTCTTACGCGCATTTAAAATGTGCGATTTCAGCTTTACATGGTCGGCAAAAACAAAAACAAAAGAGAAAAATAACAATTTTAATACTGTACCTGTAGTGCGGGCGATTCCGCCCGCCATTCAACTCAATGTAATTTTGACTACACGCGGTTTTCGCTTTACGCGCTAATCGCAGAACGGAACCCCCGCATAAGATGAGACTCGCCTGTACTCCCAATGGTAACATCTATTGGACCATGGAAGAGTCTCCCAAGAGAAGTGATGGAAGCCCCGTTGCTTGAGAAATTTAGGGCCTGGTTTTCTTCAGCAAGCCCAAGCAATTGTGTGTGCCCAGTTTGCACGTACAAATACAGACGCCCCCCGACTTACGCAATCGTTCAGTTCCGGAAAGCCGTACGTAACTCGAATTTTGCATAAGTCGGAAACGTATACCCGTAAGTTATGCAAAAATTTCCGCAACTCGAAAATCCTATTTCTGGCTTATGGAACTTTTTCCGCAAGTGCAAATTTGTGTAAGTCGGGTCTTGCATAACCCGGGGAGCGTCTGTATAATGAGTTGCAAGTGCAAACAACTCCAGTTATGCATCTAACTGCCCTCTTGTATGTACAAACACCTTGCACACCCACAAAGTCAGCAAACTCAGTAGTACATGCTCATTTTTGAAAATCAAGCCTCTTAAAGGCTGGACTCTGCACTGCAGAATATATTCCAGAGAACATTCTGCATTGTGAGAAGGATTGGTAAAATAGTGGCATGACATCATAGGTATAGTCCATCTCACGTTCTAATTATGGACCAGATTCTGCTCTCAATTGCACCAGTGTCAACCCTGAGAATCTCTATTAAAGCCAATGGAGCCACTCCAAATTTACCTGAGCATAAATGAGTGCAGAATATGACCTGTGGTACCCTCCTCCCAGTTGAGCAATTCAAGTTTCAGCTTCATAAGTATCACTAACAGGTTTAAGGTGACTGACCGACAACAGCACTTAGGTTAGATCCATATGAGGGTCTCCCTGATTATCCTGGCTTACATTGTGCATGCAAAAAAATGGAGATTTCAGCAAGCCCAGAAAGTCCACAGGCAGGTGTCAAATGCTTTGAATTTATGGGCAGCTGAATGCAATTCCAAGCTGAAGGAAGAGATACCGATCTGCAATGCCCGTCCGTGGTGAGCAAGTGCTCTCTGCAGTGCTCAGGACCAACAATCCCAGAGCCAGGGAATTATATTTGCAGAGTTGGCTGAAAGTTATTGGCAAAGAGCCCATGCGAGCTCGGTAAATAAAGTATCCAGATAATAAAAATACCCAAAGGCGCTGTGTAATTTTTCCGAGGTCTTTGATACAACTGACAATACTGAGAGGGGACAAAAGCCTGTGCAGGGATAGGAGCGGGACCTGCCAATGGGCACAGCCCTGCGATTTAAGGAGGGGTTGTCATAGAAGCATGCGATACCCAGTTGCTCCCAGACTGCCCCGCTTCACGCAGGTCCACCATTGTGTTCATACAGACAGATGGACAAGAGGGAGGATGACCTTTGTGGTTAAAGTATTGGCCTGGGACTGAGAAGATCTGGGTTTAATTCCCTGCTCTGATACAGTGCAAACCTCTATACCTCAGTTCTCCATCTGTAAAATAGGAAAAAGGATCGTTCTCTACCTCCGGAAGGTACGGTGAGGGTAAAACATCAATGTGTGTGAACCGAAGGAGGTCAAGAGTGGGGGTAGGGGAAACCAGGACACAACCCATGTCCCCTTCCAATCCTGCTATGGGGATCCCAAGGTGGTGGCAAATTGTTTTCTCCCCTGAGGCTGGAAGAGGAGACAGGGTCAAGCCTGTGAGTTGCTGAGCCTGCATGAGCCATGTTCCCCCACTCCTATGCAACTGGGACCCAAAATGTCTGCTCTGAGTCAGGCAGTTTCCGGACACTGGCTCAAATGCAACATATCCCTGACTGGGGGAGAATATAGGAGGGGCACTCTCCTGCCCAGATGTCCCCCTATGCCAGTGAGTAAGCAGTACAGGGCAGCCCTACCCCGGTTGAAGATTCTCCTCCTTTGCTGCCTCAAGGGGCACTCGGGAGGGACTGAGAATCTGGCCTGTTATCCCAAGGTCTCCCCTTTAATCTGTGGGAGCTGCCTGGGATCACTGCTCAGAGCAGAGCAGCAGGGTTTGCCTAATCCCTGTTCCGCACACAGGCACACAGGCACTCTATCCCGCAACACATTTCGTCGTGACCCCTTTTATCTAACCGGAGGGCCTGTCTGGACCTCCAACATCTCATTAGTTCCTCTCCCTTTCCTACCATTCTTCTGACTTGAACAGTCATTCTTCTCTGTTGCCTAGGAACACGGCACAGACTCAGAATATTAACTACGCCCCCTCCTCCAGAGACCTGCAAATGTGATAGCAGAAGGGAGGGGATCCAGGAAACGTGGGAATATACAGGGAGCCCTGTTCCAGCCTTCAGAAGAAGCAAGGTTTTTATCTGCCATCATCACTTAGCATGTATATAATGTATAGAGCTATATATATCCTTATTTATTTACGTATTCAAATTGCAACCCCCCCCCCAAACGCATTTGGATTCAGAACTGGTTTCTATATTGAGAGGCTCGTGCGCATACCCACACCCACACTCCATAGCTGCATGCTTTCAATGTATATATTCTGGGTTGTCTATAGGCCAGAGCCTGGAGCTCTTTCAATTTTAAGGCAGTCCATATCCAGATGAAGCTTTCACCAATGTAAGGAAAATATTTAAGCATTCTACAGTATTCCTCCAGTACACTGCAGCACTGTTGTTGAAAGAGGCAGAGATGTGGAGCATTGCTTTAGAATATAGCAGTTTTTTCAATAAATAGGCATTCGGAGTTTTGCCTTTCTAAGGACTGAGAACAGACTGAGTAGCTACTATAAGCTTTTGACCTAGGTATGTACAGTACTCTGCAGCATTTCCAAATACTGTAGGAATGCTATTGTGAACTGCAGTAGTTTGTATTGTTACTATAAAATACTGCAGTATGTGCCAATCTAAAGATGAGCCATTTGGTACAGAAACAGATAGATAATTGTAATATTTTATATAGCACCATTCATCCCAAAGCACTTTTCTCTATACTATAGCACCCCCAAAATGCAGCTGGCTTCAGCACATAGTGTGGGGAAGGAAAATCTTGGCTAAAGAATCCTAGGTAAACTCTCACTCTGAGGATCATGGGATAGTTTAATGTGAACTCAGGATGCTCTCACCTGGAAGGCCACCATATTAGGAAGATGCATGGAACTCAGGTTATCAGCACTGGAATGAACAAGGGCTGAGTCAATCCTACTAGGGCTTGGACTTGTGGTTCCAGGCGATCTGGGGGGTTTCAAATCTAGTGCTTAATGCTAAGAGCTCCAGGCAAAGAGATGGACGGAGAACGCCATTTGAAGTGAGCAATATTTTATTGGGACGACACAACTTGGGAATGGTGCTACAAATTCTTGAGGATCTTCTCCATTAACTATTTTCATATATACAGAAAGAGCTTTCTTGTAACATGGAGAGCATTAAGACACCCCACAGAATCTTGGGCCACATTCACTCCCAGGGATGCAGGCGGATGGAAACAGCTTCACAGGAGGGTGGGGGCCCCCGACTCAGGGGAAGGGATTGGTGGGACTTCTGTCACTCTCCTCTGGTAGGAGAACAGCCAGGTCTCCTAGTGCCTGGCGGGAGGAGTCTGCCTGGTAGGGGTGCTGAAACAGTGCCCCCTTCCCAGGCCAATCCTACCCATTTTGGTACTGTACCAGCTGTCTTTGGGATTCCAGGTCTCTTGTGCAGCTGCAGCCCTACTCCAGGCAGACATGCTTGCATCTTGGTGGCCCAGGTGGTGAAGCTGGCACTGTTGCTATAGGAATTTCAGTTCTATGTGATGGAGTGGAATCATCTGATATGTTGCATAGCCAACTAAGTCCTGTACCGGGCTTCTCCTCTACCAGGTATCCATGGGCTGGTAGGTATCCCTGGCTATTTCTGGGGGATAGAATCAGGAGCGGGGCACAGAGGCTACATTCTCATACCAGGGTTATCAGTGTTTCCAGCACAGAGGTGGTGGTGGCTGGATGTTTGCTCAGAGTCTAATACAAAATTGTCCCTTGCTTAGCCCCATAGAGGCATGTGGAGCTCGCCCATAGGAAAGGGGGCAAGGAGCCGGATTTGTGCATCTTCCAGAGGGGTTTTCTCTTTGCTTAAACTTGGACCAAAGGAGGCACAGCTAGTCAAAGAGCAATGGAAACCCTGATTTAAAGCTCACGATACTCAGCATCTCATAGGGAGAAGCTGCATAGTTTTCCATTGGGAATAAGGCAATACCACCCCTAACTTGGTATTCTCGGTCTCTCTAGGACCCTTTGAAATCCAGCTGCTACTGTAAAATTACTGATCCTTTCCTCCAGTTCTCAGATCATCCTCCGAGGGGGGATGCTGCAGAAAGCCAGGATGGTAGTGGCTGACGATGCATTTTTTGTCCCTTCCTCACCAACAGCCCTTGGTCACCATGTCCCACTCTTGGTTTAGTACAGGGGTAGGCAACCTATGGCACGTGTGCCGAAGGCGGCATGCGAGCTGATTCTGAGTGGCACTCACACTGCCCGGGACCTGGCCACCGGTCCGGGGGGCTCTGCATTTTGATTTAATTTTAAATGAAGCTTAAACATTTTAAAAACCTTATTTACTTTACATACAACAATAGTTTAGTTATATATTATAGATGTGTAGAAAGAGATCTTCTAAAAACATTAAAATGTATTACTGGCACGCAAAACCTTAAATTAGAGTGAATAAATGAAGACTCGGCACAGCACTTCTGAAAGGTTGCTGGCCCCTGGTTTAGTGCATCCATTCATGCAGCTTCTTATACTTAGACCAGTCCCCCACTTCTTATCTCCCTCTCCTCTTGCAAGTCCAGTTCTTCTTCCAGGCATATGTCCTATTTCCTACCATGGTCTCTTTACCATTGATTCATACCCTCATTCACTTGAATTGTTGCACTGTGCTTTCTCTGGTTTATATTGTAAGATTGTTGGGCCATATCCTTCTCTGTGTTCGTGCACATGAATCACTCTATAATCATATACTAATCCCAATACCAATCTTTGGTCTTTGCAATAAATTCCTGCAGGAAGCACAGAAGCAAAAGGTGTGATGAATTTCCAATTCAGAGAAAAATAAAGGGCCACGTGTTTTCTTCTTTGAAATGTCCCCTGTGATCCACTAGGGACTGAACATGGGGAGCTGCCACATTTATGACCCACAGTATAGAGGATATAAGCCATTTTGAGTAAAATATGATGCTCCCCTGAAGTCTTGTCCAGAATCTGAACCAACTTATTAAGGACTTCAGAAAAGTTCTGTAACTTTCAGCCCCATTATTTTATATTTCCCCACACGTTTGTTTTTCCTGGTTCTAGCTGGGATAACATGCATAAGGAACAAAATATTGCACTGTCCATGACAGAATTCCAGCCTAAGAGCCTGTCCTGGGGATCATGCGAAATATGGACCACCTGCAACTCCCAATGACATTAAAGCCAAACCCTTAATTTTGCGGACACACGATGTTCAGATAAAGCATCCAAACTTTGCAGGTGCTTCCTTTCACCAAACCAAAATGTTGGACATTTGGAGGAATCTGAAGAGACACAGGAGGGCAATATCTGAGCAGTATTACATAGGTACCATGGTGATGGGTATTTTGTAAGAACCTGGGGATTAGACAGACAAGTAGATGGACAATCATTAAAGAAATGAAAGAGAAGAAAGGGAAGAAAACAGAAATACAGAAGGAAACAGACTCTTGGCATGGGTCTGGAAATTGAGTTGATTTACTCTGAAAATCTGTTACAGATAACCAACTCTTTGTCTGCCTTTTTCAAATGGTCAGGAATATGGCAATGCCAACTTGGTCTCTCTAGTCATTGAGTAACACTGACCTATTTTCCAATTTCTAAACCGGGGCGTCTCTATGTAATCAACATTTGTGTGTGATAATCAATTTCAGACCAGTGAATTAGGAGCACTACAGAATGCCGCACAACTGTTTGCTTTATTAATAATGAGAGCACTATCACGCTGCTCCATCCACACAAGACTCTAACTCTAGTACCGAAGGATCACCCGTCCCAGAGTGGAGAAGGCAATTTAGTCACCGTGTTTGTTCAAACCTGAGCTTCCTCCACATTGCTCTAACAATGGATTTACATTGCATTCATTGAGCCAGATTCTTTACTCACATCGTGTAGTACCTTACTCCAGAAGAAGGCCCATTGAAATCAGGGAGATTGCTAGTAGAGTAAGGCACTATTCGATGCAAGGGTGCTGGAACAATTTGTATAGTGGCGGTGCTGAGAGCCATTGAACCAAACTATAAACCCTGTATATGATGGAACCCACTTCAAGCCAGGGGGTGCAGCAGCGCTCCACCCCTCCCCCAGCATCCCTAGTTCCAGCACCTATGATTCGATGTGATTAACGGTTTCAGCATCTAGCCCTTAGCTTTTATGACTGCACTCATGCTGAAGAAAGATGCTCTGATCCCTGGCAGACTGCACTAAGATGCTATGTCTAGAAATCAGTTGAATGTTTTCCCCACCTCCTATTTCTCCAATCTTCCTTTTGGTTTGGGGAAAACATATAAATCCCATTTCTCCTAGTAGTTAGGTGGCTCTGTTGATGTAATCCACCATGCACTGGAGTACTGCTGGAGTAGATGAGAGCTGGGGATGTTTAATTAGTCATCATAGTACAGAAGAAGCAAAATAAACTGAGATGTGAGAATGATGGCAGGAGTGTAAGCATGCTGTGCATGTGACGGTGTAGTATGCAGGATTGGCAACTGTGTAAGGAAGCAAGCTTTGTTCAGGATCAGCCTTTTCATTCTCTGTCAGCCCTCTCTTTTGGGAGAGGTATGGCTACATGTATGCATATAGCCACTACTTGTCTTCACAAGTAAATGTACACAAGCAAACGGTAAATTACAGCACTGCACCCAAGAACTTGAACCAGTGACAATAACTACATGACCTAAGCTGTACTACAGTGAGCTCTTTGGCAGTAGAAAGCAAAAGAGAAATACCAGCTGTGATGCATTATATTACAGCACAGTCTCTGGAAACACCCAGCACTTGAGATATGTCTGCAATATCCCATTATATGTCAGCATCTGGGAACCCCCAGCACTGAGACAGGACTGCACTACCTCTGCTGTATCACAGCACAGCATCTGGGAATTCCCAGAGACACATCTGCATCACCTCTGTTATGTCACAGGCCAGCTACCTTGAACCCCTCCCCAGCACCAAGACAGGGCAGCATATTGCATCTGCTATATTGCAACACTACCATATCCAGGAACCTGCAGCATTGTGACATGACTGCATCACCTGAGTATATTACAGCTCATAACTTCTAGCATATGACTGCATTAGCTGTGCTATACTACAGCAGAATGTTTAATATTCTGAGCAAGAAATTCCCAGATGCTGTGCTGTAATACATTGCAGGTAATGCAGTCATGTCACAGTGCTAGAAATTCCTGAATGCTATGAGAACACATTCATGACTTCAACAGGCATTACTTGTATCCTGGAATAAGATAGTAGCCACTAAGAACTTCCAGCACCAAGACATAAATGCTTCATCTCCTCTATGTTCTAAAACCTTTTGGCATCAAGAAGCAGTGAACAGAGAGACTAACCCACATTACTTCTAGTAAATTATTTGCATGTAATTTCCCTAGTTGGGCTTTTCTGGAGGAAAACCTATTTTAAGAGTTAAAGAGGTGAATAAAAACCCCATAACTATATCTTTGAAAAGGACAGAGGGGACTGTAGATTCTCAATCTTTGTTAGGTCATCACTACCATTGGTGAATCCTTGTAGCGATGATGGTGTTTTCCGTCACTGGTAACTTTAAATATAGAAGATGAAATCCTGGCTCCAGTGAGGTGAATGTCAAAATGACTTAAACGGGGCCAGGATTTCATCCAGAAAGTTTGTCTACAAAGACGACAGGTTTGTGAAGGAATTCAAGATGGGGGATCATATATATACACTCAGGTGCCCACTCTGCTTTCCTTCTCATACAGATTCATTCTTCCTTCCTTCCTTCCTCCCTCCCTCAATCCTGCAAGGAGCTCTGCGTGGCCACAGGACTGAGCCCATGCAATTGGCTTTTTGTGCATGAATCAAATACCGCTCAGCTATGGAGTCTAATAGCTCCACTCCTTATAGTGTCCACTTCTCCCCAGCCTCATCCAGCACAGCAGCAGTAACCCACACACAAAAGGTAAAGTGAAAATAATAATATATAACAATAATAAAAAAACAAAGAGCAAGTTTATATGCACATTCCAGTGAGAATACAAAATATTGCCAAGCTTAATATGGGCAGATACTACCACAGAGATAGGCACATCTGAAATAGAGATAGACAGATAGCTCATAATAAAGATAAAGGATTATCCCTGTTTGTGAAGGATCAAGAAACTATAGGCCTGGTCCTTCAAGGTCCTGAGCACCCTCATCTTCCCCGTTCACCCTCATCTCCCATGTCAAAATAAGGCTCAGTATTATGCACTCAGCTAGCTCGAAAGCAGCTCTGTTTATAACTTGCATTGGGCATGTGCTCAACATCGCCTGCATAGAAATTGTTGCCTTTGCCTCGTAGGAAGAAATTTGGTTTTCAAATAAGTTTCTAGAGGTTGGAAAATAGCAGGCACAATATGTTACCTTCCTTAATTCAGACCGACGTAGCGCAGTGTGCCCTCCGCGATGCAGTCGCTCTCATGAACATGCACACAAATAGTGGAGTGTAGCATTAAGCAGTTATAAGAGAGGGTGGCCAAACAATATTCACTGCCTTCAGGTTCAGTCCTGCATGGCACCTTGCCCCCCCCCCCTAATTTATTTCACTGCACATCTTCATCAAGCAAATGTACTATAAATACCCTATACATCGCACCATCTTCATGCACATCGCTGGGAAATTTTTCCACAGGGAAGCTCCATCATGACCCTTTCCCTGCCAACAATAACCCTCCCATGACTTTTCAACTTGTCACCTGCGTCAAGGTTTATAAAATTTTAAAGCTAATGGTATAACAAAAACTCAAACAATGATATTGCAGATGTAGGAGTGCATCCTGGGATGAATAAATTATGGGAGCCACAAGAAGTTGCAAATACAGGGAAAGCAGCTGGATATGTAAACAGTGCTGTCCATGGTGCTTATATATTGCTTTTTGGGTTTGTTGTATCATTCAGCTTCACATTTTTGTATACTTCAGAGCAGGAGACCCAGTAGAAAAGTCACAGAGGGTAATTGTCTTTTCTTTTTTTAAGCACAGACAGCTGGTTTGGGGTTCCCACCCTTCCTGACTCCCATGCTCAGATAACACATGAATGGCTGAAGGGATTTTTATTAACTTCCTGATTAACTGAATTGCAGCATGAGAACACATTGGATGAATTTCATCTCCAAAAGTAACCTTCAGAGAAAGAGCTAGTGCTAGCCTCTAACTGATGGGAGTTAGGAGAGAAATTCTACAATAGATAGATTATTCCATAACTGTTGACTTTGGGTTTTTCCAACTCCCTCTGAAGCAGCTGGTACTAGCCACTGTCAGATGATACCAGACTAAATGGACTTGTGATCCAGTCTGGCAATTTCTAGGTTTCTTAATGCCATATTACACGTCTGCCATACTCCACAAAGTGAATCCACAGAAATGGTATTATGGAGCTCCATGTTCATTGTCTCTCAGTCAGAGCTGGTTGGATAACATTTGGCAGATAATTTATACAGCAAATTTCCTTTACCAATACTCACAGGCACTGTGTTCCATTATTTGCCCAGCTCTGTTATCGATGATTTCTAGATCATGTATGGTAATTTTATATGATTTTATTTTTCAGCCTTGAAAATCCACCTGGAGATATGAGAGGAGTCAAGCTAGACTCTTTCCTTTGCATTGTCACCTGTAATGAAGGCTGCATTTGACCGGCAGAACCTTAATCAATACCTGCCTGGTTCGGCACATGGGATCCGGGACAGGTGATTATATCAGTGTAAATGGTCGGAACTTAGCATGTAGTATGTAGGAATATGGAGTATGTAGGAATAAAACACTACTTTGGTGAGTAAAGTCAGAGGATAGGAGTCTGAATACATGCAGGGAGCAGCTCTGGTGAGCAGAAAGGGGTTATTTTTTCCACAGTCATTTTTCAGAGAAGTGCACTTTAATTATAATGTCACTGAGAAGATATTACAATTCCAGCACTACAGCCAAGCACCTCTTGCACTAAGGCATGACTCCATCACTTCTGCTACAATATAGCACAGCATCTGGGAACCTCCAGCACTATCACACAACTGAATCTGCTTTACCAAATCAGCACCTGGAAGCCTCCAACCCTGAGACACAACTGCATTGCCTCTGCTACATTAGAGCACGTAGGAAACTCCCCCCACCACCACCATTCTGAGATATTCCTGCCTCATCTCCTCGGTATTACAACACTTAGAAAACTACTGTATCGCTGTAGGACAGAGCTGCATTACCTTGCAGCATTGTAGCTGGCTGGAATCTCAATGAAAACTAACTTCTTGTGTAATACAGCACAGCATCCAGTAACCTCCAGCATTTACCACCATTCTCTCTGTGCCTGGTCTGCCGCAACCTGCCCCAAGAGAGGGTAAACACAGCAAAGGGACCTGGCAGGTGAGGGGGCACTCCGATCACAGCAGCAGCACCCATTGTGCCAGAAAGGGATATTTGGGGATTAATTAATTATCCTACAAGGGGCAGTAAGGAACAGCGCTCGTTGTGTAACAATAGAAGCTATCTGGTTTCCATGGCAACGCAGCCCCGCTTGTGCACCTTTAATTTATTCCTTGAACGGTTATTTCCTGATCTCACACAGTGCTGAGAAATGCCTTGTTTTTCTTGCTGCTATCCCTGTGCCCGGACCCAGGGTGAGACACCGACCTTTCCCAGGGGGATTTGCTACCCAGTGCAGAGAGCAAGAAGTCAAAACCTACTCAGTGCAGAAGTTCACATCACACGGTGAATAAAACTATCCCTGGCTCCTTTAATGTCTGCTTGTTAAGATGGCTCCAGTCTTCAACCCCTTGCAAAGCTGCCTCTCCCATTCTGATTCTTTAAGTTACAATGGTACTTCAAGGTCCTCATGTCAATTAGGGTCCCATCATGCCAGAGCCTTTACAGACATGTAGCTAAGAGATGCTGCTCACCCAGCTTATAGTCCGAATTGACAAACCAAAGGGTGGGAGGGGAAAACAGCGGCCCAGGAAAGTGACTTGACCAAGGTTACCCTGCTGGTGAGTGGCAGAGACAGGAATAACACCCAGGACTTCTGAATCCCAATCTGGTGCCCTGCCCACTGGACCAGACCATCTCCTTACCAGGCATACTTAGTGTGTCCATCAAGGGTACCACGCTAAACCCAGTAAGAACCTGAGCCCCCAGCATAGCCAGGGAGAAAGCTCCCACACTGAGAACATGACATAATAGTCACAGCTTGGAAGAACGTCAGTCCAGTGAGTCTCATAGAGCCAGCACAGGGGGGAAGAAATGTCTGCCAATGAGCTTCCCCGGCAGAACCAGGCATCCCCAGCATGGGCAGACACAACACTTCTCAGCAAGGGTCCCTCTCCTCCATACACACATGTGGAGAGATCACAGGAGAAAGACACACTCCCAGAGCGAGAATCTGAGTGGTTCATCAGGCACAGGTAGGAGACCGGTCCTGCAGAATATCATTCACAGGCAGGCAGGACACATTCCTAGGAGACAGCACATGAGGTACAAGGAATGGGCAGGAGCCAGGTCCTCTCATACCCTGCATGGGAGAGAGAAATGCCCCTCCAGTGAGGACACGACATACCCATCAAGGCAGGTAGGACAGTTCTCCTAAGAAGGGATCAATGTACCCAAGGGGGGAAGCAGACAGCCCCCGTCCATCCTGGTACGGACCGGCCATAGCCAGTGTGGATAGGTGGAGCGCCCTCTCGTGTGGACCCAGCACAGATGTGATCAGTGCCAGTCTGCCAGTGGAGACACTACAGACATGGTACATGGGTGGAAGGCCTGCTCTCCTGGAGCGGGGTAAGCTGTCTGTGTTTGGCGGGATGACTGCATCGGGTTGAAAAGTGGTGTTAGCACAGTGGGAGGAAGGATGGTCCAGATGCAGAAGGCCTAGATTCAATTTCCTGTCATAGATGTAGGGCAAATCATGCAGGCCCAGATTCTCAAAGGCACTTTGGCGCCTAACTTCCAGTGCCTCTGTTCCCCGCCTAACAGGGGGGTGATAGCACCATCTTATCTCACAGTAGGGTTGTGAGGAGACATACATTAAAGACTGTGAGGTGCTCAGATACTACAGTATTGGGAGCCAGAAACCTATACTGGAATTTTGAGTTTGTCCCACAAGACAAGCTGTTAGAAGTAGCAATAAGAAGCATATGCACCACATGGAAGGCTGAGGGTTGACCTGCAGGGAAATCTAACCTGTCCTAGACAGATCCATGGCAAAGCCAGACCTCAACGCAGTACTCCAAGGCTTTACTGTGCAAGAACTTGCAGTGCAAATGGTTTCATCTGAGAACATGGATGCACCATGAGGTAAATTCAGCCCTGATGCAGATGGGTGCAACTCCAACTCAACTCAACAGAGCTGAATTTGGCCCAAGCTGTTCCAAGTGTAGAGAAGATTTGAAACAAAAGTGTCCCCCCTCGACTCCTAAAAATCCCACCTCCCACACACAAACCAAGAGCAGGAGCACTGGTGGGCACTGAAATCAGACAGGAATGTCCGGACCCAGAGAAACAGGGTAGGAGCATTGGGACACAAAGGTTTTAATTCTCTTCACTGGCCAGGGAGCTCTAGATAAAGCTGGGCTTCTTCTACATAGTTCAGAACCGAGAGAACAGAGGAATAACCTCCAGTGAATGTCTCCTTCACCCTTCCACCAACACAGCCTTTCAAAAGCAGCAGATCCAGAAGAAAAGCTTCCTGGGGGTGACCCCAGGGCAGAGGGAGGGGTCTTTTTCCTCATAACTCAGCAATTAGGTGTCCTTTGTTGAATGCCCACAGGGTTCGATGCACAGCCATCCCATTGCTAGACAGTCACCAGTCCCAACTTCCAGCATGTGGGGAAGAAAACATGGGGGAGATACATGCCTCCCACACCCACTCTATTGACCCCCTGGATCAGCTCATCTGGGGTCAGGAATCTCTTTCCTGAACAGGGAGAGAAGCACCAACCCATTAGTCCGACGTTAAACCAGCCCAGCCCATCTTAGTACAGGCATCTCCATCTCTGGCAGCATATTCTTGTTTCCAGACAGTCTCTGAAACACCACAAGGCAAGTGTTTGAAGCAGCAGTCATTGGACACATGCTGACTTGTAATGCCACCACTGGCCCTGTGATGCTGGAAAAGAGCAGCAAACAGACACATCTGCTCTTTGGAGGTCTAACCACTGAAGGCTAGCAGAAATGTCTACGATGCCCAGGAACGGTCCCCCGCCACGCTCTTGATGGAGCATGTGATACAATTAAACCAGCAGCCATTCTCAGAGATTCTCCATCTAAGAGTCCTAACAGACGGTAACAAAGAACTCACAGAGTTTTAGGACAAGTCTACACTACAAAATTAAGTCAATCTAAATTACGTCAATGCACAGTCATCAGAGTAATTGAATCGGTTTTGCACATCCACACTATGCTCCTTGTGTCAGCGGTGCCTGGCTTCACCAGGAGCGCTTGCATCTATTTAACTGCCAGTGCGGGGCACTGTGGCACGGCTTCTGAAAGGCAGCAACAGTTGACCTAACTACATCGACCCACATACTATGCCTCTTGGTCGGTGTAGTGGGCAAGTTACATCGGAGGGAGCTACATCTTAGGGTATGTCTACACTACGAGAGTAGTTCGATTTCACTTAAATCGAATATGTGGAATCGATATTGCAAAGTCGAACGTGTGTGTCCACACTAAGGACAGTAATTCGACTTTGTGAGTCCACACTAACGGGGAAAGCGTCGACATTGGAAGCAGTGCACTGTGGGCAGCTATCCCACAGTTCCCGCAGTCCCCGCTGCCCATTGGAATTCTGGGTCGAGCCGCCAATGCCTTCTGGGTAAAAAAATATGTAGAGGGTGCTTTTGGGTAACTGTCGTCATCCGTCCGTCACTACCGCCCTCCTTCCCTCCCTGAAAGCGCTGGCGGGAAATCAGTTCGCGCACTTTTCTGGTCAGTGACAGCGCGGACGCCACAGCACTGCGAGCATGGAGCCCGCTGCTACCATCGCTGCAGTTGTGGCGTTGTCAACGCCTCGCAGCTTATCATCCACCTTTCCCAGAGGCAGATGCAGATAAATCAGGCGAGGAGGCTACGGCACCGCGGTGAGGGCCTGAAGTCTGAGAGTAGCACAGGCCTGTCAGAAAGCACGGGACCCAGCGCCGAGGACATCACGGTGACAATGGGTCATGTGGATGTTGTGGAACGGCGATTCTGGGCCCGGGAAACAAGCACGGACTGGTGGGACCGCATAGTGCTGCAGGTCTGGGATGAATCCCAGTGGCTGCGAAACTTTCGCATGCGGAAGGGGACTTTCCTTGAACTTTGTGAGTTGCTGTCCCCTGCCCTGAAGCGCAATGACACCCGGATGCGAGCAGCCCTGACTGTCCAGAAGCGAGTGGCCATAGCCCTCTGGAAGCTTGCAACGCCGGACAGCTACCGGTCAGTCGCAAACCACTTTGGCGTGGGCAAATCTACCGTGGGGGTTGTTGTGATGCAAGTAGCCAACGCAATTGTTGAGGTACTGCTCTCAAAGGTAGTGACCCTGGGAAACGCGCAGGCCATCATAGATGGCTTCGCCGCGATGGGATTCCCAAACTGCGGTGGGGCTATAGATGGAACTCACATCCCTATCCTGGGACCGGACCACCAGGCCAGCCAGTACATTAACAGAAAGGGCTACTTTTCAATGGTGCTGCAAGCACTGGTGGACCATCGGGGACGTTTTACAAATATCAACGTTGGATGGCCTGGCAAGGTTCATGACGCTCGCGTTTTCAGAAACTCTGGTCTGTTTAGACGGCTGCAGGAAGGTATTTACTTCCCGGACCACAAAATAACTGTTGGGGATGTGGAGATGCCTACAGTGATCCTCGGGGACCCAGCCTACCCGCTAATGCCCTGGCTCATGAAGCCCTATACTGGCACCCTGGACACTGAAAAAGAACTGTTCAACTACCGGCTGAGCAAGTGCAGAATGGTGGTGGAGTGTGCTTTTGGCCGTCTCAAGGGGAGATGGAGAAGCTTACTGACTCGCTGTGATCTCAGCGAAACCAATATCCCCATTGTTATAGCAGCTTGCTGTGTGCTCCACAATCTCTGTGAGAGCAAGGGTGAGACCTTTATGGCGGGGTGGGAGGTTGAGGCAAATAGCCTGGCTTCTGATTACGCCCAGCCAGACAGTCGGGCGATTAGAAGAGCCCAGCGGGACGCGCTGTGCATCCGGGAGGCTTTGAAAGCTAGGTTCCAGAGTGAGCAGGGTAACCAGTGACTTTTAAGTTTCTGTACAGAGAAGCTGAACCTGCCCCCGTTTCTTTACCCAGTTAATGTTGACTATCCTCTCCAGTTACATACCCCCTTCACCCCCTTCCAAAAAAATAAAATCAGTTCTATTTTGTTAATGAACACCGTTGTCTTTATTACTGTTTTCGCGGGAATGTTTTAAACCTGGGACGCAGACTGTGGTGGGGAGCGGGTGTAGTGTACTGATGCAAATGACGCTTCTAAACTCCAGGAATGACAGGGTCCGCAGTGGTGGACTGGTTGTTTCAACGGAGCCTGCCAGCCCTCCTGATCGGGACTGCGTGTATGTGGGGGCTATGTGACTTTGTGGCAGGGGGAGGAGGGTTACAGATCCCCTGCTGCGTGGCTCTGTGATCCAGGATAAGGACCGCTGCATAAGATCTGTAACTGCCCTCCCCCGCCACAAAGTCACAGACCACCCCCCCCCCAGAACATGAAAACCACCTCCCAGACTGAACAGGGTAACTAGTCACTGCACTGTGTATGTGCCCTGCTGCTGGACCTGCCCCCGCCTCTGTACCCTGCTAAAGGTGACTGTCCTGTCCAATTACCAACCCCCTTCCCCCCCTTCAGACAGACTCTCCTCCAAAAGAACATGATGGAAACAGTAATTAACAGAAACGTATATTTTATTAGCAACTACACATGAAACGGGGGGTTGAAACTTGGACGGGGGCTTGTGTGAGGCGGGAAGGAAAGGACTTGTCAAATTTTGGGGAATGAGAGCCTTCTAGTAGTAGAGCAGTCTGCAGGGGTGGAGTGACAGTTTTCACGGACTCTGCCGCCCCTCCTTCTTTGGACTTTGGGTGAGGGGGGTATGGGACTTGGTGGCGGGGGAGGGCGGTTAGAGATAGACTGCAGCGGGGCTCTGTCCTCCTGCCTCCGTTCCTGCAGAACATCCACAAGGCGCCGGAGCGTGTCCGTTTGCTCCCTCATTAGTCCAAGCAGCGTTTGAGTCGCCTGCTGGTCTTCCTGCCGCCACCTCTCCTCCCGTTCCATGTGTGAACGGTGCATTTGGGACAAGTTCTCCCTCCACTGGGTCTGCTGGGCTGCCTGGGCTCGGGAGCAGCCCATGAGTTCCAAGAACATGTCTTCCCGTGTCCTCTTCTTCCTCCGCCTAATCTGCGCTAGCCTCTGGGAGTGTGATGCCAGGCTGGGTTGGGAGACAGTCGCAGATGTGGCTGTGGGAATGGGAAAAAGGGAGTGAATTCCTCAGAAAGATAAATGTAGTTGTGAACAAAGAACATAGTCTTTCTCTGTGAACAAGACCATGCACTGCACCTATCACATGCGCACTCAGGACAAGGTCGAATTTTCGGCCCTCGCATTCAGTGCCTGGGGTCTCGCACTGCCGATCTGAGAAGCGGGGCAGGACACCGGAATTTGTGTAGCAGGCAGACATGGTAAGCCGTAGACTTGTGGGTGCTTAAAACTTTAATAGTAGCACTGGCCTCCTTTCACATTGAAAGCAATGCCAGTCTCTGCTGCCAGCAATCCGGCAAGCATGAACTCTGCCACTGTCCCACCCCCTCGTGGCTGTCCCAGGGAAAGATCCCTGTATGCTGCCCCTCTCCCGCCTCCACCGCGTGGCTGTAAACCGGCGGTTACAGTTCTGTAAAGGAACGGGCAAGCAGTCCCAATACTAACATTCCCCTACCTAATTCAAAGCAGGTCACCATGAGCGACATCACCCTGATGCGGATCTCAGACAGTGATAAAGAAAGAATGCTTCGGGAAAGCCTGCAAAGACCAGGGCCGTATGCCGCCATGCTCTGCAGGGCAATGATCCCGGAGTACTTGATTGTCTCCTGGCACGGAAACGTTTCCTACCACGGAGGACCCAATAAGGCCGCTCTCCCCAGGAACCTGATGCAAAGGCTTTCCAATTACCTCCAGGAGAGCTTCGTGGAGATGTCCCAGGAGGATTACTGCTCTATCCCCGGACATGTAGACCGCATTTTACTGTAGCTGCACTGGCAGGGACTAAACAGTAGAGCGGCTTGGGCAGAACAATCATGCAAAACCGGACATTGTTAGATTTTTTTTCAATAGTTGCACTGCCCAGGACTGAAACGTTAAGCGCCTAGGGCAAACTAATCATGAAAAACCCATTGTTGTTATTGTTAATATTCCAGTTCTGTTAAAAATAAATGTTTAGATGTTTAAAGCACTTACTGCTTGATCCTTCCCCTGATTCTGTGTCCGGGTTAACGTCTGGGGTCGGTTGGTAGGGGATCTCTGTAAGGGTGATGAAGAGATCCTGGCTGTCGGGGAAATCAGCGTTGTAAGCGCTGTCGACTGCCTCGTCCTCTTCATCTCCTTCCTCATCTTCCCCGTCCGCTAACATGTCCGAGGAACCGGCCGTGGACAATATCCCATCCTCAGAGTCCACGGTCAGTGGTGGGGTAGTGGTGGCGGCCGCACCTAGGATGGAATGCAGTGCCTCGTAGAAACGGGATGTCTGGGGCTGGGATCCGGAGCGTCCGTTTGCCTCTTTGGTCTTCTGGTAGCCTTGTCTCAGCTCCTTGATTTTCACGCGGCACTGCGTTGCATCCCGGCTGTATCCTCTCTCTGCCATGGCTTTAGAGATCTTCTCGTAGATCTTGGCATTCCATCTTTTGGAGCGCAGCTCGGAAAGCACAGACTCATCGCCCCACACAGCGATCAGATCCAAGACTTCCCGATCAGTCCATGCTGGGGCCCTCTTTCTATTAGATTCCACGGCCATCTCTGCTGGAGAGCTCTGCATCGTTGCCAGTGCTGCTGAGCTCGCCACGATGTCCAAACAGGAAATGAGATTCAAACTGCCCAGACAGGAAAAGGAATTCAAATTTTCCCGGGGCTTTTCCTGTGTGGCTGGTCAGAGCATCCGAGCTCAGACTGCTGTCCAGAGCGTCAACAGAGTGGTGCACTGTGGGATAGCTCCCGGAGCTATAAGCGTCGATTTCCATCCACACCTAGCCTAATTCGACATGGCCATGTTGAATTTAGCGCTACTCCCCTCGTTGGGGAGGAGTACAGAAGTCGAATTTAAGAGACCTCTATGTCGAACTAAATAGCTTTGTGGTGTGGACGGGTGCAGGGTTAATTCGATGTAACGGCGCTAAATTCAACATAAACGCCTAGTGTAGACCAGGCCTTAGTGTAGACGCTTGCAGAGTTAGGTCGACGTGAGCTGTCTGACATCGATCTAACTCTGTAGTGTAGATCAGGGCTTAGTGCTGCACAGACATCCAGACAGAATAAAGGTGCTCATATAGGTAGCAGAACTTTAGCAGAAACCTAGCAGCTTTACCTGCAGTCACCCAATGATCTGAGACACTACAGAGGCAAAATCCACCATCAAGAATGGGGTGTACATGCCAGAGATCCCGCACATGTTGGAACATAGGTTTATTTCAGTATCATCTTGCAATCTGGCTGAAGCTGGACAGCAAATGTCATGTGCATTCTCAGTGGCACATGTCTGCTGGAATCATGAATCAGGGGGAACAAGGAGTGAGGCACACAGAACTAAACCAATACATGTGTCATACTGTGATAGGAACACGTTCCTTTGGAGGGTAGGAAGGGATGTTAGATATCCTTACCCTTGCCTGCCCCCCTCCCACTCCACCCCCATTCTTTGTTTTAGTCCTGCTACATACATAGCAATGACACATGAACACCTTACATTTTATCCAGGAAGAACCTTAGTCACTTTACTCTGTATATCCCTCACCTGCCACAGAAATGCAACTACCTCTGGAGTGGAACATGAAAGACATTCTGCACCACCAATAATACAACACAATTTTGGGAGGAGAAATGAAGAATAACTGCAGAAGGAATGCAGGGAAACCAAATTTAATTACACACACTGGAATTTAGCCACCCCTCCTATGTTATCTCCCAAACTCTTGCAAAAAAAAAAAATACTCCTGTCGCTCTAATGACTCTGAGTAGCCATGGCTTTGGATTTCTCTCTCACCAGAAGATGGATAAAGTTTGTTGGCTTTTTGCTTCTTTTTGGACTTACCATGTTGACTTCTGAAATCTGGTCAATGCTGGAGATATGGATGCTCATTCCCACTGTAACAGGGTTACCTGAAACACAAAGGGCCCAGGTTAGAACAGTACACAGCTCCAGCCGCGCTACCCCCACACTGCAGTGAAGCTTACTGCGCAATGAAGTTACCAATGGAAAGTGAAGATACAAGGTCCACTGGGTTGAAAGGCTTTCCACATCAAGAGTGCTCAATTTACAAGGGAAAAGGTGGATTTTTCTAACTGCCAGCCCTGCAAACTCACCCTGGGAACTGAGAGAGAAGCTGGATTCTTTCCTTCATCACTAATAATTCACTTCTGCAGACCAAATGATGCCCTCACTGATACCTGTGTAGCCTCACTGCCTTCCAGTGCTGCCCCCAATGACACCTGTAGGATCCCACGCCTGGCCACAGGCTTGCATAGGTGTAACTGATTGGCCATGTAACTGGAATGTAGCAAACAAGCCTGCCGCTGCGGCACAAGAGGAACTAGACTCCAGCTCACTCCCTCTTCACGGAGTCGGCTCTGCAATGCTAACCATTTTAAAACCGTATGTTAGTCAGTGCAGACAGCAGACAGGCCTCTGGACACGCAGGGAGCAGATCTGTGGAGGAAGCTGATGCCGTTTTTCACATTCACTTCTCCAAGCAGAACTGCACTTCAGTTCATCGTCAAACTTAATCTGCTTGGCAACAAGATACTGTCTTGCTCTGCCCTCGTGGCCAATGAGCTATGTGGACGCCTTTTGGTGTGTTTTTGCTGACTAAGTGGTTAATTGGGATATCCCCTTCCCCTGGAGGCTTCAGTGGCTAAGTCACCCTCACCTGTGGATAAAGAGCCAACGCCTGACTGGAAAGTGTAGAATGGGGGTGTGAGAAGAGCATAACTTTCCCAGGATTGCAAAGAGGTCCCTTCCCCTGGCACATAACCCCTTGTTATACAAAATAAAAGTCCTACTATATTCTACATTGCTAACCCCACATGGCAGGATTTCAAACTGCAGTGCTTTAGCCCAATACCTTAGTGCTCTCTGTAAGGACAACGCTTCTAACATATGGATTTGTGCCTATAAGTGAGTAAATGTGATGTTGCTGGCTATTAGCTAGGCCCACAGAGAGAAAAAAGGATCTGCTACTCTAACTGTGGCCAGCTAGAGGAGACCATCTGTCTGTTAGGTGATCAAAGTCTTAGTGGGTTCTAGTCTACACCTCCATCCAAACCCCTCTGAGTGGGCACCATCCCCAAGAAATCAAGCCCCTCTTCTTGTGTGTGTTTTACTGAGTGATTTGTTGCATGATTCCAGAAGAGGAGGGGCAGGAAATTTTGCCACACACCGTGGATCAAGTCATTAGCAGCTCCAAGTGCTGAAATATTTACAGATAATCACAAAATAACTAAAAAAATAATTAGCAAATGGGGGGGGGGGGGGGGAGGCTTCTAAACTGGAAATGAAATGATATATTAATTGTGTGTTACCAGAAATAGGAAAGTAGTGTCATTAAGGCTTCCTTGTGATTGGGTGTGCTATTACTAAGACCCTATGCCTGTAAATTAGACAACATTATCCTTTAATGGGATATGAATAACACTTAAAACATCAGAATCAATAACTACTGTAATTAGGACCTCCTATGCAAATCTCCTTAAAGAGACAGTGCAGTATTTTTTTCCTCTCTGATTCAGAGCTTGTTGGACATTCTGCAGCAGGAGCAGCCATTCACGCTGCAGTGCTGGACTTTAAAGTATACAGACAGCAGACTGCTGGCCGTTTGTCTGAAATGAGTGGGTGGGTTCTCAGTCTGATGTCTGCCCGACTCAGAAAACCAACCCCACAGGGGGGCACTAACTGGCCACTCCGTGGTTGGCAAGCACAGAGCTGACCTGTCAGCCTCACCTTTCAAGCTGAGTGAAGTGTGAAAGGTGTAGCCGGCCTCAGCAGAGACAAGCCATGTGAATTTTTAAAACCCTTTCAGTCTTAATCACATTGGGTGCTATTAGGAGCACAAGGAAAGGTTTTATAAGAAAAAAAATCATTCTAGTGTCAGGAAACTGACACTATTTTTTATTATGAGAGCACCAGCTAAAATCGGGGCTATTATTATTATTACTGTGCCAGTGGTTATACATTTGCATAGCAAGACATAGTCCCTGCTCCTATAGCTTACAATATAAATAGACAAAGCTAGCCTAGAGACTAGCCCAAGGTCACACAGCAGGTGTGTGGCAAAGCCAGGAATAGAAGGCCAGGTTTTCTGAGTCCCTAGTCTCATGTGCCATCCAATGGATTATGCTGCTTAAATCTAGCAGAGGAAGGTCTAACACAATCCAAAGGCTGGAAGCTGAAGCTAGACAAATTCAGATTGGAAATAAGGTGTAAATTTTTAATAGTGAGAGTAATTAACCACTGGAACAATTTACCAAGGGTCACGGTGGATTCTCCATCAGTGGCAATTTTTAAATCAAGCTTGGATGTTTTTCTAAAAGATCTGCTCTGGGAATTATTGTAGGGCAGTTCTTTGGCCTGTGTTGTACAGGAGGTCAGACTAGATGATCACAATGGTCCCTTCTGGCCATGGAATCTATGAGTCTATGTTTCTTCTCCCTTCAAAGGTCCTACCACTGCCACCAACCACCCCACTTTCTTCCCCTTCACCTCCCGCCCCCACATACATACTGACAATTTTTGTGGTTTTACAATCAAGTTTTTGCCATCTAAAAATATATGTTTCTCTCCCCTGTTGCCACATGAAAGACCCACAGAAACAACAAAGGAAATTGACTGACTATAAGGGGAAACTGACAATGACGCTACACAAAGAGCTGTCAAACGCACAAAGTCTATCTAATCTAATCTATCAGTCTAGGCATTTATGCCACGCTCATCACCATGGTATCTGAGCGCCTGAGGTCACGCAGTGACTCAGTGTCAAAGCCATGAATAGAATCCAGGACTCCTGTCTCCCAAATCCCTGCTCTAAGAAAGACAAGTGATGGATTTAAGATCCACAAAGTGCCACTTCCAGCTGAGCTGAGCTTAGCACAGCTTCTACGGGCTCAGCCAGAGAGAGATCTCCGCGAGTGGCTGCAGAGACCAGAGGCCTAGTCACTGGGATGCCAAGTGGGAGATGTCACTAATTGCTTAAGCCCACCAGCTTGCAGACCCAACAGTTTAAGAAGCCTGTGTCCTTCTTTGGAAATACAAAGATGAAGGTTTATGGGGTCTGTCTCCTACGGGGGTTAGGAAGCAATTGTGAAATCTGTGCACAGAGAGCATGCCTGAGTCATATCAGAGGGGGCAAGGGACAGAGAGGAGCTGCCAAAAGCAGGGGGTTACAAAGTGGCTAAAGATCTGATCCTGATACCCTTGCTTTGGTTCAGTAGCCCCTTAACCCACATGACAAGCCACTGGCTATTCGTATACCAAGGTATTATTCAACATCAGAATTTGCCCCCATGGGATTACTCATGTGCGTATTGTGAAGTGGATGACACGCCCAGGCAGGGGAATGAGAATCCCTCTCACATCCCTGAACGAGCTACCTGCACCTTAAGGCTAGCACACAGGGCTAAGCGCTCACTCACTCCAGCCCCTCATGCGGAAGTGGCAGGGGTGGGGTGGGGAATGAATGCAGCCTTGCCTTGCCCCCATCCCAATGCACTATCCAGCACAGATGAGCTCGTATGGGGGTAATGGGCTGTTGGTAAAGTCTGGCAACAAATTACTCCCCTCAACACTAGGGCATGGAAGAATCCAGGAGAGGCTGGTGCATCAGTGAGGTAGCAAAGGGCAGTGTGGTCCAGTCAGCAGGGCAGCAGTCCATTACTCAGGAGAGCTGTGGGCTATCCCTGGTGTAGCCATGGTGAAGTCATTTCACCTTCTCTGTTCCTGGGGTTCCTGTCCTGTCCTTTGCAGAACTTGTCTATTTAGGTTTCAGCCTTATCAGGGCAGACACTATTTCTCACTATATATTTGTGCTGCACCAAGCACAATGGGGCCCGGTCTCTGCTAGAGCCACTAGATGCGACTGTAAATTGGGTCATTTCATCTTCTATCTACCATCAATGTCCAAGCTTTGAGTGAAGCGTAAATAAATAAAATAAACAAAGGACATCCATTGTGCACAATAAATATAACTCTGCCAATGTTCATAATCTCAGGTGGGATTAATACAAAAGGTAAAGGATTTTTAAAAAAAGGCATTATCTGTGTCACTTTTTGGCTAATAGAGAGAGCCCTGGGCTACTTTATTTGAGTTTGGGTGGTGGAAGCAGACCCAATATTCATGGCATTTGTTGATGTTATGATGCTCTCTGATCTGTGCCATTAGCCATATTAACAAGAAGAAATGTTTCCACATGAAAAAGGATTCCATCTACATGGTAGAGATTGAGATGATGCCATTTTCACCAGTGAACAGCATCTTTCCACGATGAAGGATAGCCAAGTTCCTTACCATGGACAAATTGCAAATTTTCCCACAATTACTCCTAGGGGAAAAATTCCCCACTTCCCATCATCAGTGGAGAAATCTCAGCTGTTTTGCAGCAAAAGCAGCTTATTGCCTGTGACAACTGTATTAGAGGGGAAGGGAGAAAGAGACTCTGAAAAACTAAAATTCAAGACACAACCAGAAAAAATGAAACCGGCTAAAAAGGGATTTTATAGTGACAGAATATTGTTACTCTATGACAGCTGTCCAGTGACTTATGTGAGAGCAAATTAGTAGCATTGCCAAAACTCACAATTATACTGTGACTCTCACAATATTTGATTTTTTAAAGCCTCAGCTACTGGAGTCTTGTGATTGTGTGAGAATCTGATATTTCATTAAAAAAAAGTTTCTAGACCTTACTGTTGCAAAGAAAAGCTTGAACATGTGTCCCTGAAAGACTCAGAAACCAGAAGGCAAATGAAAAAGAACTCATGTTGGATTATTTATTGAAATCTCATGATTTTTTAAAGCCAATTTTGTGATTTTGGGGGGCCTGGCTCAGGCTTTACAAACACGTGGGGTTGGCAATACTGAGTTTGGTTGGTCTCTACATTTCCTAGAGGATGTGTGTCTGCCTCACAAAACCCATGCTGAGGGATGCACAGCGAAGAACCTCATGGGACTGATCACCCCCTGGCCCCTCAAGCTTCTCCCTTCAGACAGGAAGTAGCACCTGTTGATGGGGCAGCACGGGCCTGCCAGTGCTGTAACTGGCCTGTAGATGAATGAAGAATTTTGCCCTCTGGGCTGTCTTGCACAGCATTAGAGCCATGCACAGAAAGGAAAGGAGACAATGTGATTTTGTGCTTCTTTACCTGGTGGTTAGGATTTTTCAGCACAGTTCTGAACTGGACCAAGGAGTTTTCTGCTCAGGGATCCTGCCTATGGAACTTCCTCCATGCGCAAGTCTGGCAGAGTCCCTCAGTAGCTGCATCAAAGGCTGGCTTCCTAATCAGACCAGTTTGGCTTTGACCATGATGGGCTCCCACTCTCACGGGTAAATTTACTTCTCTTTGCCATCCCCTCCTTTTCTCAGGCAGAGTGTTCAGCCTGTCTGGGGCCACTGGACCTATATATAGGAGAAGACTGTGCCTAGCCCTGAAGGAGACATAAGCACAAGTAGTTTCTCCCCAGATTCCTCAGGGTAACTATGAAAAATAACAATCTTTGTTCCAAGTGCTCAAGATTCAAGGAGCCTGGCACAGGGCTCCAGAAACAGGCTGGGGCAAGATCAAGATCATGTCCCACTCCCAAATGGCTGGCAGAGCTGTACCAGCACAGGTGGAATGCAGGCTGCACCTTGTGAAAGGTTGTACCAGTTGGTGCTACCCTTACATTTCTCTTCCGGCCCCACACACCTGGTGGTGCATGCAGCTATGAAACTGGGATGTCCTTTTTCTGCACTTGCACCTTTACATTTATAAGGACCCTGCCTCTGTTCAGAGACAGCTGCTATTTTGTTCTTGGAGTTTCTGCAGCCTGTTGCAGGGGAGATGCACACACTGCGCTCTCTCTCTCTCACTTATGGAGACTTTTCTTTGGTTCTTTCTCAGCATTGTTTTCCATAATCGTACATAATCGTTATGTTAGATGGATGGTATATGCTTTGTTCTTTATGTGTGGAAACAGAAAAATTTCCCTGAGCCATTCTGACTGTATGTGGACAGGTACTGGTATGTTAGAGACAATATCCCACAGGTAATCATAGATTACAGAGCATGGCTCACATTCAGCACTATATTATGAATGAATGACGTGTCACTAGTGCTGATCTCCATTAGGGTCCAATGACCATAACACTCACCACTATTACATAACCTGGCTGAAAAGGTCATGAGCTGAGCGCATCTTGTAACCAAGAAATGCTATACCAGCTGCCTAATAATGGGCATCATGGAGTGTCTTTTTGCTTTTATAAGATGGGATGGCTGTAATAAAGGGGATTGTTAATTAATGCCATTTACCTGTATCATGGTGGTGCCTAGCAGCCCCAATCCAGATCGGGGCTCCCTCGTGCTAGGTGCAGGACAAATATTTATTAAAAGACAGGTCCCTGCCTCACAGACAAACCAGCAGTAACAGACAAGCATAGGGTTAGTTCAGAAATGCTTGACATACCCCCCAAAAAGTTTTATGGCTTAGCATTTGGGGCAGAGGTGCCTGAGAATCAGAAGGGGTTATTATTGGTTGTGGAGCAGGGATAGCTGACCATGTGCCAGGAAAGCAGAAGCAAAGTGTTTTGGGAACTGATTTTATCTGGTGTCTCTCTGATTTGTGGTGACGTTTAGAAGCAATGAGTTCAGCTGGGTCACTTAAGCACCTGCTTAAACCTTGCCAACACAATCAAACTTTAAATACACATTAAACATCCCCAACCCCTTTTCACCTGTTTTTATTCCCTCTGCATTTGTGTGACTCACAGCCGACCTCGCCACCATCCCCCCAGCCTATTGCAAAGCACACAGTTAGCTTGTCCTACCAGCGCAACAGCCAGAAACATCAAACATTTACAGAGGTTGATATCAAAGCACTCCCTCCAGCATTCCTGTCAGAGTCTGCCCCTGTTCCTAGCAGGCCAGGCCTTACCCCACACTTCACTGGTCTGGGCATGGGGCAAAAAATACCCGGGAATAAGCAGATGGGGGCTAGATTGCAGTTTAAGGCACTGTCCCCACATTGCCAGGTGGGGGATGAGAAGGCCCAGGGCAGGGAGCTGGGGTGGGTGGGGAAGGAAGATGGCCCCATTCTTGCCTTGCTGTGATGTCTTGTCTTTGGATGTGTAGGAGTGAGTGTGGTGTTGCCTTCAAGTGGCTGGGGGCAGAGATAGGATAAGGGACTTACTACTGCAACTACCTAAGGAAATTCTCTTTTAGCTCAAGTGCTAAAAACATGCTTTTTTGGAGCTGAAAGAGCAGCCTGGCCCACATTAAGGGTTTGTCATGGTCAGATTTCCAGGACAAAGTCAATACCAGAGGTCAGAACTTGGGTCGGGGTTCTAAGCAAAGGGTCAGAATCCAAGTCAGAGCCACAGTCTCTGTGCTCATGCTCCAAGCAACAGAACTCCAGTGTTGACAGCAGTGGTAGAAACCCCACTGATTTGGGGAAGGGCAGGGTAATGAATCCACGTGTTGCAGAAAAGCACACCCAATTACTATCTAAAATCACACCTCTTCCTGGGTAGCCAGGGCTAGACGCCTGCTCCTTCAGCTCCAAAAACACATGCTTTTAGCCCTTGAGCTAAAGGAGAATTTCCTTAGGTAGTTGCAGTAGTAAGTCCCTTATCCTGTCTCTGCAAAGTTCCAGGAGTTTGGAAGCAGTGTCAATCATGGCAGCTCACTGGGGATCTAAATTGTTGATGGACACTTCCTAGTACACCCCATGGGCTTATATGGGGTAAAAAGGCCAATCGGGAGCCTCCAAGGGAGTCACTTGGGCAGGACCTTTCATAGTGTATGTCTGCTGCAGTTTGCAGCATCTGAGGAGTGGCAGGGTTATAGCTACTGCAGTGTGGCAGTGTCTATTGTCTGATGGCTCTGCTGACCTGCGTTTGAGTCCTGCTGATCCTTATTGGGATGAGGGATGGAATATCTCCTTGCACCCACTCCCATCTATTCACACCTCTGTCAGACTAAGCACAACATAGCCCTGAGTGATGAGGCTAATGATGAGTTCCAACTGGTGCTGTTCTACTCTCTTAACAGCATGGCTTTTGGCCAGTAGCCAATCAGATTGCTCAATTTGCACAATTCATTTAATAAGGAGGAATATTAGGGATGTCCCATGGGAAATGGAAAGTTAGAGTGAGCCGTTTCCAAGATACAGTGGAGTACTGCGTGGGGTTTGAGGGAGTAATTAGGACTCACATAACAAAACGGCATCTTCTGTATATAATCATGCCATGTTTTTGCTGCAGTCCTCTCTGGTCTCACAAGCTAAGAGAGGCTTGGGCTAGCTGGGTACTCATACAGAAGAAGATTTCTGTGGAAAACCTGAGTCTACATGCATTGAACCAATTGCTAAGCATGGAGACAGGAAGCTGCTGGCTGTTCCACCTGTGAGCTGAGACATAAAACTGACCACTCATACTCATTAATATCCCCTTGCATTCTTTCCAAGCGTACAGGTGTTAACCTTGTTGTGATGGCCAAATCCAACAAGCTGTTGACCTAAATTTCCCCTGCAGATTTGAATGGATACAGTATTTTTCATTTCCTGCCCTCAACTGTTGCATAGTTGGACATTAGGAAAAAGTTCCTAACTGTCAGGGTGGTTAAACACTGGAATAAATTGCCTAGGGAGGTTGTGGAATCTCCATCTCTGGAGATATTTAAGAGTAGGTTAGATAAATGTCTATCAGGGATGGTCTAGACAGTATTTGGTCCTGCCATGCGGGCAGGGGACTGGACTCGATGACCTCTCGAGGTCCCTTCCAGTCCTAGAATCTATGAATCTATGAATAGTGTTGCTGTGCACTGTTGAACAGCTGCTATGTTTCACCCCAGAGAGGGTAGCATTGCAGTTGTGGGTGAAGTGAGCCCTATATCAGTTTGCAAGGTGCTGCTGTGGGATCCTTCAGAAGGTGAGGTGCCATGCTGGTATAAATGTAACAATCATTATTTTGTGAATGTTCCAGGGAAAGCCGGAAACTAGAGAATGCCATCCGTGAAGCGCAGTGGATTACTGAGGCTATCCCATGGGCATTTTTAATGGATTAGTGGGGATTAAAGTGGGATATTGTGACTATCCCATGGAAATTTGGAAGTTAGAGAGAACAATCAATTGGCTGCAATAGACTACAAAAGCCATCCCGTGGGTATTGAAGGATTATAGAGGAAGCTAGATCGAGGTTGATTTTAAAAGATGGTGGTAGGCATGTACCTGAGCTGAATAAAAACAAGGTATCAATTGTGCAGGCTTAAAACAGAGAATGAAAAGCAGCAGCAAGCAAATTAACTCTGGGGAATTCCTTTGAAAGCCTCCAGGTCATCCAGGCACTCATTCAGCAAGGTGCCTAAGCACATGCCTCATTGTAAGCATGCCATCCCATTGACTTCACTGGGACTATTAACATGCTTAAATTTAGGCATGTGCCTAAGTACCTTAGGCCAGGTTTACAAAGGTATTTGGGCACCTAACGATGCGGCAAGGCACCTAACAGGATTTTCAAAAGGGTCTAAGCAGTTTACACACCTAACTCCCATTGAAGGTCATGCTGTGTATACTGAGAAAGGTGGTTGTCCCTCAGATTTGCAATAAAGTCCCAGGGCTCCGCTATAAACTCCCTCTTCACCCTCCATGCAGGTAAAATACAGGCAAATATACCACTGGTCTAGTACATTTCCTAGGGCTTGATTAACTTATAAGCATTACGGGAGTATGTCCTTCCAGCATCCAGAGGACTGGAGAAGTTTCCCTTTGGATCACAGGATGCTGTTGATCAACTGGATCACTATCGTCCATCTGTTATGCAATGCACCTTTGCTGTGCTCTTTGTGTGTCACTGGCTGAGCCCAGGATACATTGGGCGTCAGATTTCCAGCACAGCTCAGCTCTCGTTTCAGCACCTAAATAAAGGGCAGATTTTCAAAAGAGCTCAGCCCACTGGGCACAAGTAGCTAGTTGCCTAAATGGGAGTTGATCTCTTCTGTCAATCTGGCCCCAGCTGTGGGTGCTGAGCTGAGTTCCTTTGGAAACCTGGCCCTCTTTTCCTACGGGCGACTCTGCCAAGCTCCCAAGGAGGGGCAGAACAGTAAACATTTCACAAGGGCAGCTTTCTCTCCATGCTGTTCCCTCCTCCTTTATGTCAGATTCATCCATCACAATACAGGGGACGGTGTGACTCCTTGGACAGATGAAGATGGCGGATGCTGGCACAACAGCCCAAACCCAGCTGATGGGATAAGGGAAAGAAGACGACAATAGGGAACTATGTCACACTGCCTGCCCCATGTCCACCTCAGGTCAGCATGGGGAAGACAGCAAGGGGAGCAGCCTTGAACCTGGGTCTCCATCATGGATTTGCAACTCATCTCACAGTTGAATGCTGGGTTTATTTTCAGGCTCCTGTGTCCCTTATTATAATTATTTATACAACTGCAGTGCCTAGCTATCCAGAAGGAGAGAATGTCACCAATTGGCAAGGTGGCAGCTGCATTCACCAGCTGAAACAAGGTTTAGATTTAGAAAATCTTCAACTCAAAGACCAAACAATGAATGTTCCACTCCAATGTTATTTCCATCTTCCCACGTGGGTGTGAAAGCTGGAAAGCCAGCCAAGGTACAGACGGACGTCTAAATGTCTTCGAAAGCAAACGTCTCAGAAAAATACCAGGTATTAGATGGAATCTAACAAACACTAAGAGCCATCAGAGAGTTCCAGAACCCCATTCTCTCCAAAGTTATTCAGAAAAGAAGGTGGAAATGTCTGGGACACATGTTAAGAATTAAGCCAGAGCATGCGCCATGACAGGCATGCCTTTGGACAGCTGGAGGGGCACACAAAAGCAGCTGACAAAAAGAATCCCTCTGTTGAACGGTGCCCAGAGAGGGAAAACATAGAGGACATGCAAACAGCAGCCCAGGATGCACAGGGATGGCAGGGCTTTGCTTGTGCCCTAAGTGATATCTGACCACATAGGAAGGATGCAGAGTGCTTAGAACAGAGCCTTATGGTGCTAGGTGCTGTACAAACATATGAGGCAGTCCCTGGCCCCAAGAATTTACAGTTTAAATAGACAATACAGATCATGGGTGACAGGAAGGCAGGATTACTGTCCCCACATTACACACAGGGAACATAGGCATAAGGAGATTCACGCCCTGATCCAACCTATTGAAATCAATCAAGCCCTCTGTGACTTGCCCATGGTCACACAAGAAGTCTGGGGCAGCAGGAGGAAGTGAAACCCACAAGACCATCCTTCCTCTGTCTGGCAGAGCTTTTGTGGATTTCACTACCCCGCTGGCTCACAAGAATGAAACTGCAGATGAGGGAAATGTGTCTGATGAAAAGCACATGTACTCATGTGACATGCATGCCCAAGTCTGCAAAGCAAACCAAGGCTGATGGGTCTACTTACCAGCCCTGACTATGTCCTACTAACATATTTTCATGCAAGCATGTCAAATCATTCCTTGATGTTTAATCCAACATTAAAAGTATCTCTTTTTTTTAAAATTCACCGAGAAACTTTATTTTAAGATAATTTAATGTTGGATGAAGAGCTCTAGAGACTGAATTAATCTATTTAGCCACAGAATGGACAGTAGCTGTGAAAGCTGCCCCCATATTGCCCCGTCAACATGCCTTAGTCTTATGATTACCTTTATAGACTCATAGACTCATAGACTTTAAGGTCAGAAAGGACCATTATGATCATCTAGTCTGACCTCCCGCATGATGCAGGCCACAAAATCTGACCCACCCACTCCTGGAATAATTCTCTCCCTTGACTCAGCTGTTGAAGTCCCCAAATCATGATTTAAAGACTTTAAGTCGCAGAGAATCCTCCAGCAAGCGACCCCTGCCCCATGCTGCGGAGGAAAGCGAAAAACCTCCAGGGCCTCTGCCAATCTACCCTGGAGGAAAATTCCTTCCCGACCCCAAATATGGCGATCAGCAGAACCCCGAGCATGCGGGCAAGATTCTCCAGCCATACCCACATTGACCATTGATACTAATTACCAGCGATGGCAGTTATTGACTTATTGACTAAAATCACGTTATCCCATCAAACCATCCCCTCCATAAACTTATCAAGCTTAATCTTAAAGCCAGAGAGGTCTTTCGCCCCCACTGTTTCCCTCGGAAGGCTATTCCAGAACTTCACCCCTCTGACGGTTAGAAACCGTTGTCTAATTTCAAGCCTAAACTTCCCGACGGCCAGTTTATATCCATTTGTTCTCGTGTCCACATTAGTACTAAGCTGAAATAATTCCTCTCCCTCCCTGGTATTTATCCCTCTGATATATTTAAAGAGAGCAATCATATCCCCCCTCAGCCTCCTTTTGGTTAGGGTAAACAAACCGAGCTCCTTGAGTCTCCTTTCATACGACAGGTTTTCCATTCCTCTGATCATCCTAGTGGCCCTTCTCTGTACCCGTTCCAGTTTGAGTTCATCCTTTTTAAACATGGGAGACCAGAACTGCACACAGTACTCCAAATGAGGTCTCACCAGTGCCTTGTATAACGGAAGCAGCACCTCCTTATCCCTACTAGAAATACCTCGCCTAATGCATCCCAAGACCACATTAGCTTTTTTCACGGCCACGTCACATTGCCGACTCATAGTCATCCTGCGATCAACCAGGACTCCGAGGTCCTTCTCCTCTTCCGTCACTTCCAACCGATGCGTCCCCAGCTTATAACTAAAATTCTTGTTAGTCATCCCTAAATGCATCACCTTACACTTCTCACTATTAAATTTCATCCTATTACTATTACTCCAGTTTACCAGGTCATCCAAGTCTCCCTGCAGGATATCCCGATCCTTCTCCGAATTGGCAATACCTCCCAACTTTGTGTCATCCGCAAACTTTATCAGCCCACTTCTACATTCGGTTCCGAGGTCAGTAATAAATAGATTAAATAAAATCGGACCCAAAACCGAACCTTGAGGAACTCCACTGGTCACCTCCCTCCAAGCTGACAGTTCACCTTTCAGTACGACCCGCTGCAGTCTCCCCTTTAACCAGTTCTTTATCCACCTCTGGATTTTCATATCGATCCCCATCTTTTCCAATTTAACCAATAATTCCTCATGCGGTACCGTATCAAATGCTTTACTGAAATCTAGGTATATTAGATCTACTGCATTTCCTTTATCTAAAAAATTTGTTACTTTCTCAAAGAAGGAGATCAGGTTGGTTTGGCACGATCTGCCTTTCGTAAAACCATGTTGTAATTTGTCCCAATTGCCATTCACCTCAAGGTCCTTAACCACTTTCTCCTTCAAAATTTTTTCCAAGACCTTGCATATTACAGATGTTAAACTAAAGGACATAGGGGAAGTTGGTCTATGTGATTGATTCATTCCTTAACTTATTTCCTCAGACTGTCAACAAAGGAGCCAACTGATAACAAACATGAGGGGTCCTGATATCAACCAGTAACTATTAATCAATTAACTGTTGTCATTCACTATAGATCAGGGCTGGATTTGAACCCAGGACCTATTGGTAGGAAAACATTTGTACATATTACCAAGCCCTGAGCCATCCAATCCCTTAATGCAAAGTGATCTGAACCAAATTAATTTAAATAGGTTAATGCAAACACTTTGGTTGATATCAAATCCATTACCCCATTATGAAACACTGCAAATATTTGTAACAAGAAAATCTGTTGACTTGTCATATTTATCAAAGGGGCAATGGGAAGGTATCTTTTCCTTTTTTAAATTTTTAATGAAGAAATCACACTTCCTATTCATCGTTCACTCACTCTTCTGTTTTACAGGATACCACTAGCTCCAGCTCCGACATTTATTTCAATCAGCACACGAAGCACGGAACAGTAGCACAATGTGACGGCTGAGAACATGCCAGTTTTCTACAAATATAGACATCGGGGCCTAGATTTTCAGGATCTGGCTAGTAATTTGGGGGACTCCAATTCTGGCGTTTGCCACACTGAGATACTGTCAAGAGGGTTGATTTTCAGAAAGTGCTATACCCCAACCCCTGAAAGTCAGTGTAAGCCAATGGGCCAACTCACTGTCAGATAAAGCTCCCAACAGTAGCAGAATTTCAGTCCCTTTCTTCAGGGTTTTGATTATTTAACACTATTAAATAATCAGCTAAATCATCCATGGATTCTATAGCTCCTTCCTGAAACCCACAGCTGCTCCTGGCCTTTCCCCATTACACCTGCTCTCTACAGGTATTTCCTACCAGACTGTCTATCTGACTGAGACAGGGGACCCTTCGTAGGTCTTCTACTAACCCTGCATTTTCCTTTCTAACTGAGCAGGCTCCCCCTTATAGGGAGCATTGCCTCTGAGCTGTCACATGACCCTTGGTCACTTGACTCACCAGTTGGCCAGAGACCTGAAATAAGGTGCTGAGTCGTATGTGTGTCTGCACCTCAGAACTGTTAGGCCTCTTTAAGATGCAGTATTGCCAACCCCGAACATTCAAAAATCATGAGCCAGGCCTGAAAAAATCATGAAACTGGTTTAAAAATCATGAGATTATCTTAGAAATCATCAGAATTTTTAAAAAGAATAATAAATTTGGGATTATTTTTCTTTGCCTTCTGATGTCTGAACCTTTAGGTTGCACTCGGCTCATATTCTCCACCTTTTCTCTATAATCTATAAGCTTTTTCTTTTAATGAAAGCGGCAGTTCACCTGTAATGACTTCACTTCAGGAGCTGCAGCTTTAAGAAAAACACCAAAGATTATGTGACTTGTGCTAAAATCACAAGAGTAGGTAACAGCGAAGGGGATTCAAGGTGGGCACCCAGAATCTCTTGTCGCTTTTGAAAGCTTCCGCCCCCAATGTGCTGATATTATGGTCATTTCAGCAGAGATTTGCCTTACATAAATGTCCTGAAAATTTATCAGCCTTTTCACAAAATCCACTTGCCCAGCCTTTGCCAGCACAACTGATAATAACAAAAGCAACTAACGGTATGTCACTTGCACATCAAAAGAATTACTTGCCTGGGGTGCACGGGTGATTAGGGTTTTGTAAGGCGGATATATATGTAGGCATCTTCTACAATTCTTCAAAGTGAGTAGCACACACTATTAATCCAGGTGCCTGTCAATTTCTGCTCCAACTTCAAAAAATGGAACTGAGTTAACAGTGCAAAAACCAGAAACACATATGGAAAACTCCTGCTTTACGTCCTACTTTTGTCATCAAACCTCCCCCCATTCCCCAAAACTTCCTTCCCAGGCTGAGACAATTCTGCCGAGCTCCTCTCATTTCTGGTAAACACCAAAGGAGCTGTTCACTTCAGTGATTAATTGTATTCCCCTTTTAATATTTCTGCTGACATCAGACTCTGGAATTAAAGGAACTCCGGCTCAGATTCTGGATGCAATAGGCAATATTAGTCCTCCCCTTCCCCCCTTTGTTCTCACCAAAGGTCTGATTCAGAGCTCACTGAAGTCTACAGGAGACTTTCCATTTATTTCTATGGGCCTCTAATCTCCAGCTAACAGGAAGTACCTATTGTGTCCCTTTCTCCAAACCACTATCAACACTTTTCTAGCACAAGGAGCACAGATAATATGAGACCCTGTTCTGCCAAGCCGTTGGCAAGCAGGTCTTATTCACATGAGCGGAGCCACTGATGTCAATGAGCGTGGGCTATTCATGTGTGTAAGGCAGGGGTCTCAAACACGCATGTGGCCCGCGGAGTTATTTCCTGCGGCCCGCCATAGGCGCCAACTCCACCAGCAGCCACGCTCCCTCCCCCACCCTGAGCGCGCCACGTTCCCGCTCCTCCGCCTACCTCCCAGCGCTTCCCGCCGCCAAACAGCTGTTTGTCGGTGCTTAGGACTTTCCAGGAGGAACAGGGGAGGAGCGGGGACACAACATGCTTAAGGGATGGAGGAGGAGAAGAGACGGGGCCGGGGCGGGGATTTGGTTGAAATGGGGCAGGGAGGGGGCGGAGTTGGGGCAGGGACTTTGGGGAAAGGGTTGGGATGGGGCTCGGGGTGGGGGGTGAAGAGGCGGGGCCTCGAGGACTAGACGAGCAGTCTGAGGTATGAAGTTCAGCATGTATGATTCTTTGCTCTGAGTAGTTGGGAAGAATGTTTGTGAAAATTGGCAACATATTTTGTATGAATAGTTACTTTAAAAAGTTCCTGCCATTACAGCTATGTTGATAGACTGTTAGTGTAGATCAGCATCAGTGTTACTGACTACATAAGGAATAGTTACAGGTGTTTATATTTTATTAAAAAACCCTCTTCGCATTACAGTTTTTAAAAAGTTAATACATTGACTTTTAATAGCATACTATATTACTCTTCATTTTTTTCATTTTTGACTATACTTTTGTATCGTTGTATGAAAAGGTTTCAGTGATGCGGCCCTCAGGCCAATGTACTAGTCCTCATGTGGCCCTCGTGGTGATTTGAGTTTGAGATCCCTGGTGTAAGGCTTTGCAGGACTGACCCCATATAGGGTTAGGTTACTAAAAGCATTAAGCACTGTCCTAACTCTGCTGCCACTGAAGCCAATGGGAATTTTACCCTTGACCCCAATGGGATCAGAGTTAGGCTAATGTTGAATGCTTTTGAAAATCGCTTCTGGAGCCATCTCCAGTCTGGGGTCTACAGGTGATGTGACTCACCCCCTAGGCACCACAAGGGGGACCACCCTCCCCAATAGGAAGAGGGGAATTCAGTCTCCATGTTCATTCAGTCCTGAGCTTCACCGTGCACTGCCTCATCAATGGACTCCCAGCCATAACCATGAGGGCTCACCCGCTTCTGGAGTGACAGGGGAATTCAAAGCCCAAACCGACACCCAGAACTGTAATGGATGCAGGACTGAGACCACAATCTCCCTGTTTCATTTATTGCTATCTTATCAGCGAACTCCCCAACATGGACTGGTACAAGAGGGGAATCCATTCTCCTTTGAGTCCTGGCCTTCCCCCTTGCACTGCCTCATTAATGGACCCCTCAGTATGACCTGGAGCAATCACCTTTCCCTGGATTTAGAGAGGAATTCAGTCTAACCAACAGCCAGCAAACCTCCTGGAAGAAGGAGGTTTAAAGAAGGATTTTCTCACTGGGACAAACTTATAAACAAAGAGACCATTTAAACAAACAGCAATGAATGGGCTAGTAATTCTCTTTGTTATTACTGGAGAGATGTGCATTTCCTTCCCAGACCTGTTCTGACCTGGGCCCATGGCATAGCCGCAGTTGTGACATCATAGTCTGCTCCAATGGAAATTAAAATGACAATTCGGCATGATCATTTCTCAGCTGGGTAAGACAGACTGGCCATGACAGGAAGCCTTCCTTTAAATCCAAGTGCTTTTGATAATAATGTATCATGGAAAGAACATGTGACATATTAGCTAAATGTCATGTCTTCCTCTAGTGGCTGCTCCATGTAGTGGATAAAAGTCTAATACTGCTGAAGTTACTCTGTTAGCTCAAGTAGTAGAGGCCTGTGCTTTGGTGCTGAAGGACCTAAAGTCAGTAGCTACTGACAGCTTGTGGTGGGATTTGTTATAGAAGCTTATGAAACGTAAAGGTCAAAGTCAGTGAAGAATTACATCCTGCCCATTTTTCTTACTACATTATTTACATATACAGTTTTTCATTATTAAACCAGCTCTGGGATAGTCAAATAATATTTGTGAATTAAATTATTAGCAATTCCCCTCTCCCCCCCATCAATCAGAAAATAAATTATCAGTGAATAAACTTGTGATACAGTGTACTTTAAAGCTGTGTCAGAAAGGCGAATGCCCCTATCTGCTCCCCTTGCTGAGTTCACCGACTAACCCTAACTAGAGAAGGAGTATGGTTTAGTGGCCTAGAAACCTGGGCGCTCCTGCATTCTACTCTTACAGTTAAGGGTGGCAGAAATTCTTGGGTCCAATCCTGGCTCTTCCACTGATCTGTTGCCTGATCTTTAACAAATCTCTTAATCTCTCTGCACCCCAGCTTCCCGAAGTGTACAATAGGGGTGGGAATACTCCCCCACCTCATAGGGCAGTTGAGAGGATTCATTAGTCAATATTTGCACAGCACAGCATCTTTACTCCTCTCTGTCACACAGAGCCAATAATGCTACAGAAGAGCAAATTACATTCACACAATCGAAAAATCACATCCAGTTAAGCCCTGATTCCAGAATCTTTTTGCTTGGTGATGATGTCCAAAGCAGAGAGAACACAGCTTGATTTCCAGATCCCAGGCTGAGCTTGCTGCGCTGGCAGGTAGAAATATCTTGTTTTGACTGGTAAACTGAGCAAATTTGACATGGAAGTCGCTGAGGGAGAACAAATATGGAACAACAAGATGTAATTTTTACAGAGGCTCTTTTCCAACCATAACCACACTTCAAGCCATCCCAGACTTGATCTAAGGGGTCCTGAGGTCTGAAACCAAAGCCACACGAGGTCCACTGGGCCTTGCCCCTGCCACGGGCACAGATATCTGTGATTGCACAATCAGTTAACAGCAATATTCTAGTGTCAGTGCAAAGGGAAAGGGACAGAGTATGAAAAAAAAAAGGTCAAAGAAAGAGATTTCTCAGCTCCTACACACAAGGGAAGGGAAAAATGCTGAACACAGAAGAATAACCCTTTTCTATCTGAATAACACTGTAGTGACATCTGAACCACCATGAAACGCAAACCTGCTTAGAGCAAACTCTGATTCTCTTGCAGACCTGTAAAGAGGACAGCCTTGAAGAGCTCTGTTGAATTATGTGCAATGGGAACAGGAACAATGGGTTTGAGCTATGGAATACCGATTCACTGAACAGCTTTATGCTTGCTACAGGGCTCTGCTTTCTAATGTATTTCACCTTTTATGCACATGGAGTTAATTCCTTTAATGGGTTTTGTGCCACTGTCGAGTGCAGCATTTGTTTAAAAGCACTCAGCCATTTTCATATACAGTTTTTAACAGGTGCATGCAAATATACAAGCTTTCACATGAACTGTCCATATGTGTGTACATAGCTAATTACATCCCCTTTCATGGGTTATCAGCGAAGATTGAACCTCTGACTTTCCGCATCAAACTTTAGCCCTTGACCTAAAGGAACTACATTACATTACATTAGTAGGCTCTGATTCACTATGTGAACCAGCCTCTAGAAAGAGAAATGACATACTTAGCCAATGTGTTACATATATAAATAAAGCCTCTGTACCTCAGTTTCCCCAGCAGCAGAATGGAGGTAAAAATATTGACTTACCGCATATGGGGGTTGTGAGGTTTTAGTAAATTAAGGATTGCAAAGTGCTTTGAGATACTCTGCTCAAGAGGTGAATATTTTTCATTAACACTTTTCAATTTTTAAATGGATTCACTTTAGCTGTGTTTTTTTTTTTTTTTTTTTTGCACTCCTTCTGCATTAGCTTTCTGGGAATAGTCTGGTAGGTGAGCTTGCTGGCAGGTATGTGCATGGAAACAGTGATTTTTAAGCAGATATTAGAGAATATTCATGGAAAGTGAATTTAAAATTCATAATTGGGAGCATTCAAACCAGAAATCTGAGTCTAAGAATGTCACTCACCCAATCAGGGAACAGAACAAACACCACGTGACCTATGAGGCCACTCAAAAAGCTCATATTTTGCATACTGAATAATCACAACAAACTGCTTATGACCAATCTACAGACCAAGAATCATTCAGCCAAAAACCTTTAGTAATGAATAAATGTTATTAAATCACAAATTGTTCATAAACAGCTTGTGAACAGAAAAAAAAGGCAAAAGTCATGGAAGAAATGCTATGTTAAAAATTATTCACCTCGCTCTGAATAGAACTATATATTCAGTATAGACAAAGGCTTATGTTTCAAATTTATGAGTCAGGTGATACTAATAATAGTAATTATAATAATGTCTTACCCATTTATAGACAGCCATCGTTCTAAAAGGATCCCAAGGCACTTTATAAACTACAGCACAGGTAAACAAGAATCGATTAAACCACCACTGAAATGCAGCCACCCAGGGTTGGAATGAAGTAGCAGTAGAACAGAATAAAGCCATGGTACCCAACTGTTTCAGACAGGAAGTGAAGAGGAAAGCATCAGGCGATTTAGGGAGGTGGAATGCAATTACTCAAAATAGAATTTGGCCAGAGCCAGAAAACAAACATCCTTTCCTACTGCTGTAAAAAGGGTATTGGGCTAATTGATGACCACAAGCATTCAGGACCTCAGTTTTATGTCTAATCCAGAAGATGGCACCTCTCACATGCCCCCTAGCTACATAGTAGGGAAGTGCCACCTATTGAATCACCAACCCAACTTCCTCAATTGCCAGGGTTTTCCTTGCACATCACTCACTATGTTCCCCACGCGGCTTGGCATGTGAGACCCCAACATAGGCCTGGCTAGAGCCAGCGAGGGTGTAATAGCGTACATATGTGACCCGAAAACACCATTCCCCTGGCCAAGGCCTAGTAGTGCAAGAGACAGACTGGGAGGCAGGAGAGCACGGCTCTGCCTGGGTGTAAGAGTTTGGGCAAGCCACCTAAAATTCTTTTAACCTTTTGGTGCCCAAGCTTCCCCCCTGTGAAATGGAGATACTAATATTTACCTTCTAAGGGGACTGACTCCATGAACAACGACACCATGCTAGAGAAGTCCCAAGCATTATCCCAGGATGGACAAAGGGAGCAGTCTCAGGTACCTTGGCATTAATGTATAACAATGTGCCTAACTCCTTACGCTACAACACCACGACAGCGAAATATTTTTCAGCAGTCAAATGCTGGGCAGTGAGGGCTAGATCTGCTGTATCCCTCCACCCCTGCTCCTGCTGCATTCCCTTCAGCCAACATGGTGGCTCAGCCTTCCAGCACAGTCACTTCAGGAGCCCTGAACTACTGACGATGTTTCGCTGCAACACTTTATGCATCAGCAATCATTTATTTTTACTATTTGCAATTGCAGGTGTCGATGTTGCACAGTTTCTAAAGGGAATGGCTGAGGATGGAATTCCATTGAACTCCATCCTTCCCGCTCATCACCTGAGGAGAAAGTATGAGCAGGTGTGTGTGACACAGAGGGGAGTTTGGAAGAATAGAGAAGTGTGTGTGTGAGGGAGGGGAATTTGGGTCTGTACTGGTAGTAGGTGAGGACAAGTGTAGGAGGCTCTGAGGGGGGACGGAGGGGAATTTGGGGTTGTAGTGAGACGGGGAGGACAGGTGTGCGTGTGTTTGTCTGTGCATGTCGGTGAAGGGAATCTGGATCTGTGAGGAGAGGGGTAGAGACAGTTGTGCCTATCTGAGGAAGGGGAAGAAGGATCTGTGAGCAGAGAAGTGGAGACAGGTATGTGAATCTGAGACATGGGAATAGGGGATCTATGAGCAGAGAGATGGAGACAGGTGTGTGTATCTGAGGGAGGGGAGAGCGGATCTGTAATGAGAGGGGTGAGGACTCCTGTGTGAATCTGAGCGAAGAGAGCAGGGATCTGTGATGAGAGGGCTGAGGACAGGTGTATGCATCTGAGTGAAGGGAGCGAGTATCTGTGATAAGAGGAAAGGGGACAGTTGTGTGTATCTGAGGGAGGGGCAACAGGATCTGTGATGAGAGGGTTGAAAACAGGTGTGTCTGTGTGAGGAAGGGAATGGGGATCTGTGATGAGAGGGGCGAGGACAGGTGTGTGTATCTGAAGGAGGAGACCTCGGATCCGTGACTAGAGGGGTGAGGACAGGTTTGGGTATCTGATGGAGGGAAACGGGGATCAAAGATGAAAGGGGAGGGGACAGGTGTGTGTATCTGAGTGAAGGGAGCAGGGATCTGTGATGAGAGGAAAGGGGACAGGTGTGTGTATCTAAGGGAGCAGCAACAGGATCTGTGATGAGAGGGTTGAAAAGAGCTGTGTCTGTGTGAGGAAGGGAACAGGGATCTGTGATGAGAGGGGCGAGGACAGCTGTGTGCATCTGAGCGAAGAGAGCGGGGATCTGTGATAAGAGGAAAGGGGACATGTGTGTGTATCTGAGGGAGGGGCAACGGGATCTGTGATGAGAGGGTTGAAAACAGTACTGTCTGTGTGTGAGGAAGGAGAATGGGGATATGTGTTGATAGGGGCAAGGACAGGTGTGCCCATCAGAGGGAAGGGAGCGGGGATCTGTGATGAGAGGAAAGGGGACCGGTGTGTGTATCTGAAGGAGACCTCGGATCTGTGACTACAGGGGTGAGGACAGGTTTGGTTATCTGAGGGAGGGGAACGGGGAACAATGATGAAAGGGGAGGGGACTGGGGTCTGTGTGTGTGTGTGTGTGTGTGTGTGTGTGTGTGTGTGTGTGTGTGTGGGAGACTGGGGATCTGTAATGAGTGGGGTGAGCACAGGTGTGTATCTGAGGGATAGAAGCGGGGACCTGTGATGAGAGGGGTGAGGACGGGTGTGTGTATATGAGGGAGGGGGAATGGGGATCTGTGATGAGAGGGGTGAGGACAGGTGTGCGCATTGGAGGGAAGGGAACAGGGATCTGTGATGAGAGGGGTGAGGACAGGTGTGTGTATCTGAGGGATGGAAGTGGGGATCTGTGATGAGGGGGGTGAGAACAGGTCTGTGTATCTGAGGGAGGGGAGCGAGGATCTGTGATGAGAAGGGAGAGGACAGGTGTGTGTATCTGAGGGATGGGAGTGGGAATCTGTGATGAGAGGAAAGGGGACAGGTGTGTGTATCTGAGGGAGGGGCAATGGGATCTGTGATGAGAGGGTTGAAAACGGGTGTATCTGTGTGAGGGAGGGGAACAGGGGATCTGTGATGAGAGGGGTGAGGACAGGTGTGTGTATCTGGGGGGGAAACAGGGATCTGTGATGAGAGGGGTGAGGACAGGTTTGGGTATCTGAGGAAGCGGAACAGGAATCTGTGATGAGAGGGGCGAGGACAGGTCTGTGTATATGAGGGTAGGGAATGGGGAACAATAATGAAAGGGGATGGGACAGGTGTGTGAGTGTGTGAGGGAGGGGGAACGGGGATCTGTGATAAGAGGGTTGAAAACAGGTGTGTGTGTGTGAGGGGGAAGGGGGGGACCCGGGATCTGTGATGACATGGGAGGGGACAGGTGTGTGTATCTCAGGGAGGGAAACCGGAATCTTTAATGAGAGTGGTGGGGACAGGTGTGCATGAGGGAGGGAGGGGAGCTTGTATCTGTTATGAAAGGATTGAGGACAAGTGTGTGCATCTGAGGGAGGGGAGCTGGGATCAGTGGTGAGAGGGGAAGGGACAGGTGTGTGTATCTGAGAGAGGGAAGCGGGGATCTGTGATGAGAGGAAAGGGGACAGTTGGGTGTATCTCAGGGAGGGGCAACAGGGATTTGTGATGACAGGGGTGTGAACAGGTGTGTGTGTGTGAGGAAAGGGAACGGGGGGAACTGTGATGAGAGGGGTGAGGACAGGTGTGGGCATCTGAGGCAGGGAATGGGGATCTGTGATGAGAGGGGAGAAAACAGGTGTGTGGGTGTGAGAGCGAGAGGGGAGCGGGGATCTCTGATGAGACTGGAGGGGACAGGTGTGCGTATCATAGGGAAAGAAGCAGGGATCTTTGATGAGAAGGGTGGGGACAGGTGTGTGTGAGGGAGGGAGGGGAGCTGGGATCTCTGATGAGGGGATGAGGACAGGTGTACGTATCTGAGGGAAAGGAGCTGGGATCAGTCATGAGAGGAGCGGGGACAGGTGTGTGTGTCTGGGGGGGGAACAGGGATCTGTGATGAGAGTGGTGAGGACAGGTGTGTGTATCTGAAGGAGGGGAACGTGGATCTTTGATGAGAGGGGTGAGGATAGGTGTGTGTAAGTGTGTGCTGGAGGGAAGTTTGCATTTGTAATGAGGGGCATGGGAAAGGGAGCATAGACTGCAGCATTCTGACGTCTTTGAAAACCAGGACCCCATAAACTGTAACTAATTCTCCCTAAGGAAGTGTGAAGAGAGATCAGAGCAGGAGAGGCTGCTGGACCTCCATGCTTTGCGGTGTAGGGATTTATATTTATTCCTTAAGGACCCCCAGTCATTCCCTCTTCACCTGAGATTTCCAAACACGGTACGCAAATTCCCTGGAGTGGAAAACCCAAGAGCCCCTGACTTTGTGGGTGGAAGGGGGACATGGAAAAGATCTTGCTCCCCCTGGCTTCAGCCAGGGAGGGCTCCCCCTTTCTCTGTTCTCTGGAAGCAGGGCCATCTCCTTGAAACTCTTGTGAAGTTTTGGGCATCGATGCACCAACTGAGAGCAGCTGAGTCACTGTGCTTAACAGGGCTCCTCGCGCCATTTCCTGCATCTCCTTCTCTGACCTGGGGCAATACCTTCTTAATTTGCTTTCTTTTGCTTTGGAGTTAATGCTTCCAGAAATGAGAGGCTAAGAGCACTAACTAGAGCCAGGCACTGTGCAGGATGCTGCTGTGAAAGCTTCCTGCTTCCCTTCCCCCTGCCACCCCGTCACACCTTCTCTTCTAAGAAATAAGGCCTGTGCACCACTCTATCAGTGTGCCCCAGACGTAGCTTGCTGGATCCCATACAACTGGCAACTGAACTCCTGATGCACGCTTCGCCAGCTGGTCCAGTGCTGGGAACCTGCCCTGCCCCCTCAGCTCAGCCAAAGCACCCTACTCCTGCCCTCTCCCCTACCCTGTTCTTGCTATTTCAGTGCTGAGATCTCCCCTCCCCACAGACTGACGTCTCTGTCAATAAATCTTAGTCCTCCTCTGTAGCACCCCCTTCTATTCCAGTATGGGGACCCCCCGCACGGTTATAACAAGGCCTCTCAGGCTGCTCTGCAACAGCGCCCTGCTATTCCAGTCATAGGACATATCCTAGTGCTGTCAAGGCATCTTGGACATCCCGAGCTATCCCAGCTATTCCCACAAGGCCCTTCCCTGTACTCAATGCCCCTTTGCTATCCCAGACCACCCCCTGAGCAGATATGCTAGCACCCACTCCCAGAAGAAGCCAGGTGCCAGCTAAGAACTAGGCAGCGACCATCCAACTCAATGAATCTGTCACTCAAGCTAGTGAGATTTAGCACCTGAGCTCCTAAGATGTGATGCCACTGATGAGTCCACCAAGTCATGCTCCATTCTCCCCCACCACCCAAGCTCCATCTCCCCAGCTAGCAACCTCTGGACAGCATGGTCCAAGTCTGGCTGTCTGGCTGGGGAAGGTGGACCAGGATTTTCCAGGAGCCCCTCTCCACCCCATTCACGGTTCGGCTGAACTGATGAACACGTCACTCCCTCTGCCATGGCGCCACCCCTGAGAGCCAACCTGCTCATCGGTCTAATGGGCTTCAAAGGGGGGAGTGAGTGGCTGACGCTTTTCAGCCGCTCAGCTCGACCCGGAGCTAACGAGGCATCTCGAAATTAAAAAGTGAACTGCAATCCCCAGCAGGCCTGTCCTCCTTTTGGCATTAGTTGGAGTTCTCTTTCTATCTCAGAGAGCTGGGGAGCAGTGAGCGGCATTCAGATCTGTCGAGGCACTGTGTCCTGGGTAGTGCACAGGGATACTGGGATGGGGAGGGCCTGTGCCTTAGGAAAGATGGTGTGGGGGGTCCTTTCAGTGAAGTCAGGGCCCCCAGAGAGATTCCCTTTGGGGAGTGTTTTCTCTTGTGGGGGGGCAGAGGAGAACTATCACTGATTGGCTGGTTTCTAACTCTCTGGCCACCCATTTACCTCACATCAATAGAGCAGCATGGAGGGGATGCAGAGAAGATAAAACATGGGATACAGGGAGCGGGGAGAGGTAGTGTGTGTGTGTGTGAAGGAGGGAGAATTTGGGCTGTAGTGAGAGGGGGCGGGCAAGCGTGTGTGGGAGGGAGAGGAATTTGGGTCGTAACTTGGGGCTGGTGAGAGGGCGGAGGGTGTGAACAGTAGTGGCTCTATCATCCCTGGTATGGATGGGGATACAGAGATCTGTTTGGAGTACCATGCAACAGAAAGTGGGATAAAATTGTGCGTATGAGAAAGACAGAGAGGGGGAACTGGACTGTAATAAGGGGAGGGCAGGATGCTACTGGGCCAGAGAAAAGCACCGTGACTTTTTGAAAAGTCTGAGGGGTGCTCTGGCAGCTCCTTATTGCCAGGTCAAGGTGCAGCGATGGTGTGTGGGAGCATAGTGGGGGTGGACATGCACTAACAGATAATACCACAGGGATGACAAACTGGTATCACTGACAACTCTAGAGTGTGGCTTGGCCAGCCACATTAGCTCTGTGCATGAGACCTGCAAGGGGAGTCCTGGTTGTCAGGAGGAACTGTACTTAGGCCCGGATCCTCTAAGGTATTTAGGCACCTAGCTCAATGGTTGTGAGGTACCTGAATATTGTTGAGGTTCTAGGCCCTTGTGCCTCCCTGATCTTTGGCATGAGGGTGGGGCGTGGGGTCAGAGCAAGCACAGATGCCCATAGGTCCCTGCTGGGAGCCAGCCTAACCCCTCTGATTGCTTGTGGGCCTGAGTTCTGAGGTACTTTCCTGGCTCCTACATATCCCTGGGAGAAGGGAGCCTTGCTCCCAGACAGCTTCCTGGGTCTTACCCAAGGTGTAATTTTTCAGCTTCATCTACTATTTATGGGATAGGGTGGAAACCTCAACCCCTCCATGGCAGGGATATGAATGAGATAGAAAACACAGTGAGCCATATTCATCCCCTGGTGTGACAGCACTGGCCTCAGTAGAATTGCCTCAGGGACAGATTTGGCCCAATGTCTCGGGGACCCAGATAATTGTGTGGACTGGTGCTGGTACATGGAGACTTTCACCTCCAGCTCACTAGGTTAACGATGACCGAGATGTGTCGCCATCTCCTGACTGCTGGGGGACCCTTACGTGGTCCTGGGGCTCAGTCTAATTCCTACCGCTACAATCAGTTCTCTTATTTCAGGCTGTGCAGGGACAGAGGCAGGGGACCGAACCATCCAGAGATGCTGAACACCCCTTTCAATCCGAGAGTGGCAATGGCACCGTGTGGGAGAAGCTTTCACTGCCTGCTCAGACTCGGAGCCCCGTGGGGCTAGTCTCTAGTGCTATTGATCCCTTCAAAACAGGGGAAAGAAAGGAACTGAGACTTTTATAATAAAGTTGGGAAAGCAACAATTAAACACAGGAGTGGGGGGCTCTCTCTCGCTCTCTGCTTTTATTATGGAGATCCAATGAGCACATTGCAAATGTAGGTGGAAAATCAGAGATCTTCTCATAGGTTTTAAGGTCAGAAGGGGCTGTTATGAGCCACTGTTCTGACCACCTGCATTGCACTGGTCACAGCACATTACCCAGCAATTCCTGCATCAACCCCAGGTCTATTCTTTCAAACCAGCTAAAGAGGGACAGTGTGCGTCATAGGGTTGCTCTGCTGGATGGCCACTCAAGTGGGACAAAGCACCAGATCTGTCTTTCAACAGATCATGCATGACTCCCTGCCCGCTCTGGACCCCTGAGCCATGCTCCATGGGGAGACAGGATAGCCAATCCTCCACAATCACCACTGCCCTCGCCCTCCGTCCGTTCATGTTGCCCCTGCACAGAGTTGGATCACCTATTGTGTTTTACTGTATCCTAATAATCCCAAAGGCTTACTAGGTGGTTTTCTTGCCATTTTTATGGCATCTCTGAAGTTCTCCACACATAAAATGTGATTGCACCAACTTCTGTGACTGGGGCCAGCCAGCTAATAGGGAATGCTTTGTGTTTCCCTGATAAACCTTTTTCATCAAACCCTCCTGTATTCCAGATTCAAAGAGGTTCCATTACCTCCTGCTCGCTTGCTGAGCGCTGCTACCCTCCCGAAGCTGTGTCCATTGAAGTGAATTCCAGGATGTACCACTTTGCACTGTGGAGAAGTCATTTTATACGGGAGAGTCTCTCCCCACCTCAAGCCCTCCTGCATTTCAGCAGCTGATTATACTGCTCCTGCCCTTCTGAAAATCCCATTCCACCAGCAGTGATGGGAGACAAGCATGAAAGTGGGGTGGAAAGAGAGTCTGTGAGGTGGAGGGAAGTCTGAGATGATTGATAGATAGAGAGATCATAGCTAGTTTATGGAGCAGAGAGAACCTGGGATGCTTAAGGACTGATTCAAAGCTCCTGGAACCCAGTGGGAATCTTCCCATTGACTTCAGTGGGCTTTGGATCAGGCCTGTAATGGGAGATCTCTGTCCCACACCATCATTGGCACATTTCCCCCTTGAAACCAAGAACATGAATCTGCTTTTCAGCAGTTGTCTCCAGAAGGGCCACTCAGTCCTCTGCAACTCCCAGAACTTCTGAGATAAACTCCTACCTACAGGGAAAGGGAAATTATCACCCAACTAAGGCCAAAAATAACCAAATCAAGGTAAGTCCAAGCGAAAGTGCTCCGACACTCACATCATAGTCTAGTTCCTACTATTAAGTGGGCGCCAATAAATACCCACCGATGGGGCTTCACAGCCCTGTAATTATTTCCCCACCCACCCAAAAAGGAAAAGAAGCCCCCTTTCTCTCGTCCTCTTCTTTAATGCCTGGGGGGCTGGAAAGCTTTGCCCGTGGGAATCAGCAGACAGGAATGTCCCCTACCAAATGGCAGTGAGATCGCCATCTCTGGAAGGAATATTTCATTCTGCATCCGTAGCAGGAGGCACGGAGCATTCCAGAGAGACCACGTTAACTTCCCGTACCACATCAGCTGGTATCCTGACAGACAAACCATCAGCCTGGCCAGCGGACGGTCTGACTAACTCGGGGACAAACTGCAAAACTCTCTGTACGCAGGGGGAGGCTAGCTACAGCATTGTACCATGTGGTGGAGGGAGCAGAGGGAGATATCCAGTGAGCCAATGTCACAGTGAAGCCTCTACAGAAATGACAGAGTCCATGAAATACAGACTGTAGGGTTGCTGGGGTTTTTCTTAAGCTTTTGGCAGCCCATGAGTGAGGTTAAACCCAGAGCAACACAGTTTATCCAACTGCCGGACGGCCTGTTACAGGGGTCAGCAGCCAGCGAACGATCCCAGAATGCCAAACCCCGGGACACACATACTGGTAGAGAAAGGGCGAGAGCAGAGGAGAGACAGGGGCAGGGGGAGCAGAGATGTGAGAGAGAAAGGAAACGGGGAAGAGGCCAGGGAGAGCACAAGGAAGGATTTATAGAGAGAATGACAGACAGAGAAAGAAAACTGCGGGAGAGAGGGCAAAGGAAGCACAAGGAGAAAGAGCGTAGGAAGTGGGGGGAGGGCAGAGCAAACAGCAGAGGAAGAGAGAGAGGGAGCATGGAGAAGGGAAGATCTCACAGGTTGATACATGTTGCTAGCAGCTGAACAGGTAGCACTGACATATGGAGCAGCTGGCCTCTAGTGCCTCTGCTCCATTTCCTCCAATTGCAAACTACCCCAGCGCGAGAGAGAACATGGATCACCGTACCTCCGAAGTCGGGTCTGAGGCGGACGTCATACCCCTTCAGCAATTTGTCCACAATCTCTTTCACCACAGAAATATTCCCAGTGGATTGGCTGAAACAGAGAAGAAGAAGTTCTTGTCATCGTCCCCACACAGGAGAGGCATGTGGAGGGCCTAGGCAAAGGGCAGACACATTCCCTGGCTTGCAGGCTGAACCCTGGTGTGCATGCACAGACGCACACACGCTCCCTGCCTCACACATGAGCTTTTCCTCTCACAAACACCCCCTCCCTGTCTCTCTCCCAGTCGTAGCCCTCCTCTCTCACACACACACATGCACTCACTGTCTTGCATGCACACAGCTATCCTCGCACTCTTTCACACTGCACACACCCTATCAAATACAAGCCCAGCTGGAGGCTGCTGGGGAACCCATACTTTCGGGACATCCATGTAGTTTAAAAAGCCTGTGAACCAATCCCTGGAGGGGGTGGCACACAGGGGCTACTAAATGGGCACTGTAGATACTCATTCTCTTTCTACCACTGCGCGCACACACTCTTCCCCACTTACTGTCCCTGTCACATACACCCACACTACACTATACACTCATAGCCTCCATCTTTGTCACACTCCACAGCCTTTCAACTTCCTTCTCACTCACACACCCCTTGTGTTCTCTCATACTGTACACACACTCACTCTCAAACACTGTACACAAATCTGCATCCTCTACCATACACACATACAGGACTTCCACACTCTAGTCACACACACACTGTATCTCTGTCAAACACACAAAGTATACACAAATTTGCCCTCTCTGTTACACACTTCCATGCGCTGCCTCCCTCTCACCCTGCACACACACTTCATCTCCAACACTATAGCCACTTTCTGTCCCTCACACACACTATATACAAATCCAGACTTCTCACACCTAATACACACTGAACTCCCCATGATATTCACTCAGTGCCCAAACACATTCATCTATACAATCTCCTTTTTGCATTCTGTGCAACCAGGCATTCTCTCGTGTTAGCCACACACCGAAGAACTCTCCCTCCTACACACACACCATAGATCTATGATCTTTGGCCTCTGAGAATAAATATTACACAGCAGCTTCTAATATCTTCTTAGCAACACAGACCTGGAGAGAGAGAGAGAGAGAGAGAGAGAGGAAGAGTCCATCTTTGGCTCGGTATGCCTAGATAATGATATTTTCCCTACCAAGCCCTGTGTTTTCCATCTGGAGGTTAGGTAGCCTCCATTGCTACTGGAGTTCCAATTCCTTCCAGCCATATGAACGAGAGGGATCTCCTGCTATAAATAGTCCTAGAGGCAAGGAAAGTGCTGGTGGAACATTAGGAAGGAAGGAAGAAGCTACAAGAATGAAGCTCCATAATATATGTAAGTGAAGATTGTTTCCACTTGAGTGACCCCCAAACCCAACCATAGTTCCAGCTCTGTCCAAGGAATAAGCCTTGTTTTCCAAAGAGCTTGGGTACACATGCCATCATCAAACAACATTCTTTGCAATCCTAGGTTAAACTCCAAATCCCATGAAAAAGACACATCTTTCAGGCCATCTTTCCTTCCACAGCAGATCCATCTAGGATGTAAAGCTGCAACACAATACTACCCCTTCCAGCCAATCTTGGTGTCTCCCTGGAGCTGGGGGGTTGTGTTGACATGTCCGCATGCCCCGGGTGGGTGCTTGTGCATGTCTTTGTACGCATCTGGCTGTGATTTATGCTTATAGATTTACTGTACGTGAACATGGATCTACATGCACATGAGAGCTCGAGTCAGTGTGTGTGATGTGTGTGCAGAGATCTGTATACACAGGTGTGTGTACGGACCTGGATCCTCATGCAACTCGATCTGAGTGCATGGATCAGGATATGGACGGCTGAGTCTGGGTAAAAATATAGATCTATGTATGTATGCTGTAAATCTGGGTGCACAGATACGTGTGCGTGTATAAAATATATATATATATGTGTATAGGTGCATTAATCTGTGGGTACAGGTGTATGGATATTAGCGCATGAGTCTGGGTCTAGGAACATGGGTAAATTGACCGGTGTGTGCATGTGTTATTGATCTGGATGCATGAGCCTGCGTGTGTGCCTGGATTTTCAATGCATACACCTTCAATCAGAATGTGTATGTGTGAACATAAACCAACATATTTATCTGGGCACAATCTAGGCACACAGATAAACTGTTCAGTGAATATGCTGATGGCCGTGTGTATATGAGATGGGTTTCCTATACATGTGCCCCATTTATTTAGGTATGTCTTTACACAAGTATACAGGAAAATGCAGATGTGTACATTCTCATACACTAGTCTGTGCATACATAGGTTATGGACATTTGCATAGATAAGTATATACCACAAGTACATGTGGATTTATGTGTGTCTGTGCATGTATTTTTGCGTGTACATGTACACAACTAGGTGCATGGGTTTTCATATATGTATATAATAATCAAAATGCTTCAGGCTTATAGAATGCTTTCCTCAATGGAATTTACAATATTTATTTATCCCCACAACAAGCCATGAGGTCAGAAAATATCATTACCTCCATTTTACAGACAGGGAAACTAAGGCAGGGACAGAGTACACAATATACCCAAAGTCACACAGGAAGTCTGTGGCAGAATTGGGACTAGAACCCGGATGTTCCATTCTTTCCCACAAACTACAAGTATCTACCACCAAAGTCAATGGAAAAGAAAAAATAGGGCCAAGGTCTCCTGCCTCTCAATCCTGTGCCTGTATCGTAAGGCCATCCATCTTCCTCTGAACAAACAATCTGTGTAGTTACACAGGATTTGTGTGTGTGTCTGTAGCTAAGAGTAAAATCTTTATGAACATGGGTCTGTATCCATGTAGGATACATAGACATTCAATGTGTGAATTGTATCTTTGGATATTGTACACCTGACGCTGAGCGGGTGTGCATGTGCACTGTACATGTATGTACACACCCAAATGTATGGATCCTGTATGTACATGTAAGATGCTTAGTGAGCACGGATGTGTGCGTGTACATTACGTGTATGAATTTACTTTCATGTGTGTGTGATGGGTATGTGTATACGGTATGTGAACCTGAATCTATGCATATGCAGGTGTAAACAAACACGTGCATGGGCATATATGAGTGGGCAGGATCCACATGCGCATGTGCGTTTGCATGAGTGTGTATATTTTTCAGTGTACACAGTGTATGTGTCATGCATCAAACAGTAGGAGGGAAGGGATGTGTGTGTGGGCATGGATCTGCACATGTGCATATGTGTATGCATCTGTGTCTTTGTGTAAATAGGGAACATAGATCTCGGTATATTCACAGATGTATGTTTGTGCCTGGACCTGTAGATGTTATAATGTAATGCAATATTATATATGCAAGGATGTGTGAGTATATATCTAATACATAATTACCCTGTCTATTAATGCACTGATGAGTGCATTCTATGTAAATGCACATATGTGTGAACTGAAAATGAGTGTGTATACACTTTATGTGTGTGTTCAGTGGACAAATACTTATGCATACATGCATAGATGCACTCCAAATACATTATCCACTATGGATGTGTGTACATGTGTGAATGCATGGACCTCTTGTGTCCATATATATAGTCATATCTTTGCATGTATGTATGCAATACATTACTAAGTAGGCATCTATGGACACATGCATTGCATTGCACATCTAGTATACTGTCCACAGTATATGTGATATGATATACTGCATGAATATACACGTGTGAGTATATATGATGCATAGATGTGTGTGTGTGTGCATTGGACATAAATACATATGGTTATATTTACATGTGTGCATGCAATGAATAAATCTGTATGCATGATGGATGGATGCATTGCATCTGTAATGTACACTGTATAGCTGTGTGAAGGTACACATGCATGGACGTGTGTGAGTGTGGTTGCATGTGCACTCTGTGTGTACAGACACAGGCATGGCTATGTCAGGGTGTATGTTTGGTTTTGCATGTATCACTTATATATACAGACCGGTGCTTGTGTTTAGTTCCATCTCTGCTCGCTGGACACCATGTTCCCCAGCACAAGGCTTCATTTTGTCAATTCCCCCCAATTCGCGTCAGTTTCGCTTACAGTAGGAGACTCTGATGCAAACGAGCTGCGAGGTGAGCTCCGTCTGCAGAGAGCTTGCTCTAGATCCCATGCATGAGCACCCCTCCTCCCCCTAAAATGCAATTGACTAGGAAATAAGAAACAGCAGGCATCAGGAAAGCAATTTGGGGGAAAGACCCCCGCCACCACTACCACCAAAGAAACCCAGCCCACTCCTTCAAGCCCCCCCATCTGTCCCTGCACCCTGGAAATCAAATCCTTACCTTTGCGCACAGCAGGCGAGACAAAGCGCTGCTAAAGCAGAGACAAATGCACTCAATCTGTCTGCCTGAAATCTCCACATTTCCACAAACACGATGGAGGAAAAAAAATGTTTGGAGGGGAGGGGAAGATCTTCTGAAATCCCCCTCCAAAAAAAAAAGAAAGAAAGAAAAAGAAAAGAAGAAGAAGAAGAAGAAGACAACAAATAATTTCCTTTATTTAAAAAAAAAGCACAAGACCGTAAAAAAAAATATGGGGGAAATATATATTCCCCCTCCCTTCAGTGCCAGTCAAAGAATTCGCCTCTTCTTCCTTTCAGCATCCTCTCAACAAGAGACATCCTCTGGCAATGGAGAAAATCCCAAGAGAGAAAAAAATGAAATGTCCCCAAAATGGACTCAGCAAAATGTGGAATCAAATCTCACAGGTAAAAAAAGAAAAAAGAACCCGATCTCCCCTGAACTCTCCACTTTGATTATTTTCCCCCTGCTATTTTGCCATCCAGTTCTGCAGATGTTGCATGGCTCCTGTTATCCACCTTCAGAGAAGAGGAGGAGGAGAAAGTGTGTGTGTGTGTGTGTGTGTGTGTGTGTGTGTATGTGTGTGTGGTTGGGGGGGAGGGTGAGAGTTATCTAGCAATGCAATTTTATTCTGGATTTCACCTACCCTTTACTCATCTGTTTGCCCTCCTCCTCTTTTTTTATTTTATTTTATTTTTAAGAGGGGGGGCTTTCAAGCCCCAGGGTGCAATTTTATTTTATTTTACTTGCACCCTGATGCTGGTGACTTGGATGGATTTTGTGAAAGGGTTAAAAAACAAACAAAAATAAAAATCCCTGTATGCAGAAAGAATTGCTCTCAAAAGCAGAGCTGCATGTCTCCTTAATGCTGTTGCTGCAGCTCCTGTAGAGTTTTGCTGCTCATTGCAAAGTCACAAGAGGAGGGGAGGAGAGAGGGACTTTTGTAGATTGGGGAAAGGAAAAAAAAATCTATGGGCAAATTAGGATCCTGACGTCATGGCTGACAACATTAACCCCTGCTGGTTTGGAGAGGGGATTTTTTTTTTGGGGGGGAGGAAATGTTGTTTTGGGGGGAGAGGATAAGTCTGGAGGAGAGACGGTTCAGTCGACAGAGCAGATCACTGCCGTGGCCATTTGAAATAGCCTGGTGAGCTCACGAAACCAAACCTTTTCCTTCAATGAGAACACAGAGGAGAAGGAAAAGCACGAGTGCGTCTCTCTATCCCATGGGGCTAAGAGGCCTGATAGCATTCCCAGGAAGCCTTTGGGGAGAATTCCTAAAGGTTTCTGGCAGATGACAGAGAGAATCCGGGAGTTCCCCCAGGAAGGAGAGACAGTGACCCAGAAAAAGGCTCTCTCTTTCTTTTGGAATTAGACAGGAGCGGAGATATTGGCCCAACAAAGCACAAGTTTGGGGGTTTGAAATTCTGGAAGTGCTGCCAAGTGTCGGCTAATTATGCTGTGGATTTGCCCACTGAAATAGTAATGACACAAAGCAAACAGTCATCCTCATGATGCTTTCCTTATCAGCTATGGATCTTTTTCTAATAAAACCCTATGAAATAAAACAATAACCCAGCCCTGCTGGCTAAAATATGCAGCTACAGGCTTTCCTGGGGGGATTTTTTTCCTGGGAACAGGGCATGAATTCTGGCAAGCCCTTGAATCCAGAGCCGGGTGGATGTCCTGTTTAAGAACATAGGAACTGCCAGGTTGGATCAGACCATGGGGCCAGCTAGTCCAATATCCTGTCCCTCATCTTTACCAGCTGCTTCAGAGGACAGTGGACAAAACCCAGGATGTAGGAAGTTTCTTCCTAACCTCCTCAGGTAGAGGCTGGTTTATGCCCTGAAGCATGAGGGTTTATATCCTACCCAAACTCACGTTGGCCAAAAGGGAAATGCGTTTGTCACCATGGCTGAACTGGCCAATGCTTAGTGCTCCTCAAGCTTCTGTCCTGGGGACAGGCACATGGGAGCTGAAGACTGAACATGCAGATTCATTTTCTTCCGTCGGGCAGAACATTGCTGCAGAGGTGCTCCCTGCTCTGTTGATAGCTGGAAAGAGTTCCCCCCTCTTCCTTCCCCCAGGGCAGAGAATCCCCTGCCTTCCGCATCTCATAGCAGAGGAGATTAATCCCATCTCCTGTTTTTCAAGCGACTCCCCTCCCTCTTGCTTTACCTTTCCCAGAACAGAGATCCAACCCTGTCAGCCCACGCTATGTTCTGTCCAACTCACACTACCGACAGACAACATCCAGTGATCGGGGAGTATAACTGATGGGACCTGGGCGGAACAAGGAAGAAACCTTGATGGTGAGGTGGTATCCAAAGCCAGGCAGGGCTGGTTTGGGGGACTGGCTGGGTTGGCGATTGAGTAGCCAGCAACACAGCCTCTCTCTATTAGGTCACTGGTTCATATTCAGCCCAGGACAGCAGTGATTGCAAGCTGCTGCCCTGACAGGTGGTCACTGACCTGTGTGAAATGAGCTAGTGGTCTCTGTTTGCTAGGAAAGACAGCCACTTACAAACCTGCGGTCAGTATCAACAGGCTTGCTGGCAGCCTCAGGCCAGGACACACCATGGAAATGGAAGTCCCCCAATAGGCTACTCCTCCAGGCCAGGGGCCAGGGTGAAGCATGCTCAGGGGCCGTCTGGAGAGAAGTCAGCAGGGCCTCTCTCCGGACTCTACCTAGCCTGCAAAGAGAGGGTCCCGCTTTCTGGGCCATTGGGGAAGGGGCAAATGAACGACCCTGAGGACCTGGTCAGAGCCTCCCTGCTAGGACCAGTAGGGGGACAAGAACAGCAGCCTCTCGGGGTTCTGTGTGCTTTGTTCTGGGCCAGGTTTTTCAGAGTCCCACACAGAGATTAAAGCAGATTGGAACAGGACGGGGACCTGTGGAGAGTGCTACTTACCCACATCAGGAGGACATGGTGGGAGGGGAAGTGATTACCCAGGCCAGGGGGAGGAAGGGGAGCTGCCCTCTCTGTGCTTTAATCCCATGGTGCCACTGTGACAGTGCGATGGGAGCTGCCTCTCCCCGTCGCGACGCTGAGTCAGCTGCGGCGTGATGCAGACTCGTGACGGTATAGTGCAGGGTTAGGCAACCTAGGGCACGTGTGCCAAAGGCGGCACGCAAGCTGATTTTCAGTGGCACTCACACTGCCTGGGTCCTGGCCACCGGTCCGGGGGGCTCTTCATTTTAATTTAATTTTAAATGAAGCTTCTTAAACATTTTAAAAACCTTATTTACTTTACATACAACAATAGTGTAGTTATATATTATAGACTTACAGAAAGAGACCTTCTAAAAACGTTAAAATGTATTACTGGCACGTGAAACCTTAAATTAGAGTGAATAAATGAAGACTCGGCACACCATTTCTGAAAGGTTGCCGACCCCTGGTATAGTGTGTAATATTGCAACCCTGTGTTGTACCATCACAGCCTGGACATTCATCCCTCCTGCCGACTTGAGACAAATACAAGCAGGTGGGACCCCTGGCAATGGGTTAGGAGACGGATGTGTGTAGAAGAAGTGGGCTCTCTCATGACTGGGAGAAATTTAATCTCTAGAGGAGGTACCCGGGGGGCAGGGGGGGAATGGTCTCAGGTCAGGCATCACCCAAGGCCCACTGGGAAGGGAAGTGGAAATTCTATATGGTCAACCCCTATCCAAAACTCCTCCTATTCTCTGCCATAGACATAGAGATCAGTCAAACCTAGATCATTGCACCTGACTGCTAGTAATGAAAATATTTAGGGGCATTTTAGCCCTAACCTGCCTTTGGCTAGCTACATGGGACACATGCCAAGCGGGTTGTTAGCACCAGGGCTGTATGCACCCAGAACTTGCATTCTGTTTAATAGGAGATGAGCCCCAAAGTCAGCCAGTCAGCCACATTTCTTCAACAAATGACATAATGACAACTCCTGTATATTTAGGCTTGGAACAATTCAATTCTTTTTATAACTTTGGCAGATAATAGTGATGTTTATTTTTAAGCATTTTTTTCCTATTTTTATCTTTTTAAATTTTCTCAGTTGCATAGAATTATGGGGCTTTAGCATTTTTTTCCAATTTTCATTGGTTTAAACTTTCAAATTTGTGGGAAATTACAGGGGATCAGTCAACAATTATTTTATGACAGCAGACGATGAGATTATAAGAGGTAAAGCTTTATAACCGGTATGTTAAAAGACAGACTGCCAACATCATGTGTCAAAATGGACAAAGTAAATATCCTTAAATCACACTCCAATGAAAAGCTCTCAAGTAGCATTTTACTTACTTTGCCTGTCAGTAAATTTCGATTATCATCGATGGAAATATTTTTTTGTCGGTTTGTGTGTCTTCGGTGAAATCTACATTTACTGACACAAATGTAATCCTTCCAAGCCCACCTGTATTAAAGGCATGTGGTGTAACATGGCTAAGGAAGTACACTGGCACTGCTTGTCTACTGCAGTAGGGACACAGGAATTGGCAGAGTGGATCAGAATTATGCTCCCTTTAGGTCAGTGTCCTGTCTCCTACAGGGGCCAATACCAGACGGGGCGGTGAACTGTGAGGCTTGTGCAAGGGGGACTAGTGCCCCTGCAATGGAAATATTGTGGGGGCTCTTCCCTTGCATACACCTGCATACCCGGTGGGAGTATCCAGAGGTGCTGTAGAGGCCACTATGGCACTTGGGAGCAGGGAGTGGGACCTGGAGGGGCTGGACTGGGAACCCACCTTCCCAGCCTGGAGCTGCCTTCCTTCCCCCCCACTGAGTCTGAGTACTTCCCCTCACTCATAAGAACATAAGAACGGCCGTACTGGGTCAGACCAAAGGTCCATCTAGCCCAGTATCCTGTCTACCGACAGTGGCCAATGCCAGGTGCCCCAGAGGTAATGATCAAGTGATCTCTCTCCTGCCATCCATTTCCACCCTCTGACAAACAGAGTCTAGGAACACCATTCCTTACCCATCGTGGCTAATAGCCATTAATGGACTTAACCTCCATGAATTTATCCAGTTCTCTTTTAAATGCTGATATAGTCCTAGCCTTCACAACCTCCTCAGGTAAGGAGTTCCACAAGTTGACTGTGCGCTGTGTGAAGAAGAACTTCCTTTTATTTGTTTTAAACCTGCTGCCTATTAGTTTCATTTAGTGACCCCTAGTTCTTGTATTATGGGAATAAGTAAATAACTTTTCCTTATCTACTTTCTCCACATCACTCATAATTTTATATACCTCTATCATATCCCCCCTTAGTCTCCTCTTTTCCAAGCTGAAAAGTCCTCCTTCTATCCCTCCTTCTTCTACATTCACAGGGAGCTTCCCCCGCCCCCAGATGCTTCAGAGGAAGCACTTTCCACCATCTTCATGTGTTGGTATTTCATTTAGGCAGTAGTGCTGACATACAGTGGCTGAATGCAGCCATATTCCCTATAGTCAAAAACGGGCACCTCTAGACTGGAATGAGCTTTCTAAGAGCACCCACCATGTCCTATTTGCAGATATTTTGTATCCATGGGCAGATATTTTCATGAACCCCTTCACTGCTGTTGCACTGGCCTAGTGGCAAGTGCAGTTCACAATCTGGACATAACAGAGATTAGAAGTTCACCTGCCAAAGATCACAGCCCAGCAAGCTAGCAGCCCACTGGAAACCTTGACACACTGTGTGACAATAATTAGCCCTTATGGAGCGTCTGTCCTCTAAAGTTCTCAGTGCACTTCACACAAAAATTACAGATGGGGAAACTGACAAAGAAGTGGCCTCGGAAATAGGCAGGTCCCAGGCCATTTATATCTTAGTAGATCAAAACTAGGGCCCTCGATTAATCATGGTTCACTCATGCAATTAACTCAAAAAAAAATAATCGCGATTAATTGCAGCTTTTAATAAGACTGTTAAGCAATAAAATACCAATTGAAATGTATTACATATTTTGGATGTTTTTCTGCATTTTCAAATATATTGATTTCAATCCAACATAGAATACAAAGTGTACAGTACTCACTTTATATTATTTTTATTACAGATATCTGCACTGTAAAAATGATAAACAAAAGAAAGAGTATTTTTCAGTTCACCTCATACAAGTACTGTAGTGCAATCTCTTTATCATGAAAGCGCAACTTACAAATGTATATTTTTTTGTTACATAAAACTTTACTCAAAAACAAAAACAATGTAAAACTTTAGAGCTTACAAGTCCACTCAGTCCTACTTCTTATTCAACCAATCACTAAGAGAAACAAGTTTGTTTACAATTACAGGAGATAATGCTGCCCTCTTCTTATTTATAATGTCACCTGAAAGTGAGAACAGACGGTCGCATTGCACTTTTGTAGCCGGCATTGCAAGGTATTTATGTGCCAGATAGGCTAAACATTCGTATGCCCCTTCATGCTTTGACCACCATTCCAGAGGACATGCTTTCATGCTGATGACGCTCGTTAAAAAAATAATGTGTTAATTATATTAGTATTAGAATTGTATGTCTCCTGCTGTGTTTTACCCACATTCGGCCATATATTTTATGTTATAGCAATCTCAGATGCTGACCCAGCATGTTGTTTGTTTTAAGAACACTTTCACTGCAGATTTGATAAAACACAAAGCAGGTCCCAATGTGAGATTTCTAAAGATAGCTACAGTATTCAACCCAAGATTTAAGAATCTGAAGTGCCTTCCAAAATCTGATCGGGACAAGGTCTGGAGCATGCCTTCAGAACTCTTAAAAGAGCAACACTCCGATGTAGAAACTACAGAACTCGAACCACCATAAAAGAAAATCAACCTTCTGCTGGTGGCATCTGACTCAGATGATGAAAATAAACATGTGTTGGTCTGCACTGCTTTGGATTGTTATCGAGTGGAACCCATCATCAGCATGGACTCAGGTCCTCTGGAATGGTGGTTGAAGCATGAAGGGACATATGAAACTTTAGAACATCTGACACATGAATATCTTGCAACGCCGGCTACAACAGTGCCATGCGAATGCCTGTTCTCACTTTCAGGTGACACTGTAAATGAGAAGCAGGCAGCATTATCGCCTGCAAATGTAAACAATCCTGTTTGTCTGAGTGATTGGCTGAACAAGAAGTAGGACTGAGTGGACTTGTAGGCTCTAAAGTTCTACATTGTTTCATTTTTGAATGCAGTTATTTTTTGTACATAATTCTACATTTGTAAGTTCAACTTTCATGCTAAAGAGATTGCACTACAGTACTTGTATTAAGTGAATTGAAAAATACTATTTCTTTTATTTTTACAGTGCAAATATTTATAATAAAAAATAAATATAAAGTGAGCACTGTACACTTCGTATTCTGTGTTGTAATTGAAATCAATATATTTGAAAATGTGGAAAACATCCAAAAATATTTATATAAATAGTATTCTGTTATTAACAGCACCATTAATTGCATGATTAATCAAGATTAATTTTTGTAATTGCTTGACAGTCCTAATCAAAACCAGCACCTTCAACTCCTCCCAGAATTAATAGGTACCAGAGCACTGGGGGTCACGTGACCCCAGCACAGAAGTCACACTTAATAAGCAAGCTGCTGCGTTCTGCATTAGCTTTCCTCATTTCCAGGGGAAGTCCCACATGTCACACATTGCCATAATCTTGTCTCCAGCTGGCATAGGCATCGAATCATAGAACTATAGGTCTGGACCTCGAGAGGGAGTCTAATCCAGCCCCCTTTGACGAAGCAGGACCGAGTATACTGAGACCATCCCTGGCAGGTGTTTATCTTGTTTTTAAACCCCTCCAATCCCCCCCCCCCCCCCGCCGCCCCAATGACTAGGATTGCACATCCTCCTTTGGTAGCCTATTACAGTGCTTAGCTCTCCTTATAGTTGGGAAAATTTTCCTAATATCTGACCAGAATCTCCCTTGCTGCAGATTAAGCTCATTACTTCTTGCCCTGCCTTCAGTGGACATGGAGAACTGTGATCACTGCCCTTACCATATTTGGAGACTGTCATCAGGTCCCCACTCAGTCTTCTTTTCTCAAGACTAAACATGCGCAATTCTTTTAACTTTTCCTTATGGGTCAGGTTTTCTAAAACCTTTATCATTTTTGTTGCTCTTCTTTGGACTCTCCCCAATTTGTCCACATCTTTCATAAAGTGTGGCCCTCAGAACTGGACACAGTACTCCAACTGAGGCCTCACCAGTGCCAAGTAGAGCAGGAAAATACCTCCTGTTCAAAATGATATCACATTGTTGACTCCTATTCAATTTGTGATCCACTATAACCCCCAGCTCCTCTTCTGTGGCACTATTGCGTAGCCAGTTATTCCCCATTTTGTAGCTCTGCGTTTGATTTTTCCGTCTTAAGTGAAGTAATTTGCACTTGTCTGTATTGAATTTTACCTTGTTGATTTTAGAGCAATTCTCTTTTTACGGTAGCAAAGCCCACATCCAAAAGACACTCTTACTATCTCGCTGGCTTGATGCAAGTAAAAAACAAACAAACAAAAAAAACCCTGTGCTGTTCATTGTTGATCATCTAACAACAGCTAGAGATGCAACTGAGCCCTTCCGCAGGTTGTAAGCATGAGTGACAAAGAGTGGTCATACCCCTTAAATTAAGGGGCAGATACAATCCATGCCAAATCCTCCAGGCCACACCACCATGCTAGCAAACACCACTTCCAACCTGTCTGGATTGAGCCTCAGCCAGCAGACTCTCATCCTTGCCCCATACTCTGAGACATTCAACAGCATTGCTTGGTATTTATGGGCACAGTCCAGCACTTAGGGACTTCCTTAGTTCCTGCCATTTTGCAGACGCAGAAAGAGGGTTGGGCAAAGGCTGTTCTCCTAGCCAGGCCTTTAGAGCACACTACAGACAGAGTTTTATGACCGGGTGATAAGATCATCAGTAGAACTCAGTGTCAGTAGAAAGCAGGTTATCTGTGGAGAAAGGACAACATAGATTTGGCCTTAATGAGAAGAGAGCAAGAAGCCTATGAAAGCAATTAGCCCACAAATCAAAGAATGCCCTCAGCACAGAAAGTGTCAGCTCCCAGTAGTAGGGGGTTCCTGCCTCAAAGGTTAGATCAGTCTCCTCTTCTATTGCTTTGTAACGTAGACCAGTTCTTAAGTGGTGAAAGGACTAGGTCTGCCTCTTTGTCTCACGTGCTGCAGTTGACTGCATTACACAGCTATGGCTGAATGGAGTCCAAGCAGTGCTGGGGATATGGTGCCCCCTGCGGCGGCAGTGGAGGGAGGCCAGGGGCAGCCACAATGCCCACAGGTGCTCTGTAAAGAGCTGCTAACCTGTGGCCCGTTAGACCATTGGGCATGACATAGTAACTTGCCCACCCTTAAGGCTCTGGTCATGGGAGGGGCGGGGTCATGGCCTTCATTCAGCCCACCCAGACATGCCCCCTCTGGGCCTTTGAGGACTAGTGCTTCCCCCCTGTGCCCCAGCCCTGTACTCAGGGAATGCAGACAGATACTTCATGGCTGCCCCTGCTGGAAGGAGATCCTTGTGCCCTGCCCCCCACCAGTGCACTGGCACTGGGACAGGCCCACAATTGTGTCTTACTTCTTACCCCTCCACTGTGGGCATTCTATTCCCTGCTCCTACACCCACTGGATTCTCTGGCTTCCTCCGCCCAGCTGCTCCTCTACCCCTTGCAGTAAGGTATGCACACGCTCCTGGACCTTTGCTGAATATTCAGCCCTCTGGCCCCTTAAGGCTTTTATTAACTACCTCTTTTGTTTTTATCAGTTGTTGTCTATTGCACCTCAGTACTTCATCCTGGGGGGTTTCAATTATTTATGAACGCCAGGTAGGTGCTTTGAGCTTCACAGGAGCTGGTTTCCATTTCCTATCCAAATGATTGGTACAGAAGCAGGGTCACCTACACTTAAATTAGGAAGCACGTGGGGAGATCTATCATAGGCACTTTAGGTTTTGCCTGCCCTGATACAGGACTGTATTTCACAGATTTCAAACACTGGGAGAACAAACCAAAAAGATCCCCATTGCTGGGAATATTGGTTTGAATCTTTTTTAAATGAACTAGCCCCACTAATCTTTACGCCACTTTCATATTTCTCTTTTCTGCAAACATGAGAATGATTGAATTTGATTGGCCAAAAGGTTTGTGAAGAGTGAATTTCAAAGTCACAGGTGGAGAGCAAAGTTTAAATTCACATGTGGCAGTGTTTGTGCGCATGAGCTCATCCAATCAGGGAACAAAAACAGTGTTACATGACTCACTTGACCACTCACAACTAGCTACTTGAAGAAGAGCTCTGTGTAAGTTCGAAAGCTTGTCTCTCTCACCAGCAGAAGTTGGTCCAATAAAAGATATGACCTCACTCTCCTTGTCTCTCTAATATCCTGGGACCGACGTGGCCACAACAACACTGCATGCAATCACAACTAAGGAACACAGCTCAAGTGTCTAATATGTACAGTCCAGCCATAGGCTAAATAACATCTGAAAAGCTAGTTGTGGAATAACAAATACATGCAAAGAAACTGTAATCTGCTGTTGGGCAAGAAGCCACATTCACTGAACAAATTATTTGCTCTGAATTATCCACCCACATCCACTGACTCTCATTAGGGTCAGATGCACTTTTGCCATTAAATACTGTTTTGAACAATATAGTGTGATTATTATTTTTTTCTTTGGAAGAGAAAGCATCCCATGAAGCCCCCTCAAAGCCCAGGGTCTGTTCCCATTCTCCTTTCTTAGTTCTCTCCACAGCATTGGGGGGTGACTGTCTTTTGACTGAAAACAAGATGGACTGGGATGTTCTGGAGCTCAGTCTAGTTCCCGAGCTCATCTTGCGGGGTTGTTGGAAAGTGTTTGTCAGAACACTGAAGAGACAAACTGGGGGGAAGGGGGTTTTCTATACTCGGTTGCTCTGAGAGTTGCCCAGAAACCATGACCTCCGCTGTCAGATCCTTCACTTGTGCTCCCTCCTCACTGCTCTGCCTCGTTACCCTGCCAGAGACCCCACACCTACTGCTGCTGCTCATGACCTGTACTTTGTTCTACGCTGAAGCCTGAAGAGCCCCAGCATAATGCACATTGTGCCCAGTACTGTGGGCTAGAGACCATGACCTATCTAAGTCACTTTGGCACAGAAGTCGTAGAAACATTTCTTCGTGGATTGTCTCACTTTTCCCTTTCCTCTTGTCTCTGCATGAGTTCCCGCCATGTTTCAGAGTCATTGCAAGGGGGAAAGGGATCAGTTGCAGGGACTGGTGTGGAAAGCTAAACCAACACTTTCCTGGAAGCTTTGCATGGACAGCAAGGCAGTATAGTGAATTCCTGTAGACTAAGGATGGAGACAATTAGGTTTGCTGATAATAATCCAACGTTTTCTCACCAAGCAGACAGACAGTTAAATGATTCTGGGTAGGGTATTCTAATAGGAAATGTCCTGCATTAGGAAGTAATATAACTGGAGCTATCACTAGAGGTCATCTGAAACACAACATGCACCAGTGCTCCTTAGCTGTAAGTAGTTACCTTTGGCCATGAAAATCTCACAGTAGTAAACAAGAAGTAGCTGTTTAACTTGCCAACATAATTAACATTTAAGTGCCACTTTTCTTTCAATGTCTGTACTTAAGCTTGGTAAAGATCCACCTGCCCCATCCTCCACTCATGGGAAGGAGAAGAGGGTCTGCTAATTTTTTAGAGCTGAAATCTTCCAGAAGCAATGGTTTCTGCATCCAAGAACAAGGACAAGTGAAAAAGAAATGAAGAGAGCAATCAGAAATAAGAGCCAGTGTTACATAAGCACTTAGATGCCGCGGTGATGGGTACAACAGGAAACGCTGAGAAAGTGGGTTTGTTTTTGTTTGGAAGATGGCAAATGTCACAGCCAGCGGACTAGAATAAATAAGGGACTTTTCACCATGCCAGAGAACATTTCCCGACCCTTAACTCTCAGCTCACCCACTTGTCTGCTTTTCCCACAGGTATCGCCTCGCTTGCTATTTCTTATACACTGGAAGAACCCCTCCATAAAAATATGTAAAGCCACCTGATATCCTGTCTTCAATCTCCCCTAAAATCCTACATCTGCCATGATGAAGATGGGCCTGAGGTTCAAGTTCAGCAACAGATGTCAATCTGACCTTTCAGAGCTGGAAATAGAGACTTCTGGCTTTGGCCCCTCTCTCATTTTAAGTTAGCAGGACATGGTCAAGTGATAGAGTCATAGACTTTAAGGCCACAAGGGACCAGGAGGTCATCTAGACCACTGGTTCTCAACCAGGGGTACACGTACCCCTGGGGGCACAAAAGGTCTTCCAGAGGGTCCATCAACTCATCTAGATATTTGCCTAGTTTTACAACAGGCTACATAAAAAGCACTAGAGAAGTCAGTACACATTAAAGTTTCACACAGACAATGAGATGTTTATACTGCTTTATATACTATACACTGAAATGTAAGTACAATATTTATATTCAAATTGATTTATTTTATAATTATATGGTAAAAACGAAAAAGTAAACCATTTTTCAGTACTAGTGTGCTATGACACTTTTGTATTATTATGTGTGATTTTGTAAGCAAGTAGTTTTTAAGTGAGGTGAAACTTGAGGGTACGCAAGACAAAGCAGACTCATGAAAGGGATAGAGTAGTTTGGAAAGGTTGAGAGCCACCAATCTAGACCACCAGTGATGGTTATTTCCAATAATGTACTGTCCATTCAGGGCCACCCTTGATTTAGTCCTAAGTGGCTCTCAGGAATTGGTCCAAGATGTAAATACAGCTGAATCGTGTGGTAATAGCAACCATAATGTAATAAATTTAACATTCTTGTAGGAGCAAAGAAACCCACCACTGTCGCATTTATCTTTAAAAAGGGGAACTACGCAAAAAATGAGGAAATCTAGTTAAATGGAAATTAAAAGGAAAAGTCACAAGAGTGAAATGCCTGCCAACTACATGGAAACTATTTAAAAGCATCATAATAGAGGCTCAAACTAACTGTATACCCCAAATAAATAAAATAAAAAGTAAGAAAACCAAAAAAATGCCACTATGGCTAAAGAACAGAGCAAAAGAGCCAGATAGAGGCAAAAAGGTATCCTTTAAAAATTGGAAGTCAAATCCTACTGAGGAAAATAGAAAGGAGCATAAACAGTATAATTTGGCAGGCCAAAAAAGAATTTGAAAAACAACTAGTAAAAGACACAGAAACTAACAGCAAATTTTTTTGGCGTACATCAGAAGCAGGAACCCTCCCAATCAACCAGAGGGGCCACTGGATGATCAAGGTGCTAGAGAAGCACACAAGGTTGTTGTGGAGAAGCTAACTTAATTCTTTGCATTAGTCTTCACTACAGAGGATGTGAGGGAGGTTCCCACACCTGAGCCATTCTTTTTAGAACACAGATCTGAGGAACTGTCCCAGATTGAGGTGTCAAAAGAGGAGGCTTTGGAACAAATGGATAAATTAAACAATACTAAGTTACCAAGACCAGGTGGTATTCACCCAAGAGTTCTGAAGAAACTCAGATATGAAATTGCAAAACTACTAACGGTGGTGCATAACCTATCGCTTAAATCAGCCTCTATCATCAGATGACTAGAGGGTAACTAGCGTAACACCAAGTTTTAAAACAGTTTCCAAAGGCAATCCTGATCATTACAGGCTGATAAGGCTAACTTCAGTACGAGGCAAATTGGTTGAAATGATAGTAAAGAACAAAATTATAAGACACATAGATGAACACATTATGTTGAGGAAGAGACAGCACAGCATTTGTAAAGGGAAATCTTGCCTCACCAATCTAATAGAATTCTTTGAGGGTGTCAACAATCATGTGGACAAGAGCGATCAAGTTGATATCTGGAAAAGGGGGTGAACAGTGAGGTGGCAAAGTTTGCAGATGATACGAAATTACTCAAGATAGTAACTGACTGCAAAAAGTTACAAAGGGATCTCACAGAACTGGGAGACCGGGCAACAAAATGGCAGATGAAATTCAATGATGATAAATGCAAAGTAATGCACATTAGAAAACATAATCCCAACTATGCACACAAAATGATGAGGTCTAAGGTAGCTGTTATCACTCAAGAAAGAGATCTTAGAGTTACCGTTTATAGTTCTCTGAAAACATCTGCTCAATGTGCAGCAGCAGTAAAAAAAAAAAGTTAACAGAATGTTAGGAACAATTAGGAAAGAAATAGATAATAAGACAGAAAATATCATAATGACACTATATAAATCAATGGCACACCGAGATCTTGTACACTATGTGCAGTTCTGGTCACCCCATCTCAAAAGAGATATATTAGAATTGGAAAAGGTACAGAGAAGGGTAACAAAAGTGATTAGGGGTATGGAACAGCTTCCATATGAGGAGAAATTAAAAAGGCTGGGACTGTTCAGTTTAGAAGAAAGATGACTAAAGAAGGATACAACAGAGGTCTGTAAAATCATGACTGGTGCAGAGAAAGTATTATTTGCCCCTTCACATAACACAAGAACCCGGGGTCACCCAATGTTTTAAACCTGCTGCCTATTAATATCAAACATAAGGAAGTACTTCTTCACACAACGCACAGTCAACCTGTGGAACTCGTTGCCAGGGGATGTTGTGAAGACCAAAAGTATAAAAAAGAATTAGATAAATAGGGCCATCAATGGCTATTAGCCAAGATGGTCAGGGATGCAACACCATGCTCTGGGTGTTCCTAAACCTCTCACTGCTAGAAACTGGAACTGGATGACAGGGGATGGATCACTCGATAATTGCCTTGTTCTGTTCATTCCCTCTGAAGCACCTAGTACTGGCCACTGTCAGAACACAGGATACTGGGCTAGATGGACCATTGATCGAACCCAGTATGGCCGTTCTCATGTTCTTAGGCCACTAAGGCACAGACTAGAGTAGGGGGAGCTCTGAGATGCATTGTGCTACAGGGAAACACAGCACCTCCTGGGAGCTCAGCTGCTGCCACATCCCATTCTAGGGTTCAGCAAGCAGCCATGGCCCTACCCCTTTAGGAGAGGTGAGCAATTCCAGGGTATTTTCCTTAAGCAGCCCTTGTTCCTCCCCAAGCGCCAGCATGCCCATGCAGAGGGCTGCCCTAGTCTGACCCTTGCCCCTTCACAGAGTATTGGATCCACTTTGTTTAGGGTATTTAGGGCAGTTCTTTTTATTACAGGTTTGTAAAATTGCTTTGAATAAAATCAACATTTCTTTGGCCCTGTCCATTTGCCTCGTGGCCCCAAGCAATTTCCAGCCACACATGTCTATGGGTAATGCTAATGGAACGTCCAAACTAAAACCCTCCCCTCTTCTTGTATCCCTCCAATAGCATGGGCCAGAGCCTCCGCTGATGTAAATCAGTGTAGCTCTCCTGATTTCAGTGGAGCAACATTGACTTACACCATTAGGGGATCTGGCTTCAGGGCTGTAAGCAGAACTCCTGATCTGTGGCAATGGACAGTTCAGATTTGAACTTCACATATAACAGACCATAATTATTTTATTTCCTCTTTGCATTTATATGATCATGGTTTGTAATAGCAGTAATTCCCTTGGGGACTGGAATTTCCCATCATATTGTGACTGGCTGGGTAAAAGGTCCAAGGAAGGGACAAGGGCCTTCATGCCCTCCAGACAGCTATGGTGCCAGGAAATGCCTTCCTGCTCCTTATTGCTTATGATGTGGATTGGCTCTGACATGTGCCACCTAATTCAGTAGGTCTGGTTGACCTGATTCTCCCCTCACGCAGATCAGTTTTACACTAGTGTAACTCCACTGTCTTCCGTGGAGTTACTCCCTATTTACTTGCATGGGAAGACAATCAGACCCCAGTCAGATTTGCTGATATTAGTCACAAAGATGTTTCACTATTTCCTCCTGCTAACCCTGCAGTACAGCCCCAAGAATGACCTCGAGTCCAGTCCTTTTTGCACACCATCATCAGCAAAATGGCTAAACAGTTCCCCGTGCATCATCTTTACTGCCTGAGCCAGGAAGACCCCAGCTTGACTCTCAGATCCCAGGATAAATTTGCTGGGCAAAAGGCTTGTTTTTGCTTGTATACTGAGCACATTTGTGCTGGAGAGGGAGGAAACAGGGAATCCCCAAATGTCATACATGCCATCACTCCGCACCGTAGAACTGCAGTTAAATCATAGAAATGTAGGGCTGGAAGGGATCTTGACAGGTCCCTGCACTGAGGAAAAGTATACCTAGACTTTATCTGCTAAATGTTTTTGTCTAATCGGTTCTTAAAAATTTTAGGATTCCACATCCCCTCTTTGAAGCCTATTTCAGTACTTAACTATCCTGATAGTTGGAAAGCTTTTCCTACTATCTAATCTCCCTGAGTGGAGATTAAGCTAAATGTTTCTTGTCCTACCTTCAGTGGACATGGAGAACAATTGATCACCATCCTCTTTATAACAGCCCTGAGCATATCTGAAGACTGTTATCAGGTCCCCCCTCAGCCTTCTTTTCTCAAGACTAAATGGGCCCAGTTTTTTTTAAACCTTTCTTCCTAGGTCAGGTTTTCTAAACCTTTGATCATTTTTGTTGCTCTCCTCTGGATTCTGTCCAATTTGTCCACCTCTTTCCCAATGTGTAGTGCCCACAACTGGACACAGTAGTCCAGCTGAGGCCTCACCAGTGCTGAAGAGAGCAGGACAATTACCTCTTGTGTCTTACAAACCACACTCCCGTCAATACACTCAGAATATTACCCCTTTTCTCAACTGCCTCACATTGTTGACTGAGGGCTAGTCTAGACTGGCAACGCCAAAGCGCTGCCGCGGCAGCGCTGCCATGGAAGCGTTTTAACGTGGCTTGTGTTGTTGCGGCAGAGCGCTGGGAGAGAGCTCGCCCAGCGCTCTAAAAAACCCACCTCCACGAGGGGCGTAGCTACCAGCGCTGGGAGCACAGCTGGTGCACTATCTACACTGGCGCTTTACAGCACTGAAACTTGCTGTGCTCGGGGGGGTGTTTTTTCACACCCTTGAGCAAGAAAGTTGCAGCGCTGCAAATTGCCAGTGTAGACAAGCCCTCATTTACTTTGTGAGTCATTATAATCCCCAGATCCTTTTCAGCAGTACTACCACCTAACCAGTTATTCCCCATTTTGTACTTGTGCATTTGATTTTTCCTTCATAAATGTAGTACTTTGCACTTGTCTTTATTGAATTTCATCTTGTTGATTTCAGAATAATTCTCCAATTTGTCAGGGTCATTTTGAATTCTCCAATTTGGTGTCTTTCGCAACTTTTATAAGCATACTCTCAACTCCATTATCCAAGACATTTATGAAAATATTGAATAGTACCAGACACAGGACTGACCCCTTCAGGATCCCACTAGTTTTAACAATCATCCATTGATAACTGCCCTTTGAGTGTGGTCTTCAGTTGTGCATCCACCTTATAGTAATTTAACCAAAACCACATTTCCCTAGTTTGCTTATGAGAATATTCTGTAGGACTGGGTCAAAAGCCTTGCTAAAATGAAAACATATCACATCTACACCTTCCCCCTATCCATTAGGTCAGTAACCCTCTCAAGGATGGAAATTAATTTAGCATGATTTGGTCTTGACAAATCCATATTGGTTATTATGCTATTATCCTCAAGGTGCTTACAAACTGATTGTTTAATAATTTGTTCCAGTATCTTTCCACGTATTGAAATTAGCCTTATTGGTCTATAAGTCCGCAGGTCCTCTTTGTTCCCCTTTTTAAAAATTGGTACTATATTTGCCCTTCTCCAGTTGTTCAGGACCTCACCGCTTCTCCATGCGTTCTCAAAGATAATCGCCAATGGTTCCAAGATTTCTTCAGCTAATTCCTTAAGTACCCTAGGGTAAATTTTCTCAGGCCCTGCAGTTTTGATTACATCTAATTTATCTAAATTCAGTGGCAAAAAACTATGTTAATGCCAAGTTAAGGTTGCTTGGTAGCATGTCATCCTCTTCCAGAACACTGAGTTGTGCAAAACTTCAAGTTCTAAAAGCCAGGAAATGCAAAGTTAATTTTTCCCATGTAGCCTTAATTCCGCCCTCTTTCATCAGTGCCCCAATATGCTCTATTATACTTTACTCTGCCAGTCCCAAAGTTGCTGAAATGTATAGGCTCTTCCCCTCCTTTTACAACCCAGTCTCTTTCACCCACAAGATTCCATCTAGCACTATAAAAGGACAAACAGGGAAAGGTTGCCCTCTGGTCCTCTGGAGCTGGTAGTAGCCAATGGGAATAATTTGCATGAGCAACCATAACTGTGCATTTCCTGGGTTTTAGAAGCTTGAGTTTTGATCAACTCGAAGTTCTCAAATTCCATTCATAATTTGGGTCCTCTAAACCCATGCGTTACCTTGGGTAAAAAATGACCCACTTTGAGACATTTTGACCCACATCACAGCCATAGTTTGATCTCTATTTCTGCACACACAAAAACCACCTAGAAACTTTCTGGAAAATGGCTAGTTTTTTGGGGCTTATGTTTCCAGAACTGCTGGCTCATATGGCCCGACATTTGGGTCACAAACCCTACTCTGCACTCTCATAAGGCATAGCACATTTCCTTGAAAATCCTTAGAAGCATGCAGATTTTAGAGCATTTAGAAGTGCCATCCTTGTAACAGGAAGGATAGATGGGGATGGAGGGAAAAGGGCTCCTCTCCACACCCTTTTGCAGCATAGGAGACTCTGAATGGTGTGAAGTGGCTCATTCACCACTGTTGGTGGTTCTCAGCTGAATGAGAACATCCCATGGAATACAACCTGAAACAATAGCTCTGAAACATGCAAATCACTCCATTCATCTTAGTGGGTGTTCCCATCCCACTCCTGAGTGCGTTAGAGCCTGTGATAGCATGAAATATACCCCTTCTGAGCGCCCCACCCAAAGGGGCAGGACTTCGCCACATCTTGATTCATATGAGGGGCAGGGAAGGACCTGAGACCCTCCCAAAAGGGCAATCCCCCAAACCTGGCTCACATCAGGGACTAAAGAGGGGGTTCAACCCCTGGTGGATGGGCACAGGCCCCCCAAATCCTGGCACACACATGGGGGGAAGTGAGAGGGCCTCATATGCCCCCAGAGTGGCAAGGCCCCCCATATCTCAGCTCATATATGTGAGCTTAGATGCTCCAAGGGGGGCAAGAGCTGGGCACCCATGGGAAGGGAGAATGTGTGGCTGACAGGTGCCTCTTTTCTCCAGCCCCCTTCCCACTCACTTCCACATCCCCCTTTACATTGTCCCACCCCTTGATTCCCCTAACTCTACAACTGAGCCCCCAGGCTCTCTCTCTCTCCTCCCATACCACCCATCCCCATAACTCTCCTCCCCTCACTGCAGCCCCAACCCCCTTTCCCCTCTATTCCCCCACTTCTCCACTTCCTAATTACCCCTTCCCTCCCAGGAAGCATTAACATGCCTAAGTCCATCCCCCCGAAGACTTTGAATACATTCCCTCTGAAATAAAATTGCTGCTTCTGAATCACAAACTGTACCAACCTCCAATCACTCAGTCCAAAACTCATTTTGTCTTAGGTGGCAGCTTGTGATTAACTTATCTGTACTTATGTTAATTGAAGGCTGAGTTCAAAGCCATCAATTCCAACCAGGTCAGTCATTAGTACCTTTCAGGTTAACAGTACAAGGCAGCAGAAGAAAACCATTTTTTTTGAGGATCCTGTAACTTGGGAACTCCCTCAGTCAAATTATCCAAAATTTGGATCACTAACACTACCCTGGCACCACCTGGAATGAGGCACACCAAATTTCCAGGCAATCTGAGCAATGATTCAGATTCAAAGAACTGCTTTTAAAGTATATTCAATATTGGGAATGGAAACCCTGCAGCCATTTTTCTGTGTTGGCACATACACACTAAAAAGGTACATGTTCTTAAATATCATTCTCAGCTGAGGTCTCCCAAAGATTTAGTGGGTGCCATGCACTACGTTGGGTAAAACTCGAAAGACTGATACCATTTTGACCTGCATCACACCGATAGTTTGATCTTACCTCTGAGCAAAAAAACCCTAGAAACTTTTTGAAAAATAGCTTTTTGTAGGGGGCTTATATCTCAGGGGGAGGGATAGCTCAGTGGTTTGAGCATTGGCCTGCTAAACCCAGGGTTATGAGCTCAATCCTTGAGGGGGCCATTTAGGGATGTAGGGCAAAAATCTGTCTGGGGATTGGTCCTGCTTTGAGCAGGGGGTTGGCCTAGATCGGGGGGGGGTCTCAAACATGCGGGCTGTGGGGTTATTTTCTGTGGCCCGTGAGCTTCTCACAGCCCCCCCCCCCCCCACCCTGCCCCAGCGTTTACCTAGAGCGGCTCTGGCCTGACACACATTGGGGGCAGGGCAGGCTCCCTGCCTGCGCTGCTCGGGGAAGCAGGGGGAAGGGGGGGGCACATGGGTCTGTGTGTTGCTGTTGCTTCAGGCAGCACCCCCAGTAGCTCCCATTGGCCGCGGTTCCCCATTCGCGGCCCATGGGAGCTGCTGTGGGTGGTTCCTGAAGCAACAGCAACACACAGACCCATCGTGCCCCACGTTCCGGGGGCAGGGCGGGCAGGCAGGCAGGGAGCCTGCCCTGCCCCTGGTGCATGCCGGGCCAGAGCCCGCTCCTGCAGCTGAGCCCCCTGCCTCACCCCTCCTGTACCCCCTGGGGGCAGGAAGGGGGCGGAGTTGGGGTGGGAATTTCGGGGAAGGGGTTGGAATGGGGGCAGTGAAGAGGTGTGAAGGGGCAGGGCAGGGGCGGGGCCTCATGGAAGGGGTGGAGTGGGGGCGGGGCAGGGGAGATGTCAGTAATGCGGCCCTTGGGCCAACGTACTAGTCCTCATGTGGCCCTTGTGGTCATTTGAGTTTGAGATCCCTGGCCTAGATGATCTAGATGATCTCCTGAGGTCCCTTCCAACCCTGATATTCTATGATTCTAACACCTAGCTCAACTGACCCCAAATTTGGGTCACTAGCTCTGTCCTGAACTTTCTCAAGGCACACCACATTTCAAAAGAATCTGCTAAGCATGTCAATTTTAGAGGGCTTAGAATGATCAACCATTAAACCAAGTTGTGATGCAACTTTAACTATACTGATGCTGCTGCACCACTATGATATTCTTTAACCCATTCTTTTCTTATTCTGGCTTGTGTTCCTCCCCACTTGTTAATATCTGTGATGGTATCTCCCATAAGGCTTTATGGAAATATGCTTAGAATGTGTTTTATGCTACATATGCCATGTAACATATCTCAAAGGTTATGATCTACTGAATGTATTAATCCTATTTGTATGCATGTATCATCTTTGTATTCGAAGTTATGAATGTTATGAATGTTGGCTGTGTACTGGCTTGATTTCTAAATAACCTTAGTAGAGCATTTGGTCAGTTCCTGGAGAAAGGAATGTTGAAATTAAGTACCTAATCAAGAAACACTTAAAGGACAATGGATCTTGGAATGCCCCAATCCACATAGGAAGTCTACTTGAGGACATTCAAGGTAGCATGTAAACAATGGATGCTACCTGTAAACAGGGCCGGCGCAACCCATTAGGCGACCTAGGCAGTCGCCTAGGGTGCTACAATTTGGGGGGCAGCGACCGTGGCAGTATTTCGGCAGTGGGACCTTCTGCTGCCTCTGTGGGGGGTGGCATTTTGGGGCGGGACCTTCCGCCACCTAGGGCGGCAGAAAAGCTGGCGGCGCTCCTGCCTGTAAAAACTGTGAGTCATGCATGGACATGTGATTTGCCCAGGTGACTCCTAAACTCCATCTTGGAGCTGGACTTTGCATAGGGGTGAGGAGGGGGTCTCCACCCACAAGAGAAAGTCTATTTAAACCCCTGGGAGACCCCTCCATTTTGTCTTCAGCTGGCTAAAGAGGGAGCCTCTCCACCCCCCAGGATACTTGAAAGAAAGTGGAACAAAGGACAGTAACTACAGGGGGTGTGAGTGATTTCTGGACCCAGGCTAAAAGGAGATTAGTCTGTAAAAGGGAGCATTCTGGAACTGGTGTGGATCTTATCTGTATTCAGTTTGATTAGACATAGATTTGCGCATTTTATTTTATTTTGCTTAGTGACTTACTTTGTTCTGTCTGTTACTACTTGGAACCACTTAAATCCTACTTTCTGTATTTAATAAAATCACTTTTTACTTATTAATTAACTCAGAGTATGTATTAATACCTGGGGGAGCAAACAACTGTGCATCTCTCTCTATCAGTGTTATAGAGGGTGAACATTTTATGAGTTTACCCTGTATAAGATTTATACAGGGTAAAATGGATTTATTTGGGTTTAGACCCCATTGGGAGTTGGGCATCTGAGTGTTAAAGGCAAGAACACTTCTGTTAGCTGCTTTCAGGTAAACCTGCAGCTTTGGGGCAGTAATTCAGACCCTGGGTCTTTGCTGGAGCAGACGGGAGTGTCTGGCTCAGCAAGACAGGGTGCTGGGGCCCCGAGCTGGCAGGGAAGGTGGGGTAGACGTAGTCTTGGCACAACAGGTGGTAGCTCCAAGAGGGTTTCTGTGATCCAACCCGTCACAATATCAATTGTGCTTTTAATATTGACTCCTTGAGAAACTGCCAACTCTCCTGAACTCCTTTTTCCCTTCGCTTTTCCTCCCATGGGAACTTACCTACAAGTTTCCAATCCTTGTTAACGTCTGCTTTACTGAAGTCTGTTAGCTCTATTCTGCTGCTCAGACTCCTTCCTTTCCTTAAGATCATGAAATAAATCATTTGGCATCCATGTGGGACCAGGGAGTTGGTACAGAAGAGAGCAGCAACAGGGGAGCAATGTCCCAAGGCCTGAGGGAATGGGAAGGTTCTAGAAGAGTGGGGTGGCTGCACCCAGCATTCAGTCATCAGACTTAAGGGAAGGATGCAGGTGCTAGAAGCTTTCGGGTCTCCACAAGGCCTGTTTAGATATGTTACTGCTGTGTAGTTTGCTGCTCCTGTAAGTGTCCTGCTGCTACCTCTCATTCCCTTAACCATAAATGAGATATTAGAAACTCTAAACAATTCTACTTCACTTTTAACACTTGGTTCTTGCAGGGATTTGCTTCAAAATCAGACTATGAAATAATATTAGTGTCACACGCTGGTAAGTATAGTACACATCCCACTCTATGCCACTCCATAGAAGACATGAGCTGTTACAGCTCCCTGGCTACAGAGCCTGGGCTCTTCAGTTCAAACAGCTTCTGCTTTCAGTTCTCTATGTCCCCGGTTCAATCCCCAGTGCATCAGCCAAGATGGTGGCTGTCACATTAGCATTTCTACAGAGCTTTTCATCCACAGAAATCAAGGCATTTCAATAGGCTGTGTAAGCAGCAATATCCCAGTTTTGAAATGGGAAAACGGAGCCACAGAGAGTATAAATAACTTGCCCAAGATCACACAGTGAGTTAATGGCAGTGCCAAGAATAGAACCCAGGAGTAGAGGTTCCCAATGCAGAGCTCTAGTCACTAGACCACACAACCACCCTGTAGGCATAATTTAAGATCAGTTTTGAAGAATGTGCCCAGTAACTGACAGCTCTTTACAACACACAAAGTAAGACAGGAGATGGAGTTGTTCCAAAGCTGGAAATGAAGTGCTCACCTACTCAAGGGTCCCTACACAAAATGGAAGGTGCGTGGGAACAAACAAACATTGGTTGAGTGGGGTGACCTTCAGTCATGACAATTCACCATGCTGGTCTCTTACTTCAGTAAACAAGAGATTGTTCTGCTTCATCCCAGCAATTAAAATATATTACGCAGCTTTCTTTGCTGAGTGTTAGAACCCAAGTTTGGGAAAGGACGCCCCCGGGCACTGAGAAGAGAGAGCCTGTGGACATACAAAGGGTGGGGCAAAAGTGGTTAGAAAAGAGCCTTAAGGAAGAGGGATAGAGAAAAGTGAAGACGGGGAGGGAGGCAAGTAGAAGCCACCATCTTCTAAAGCTTGGCAAAGGGATTTGGCTGCAACCAGACAAGAAAGGGCCAGAGCCTCAGTTGCAGCCAAGGGACACTTGGTTCAGCCAGGAAGGGAGGGATACAAAGATGGCTTTCACCAGCTTAGCATTTGCCTGCCTTGGGGCCACTCTGCATCATTGTGGTCCAGTCCCCAGCCTCAAGCTCTAATTTACACCACTTGCCAACAGCCCCGTTGGGATGTTATATAGAGATTGTAACCTCTTTGGGGCAGGGACCACCCGTTTGTTGTGTTTGTAAAATGGAGTTCTGGTCCATGACAATGACAATCATAGCAGCTGGGAGGGAGTGTCATCCTTCAGGACCCCGCCAGCCATGCCCCCTGCACCAGCTGAGAAGGAGCTAGGATGGCAGCTTTGCACCAGCTGAGGACCTCCCTGCACTGGAGAGGCTGAAGTAAGCTGGCTTTAGGGCACCTTTGTGCTTGCAGAGTGATAGAAAGCTGCCCTAATGCAGCCCAAGATCTGACCCAGGAAGGAGGCTATGTATGCGATTTTTCACCTGGCCAGACCACAGCACCACCTTTGAACCGGCTTTTGAAGCAAAGGTTAACTGGTCCCAAAAATGTGTTATTCAGAACTACATGCTGAATACTTTCTGGAACCTGTCTTGGTCTGTGCATTGTTTACAGGAAGTTTCTTGTGAGTACCAAGCCTCGCACTTTGAGCTCTGATGTTTGGTTTTGATTGACACATAGATTACATGGTATGTTTCCATTTCCCTGATTGGATGAGTGTAACTCACCGAGTCAGGTTTCCAGTGTAGAAACGACCCATTTGAAATTTGCTTTCTGCAGTCATCCTTTATGGTGTGTGTAAAATCCGCAGCCTCTGGGAGCAGTCCTGCCAGTAACTAATATGCCAGGATATTTGAAGATGGTGAACACACAAGGGGTGAGTATGGTCTAAGCAAATTCAATCTCTTATTTGAGTGATGATTCACTTACACTTTTCTGAGGCATTTGCCCAGTTCTAATGATTGCATTGGCTTTGGCTGATAGCCACTGAGCAGGAGGTCAAAGGCTGAGTGACATGTGGGAGGGGTGATAATTGTACTGAATTTCACTTTCGATTGCTCTCCTGAAATGGAATTTATGCATGACAACAGGACAGCAGGAATGAAGATAGTGATATTTCTGCCTTTGCCGAGTGCTCTTCAAATGGGTACAACCCCACTGACAGACAGTTAGCATACCAGCTCTGGTCATGCCTGATAGTCGTGTCAGCGTTTACTGAGAAGGCCTCGGAGCCTGATAATCTCATGCCACGGGCATCCAGCTGTCCCATGTAAATCAGCAGGGGTTATGGATAAGCAAGGTCTGTAGGATTGGGCACCTACACTTACCAATCCTTAGCCCCTACACCTGTCAGTCTGTTAAATTAATTACTGGGTTGAGGATTGGAACTCAAGACCCAGGATTGGCTGCCCACTCTTCCTGGGACTTTGGTGAGGGAGCTTCTGGCACTGGCTTTAGCAATGATCGAGTTATCAGATGGCTTCTAAAGGGATCTAAATCCAGGTCTCCTTGTCCTTCACCAGAACAATTATAGAATGTGAAGCTGTGAGAGTAAAAGGGGGGGAAATGGTCTGGGTGACTCATGGGGGTTCATATGAAAACCCCTGTTCCATGAAAACTAACCACCACAGAGATCTACATTAATAGGCAAATCCAGCTCCCTGTTACACTGGAGTAAATCTGGAGTAGCTCCATGGTTTTCAGCAGAAATACCCCAGATTTACACCAGCATACTGATGACGTCATTAGGCCTATATATGAACCAGAGTTCTTCCATGTTTAAACTCTGTTCTTCCATGTTTAACTCTAAGCGGCCTTAAAAGCCAAGGACAGGAATTGGAATGTGTAAATAGTCAGTTACCTATTACGACCTTGCTTATAACCAGGTCCTAAGCAATAATGATGAGGTTTGCATGTTTCTAGCTGGAGGAGGGGTGGTAAACTAGAGTAAATAGGACCCAATGATTGTTTAGAGGAATGTTACTAACAAGCTAGATTTATAGCCCTAGAATGACTTAATGGCTTAAAGGTATGAACATGTCTTCGGTAGAGCGGGGAGGGGGAGTAGGGGGGGGTGCAGGGGGAGAGAGGGGGGGCTTAATTGTAAAGTATAAAAAGAGAGAAGCTGCTTTGTTCTGTGTGCTCGATTTGAGATTTGCCTGTCTCCTTGCACCACTTTGAGATCTCAAATAAACCTTTGATTGTTTCTCCACCCCGGTGTGTTTATTGGCGCGAAGCACGCCGGGCAACGAACCCCTGTTGCTTTGCGTCGGGCACCTCTGTGCCAGCAACAGTCTTGGCGTCCCTGGGTGGGCTCGAGGCTGAAATTTAGCCTTGCCCGGACCCCTCTTGGAGGCCGATGGACTACGGCGACGACCGACGCCCAGCGCGCACCGGTGACTTCATCGGGGGCCTCGGCGGAGACGTGGTTTGCTCGACCCCGGAGGGCACAACGGTGCAACACGCTTGAGTAGTGGAGAAGCAGCTGCGGGCGACGGTGGGGAACCGGTCCTGTGGATAAGGTAGGAACAGTCCAGTGGGGACTTTATCTGTCTTGACCTGGGGACGCCCAGTGTCTACCTGTTTTGACTTGGGGACGCCCAGAGTCTCCCTAATATGGGGCAGGGGCAGAGTACTGCAGGCAGGGCAAGGTGTACACCCTTAGAATGCATTCTGGTGAATTGGAAAGTGTTTGGATCAGATCCGTTGATTAAAAGTAAACTGAAAAGATTCTGTACAGTAGACTGGCCTCAATATCAGCTAGAGGACCAGGAAAGGTGGCCACCGGAGGGATCACTTAATTATAATACGATCCTTCAATTGCTTTTGTTTTGTCAGCGAACGGGTAAATGGAATGAACATATGTATGTACAGTTGTTTATGTTGTTAAGAAATAGGTCAGATCTTTTGCAAAGGTGTAATTTGACTCCGACAGGTTCAGTAGTAACTACTGTTAGTCCCCAGAACCCTCCCCCGGTTGTAATGGCAGAGTCGGTGTCCCCTTCGGCTCCAACACCCCCACCATATAAAGACAGGGTGCCTCAGGTCCCAGAGATTGCCCCCTCGGTGGGATTCTATCCATTGATTACTGAGACTCAGATAGCCCGTCATGGAGCAGATAATCGCCGAGCCACTACAATGCAGGTTTACACCCATGTGCCTTTTAATCCGGTGGATCTGGCAGCTTTTAAGACACAGGCAGGAGAATTCTCTACGAATCCAAGCAAGTTTATCTCGGTTTTTGAAGGGTGTCTGGCTAGTCATAAGCCTGACTGGGATGACTGTAATGTCCTTATGCGGACCCTGCTGTCTGAGGTGGAGCGAAATCAGGTTGTGTCTAAGGCACGGGAGGAGGCACAGCGTAGACATGAGGCAGATGCAGCAAACGTCCCTGTTGCTGCAGCTCAGGTCCCTACAGCAGACCCCCAATGGAATCCCAATGTGCCGGCGGATTTTACCCTTCTCACTGTATACAAGGAGCTCCTATTACATGGTCTCCGACACTCAGCTGTCCGACATAACAATTGGGCTAAGCCATATGAGCTAGTACAGGAGCCAAAAGAGAGTCCGGTTGCTTTTCTGCAGCGTATTCGGGATACCATTAGGCAAACTACTAATGCAAACCCCGATGATCAGGCTACTGAGGCAATTATAAAGGGTATCTTTACCAGCTGTGCTGCCCCTGATATTAAAAGGAAACTGCAGAAAAAGGAGGATTTGATGGGCATGACAATGGCACAAATTCTGGAAACTGCAAACAGGGCTTACAGCCTTAGGGAAGGAGAAAAGGAAAAGAGGCAAGTGAAAATGATGGTTGCAGCAGTACAGGCTGGTGGCAGGGGAAGATTTCAGGAAGGTGGAAGAGGCCGGGGAATGAGAGGACGTGGGCGTGGGTGCCCTGGCTTACAGGAAAGGCGTCTGGGTCGCAATCAGTGTGCCATATGCCGAAAGGAGGGACATTGGAAAAATGAGTGCCCTGAAAGGGAAGGTACCCCTATGATGGCAGCAGAGGATCAAGAATAGGGGTGTCAGGGGAGACGGACTATCCTGCCCCCGGAACCCCGAGTAAAAATGCGGGTGGGAGATTCAGACATAGACTTTTTAATAGACTCTGGAGCTGCACGAACTGCTGTAAACCAACCCCTTCAGCTGCCTGTGGCAGATTCCCTCACTGTGGTGGGAGCAACAGGGAAAGGAACTAAGTGCCCAGTATATGCCCCAGCGGAATGTGCTTTGGGAAACAGAACTCTATCTCACAAACTGGTTTACCTCCCCGATTGTCCAACGCCTCTATTGGGATGGGACCTGCTTTGTCGCTTAGGTGCTACCCTGCATTTCACTCAAGATGAAATAAGCCTCACCTTACCCCCAGAGAATGCCTGGATAATGACACTTGCAATTGAGCCCTCAGCTATGCAAGCCCCAGAGTGGAGTCAGTGGGAGAAGCGGGTTTTTCCTCTGGTATGGGCATCAGGGATCCCAGGAAAGGCAGCCCATCATACTCCTATTACTGTTCAGCTTTTGCCAGGAAAAGGTCCAGTGCGAATCAAGCAGTATCCAATCAAAAGGGAGGCCAGAGAGGGACTGCAGGAAACTATAGACCAGTTCCTAAAGTGTGGGGTACTTCGAGAATGCCAGTCAGCTTGGAACACTCCTATCTTGCCTGTACAAAAGCCCAATGGTACATATCGGCTGGTCCAGGACCTGAGGGCAGTTAATGAGCGGGTTAAGACTCTACACCCCCTTGTTCCCAATCCGTATACATTGTTGGCCTCTATAGGGGGGCAGTACACCCATTTTTCAGTCCTGGATTTAAAGGATGCTTTCTTCACGATTCCGGTTGACCCCCAGTCACAGGAGATTTTCTCCTTTGAGTGGGAGGACAGAAGGAGGGTTAGAAAGCAGTTTTGCTGGACAGTGCTGGCCCAGGGATTTAAAAATTCCCCCACCCTTTTCAGCCAGGCCCTGGCTAGAGACTTGGAGGAGTGGGACAACGAGGACAAAGTCCTCCTCCTGCAATATGTGGATGACTTGTTAATTGCTGCTGTGAGTCTAACCTCTTGCCTTAAAGCCACTGTGAGTCTCCTGAACTTTGTTGGACTCTGAGGATATCGAGTAGCACAGAGTAAGGCTCAAATTGCCCTTCCAGAAGTACTCTACTTAGGATTTTACATAAGGCAGGGGGAACGTCAGCTTTCAAATGAAAGAAAGGAAGCTATCTGCCAAATTCCTATCCCAAGCAATCGTAAACGGCTCAGGGCATTTCTGGGTATGGCAGGCTTCTGTAGGATTTGGATCCCAGAGTTTGGACTGTGGGCTAAACCCTTGTATGAATGTGTTAAGGGAGCGGATCATGACCCCTTTTACTGGTCCTCAGAAGCCGACAAAGCATTTAAGGTTTTAAAATGGAAACTGATGGAAGCCCCAGCCCTTGGTTTGCCCGACCTCACTAAGCCATTCCAATTGTATGTGCATGAAAGAAAAGGTGTGGCCCTGGGAGTGCTTACTCAGTTATTAGGCACCTGGAAACATCCTGTGGCATATTTCTCTAAACAGCTGGATCAAGTTGCTAAGGGATGGCCAGCATGTTTGCGAGCGGTCGCAGCAACTGCCTTAGTGCTTGGGGAAGCTGAGAAACTGACACTGGGGGGAACTGTGCAAGTGTATACTCCCCATATCGTTCAAGCCCTGCTGGATACTAAGGGTGGTCTCTGGCTTACCCAGGCTCGGGTAGCTCGGTATCAGGCAAAGCTTGTAGAAAATCCTGAAGTTACCTTACAGACCTGTCCCTCCCTTAACCCAGCTATCTTGTTACCAGAGACAGAGGAGCAGGAACACGACTGTTTGGAGGTCATAGATGCTCAATACTCCAGCCGCCCAGACTTAAAAGATCAACCCCTCCTGAATGCTGATTATGAGTGGTATACGGAGGGCAGTAGTACAGTTATAAATGGGCAAAGGAGGGCTGGCTATGCTGTTGTATCTGTCCACGAAACTGTGGAAGCAGAGGGTTTACCTGCTGGGACATCAGCCCAGCTGGCTGAATTGGTAGCCTTAACCCGTGCACTTGAACTGTCAAAAGGGAAAAGAGTTAACATTTTTACTGATTCCAGATATGCCTTTGGAGTACTACACGCCCATGCTGGTTTATGGAAGCAACGAGGAATGTTGACAGCTCAAAGCTCTCCTGTCAAACATGGATCCCAGATTCTCCGGCTGTTAGAAGCGGTGCAGCTCCCCTCAGCAGTAGCAGTGGTACACTGCAAGGCTCATCAGAAGGAAGAGCAGGATGTGGCCAGAGGTAATGCTAGAGCGGATAGGGAGGCCAAGCGAGCTGCTACCCTGGAACCACTGGAAGCTGAAGATGCCCATATGCATGCCCTCATCCCATCAGTGGGGGAGCTCCCGACCCCTCAGTACTCTGGCGAAGAAAGGAACCTGGCAGGCAGGCTCGGTCTCCAGGAAAAAGAGGGGTGGTTCCACTCTCTGGAAGGAAAGATCCTATTACCAAAGGGCCTAATTCGGCCGGTGTTGCAGCGGCTACATCAAACCACTCACGCAGGAAGAGAGGCTCTCTCTCAGCTAATGGGTAAATATTTTTTAACCTCTGGACTTAGGCCTCTGGCCTCCCAGGTGCAGGCTGAATGTTTAGTCTGCCAGAAGAACAACCCTCGACCTGGAGTGTCAGTGTTGCCAGCCACTCTGGAGCCTACCCCAGGCCCGGGACTGGTTTGGCAAATAGATTTTACTGAGTTCCCCCGGACCCAAGGATTCAGATACCTCCTTGTCTTGGTGGATCGATTCAGCGGATGGCCTGAGGCCTTTCCATGTCGTAACAACACTGCCAAGACAGTGGCTCTCAAATTTGTCAAGGAGATCATTCCTCGCTTCGGGCTCCCCCAGTGGATGGAATCTGATAATGGAACACACTTCACATCCCAAGTCGTTCAGAAGATATCAGATGCCCTACAGATCCCCTGGAAGCTTCACACGCCATGGCGACCGCAGGCCAGTGGGGTAGTGGAGCGTACAAATCAGACTCTTAAGCGGCACCTCTCAAAGGTTTGCCAAGAGGCTTCCCTTAAGTGGCCTGATGCTTTGCCCCTTGTTTTGCTCCGCATTCGCGCTCTCCCTAAGGGCAGGTTAGGGCTCAGTCCCTTCGAGATTATGTTTGGAAGGGCATGGCCTATGAATGGTACACCGGTTCTGGCAGGGGAGTGGGAAATGGGGTGTGGTTTCTTATCTCAGTACATGTGCTCTCTGTCTGCTGTTCTTTGTTCTCCCCACAGGTATACCAAAGATTTGCAGCCTCTCCCGCTGGATGCCCCGATCCACTCCTTGCAGCCAGGTGACTCCGTACTCGTTCGGACCTGGAAGGACGAACCTCTCCAAGAGAAGTGGAAGGGACCTCACACCGTCCTGCTGGTCTCCCATACAGCAGCAAAGGTTGAGGGACACAAGAACTGGATTCATCACTCTCGCCTGAAAGCGGTGCCTGCTCCTGAACGGTGGACCGTTCAGCCTGCAGAGAAGACTGCCAGCGACGATCTGGGACTTAAGCTGTTATTCAGGCGACAATAGTGTCTGCTGGGAATGCCCTGTGCTCTCTTTGGACAGTCACAGCGCACTCCCCGCGAGACCTCTGAGCGTTGGTTGTGTTTATTTTCACAGGGCCGGCCTAATCTGGTGGCCTGGTCCCTGTTGTTTTTAATCTGCTTGCTATTGGTAATTGTTATTTTGTGGGTATTTGGGGAATTGTGATTATTAGGCCCTAGGGTCACCTGCCCAATATGGGTTCAGGTCTAGGGTCTGCCACAGTGGTGCTCTTTGCCATAGAGACACTCCTCTTGTTAACTCCCGTTTCCCCCCAGGCACATGCGGGATGGAAAGGAATCCCTACTAACTTAGAGACAAATACATATGAGTCCCTGAAGGTTTGCTTTGCCCAAGAGTTTAACCTCTCCAACTGCTGGGTATGCTCCCAAATCCCGCACCACGCTGCAGGGTTACCCTGGAGGGTAGTTCCCCAGAATTGGTCAGATATCTGTTGGGGATGGTTCAGTAGGGAGAAAAATGTCTCAGGTACCCCCTTGTCACAGAACTGTACCATTGAGTCCCAGTATGCGTTAAGGGACGACCCCTGGAAGCCGCAGGCCAACTCAACGTATATCCCTTCCCCTATTAGGTTGCAGCCAGTGGCCCCTGGTTTGGTGTGCTATCGACAGTTTAAGTCCAGCAATCACACCTGGTTTGCTGGGAATAGCACCTGTCAGTATTATTTATCCCCTGACAGTGACACTTCCATCCCTGTCTATGTTAAAGGCAAATCCAACTCTACCGCCTGGCTCGGATCGTTGAATGCCAGACAAGCAAATAAGTGGAGTAGCGGTTATAATGGCTTGGTAGGGAATGGCCACTCCTTTTATATTTGCGGTACCTCTGCCTATAAGTGGCTGCCGCATCGGTGGTATGGAAGCTGCTACCTAGGATATCTTGCCCCTCCCCTTCGTGTTTTCCCTAAACTGCCCCCTGGCCGCCCTAGGCAGCATAGATCTTTGTATGCCACCCCAGAGCCCATTTCAGAAGGAGACAGATTGGGTATGATCTTTCTCCCATCCTATGGGGTGGGACGACTGGCTCAATTTTATCGTAGGCTCTCTGTGTTTCTCACCAAGTATGCCAATGAGACCTTGGCCATAGAGAAAAGCCTTAATTCAGAGCTTTACCAGCTCCGGTTGCTGTCCCTGCAAAACAGACAGGCCTTAGATTATGTTTTAGCCTCCCAGGGCGGAGTGTGTGCCCTTATTGGGAGTGAATGTTGTACTTATGTCCCAGAAAACTCACAGGACATTAACAAGCACGTCCTGTCAGCCGAACAGGCTTTTGAGCAGTGGAAGGCTCAGGAAAGGGAACCCACAGGTTTCGATTCCCTTTGGAGTTGGTTGCCCAACCTAGGAGGACTGGGAAATAGCCTTGTGCGTCTCCTCCTCACAGGTGTGGTACTGTGCCTAGTCACCCTCCTCCTGATTGCTTGTTTTAAATTGCTCCTCCGTAAGCTTTGTGCCCCCCGTTCCCCAGAAATCCCAGCATACCCTCTCATTGAGAACCCCAGCTCCATGGCACTCAATCATATCTTGTCTACAGAATATGAGAAAACTCAGCCAAAAGTTTGTTGAGTATTCTCAAAGGAGGGAACTGATGACGTCATTAGGCCTATATATGAACCAGAGTTCTTCCATGTTTAAACTCTGTTCTTCCATGTTTAACTCTAAGCGGCCTTAAAAGCCAAGGACAGGAATTGGAATGTGTAAATAGTCAGTTACCTATTACGACCTTGCTTATAACCAGGTTCTAAGCAATAATGATGAGGTTTGCATGTTTCTAGCTGGAGGAGGGGTGGTAAACTAGAGTAAATAGGACCCAATGATTGTTTAGAGGAATGTTACTAACAAGCTAGATTTATAGCCCTAGAATGACTTAACGGCTTAAATGTATGAACATGTCATCGGTAGAGCGGGGAGGGGGAGTAGGGGGGGGTGCAGGGGGAGAGAGGGGGGGCTTAATTGTAAAGTATAAGAAGAGAGAAGCTGCTTTGTTCTGTGTGCTCGATTTGAGATTTGCCTGTCTCCTTGCACCACTTTGAGATCTCAAATAAACCTTTGATTGTTTCTCCACCCCGGTGTGTTTATTGGCGCGAAGCACGCCGGGCAACGAACCCCTGTTGCTTTGCCTCGGGCACCTCTGTGCCAGCAACAATACCATAGCAGAATATGGTCCTTTGGCTTTAGAACACTTGGCTATTGGACTAAGGTCTCCATTACAATCCAGCTGCTTTGCAAGACTCCAGGGCAGGTGTAAGCCTGGCAGGTCCAGGTGCTTCAGGATTCCTCCTTGTGTAAGTGGAATCCCTGGGGTAGTGGGGTTTGGAGTCAGTACAATGGCCCTATTACACCCCCATCCAGGCCTGCAGTATAGATGGAGATAAGGGACACATGTGACCCTTGTTATCCCTGGCAGCTAGAATGTCTCCTGGGGATTGGGGGCAGAGAAATGTAAATTAGATTAGCTACAAACTAAGCCTAGGCCAGCCCCTAGACTACCCCAGGGCTGGGGGCAGGGACATAAACGTGGCTTACATCTGCCTTTACTTTCCCCACAACAGTACAGAGCCAGGTGCAACTCAGCCAAACCATAAAATAAATAAAACAACATCAAGCCACTTGTATCTTAGCTCTAGTCCCTGCCCCTCTATTTTCCAATGGCCAGTTGAAACAGCCCATGGTGGTGACTGTTGTGGAGAACTGTGCCTTTAATAGGCTCTGTCACAAGTCATTTGGAACTCCCTTCATTGGGAGCTACTTGCATCCTGCAGTTCCTGTGTTCCCAAGTGCCAAACGTTCCCCTCACCTTAAAGGTGATTGGCCAGGCTTTGGTGGCCCTGGGAGCTGTTGTTTTGTAAGAGAGAATGAGTGCAGTGTATTTAATGGAGTGCCAATGCATTCTGCTCCCTGTGGTGTTCTGGGCCAAGGCCAGTTCCAAAGGCAGAGGCAGGAGAGCTCTCCGTCGCTCATACCTGCCACGTCCTGAATGTAGGAGAAGGTGTAGGAACATCCTCTCTGTAGGAGACATAGGGAAATATACCATTATATATGTATTGGGGGGGGGGCTCCATTTGATGCTGTGTTACCTAGCAACAGACTGGGAGTGCTGATGCAGTGCAGGGCAGCTCTCTTCCAAGCCTGTGAGCTGAAAGAATCGTTTCAAGATGTAATGTCTGTGTGCGTGTGTAACAGAAAGGGAGAATGCGAGTGGGAATTCAGAGAATGGAGTAGTGGAGAGGGAAGCACCTAAACAGACACACACACACAGAAAAGGAGGCACAAAAAGGATGGGGAGAGAGGAGGCAGAGAAGAGGATGGACACAGAGCAGGGTTTGAGGGGGGAGCGAGCATACAAGAGAGGTAACAGCAAGAGAAAGAAAGGAGTGGAAAGGTATGGTATTGTACTTGTGCACTCATATCAGTCACACATCAGTTGCAATCACCTCACAGATAAAGCTGCAATCTCTCTTCAGATGCATACAAGCTATAGTACAGCTTTATCTGCAGATCCCTGGATTTTTGTTGCCTGCATCCAGCCCCCATGAACTGCCCCTGTTGTACATGCACATGTAAATGCTTTTACACTGATCTACTCACAGTCATATACCCATTCCCTGAGAAGTTCACACCCATGAGAGACTTTCAAGGAATGGCTTGAGTGCCCATCAAGACTTGCACTCTCCAAAAGCACATTTTATATTTGTCACCTGGACTCTTCTTCCCTGCCTTCTCCCCTCGCCTGGTGTGAAGAAAGGATTACTACAATTCAAACTTCAGGAGTGCTACAGTGGGGGAGGGATAGCTCAGTGGTTTGAGCATTGGCCTGCTAAACTCAGCATTGGGAGCTCAATCCTTGATGGTGCCATTTAGGGAACTGGGGTAAAAATCTGTCTGGGGATTGGTCCTGCTTTGAGCAGCGGGTTGGACTAGATGACCTCCTGAGGTCCCTTCCAACCCTGATATTCTATGATACACCAGCATCTCCAATGGGCTGCATGGGGTCCTGTTCACTGGAACACCTAGGGATGATGCAAGAGGCCAATTTCCCAGAATTCAAGGGGGATGCATTCTCCCATTACCTTAGATGGTCCCAGGAGGACACTGACTACCAGAACTCAAATGGATCCAATCCAAGTGACTCAAATAGGCCCAGAGGGAACCCACTCCTCAGCATTCAAATAAGTGCTGAGAGAAACTTTAGCTTAACTAAATCTTGGGTACACTCAGTCACCAGAGCTCAACTTGAGAACTGCAGCTGCCACTAAGTAGGATGCCTTCATGAGAGCCTGCTCCCCAAAACTCGGAGCTGGAATGAGGAATGAATTCAAAGGAGGCGGAAGAAACCGGTTTTTCAAAACCTGGATGGACACATCACTAGAGCACAGGTAGGCTGAGGGGGAACCTGCCTCCCAGAACTCAATCCTCTGGAGTAGCCTCAATTATTAGGACTCATTGGGTATGTCTGCACTGCAGTTAAACACACATTGGCTGGCTTGAATCAGCTGACTCGGGCTTGTGGGACATGAGCTGTCAGACGTGTAGACATCTAGGTTTGGGCTGGAGCCCGGCTTGGCATTGCATGCCCATCCTCTGATCTCAGTCACTGCTCCCAGCTTTGTCCCCTGCTTGCTAGCTTCTTGCACAATGACCTCCATGCTTTCTTCCACACAGCCCCTACCCTACACATCTCCCTGAACTGATCTGCAAAGCCCCATGTTTAAGTTCCTCTTAAATTCCTGTTTCAATGGTTCAGTCTATGGTGAAATGAGCTAACTTGTATATAAATTATCTATGGTTGTTCTCCTTCCCCTAACCCCTCTCTAGGTGTTTGGCCTGTCCTTAGACTGGGAGTTCTTCAAAGCAGGAGTGTCTTTCTTCAGTGTTTGGAAAGGGCCTAGCACATAGCAGGGCTACCACAGATAATGAATCATAAATTTGATGGGGATGCAGAATGTGGTTTTCCAGAAGAACCACTCCTCACAGCCTTCTATATCTGTGCTCAGAGTGGTGCAAAGTTTCTTCACAATGGAGTGTTGACTCTACAGTATAATGAAGCACAAGTGTCAACATTGTAAGTGATTTCATCACAGACAGAGGCACACAGAAAAGGAGAGGGGCAATCCCCTGTGAGTGGCATCTTGTTGAAGTGTCTCAAGTGGGTGGAGGTTGGGAAGCTGTCACTCCTTTTGTGTTCCCTACTTAAGCCCTGGACCAGCCCCAGCTAGCCAGGATGCCCCCTTTCATTGTACAGGGAGCTAAGAAGTGTGTTTTGTGCAAGTGGGCAATAGGGACAGTTTCAGGGCCCCAGCTGTTGCATGCTCCATACCTGCCTGCAGAGTCCTCCCCAAGTTACAGTAGATACCTTCTACAGCTATTTAGGAGCCCTGGAAGAAGGCATTTGGATCCGATTTGCATGGTCCTTCTGAGAGTGGCATCTCCAGGCTGGAAAGGAATGGAGGGGACCAACCCTCCCCTGCTATCTCTTCATCCCCAACTAGTCCTTGTAGGGGGAGGTTTGGGCAGATGCAAGAGCCACCCAAATGCCTCCCACAAATCCCACCCCAGAGAGCAGATCCTTTATATAAATGTGCCTTGCAGGAAACCATCCCAACAAGGCACTGTTAAGCTGTCTGGAATTCACGCCCACTGTTCCCAGGGACTGGAAGACATTGCAGAGTCAAAACGAAAATAAAGTGAAACCTCTGCCCCCCTCGAATCCCCAGCTCCCTCTACCCTCACACACAGAGGCTCCTGATATATATATCAGCTGTACTATAGCTTGTATGCATCTATATATATATTTGCAGTGGAAGTGCTAGGGTCAGGAGAAGGGGAGAAGGCTGTTTATCACACTGAAGTGTCCTGATTAAGTCAGGCGCTGGTGATGACATCTTGAAGGGAGGAGTGGGATAAATCATCTGCCGGCACTGGAAGCCCCAGGAAAGAGCCAAGGCTAGGGGTCAGCATATGTTCTGCACGGGCACCTCTGCTCCCTACCCCTCTCCCAGGTCTCTAGTAATCAAGGAGCATTCCCTCACGATGCTGGGGGAATGACAATCTCCGTCGCTATGGCAATGGTGGAATGCTGCAGCGAGTGACGACTAGGCAAGAGTTTGCAATTGGCCGATCAGGGAAACGTTGGATAGATTAAAACACCCCACCACCACCACTACCTTGTGCCACTGATAAGAAAAACATTATTCTTATTGCGGGGAGAAAAACAATATGACTGCGCTCAGACTGCATGGGGGCCAGCAACACACATTTAATTTGTTAAGTACTAGATTGCTCTCCTTTTCTACTCCCACCCATCCTCCATAAAGGAGGCAGGGCCAGTCCAATGCCTTAGCCACTGGACTGAAGTCAGGGGACCTGGGCTTTACTTCCAGCGGTTACTAACTTGCCATGTGACCTCATGCAAGTCACAGCACCTCTGTGCCTCAGTTTCCTTCATCTTTAAATGTGAAGAAAGATGCTGACAGCTTTATAAAATGCTTTAAGGCCTTGGGATTGTTAAATGCTAGGTATTGTACCAGCAGCGGGACAATATCAGTGGGAAAGAGAGGGAGTGATAGGGTTAGGGGTTGAGAGAGGAGAAGGATTAAAGACTCCAAGAAATATCTGGCTGCGGAAAAGTCAAAGCCAACTCCGTTGGATTGTATAAGTCAAGCAGAATTTGAACCGTCACAAGCCTCAGCTCAGCAAAGCACTTAAGCACATCTCACTGACGCCACGGAGACCTAAGCAGATGATCTTTACTGACTAAGCTCTTTATTGCTGAATTGGGGCCTTAAAGATTAGTGTCACCCCTAAGAAAGGTGGATAAAATCCTACATGCCTCCTGATGATGCCTGTGCAGCACAGACAGGTGCTGGAAGTGTACAATGAGTTGGGTCAGTTAAAGAGATCTTGAGGTCCTGGGGGACAGGGGCTGTATCTCAGTGGGACACGTTGCCCTGAAAGAAAGCTGCACCGTATCTCTCCCCTTGCCCTTGTTACCAGGGATGACAGTTATTGCTCAGCCCACAGGCCCAGAGACACTGCAAAGGATGCCAGCGATCCCCATGAAGATTTTAGCCTACCTGATTGTTTACATCAATGCAACTCTCCTCAAGCCAGGAGTGAAACCCGAAGGAGAATTTGGCCCAAATTGTTCCCATCAGAAATGAAGTGGGAAGTCTCCATTACAGAAAACATTCTTTGTGCTCAAGAAATTGATCTCACCTGAGTTTAAGCAATTCCTGTACTGATCATTTTCAGTGTCCTTTGTGTCAGGGGCTTCGGTTTCCCACAACTGGGGCCTCTCTCATTTTACAGAGTATGCTTTTCCTACCTCCTGCGTATCTTGAAAGCTCTACCCACCCGCATGACCAAGGAGTCCTTTGCTTCCATGTGAGCCATGACATGCCTCTGAAAATACCAACCCTTTTCTGGGCATAAGGAGGCAGCAGCAGCCACCTCTGTTTCCCCTGGAGGTGACCCAGGGCCAACCCGGCAGTCTTTACTCATGTGAGTAGCTCCAGCGTAGTCAATGGAAGTAGTATGTATCTCTCAAGACCTGTTCATAATGCAAGAGAGTGTTAGGGTGACCAGATGTTCCGATTTTATAGGGACAGTCCTGATTTGTGGGGGCTTTTACTTATATAGGCACCTATTACCCCCCACCCCCTGTCCTGATTTTTCACACTTGCTATCTGGTCACCCTAGAGAGTGTAGTGTAACCTACTGATGGGTTTCACATGAGTTTTGACTGGCGCTGGGAGAAAACCAAACTGCCAAGTCCAAACCTCTCCGAGTTTCAGGGGAAGCTCAGATCTGGGTCTGAACTAGGGTTGCAGGAAGCGACGGCCAGCATATCCCTCAGCCCACACCGCTTCCTGCAGCCCCCATTGGCCTGGAACGGCAAACCGCGGCCAGTGGGAGCTGCGATCGGCCGAAACTGCGAACGCTGCAGGTAAACAAACCATCCCGGCCCGCCAGCAGATTTCCCTGACAGGCTGCATGCCAAAGGTTGCCAATCCCTGGTTTAGAGTTCCCTTCATTCTCTGAAAGAACCCCAGCCCTGCCTCCTCACACTAGTGAGAGGGCCTGGATACCAGTCAGCTCCCTCCTTCTAGGAGGGCAGGGACCCATAGGGTAGGATCACCTTATCGTCTTATGATAGTGCCTAGAAGTGCCAACTGAGAGTAGTGCCCTGTGTGCTGTTCAGACACAGTAAGAGACAGCCCATTCTCCCAGAAAGTTTACAATCTAAACAGATAAGGCAGACAACAGAGAAAAGAAGTGACTTGCTTAAGGTCATACAGCAGAGACTAGAACCCAGGTCCCCTGAGTCCTAAACCCATACCCTATCCAGTGCAGTAGGCTGCCTCCCTACCACAGCATACTACAATAATAGTCCAGCACACTTCAGGTAAGACTAATGTCAGCTGTAGGATTTTAGGCCATTATTGTACCATACTGGGGGGAGCAGAGGCCTGGTCTGCTTTCCAGCAAGGGGTTGTGGGTCTCCAGCCCAAACCCGAATATTTACACTGCTATTTTTAGCCCCGCAGCCTGAGCCCCAGGAGCCCAAGTCAGCTGACCCAGGCTCTGAGACTCAGTGCCGTGGCGTTTTTATTGCAGTATACGTATTCATGCCCAGAAGGGCTAGAAGTTTGGGCTTGTACCATCTTGCAGATTGACGGGGGGTTGCCCTGGTCTGGCTGCATCAGACGTGGAGTCATTTTTCAGAGGGAGGGCTTGGCTGCCAGCAGGAGCCCTGGAACACACTGCCTCAGGACGGATGGAATTTTCAAATCTATTTCACGGCATATTTTGGGCAAGGAAGGCACCCCCCCTCACCTCACAAAGCCTCCAACAGCTGAGCCGAAGGAGAACACGGACAGGCTTTCCTTGAAGACGGGTCCTTCGGTTTTGTCCGTGTGCTTGTTCCTAGCATGGAACATCCACTAACTCAGAGAGAAAGGAATCCTCCTTCTCAGGGGAAGCGGGGGAAGACTGTTAGTCCCTATACCTCTGCCACGTATGCAGAGAAAATGAAATCAAATCCAATCACAAGCTCCTCACTAAACCGGGACCAATAGCCACAGAAAGGCGGAGGGCATTCCTCTGAAGGGGAAGCACTGTCAAGCCGGGCCAGCTGCTGACAGAGAGATCCCCTCTGAAGAGCCCCTGCATGTGTCATTGTAGAGCCCCTCCTCTCCCCCGCCCCCCATTGAGTCTTTCTAGCTTCCATTCTCCCTCTCTCTGCTCTTCCCGGTCTCTTTTTTCCCCTTATATACATATCTTCTGCCTCACCCTGTCACTGCTCTGCAGCTTTTTCTGCTCAGGATAATTTCAGCTCAGGGAATTCACCTCTCTCTCTCTTTTTCCTGCAGTACTCCCCCCAAATCTATCTTGATGGCCTTTGCCCCATGAGACATGTGCATGCATGGAGCATCAGAGAGCCTTGTACCACTGATGGTTTAAAGTGACAGAATTTTAGGGAGAAGAAGGTACAGCTCTAAAGCTCAGTGAAAAGTCTCAGATTAGGGGGAAGGGAGGACTGCTCTTTCTCTGTCCGATGGTAGCACCAACTCAGCTAGCCTTGTTTACCTGCTAGTTACAGGGAAATCCCAGATTCTGTTAGCAAACACCATCCACCTATGATGGTCACAAAAGGGAACCTTGGCTAAGAGCTCTGTCCTGCCCACAGAGGGCAGCAAAGCCCCCAGCTATTAATAACCACACAGTACTTTTGTCTATTGTCATTGCCTTATCAAAACACAATTTGGAGAGCATCAGAAAGCTTTGACCTATAGATTGCTTCTGCACTGCATTGAAATCCACCTGCTCCCTTGGCTGTAGGGGAGAAAAATGCACCATCCAAGACAGGTCTTCCCAATGGGAGTCAAGAAGGCCCCTCTGAGAAATCATACTCCAAATTGGTTATACTACTCAGCTGTCTCTAGGTCAGCAGCTAAAACCGAAGCCCCAGAAGGTAGGGGAGGGAGCCAGAGGGGATGTGTAGGCTGGTCTTCCCAGCCCTTCCTGCTCTCCATTTCTGTCTGTACCCCAATTCTCTCCTTCCCCTTTTAATCTCACTCCCTTAATTTTTCTGCAGTCATTTGAGTCCTGATTTCTTCATTTAACTTATCCCATAGCTCATCTGGTAAGTGATTGGTGCGGATTCCTGAGATTAACTCCCAGGGCAAATGCTGCTGTTTAGCAAGAGCTTTGCAATCCCACCTTATGTTTTGTCCCAGAAGAATCACTAGGACCTCCTACCTAGGCAGCTCTTAAAGGTTCAATGATTATGTGTACACATCAGATGGGCATCTGCAGGAGCCATGGATCAGAAATTCAAAGGAGGAGAAGAAGCTGTGTGGATTTTGGGAAAGAGTTTATACATGGCCACTCTGGAGTCTCCTTCCCTTCTGATGAAGGCTAGATGGAGATGGCTTTTACCCAAGAGCTTTAAGGATTCCAAAATTTCCTTCTGCCTGCACCGGTTCAGCAGGGGTGCTGGAACAATTTGCACAGTGGGGGTGCTGAGAGCCATTGAAGCAAACTGTAAGCCCTGTATATGATGGAGACCACTTCATGCAAGGGGGTGCAGCAGAACCCTCCCCCTCCCCAGTTCCACCATCTATACAGCTGAGCATGTTTTGCCCCCCAAACACTCCTCATCTCTGCCAAGGAGTGAGGAGCAAGACTCTCAAGTCCTCACACCACAGATACCAGACCACAAGGCCAGCCCTTGGAGACCATTTTTAGACCCACAGTGATCTAACTATAGGCATTATATAGCAGCATTTGATTTTGGCTGGCCCAAAGAAAGGGAGAGAAACAGCAGGGAGGAGACATGAAGTTTAGCTGGAATCCTCGGTGTCTGCACTTGGGCAGAGCAACTCAGCAAGAAGGACACAGAAACATTAAGAGAAGAATGGAGTAGTTATTAGACACACTCAGTAGGTGGTTAGAAAGGTTTCATTGTGGGAAAGGAGCAACACCAGCTGAGACCTGAGCCAAAGTCGTGAAGAGACATAACTCTCAGGCCTCATCAATAGGGCCCTACCAAATTCAGGGCCATGAAAAAGGCATCATGGACCGTGAAATCTGGTCTCCTCACCATTAATTCTGATCTTTTGTGTGCTTTTACCCTATATTATAGGGATTTCACAGGGGAGACCAGCATTTCTCAAAGTGGGGGTCCTGACCCAAAAGGGAGTTTCAGGGGGTCACGGTATCGCTACCCTTACTTCTGCACTGCCTTCAGAGCTAGGTGGATGGAGAGTGGCGGCTGTTGGCCGGACGCCCAGCTCTGAAGGCAGCGGCCTGCCAGCAGAAGCACAGAAGTAAGGGTGGCAATACCATACCATGCCATCTTTACATCTGCGCTGCTGCTGGCGGCGGCACTGCCTTTAGAGCTAGGCTCCTAGCAAGCAGCTGCTGCTCTCCAGCTGCCCAACTCTGAAGGCAGTGCCGCCGCCAGCAGCAGCACAGAAGTAAGGGTAGCAGTACCATGACCTCCCCACCCCAACTCCTTTTTGGGTCAGGACCCCTACAATTACAACACCATGAAATTTCAGATTTAAGTAGTTGAAATCATGAAATTTACAATGTTTAAAATGCTAGGACTGTGAAATTGACCATAATGGACCATGAATTTGGTAGGGCCCTATTCATCAAAGAGTGAAGCTGAAGTACAGCTAATAAAAGGGGAGGGAGGGAGGAAGGAAGCTTCAGCTTACAATAGTACACATAAAGAAGACAAACAACCACTTCAGCTTCTCAAGTTAAGTCTTCATTTTCTTTTCATAGCAGCATGAAAATACTGTGCAAATGGCTTTTCTCCTGACTAGTAACAAAACTAACTCCTCACAGGAAAAACTCTGTTATCTACTACATAGCCTACCTAGACCACTTTCTTCCTGCCCTTTGCTAACTTTTCTGATTACCAGGTTGCCCTTTTGTAGGAACATTTTCCCCAGCATGCCTTTCTGGGGCTGGTCCTTTAAACTGGGCGGAGACAAACAGCTGTAGTCCTAAAGTGGCTATTTTGCAGTTCTCTTCTTACCAGTAAGTATTGACTTCTACCGTTCTTATTCTTAAGGAGAATGGTATGTTCCCACCCTACTAGATAGTTCACCTGCTAGCTGCTGTCTCTGGTATTGGTAATGTTTGTATCCTGAACCTGTGGCCTATTGCAATCCTTAGAGTGGTTCAGCATTATAGAGTTTGAGGCCAGAGCGCAGCATTAAATCATAGTGCGGCCATCTGCATATCACAGGCTATTAAATTTCACTCACTTACTTCCATATTGATTGCAGTAACTAAAGCTCATCCTCCAGAAAGGCATCCAGTCTTGATCTGAGACCTCGAGGGATGGAGCATTCACCACTTCCCTTCGTAGTTTGTTCCAGCAGTTAATCACCTTCTCTGTTAAAAACGTGTGCCTAATTTCTAATTTGAATTTGTCTGGTTTCAGTTTTCAGCCATGGGTTCTTGTCTGCCTTTCTCTGCTAGATTAAAGATCCCTGTAGTACACACTATTTTCCCTCTGTGAAGGTTCTTATACACTGTAGTCAAGTCACCTCTCAATCTTCTTTTGGATAGCTAAACAGATTCAGAAGTGAGTCTGCATTTGGGACTTTATTTTCAAAGATGCTGAGCACCTGCAGCCCCATCTCTAGATACAAATCAATTGCTAAGATACAAATCAATCCTCTTGGGATTGGAAACATGAAGCATCTCCTGTTTCTGCAATGCCTCCTGATGCACATCGGCCTTCTAGAGACATGGGAGGCTACACTGTTTTTCAAAATACTTCTGCCAGAGAGCCCAGTGATTGCTTCGTGCTAGGGGTTACTGTGAAGTAGCCAGCAGCACTAAGCCATGAGACTGTATGCCTTGCCCACTCAAGCTGGGAAGTGGATCATACCTGCTCTCTGCACAGGTTGAAAGGTCATTTTTCCTCCGCAGGGTAGAGAAGCCCCTCCCTGTCCTGTTTGTTTCCCTGGGAGGCTGACTTCTGACCTTCTAATTAATTAAAATGAAGCAACAGTTAATAGGAAACAAAGCTGATGCTCCAGGGACGTCCTTTTGCTGCGAGTCCAAGTGTTACTGATTGGCAGGGAAGCAGGCAGGCCTCTGACGTACCCCTTGTAGTGGGACACAGCCCCAGTGACAGTGGAGTCTGCAGCGCTCCACAAGGGGCAGGGCCGGGAGCACAGGGCATTCTCATGGCAGAACGGGGCTCCTGCCAAAGGACATGTGGTCTGAGGTTCAGGTGCCATCTAATGAGCAGCACAAACCTCTAGTTAAACGCAGCAGAGCAATGTTTGCTTTGGGCAGACGTGAAACACCGGTGCTGATATTGGGCATGAAAGCAAGCCAAGCTCTGACGGCGCTGACTATATGAATTCACCCACCCCATAATATGCACCCACGCTTGCTCTCCCATGCTTGTGCAAGCATGTGCATATACACTGTTTTGGCAGGCGTGCAAGCACTTGCTATATCAATAAGTAAGGTTGCAAAACTGTCTCCATTGAAATCTCCCCTTGTTTTCTCAAGCTCCTGACATTCCGAAACTGTCCCCTTGGGGGCTGAAAGTGTCCAGGTTTGATCTCTGCTTAGAGGGATGTATCTGTTTCTTAGGTGACAGTTTCAGTGCTGTCCTTTCATCTGTTTTGGAGTTAGGAAGATGTATGGGGCAGGCAGGGGAAGGGAAGGGAAATACTCTTTTCCCGTTGTAAGGATATGCTGATGATCTATTTTTAAGCAGCTAAAGAAAAATAGTTGTAGATTAAAGCTTGATAGTCAGTATAGATCTAGACCTTGTTCAATGTCCAATGAAGGCAATGTAAGCCTTTCCGTTAATTGCAGTGTGCTCTGGATTAGGCCCATAGTTCTTGTAGAGGACTGGTGGTTTTGCTTGGCTTGGGAAAAATCATTTCTGAGCATGCTCTGTTGGGCATCTCCTATGATTTCAGCAGTGTTTAAGGATGCCCCACCCTCTCCAGCTAAGCAATGGCATCAACAAAGGTGGAAACTCACCCCTCCCTCACCTCTTTCAGTCATTACTTCACAGTCTACTGGAGCTATCTGAAGGCTAACTCTATTATACACAGGTAATTCCTCTTTTTAGATCCACAGGTGTCAGGTTGACTACCCCAAGATGACCGAACAAGGGTGTTATTACATTTACATTTAATAAAAACATATTGCATTTATTGTAGTAATAACAACCACTAGCTCTTCTATAGTTCTTTTAATCAGTAGATCTCAAAGCACTTTTTAAAAAAAGCAAGGATCAATACACTCATTTTATATATGGGGAAACTGAGGCACCGGACTCATAGAATCGTAGGACTGGACGGGACTTTGAGAGGTCATCTAGTCCAGTCCCCTGCACTCCTGGCAGGACTAAGTATTATCTAGACCATCCTTGACTGGTGTTTGTCTAATCTGCTTTTAAAAATCTCCAATGATGGAGATTCCACAACCTCCCTAGGCAATTTATTCCAGTGCTTAACCACCCTGACAGTTGGGAAGTTTTTCCTAATGTCCAACCTAAACCTCCTTTGCTGCAACTTAAGCCCATTGCTCTTGTCCTATCCTCAGAGGTTAATGAGAACAATTTTTCTCCTTCCTCCTTGTAACAACCTTTTATGTATACCTGAAAACTGTCGTCATCATGTTCCCTCTCAGTCTTCTCTTCTCCAGACTAAACAAACCCAGTTTTTTCAATCTTCCCTCATAGGTCATGTTTTCTAAACCTTTCATCATTTTTGTTGCTCTTCTCTGGACTTTCTCCAATTTGTCCACATCTTTCCTGAAATGTGGCACCCAGAACTGGACACAATACTCCAGCTGAGGCCTATTCAGTGCAGAGTAGAGTGGAAGAATTACTTCTTGTGTCTTGTTTATAACACTCCTGCTAATACATCCCAGAATGATGTTTGCTTTTTTTGCAACAGTGTTACACTGTTGACTCATATTTAGCTTGTGATCCATTGTGACCCTCAGATCTCTTTCCACAGTACTCTTTCCTAGGCAGTCATTTTCCATTTTGTATGTGTGCAACTGATTTTTCCTTCCTAAGTGGAGTACTTTGCATTGCCCTTATTGAATTTCATCCTGTTTACTTCAGATGATTTCTCCAGTTTGTCCAGATCATTTTGAAATTTTTGAAGGAAGGGGAAGTGACTTACCCAGGGGAATCAAGCAGGGGAGTGGCAAAGCAAGGCCTAGAACCCTTGTCTTTGACGTATCAGTCCAGTGCTCTATTCATCCTAACAAGTCCAAACATTGCAGTTTATAACAGTGGAGTGGCTTGGTGCCCCACTGTCAAATGCCAGTTCCTGCTTACTCAAACTCTCTTCTCCTCATTGAAGACCAATCATGTTCTCCAAGAAATTAATTAATGGAACCAGCAAGATATGCATGTAACATGAGTTACTAATGGCATGACCAGATCCTGATAATCCACATTGCCACTGCATCACAGCTACATATAGCTCATAATGCATGAGTGAAATCTATGTGACCAGGCTGCCCAGCCCATGTGGGGCACTGTTGACTCACTGGTCTCTTGTAACAGCACTCTAGACTCTGAATTCAGCAATCTGATCTCAAGTCTCCATGAGACCTCAATATTCCTTGACTGATTTCCTTTTAGAAAGGAAGGATGGTCCAGTGGCTAGTCCACTAGACTTAAGACGTGTTCAAGTTCCTGTTCTGTCACAGACTTCCTGCACGACCTGGGATAAGTCTCTTAGTCTCTGTGCCTCAGTTCCTCATCTGTAAAATGGTGACAATAGCACTGCCCTATCTCACAGGGCTGCTGGCAGGAGTGTTGCTCAGGTACTGCACCAGTGTGGGGAGGCACATAAGACATGGATTGCAGTCCAGGATCAGGGGCTTAGGTTGCAAACCCTTTGTGGCAGGACCTTTGTGTTTGTTTCTCTAGAACAGTATGCTTTTTTAAAGCATGTATTCTTTAATGAGCAGCATACAGACACACACTAGAGCTAGTTGGAAAATGGCAACTGTTTTCATCAGGAAGTTGTTGTTTTTTAAAATCATTTAAAAACGATCTGCCTGAAAATTAGTTTTGATTAAGTGAAATTAAAAACAGGAAAAAAAATTGGCTTTCAAAAACCATTTTCAGTAAAAATTTGGGGGTGTTAGTAAACATTTTCTGTTTTCAAAAAGTGTTTACTAAAAACCCTGCTTTTAGCAAAAAAAAAAAAAAAAAAAAAAAAAACCCAAAACAACAAATCAATGTTTGAAAATGTAAACCCAAAATGCTTTACTGCACAATGTTTGGTGCAGTCCCCCCCACCCCACTACAAAATGTTGACCACAATGAAAAAAAAGATTTTGTAAAAAAAAAATTGGGGAGGGGGAGGGGGGAGAGTGAAAAGATTAAAAAGTTCTGACCGACTCTAATACTCCGACATTCCCATCACAGGTCTGAGCATTACTGAGTAGGGTGAATGAGGGGTAACCAGCTGCATGTGACCCAGGGCATAACTGCAGGTGTGTCGTGGGCACCCTGGGCAGAGATACCCTGGTGTATGATGGTTGTATTCTTTGTGTGGTAGCCAGCACAAAAGGAAATGTCTCACCTTATGACTGGGGAACAAAAGGTAGGAAGAACCTATGGTCTGGCCCATCCCTTAGGAACCTATTCCTTTCTATTTACAAATTTCATAGAGTGATGCTTTGCCAGAGCTATAACCTGCGATATGAATTACTGTTAGGCTGTTAGCAGAATAACTGCAGTGATCTTTTCCCTTGTGCTGCATTTGCAAGGGATAAACCCGGTGTTAATTTGCTTGTGCTGTGTGTGATTTCTGCAGCACTGAATATGGTCAAGTCAATTTTCAGGTTTGGTGAAGTAAATCCTAGACACAGATTGGCTTGGTGTGAGTGTGTGTGCCGTGCGGGTGGGAGTGCAGGTGTATGAGTGTGTGGATGGTGTGTGTGTGCATGTGCGATTCTGTGAGTGCACATGAGAGGATGTGCATATTCATGTGTGCATGTGTGTCTTGTGTACAAGTGTTTTATTAACGTGCTATATTGTGGTAGTGTCTAAGCACTCCAGTCAAGATCCCATTGTACTAAGTGCTGTACAACCTTTTTGAAGGAGTGCAACTATAAGAGGGAGTCCCTGACTCAGCATTGAAATTCAGACCTTCCCTTGAGCGTCTATTTATCTTTGCCCCTTGTGTATGGTAGCCATATGATGTTTGGGATAGTGAGGGAGTGGCAATCCGCCCAGGGGAATCGGCAGAATGCCCAGAGTGCTGCTGTCCAGAGCTTCTTTCATGGCCATGTGCTGGATTCATCATCTGTGGGCACAAAAGTGGTTAATTTTTTGATCCTGTTAGTAGCATATTTGCTACTTGGAATGAGCATATCCCTATTTTGCCGTTGACATCCTTGCACTTGTGAGGCTATTTTCATGCTGCATTACACACAGTGCCTTGTGCCAAGACTTGGTTTTGAAAGGTTAATCTCGGAAAATGTAGCTTACTTAATATTCCATAGTGTTGGCTGTTCTTGATGTCAAATGCCATACCAGTATCACATACTTAAGCATCTCTCTAACCTGTCTTTTCTTCTGAGGGCTTGTCTACACAGGGACATCCAAGAAAGTTAATCTGAATTAACTAAATTTGAAGTGGATTAGTTAAACTGCATTAAAGCCCGGTGTAGATGCTGTTATTCAGAATTAAAGTAGCTTTAATTTGGTTTATCTTAATATACTTTAGAAGTGAATTAAACTAAACCAAATTAAGGCCACTTTAATACTGAATTAGAGTGTTCACACAGGGGTTTAAGTAAAAGTGTAAATTTTAAATGCATTAATTAATTAGGATTATTTGCCTCAATGTTGCTATTGCAGGGGCTCACAGGTCTAGAATCTGAGCCTATAGAGCTGCTAGGTAGTTGGCATCTCTAGGCTGCCACTTAGCAGCAGTTGTAACCAGTGTGTGCTCTTCTGCTCATGATCTACTGTGGGCACAGACCATGGGCAGTCCCTTTTCTAGAGGCCTTACAGGCAGCAATCCCGTGGGTTCTGATTGGCTCCCTGCCCAATATAAACCTAAGGGGTGTTCCAGGACGTGTTCAGGTAGCAGTGTGGATCTCCTGTAGCTGCCAGGACTGCTCCTTCCTTCTGAACTCTTGGCTTTGACCTTGGCTTGATTTGGAATTCATCTTCTGAGTTGAAACCTGACTCGGACTCTAACCCTTGATGTTGACCCTGGCCTGGAACCTGACTACAGATTCCTCTGCTACTCCCCACCTCAGGTTTGCCCCTGTTGTGACTCTTGGTCCTGACTGCCTGTGTTGGGATCCTGACACCCATGTAGACAAGCCCTGATTCATCTCCTGAAGTCGTATTGAATTTATATTCTCAAGAACAACTGTTCAAGCCAGAGGGATATGGGTTGGGGTTTCATGTTCTAACTTTGGGCTGGCTTCATGCCCCCCATTCTGACCTTTCTCTTTTTCTTCATTGGTGCAAATGGGCCAGAAAGCTGCTTAGCTACCTGGGCAAATGGAGGTATCACTTGAGTAGGAGAATCCCTGACTGGCACAGCCAGCTCTACTTTACCCCGTTCTGGAGCCCCCAGGCCCTTCCCAATATACGTTGAGTGGGAGAGGCATAGCTGGGCACCTTGTGTGCTGGAGCTTCTAGGGTGGCAGGGTGGTCCCAGAGGGCTAGTATTGCAGGAGTTAATTAGAGCAGCCCCAAGAATGTTCTTACTACCCCCAAGCTACTTCCAGGGTTGGGTGAGCACAAAAATAATATAAAGAGCACCTTTGCCTTGTCCTCCCAATGGGTCCTGCACTGTGCACTGCTCAGCTAGTTCAAAGAATCTAGCCATTTAGTCTCTGGAGAATGATCTGGACTCAACGTCTTTTGCTTTCTCTCATTGTCATGTCTTAACTGAAAGGTTCATTCTGCAAACACTTGCTATCTGGCATGCTACTTTACTACCCTGAGCAGGCCCCTTGGCTTCAATAAAACTACTCAGGGCAGCAAGCACTACATCAGGCGTGTTTTTTGCAGATCAGGCCTTTTGAGTGTAAGGAGAGCTGTGCAAAAGGTGTGGGAGGAGCGGAATGATTCATCGAGTATTTTATTGGAAGCATTTAGTGAAATTCATCAGATTATTAACATAATATAATCTGAAATTATTTACCAAACCATACAAGATGGGTGAATGCTTTTTTCAAAACCCAGTTGAAGAATTTATTTTAAAAAACTCAAAATTCACTCACAAATTGTTTGAAATTATTCAGCCAACTCTAATGGTAAGCTGTTTATTGTCTGCCTTAATGTCCATGTGCTAATGGAGGTAACATGGGTTTGGTTAACAGGAGATGGGAGGTTGGCCTCTACCTAAGCACTGCAGTCCCAGCATACTGTTAGGCCAAAGGACGACATTTGCTGGGCTCCCAGGGGGCGGTGCAGATCAGAAGGACTTGGAAGGGGCGGGGGGGGGGGGGTCAGAAAATGGATTTTCAACTTTGAAAATTTAATTTTTCATCATCATCATCATCATCAAAAAAAAAAAAAAAGGCAACTGACAACCAAAAATTTTTTGTCCAAAGCTTAGTTTTTTGAGCTGGAACACTTTAGTTTTTGGTTTTTCAATGAAAAAGTGAAACTTTCTGAAAGCAGACCATGCCTGTGACATTTTTTTGTTTAGTTGAAATGGGTTTTTCCTCCCAAAAGAAGTTTTGATGGAAAATTCTGGACTTAGAAGAGAAGAGATTTGGCCTGCGCTGGTGGCGGGAGGGAGAGGAGTCTTCATGGCCCCACGCCAGACTCTGCCTAACTCTAGCCAGCTTCCTCAGACTCTCGCATTCAGGAAAACAGGAATTACTCAAACTCAATCAAGAATCCAAAGAGCAAGAACAAAAACCACACAAAGGGCTGCTGAGACATCATGTTGTGACATTCTCTATGGAAATATATATAATGAAGCCAAATTGCGCTCCTCGATCATACCTAGTAATGTATATACACATTTAACATAGGGGAGAAATTGCCTGCTCCTTTGGGGATTGAGGGCTGCTTTCTCCAAGGCAAGTGCTTTACCATCAAATGAAGAGATCAGCTCGGCTCGCTGGAGCCAGCAAATCTCGGTTATATTTAACCCAGCAGTTTTCACACTGAGAGCGTAAGTACACTCTTTATATCTCATTTCTGTGCTGGGTGCCATATAGCACCATGACTGTGACAGAGAGGTGATGCGTTCCCCATTAACACCTCCACACGCTGCTTAGCACAGATCTGAGGCCCTCTTTGGGGTGGGGGAGCCAGAAAAGCAACAGCAGAACTTGGAGTGTCTGGACTTTGCTTATTATTATTTATAATTAAGTTTTTCTTCACCTCCAGGCTAATGTTTTTCATGACCTCATTTCAGCCTTGCAGGGCCGGCTCTGGCTTTTTTCCGCCCCAGGCAAAAACGCCTCCCGCCACCCCACCCCCCCGCGGGGAGCGCGGCAGGGGAGGGCGCCGAGCCCGGCCGCGGGCCGCTCTCCCCGACCGGCCGGAGCGCCGGGGGGAGGGCGGCGAGCCGGCCGCGGCTCCGCTCTCCCCGGCGGCCAGAGCGCCGGGAGGAGGGCGGAGAGCCCGGCCGCGGCTCCGCTCTCCCCGGCGGCCAGAGCGCCGGGGGGAGGGCGGAGAGCCCGGCCGGGGCTCCGCTCTCCCCGGTGGCCAGAGCGCCGGGGGGAGGGCGGAGCACCGGCTGGTGCTCCGCCCTCCCCGGCGGCCGGAGCGCCGCAGGGAGGGCGGCGAGCCCAGTCGCGGCCCCGCTCTCGGGCTGGAGCACGGCACCGCGCCGCCCCCTCCAGGTGCCGCCCCAAGCACATGCTTGGTGGGCTGGTGCCTGGAGCCGGCCCTGCAGCCTTGCAGATAGTAGAAGGGAACGGGGAACTGAGGAGTCAACCCATCAACTTCTAAGTATGGATGAGGATCTAGGACTAAAAGGGAGGTCTTCCAAACCAGGAACAGGAGAGACAGCCATAACAATGAAAACGAAAGGGGGAACCCTCCTTTTCAGCCTCCAAATTTCATTTTGGTGGAGTCTGAGGGTTTAAGTTAGTTCTTGCTCTGTCTGCACAGCAGGGTCCATCCCTAGAGTCCAGTGGCCTTGATAGCCGAAGAAAAGGAGAAGAACAAATGAGAGATGAGGAAAGAGAGTAAACTAGATGGTTTAAAGAACAGATTTATTGCAGTCCAGGTGAATGGAAAGGCAGATATAAAGAAGGAAAGATGGCCAGGAGATCTTTGGGATAGAGAAATGTACAGCTAAAACTTCATTCCTCAATTTCGAGGATTAACAGGATTTTGTCATTTCCCTGGCTGGACCCTTATATTTCAGACTTGAGCACTTCCTTATTGTCCAGCTTAGATATAGCTGATTGGTTATGGTCTGATTTGGTTGGTTGCCCTGCTTCATTCAGTGCCTTGTGGACCAATCTGCCAACTCACAATGGGCAACCTCAACAGGGTGGTGGATGAGACGTATGATCTACAGCACAGCTCATCCAGTGATGTTGCTTCAAAGGAGAAACAGTACCGACAGCATCCCACAGGCTTTTCTGGGGGGATTTATACACCAGGATTGGGGTACAATACTTTAGAAATCAATCTGTCCTTTCAAAGAGGTTAACTGGCTTCTTAACTGTGGCAGATTAAGGAGTTATTTACCTGACAGCTGGAGTTAGTATTCCAACTGCCTGGGGGGCGCATGACCCCTTTGATTTCAGAATGCATGCTGTGGGCCAAATCCCATGCTGACTTTCATCCCCTGCAGCCCTGCTGCAGTCAGTGAGATTGTAGGGGATTTAAATCAGCAGAGATTTTAACCCAGTGGGTCTGAGCAATGGCCTTGATGCAGTAGCATATGCTGCTAGAGCACCTGTGTACAGATCAATATGGATGGTAAGGGATTGGTGGGCAGCCCTCTCTGTATGTTTGACCATGGGCATGCTGTGCTACATAGCATCTCTCTTGCTAAGTGTCCCTCTGGAACCTTTGGCTAAAAGGGAAACAGGCAAAGCAGAAGAGATGAAATGAAGACACCAGCCCCCTTCCTTGCTCTGCAGTTCCAGGTTGGGGCAGGGTTCAGTCCCCCATGGTCTGGGATGATGTGCTGCTGTCACTCTGAAATACTGTGCATTCAAACAGAATTCTCCTGTCACCCTCAGAGAATGTGGTCCCTCTGGGGAAGGCTGGGCTCCATTCGCTAGCACAGCATGGGAAGTAATGGATGTAGGGAATAAATTCTCCTTTCAGGCCACGAGAAGGAGCAGTCCACAGGGCAGGTCTGGGGCTCCTTGCTGGAGCAACATGGGAGGAGGAAGAGCACCGAGTGAATATGGAGCCTGAATTCCCAGCTCATCCCAGGACAGAATTGTCCATCTAGGGCAGGGCTGACGTTCCATAAAAGCATGGGTGAAGGGGATCTTAAATGTCACAGCTCCTATTATTTCTACATAGCCTAGGGGTGTGTAACATCCTAAGCCTTCAATTAGCATTAATCAACACCCCTTCTCCTTAGGAAAAATAAAGAGCAAAGAAATGGAAGCTGAAAGGCAAAGAAGTCAATTAGCGAAGCGGGAGCAGTGCTGGAGTCAGGCCTGACCAGCCCCTGGTGGTCACTGGTAATACTGCGGCAGAGAGAAGGAAGGCACTAGGCATGAAGGAGGCAGAGCGTCTCAATTCTAGGGTTGGTGAGAAAGGAAGGGATCCTGTCTGCTCACCTGCCTCTGTTACAAAGGGCATAACCTGTCGTTCTGTAAGCCACAACCCAGACAGTGAGCAAAGCCCCGTTGTCATAACACTTCTATCAGCGGTGGTGCTAGCAAATAGGGAGCTCCCTTGAGCTACTCGGTGGCCTAAGGAATTGCTTAGTCTGCTTATCCCTAGCCCCAGCTCTGCTTCTATTAATTGGTCATATTAATGCTAACGTCTGGGCCAGGCACTGCACAAAACATACTCCTTGACCCTAGCAGCTTTACTTGTCCATTTCCCATCATTTCTGAAGAATCAAGACGTTCCCCCTACCCACACTTGGTACATACTAAAAATACTTAGCATGGCTGTACGTTTTCACCTGCAGAGCCCAAAGTGCTTTACAAAGGAGGGTTAGTCTTGTAATCCTCATTTTACAGGTGGGGAAACTGAGGCACAGGGCAGTGTCTTACCCAAGGTCACATAGCAAGCCAGAGCCAGGACCAAAGCCCAAATTCTCTTTTGCTGATCTGAGCAGAGTTCACGCCAACTGCCTACCTGAAAGCAAGTTTCTAATATAAATAAATATACAGAATTATTTTAGCTTTAGGAACAGGACACTAGTTTTAGGAATAACATTTAGCAATATAGTTAGGGAGAAATGAAAGGGACTAGAGATGGTGCATACATAATTAAAAAGCCCAGTGTGGTGTACATACAGGTGCGTGTAGGGGGAGAGAATCCAGGATGGCTCGGCATGATGTATATTGATTCTATTGCCATGAGTTTGGGATGACAGATCTTTCCCATCACTCAGGAATAAAGCTATCTGTGAAATGTGGGAGTTGGACTGGAGGCATGGGGGGTGGAGCAGGGGAAATGCTCACGCTTTCACTTCATGTTAATGAAAATATGATTAACAGTTGTAATTAACTGATGAGAGATGGTGACTGGTTCTGTGCCCCCTCCTGATGATTTATGAGGTACAGAACCTGCCCATGTCAGCGGATTCTGCTTGCAGCAGCACTTTGCAGCATCTCCAACTTTCTTGCTTTAATTTATACCCTCCCATGGGTGTAAGTTAGAGCAACAGTCTGGCCCAGATGCTGTATTTTAATCCCATTCCCCCACCGAACACTGTATGCTGTACAAAGTATTTTCCTTTCTTGTGGACTTGCTAGCTGCCCCAGAATCTTTGATGGCTAATGGGGTAATGAAGTAGATTGGCCATAAGGGGAGGGAAGTCCAGTGAATGCAGCGGCTTGAACCGAGGGACAAATTAATCTGTTGTAGAAACAGCAGCTACTGTACAGCAAAGCCTAGAGAGACAAATACATGTTCTGAAGGGCACAGACCAGGTAGGACTGGATAAGATGGAGTTTCAGGTAAGCCTTCTCTTTTAACCACTATCCCATGTGTGTGTGGAGGGAGTGAGGAGATATCAGAGCTCCCCAATGCCCATCCTAACCTGAGTGTCTATTAAAAGAGGGCTGCACACGCACCCCCAATGGAAAACAATGGAAAAGAGAAGTGGCTGGAACAAGAGTTAAAGGAAGGAGGTGAAAGCAAATCCCATCTCACCCATGCCTCTTGTTTTAAAAAAGTAAAAGTCAAGAACATTTATTTCAGCAAATTCTCGCTGTAAAATGTTGCTTGGTGTAACGTTCTTCTGCCTTTTGGTCTCTCTCATCCCAGCTTTCGGCTTTGCCCTTCTCTAGTCCCCCCCGCTGTGTTTCTCCTCACCTGTTGCTTGCTGTTCTGTCCCAGCTTTCCAGAAGGAGTCTAGAAGTCCTGGCTGAGCCTGGATTTCCCAAACTCTGTGCTCCGTGGCACTGTGCAGTTCAGGCTGCGCAGCACAATGGAGTACCGAATTTGAAATGAGCATGTGTTCAGATGATTTCTGGATCTCAGATTCCTGTGGGCACTTAATGGGGCACATCTAAATAAATAATTTACAAAGCACCTCTCTCCTGTCTACCTACCTATGGTATTTAGACAGCTCCAGTCACTATATCGAGGCTCCATGATCCTGGCTCTCCCAGCCTCTACACCTTTCCGCTACAAAACTTGATAAATAGGATAAAAGCATTCGATAACATAAGTATAATTACATTCATTAAATTTCAAATCTAGGAGCACATGGAGGGGAGACAAATACAAATGAGAAGGGAAAATGAGGCCTGAAGAGCCTCTCTATGCACTCATCCGGACAATGGGATTCAATTTATTCATATTGGAAAAGCTTTTGAGGTCCTTGAGAGGAAAAGACCCCAAATATCGCTGGGTAAGCTGGGCACAAGCAAACACTATGCACTTTAATATGACTTAATGTAAATATGTGCATCTAGGAACAAAGAATGTAGGCCATATTGGGGGGGGGCATTTTGTCCTGGAGAGCAGCGATTCTGAACAAGATTTGGGGGTCAGTGTGCATATGAACTCCCAGTGCAACACTGTAACCAAAAAGGGCTAACGCAATCCTTGGATGCATACATGGGAATTTTGAGTAAGAGCAGAGAGGTTATTTTAACTCTGTATTTGGCACTGGTGTGACTGCTGTTTGGATCCTGTGTGCAGGTCCGGTGTCCACATTTCAAGAAGGATTTTGATAAATTGGAGAGAGTTCAGAGAAGAGTTGTAAGAATGATTAAACAATTAGAAAGACATACCTTGTTGTGAGACTGAAGGCGCTCAAGCTATTTAACTGAACAAAAAGAAGGTTAAGGGGTGATTTGCTCATAGTCTATCAGTAGCACCATTGATAATGGGCTCTTCAATCTAGCAGACAAAAGTAAAACAAGACCCATCCAAGCTAGACACTCAGACTGGAAATAAGGCATAAAATAAAGTGAGGGCAATTAACTGCTGGAACAACTTATCACAGGTCCTGGTGGAGTCTCCATCACCTGCAATTTATAAATCAAGGTTGGATTCTCCCCCCCCCCCCCGCCCCAAAGAAATTATTCTGTGGGAGTTCTGGCCTGTGTCATACAGGAAGTCAAGATGATCACAGTGGTCCCTTCTGACCGTGGAATCTATGAGTATACTGTACATGCAAAGTAGAGATATTAACATTGTTATCCCCTTTCAACCCGAGTGGCTAGTCAAACTTTGGGACCATGTAGGTTGTTCCTACAGTCAGGAGGAGAAGTTGACAGTGGTGTCTGTGACTTTCTTTGATGTAATCATGTTGATTTACAAGTAGTGTACAAAGTCCTGCTTCTGTGAACATAAAAAGACCCCAAACCAGGGGATAGCTTCTCTCCTTAGAGCCCCAAGTTTTCTTCACTTCTTGCACACCTAACCCAGAATCTGTGTAGACTTCTCCCAAAGCCACACTGGGCTTCCAGGCCTCTGCTTAGCTTTCTTGTTCTGTCTCAGTCTCTGTTACTTGTCTGCACTCCAGCTTGTGTTTGGCACACACCTGGTCAGAGCAAGGGTGCTAGTTGCGGGGTTGACTCCATGATCAGGGGCGGCTCCAGGCACCAGCACACCAAGCGCGTGCCTGGGGTGGGAAGCCGCGGGGGCGGTGTGCCGGTCGCCGTGAGGGCGGCAGTCAGGCTGCCTTCGGCGGCATGCCTGCGGGAGGTCCGCCGCTCCCGCGGTTTCGGCGGCAATTCGGCGGCGGGTACGCCGAAGGCGCAGGACCGGCGGACCTCCCGCAGGCATGCCGCTGAATCCGCATTACCAGCGGACCTCCCACAGGCATGCCGCCAAAAGACGCTTGGGGCGGCAAAATACATAGAGCCGCCCCTGTCCATTATATCTTGTTTTAGGTGGGGCCCCTTACCTGTTCTTTACAGCTATCTTAAATGAAGGGCATATTCACACCCAACAGTTTCAATGAGGTTTTAACTCAACCCCGAACAAGGTTTAACTCAGCTCATAACAATATGTATGTGCCATCAGTATTTATAACAAAGAAACAGCTTGTCCTCAGCTGAGCTGCCCAGGCATAAATAAGGGTAGAATTTGGCCCTGCAGTTGGAACTTAGTTAAAACTTCTGTGGATGATGCACAACCCAGAATCCTGCCCGTCTCACTGGCCCGTAGCTGTGCTGGTTCTGTGGGGCTAGCAGAATAAGTGTTTCTTATTTTAAAGTCTTATTGATTTATCTGAGTTTAAACAGAAGGTAGAGTGCCTATCCAATTCTTGAAGGGCCTCTGGCAAGTATTAAAAATATAATCACTAGAGCAATCAGGTCAGCCTCTAAATATACTCTGGGAGCAGATCCGTTGAGAAATCAGGTACCACTTTTACGGTCATTTTTCTACGGAGAACTTTAAAGCCCCCCGTCCTCTTCTTCCTAGGCAGCCGTAACATGCAGGCAGGTATAATGGGATCATGGATGCTCAGCCTAGAGAGCAAGTGCTGCAGTCTCAACAAGTGCAAGTGACAGAGGAGCCCTGCTAGGAAGGAGAGGCAAACTCCTAGCATTGCAGTCACAAGAGCCTTTGTTTGGTGTTGGAAGGTTGTCAGAGTACATAAGCGCCCAGCCTGGGAGCTGACAAACACTGTCATGCTAAATCTGGTACCGACACTGGGCCAGGTTTTCAGATGGTGTGAGTAGACATAGCTCCACTGACTTCTGTAGAGAGATGCTTATTTACACCAGCTGAGGATCTGGCCCAGAGTTTCTGCCCTGGGGAGTTTAGGTTAGATATAATGTGTCACGGTGCAAGCAGGTGTGACCTCAAGCAAGTGGAGGAAAGGGAGAGTGTAGTTCAAATTTATACCTGAGAACCGAACTGAGACCATTCTGTATTAAGGACATATGCACTTAGGAGCATAGCCTGGCATCTACTCCATGCACAACATACCATGTGGAGGAGTTCAAGTCACTGAGAGAACCATGGGACTGCAGGGCACTATTTAAAGTACAGGGGAGCCCATAGATTTGAGCATTCATCCCACCTGAACCTGCTCTTCTCTTTTCAGCTATCCCACCACTGCCAGTCTGACAGTCTGACCTCTCTGGCCATTTGAGTGAGTAGAATTGCAACTGGTGTACAATGTCTCAGCACCACTCAGTTTTGGCCCAGTCAAAAAGTGGCCAGGCTCTAGGCCAGGCGCGTCCCCCACCCTCACCCCCCAAGATCCGTGGCTTATGCTGAAGTCACAGACTTCATAAAGTCACTCCTTAATTCTTGCATTGCTCTGTTCTGAGTGTTTACACCTGTAAACTGAACGTTCCATTAATACAGACATTTGTATTTCATTTCCCTATTTTTTTTAAAGATAAAAGGAAACAAAACCACTAACCTCTCGAATGACTTCACTATGCACTTCCAAGGTTGTGCGGACAAAACCTCCCACCAATACAGGAATCCAGGAGCTGGGGTTCAGTGCTGCAGAGCTAGTAACCCCTCTTTTTTCAATGACCTTCTGTCCAGGGATTCCCCAGGTTTTCATCTCCCCGACACATTGAACTTGACCCTGAATCCTCCAGTCAGAACTAACCACCTGGAAAGCGTCCTCTCTAACATCCAGCCTTTTCTGAGCAGATTATGTGTGCAAAATGCCAACATCTTAGTTATTTGAGGGCAGAAGAGATCTTTTTATGCCTTGGTGGAACTCAAAAGTGGTTGAACGCGCTTCAGCCAAAAAGGAAAACGTTCTGATCATGTGAAGATGGGAACTGGGGGGAATATGAGGGGTATGTTCATGTAACCTTAAATAGAGCAAAAGACAAATTGTTGTGGCAGGTTTCACCAGGTGGCGCTGTTAGTTTTCTAAGTTTTTTCTTTGTGTGTAAGCAAGTTTTGACTCTTGGAAAGACATCTGTGGTGGTGTTCGTTGTGGGTTATGCAATACTCTGTGTAGAAGCAGTTTTGGGGAGTGGGAGCAGCGGAAGAGTTTTCTCTCTGTCTTGGAAGTCATTTCTTGAGGCAGGGTTGCTCCTAGGAATCTCAGCCTAACACAGATTTCAGAAGAAGGGATTGCCCTGCATGCTGTTTGGTCCTCTCATTTCAGGACTGGTGTGGATGTGTAAATAAAGCCAGTTATATTCACAGCATAACCATACTCTGCATCACTGATTTCTCCTGCACTGGGAGGAGGAAAGGCCATGGACGTCTGCTACTGCTCAGCATGTGATGACATTCATGGCAGAATAGGACACTGGTATCAGTAAAAGGGGGTACAGTACCATGTGCTCAGTTGTCCCCAGACTGCATCTTCTAGTGGGAGCTGTGTGCCTATCTGCAGAACTTATGCAGAGCGAGGGAGTACAGTGGGAAGCATCAACCTCTACCTGCTGGTTGGCTGCTTATTTGCAAGTCTGTCCTTGTTTAATTTGTTGATTATGAGCCTGCCTGTGTCTGATTTTTTTGTTTAAGCTATTGCTGGCTTAATCCCTTCCCTTCTGTTTCTGAGTAAACTCACCAGGAGCTCGTTGAAAGTACTTCCAAGAAAGAGCTAGTTATTTCCCCCCCTTCTTTATTGCCTGCTTTTTATAGCATCAGCTTTATGCCCCCTTTAGCAGGCAGGGGGCAGCAGAAGCCACGTAACCAAATCTCTGTTTCCAGAAGACTGGAGAGGCAGTGGGGAGGAATTTGCGTGACACAAAAGCACTGGGTTCTCCTCTGTTCTAGCCCTCACCCACTGCACCCTGGCTGCTGAGATCAATGCCCCGGAGCAAGGGCGAAGAAGAGAGGAAGCCCTGGGACTAGAGAGGCATGATGCTGAGCTGGCCACTGTGGTTGCCATGGGAGAGCTCATCAGGGACCTGGCAACAGGCAGCATTTTACTCACAGGTTGTTCTATACTGTGTCTGGCTGAATTTATCCACTGTATCTTTCCCGTCTCCTTAAGGGGCTCCTGCTGTACTCATTGTCATAGCCTGATGCTGTTACTGCTGACACACACTGGGTGCCCTGCTCTGCATGTACCCTGGGGCATTGCAGATGTCTGGAAATGCTCAGAGTCCTTCCTTTCCCCATGGGGTTCCCTGCCTCTCTTCCAGCTGACATGTTGCTGAGGAGAAGCAGCAGGGCCAGGTCTGGAATAAACATGCTCTCCTTCTTCATCCCATGCCTTACATCCAGTCTGAGGAGTCTGTCCAGCCTCAGCCCCTCCGGCCACACTAAAGGGGCCCCTGCAATGCTAAGTGGGCTGGCTTTCACTGGCATGTTTCCTGGTGTATTTAGTGCTGAACTGGCAGCCTCTCAGGCTGAAGACCTCGCTCATCCCCAAAGCAGGGGGAATTGTAACTTGTCTCTACATCACCCTCCCCATCCCTCTGGAGGGGCTGCTTTCCCCATCTCCATTAGTCAATCAGTCCAAGTGAGGCTGTTTTCCAAGAGAGGCGCCCTCCCCTGAGGCGCTGCCTTGCTGCTGGGACCACAGTCTGTCCTGGGCCTGACCAGCCAGGCTGTGGAGAGAGATAGTTCCAAAGGGACGCTGACAAGGGGTTCAGGGCTGGGAGGGAGGTGCTCAGGCTGCAGGAGTGGCCTTGGGGGGAGGGGTGGGAAGGAGCCTCCAAAAACAGCCCTAGTAAAGCCAGAGTGAAGAAGGAAGCAGTGCAAGAGAGGGAAAGAGTGAAGGGAAAGAGTCCTGATTATTCACAGTGGGATTTGGGGGGCATTCAGCACTTGAGCCGTATTCTTCTGTTTATAGTCCCCCTGTCCCCCATTCTACAATAGGGTTATTGAGACACTCTGTTCTCTGCATGATCCATGAGCGGAGTGCAGCTGAATAGCAGCATGCAGCGTCCTCTGAGACTCTGTCCCCCAGCCCTCCTGTAACGCAGGCGGCCAGAGTGCAGGTGCTGTGGAAGAAGCTTTGCTCTCTAGACTAGCTCCAGCCTCACATTGATTTCCACTTCAGTCAAACTCTTCGTAACAGCCCCAGAGGGACCCTGCACAGCATCTGTCTCTCTCTTTGGTTTTCTGAGTGCGCCTTGGTGTATGGATATGTTACTAAAGGGATTACCTGCACTCCTAACAAGCACCATCTTACCGCTGCCTTCCTAGCCTCTGCCTTCAGGTGCCCTCAGGTCAGGCCATTGCCTGCCAGCTAACTCCTGGGGAATGAATGCTAATGTTCCCTTTGGCAAAGGAAGCCCAGATTAGCACTGCCCACCTCTTCCCCCTCACATGTTTCCTTTTGCGTTAGGAAGGAAATATCCCAGGTAGGCTTTTTGGCTGTTTTGATTCTGTACAAATTCTTATACCAGCCTGTGATAAATGAAGGGGGGGGGGGGAAGAGGTAGCTCCCTTTTATGGACACCCAGCCAGCCAGTTAGCTACAAAATCCCTGTTAGTAGCTGTTCTCTACTTGCTTTACCTGTAAAGTGTTTTAAAAGCCCATAGGTAAAAGGAAGGGGAGTGGGCACCTGACCAAAAGAGCCAATGGGAGGGCTAGAATTTTTTAAAATTGTGAAAAAACTTTCCTTTTGCCTGTCTGTCTGCAGTAATGCTGTAAGAAGCTTGCGCCAGGTATGAAAAATCATCAAATCATACCTAGAACTTACTCATTTGAAACTCCCAGATATGTAAGTAGATCAGGAAATGTCTAGGAAGACGCGATTAGGTTTATTTCTTTTATTTCTTTATGGCTTGTGGACTCCTCTGTGCTAACCCCAGGTGCTTTTGTTTTGTTTGTAACCTTTGAGCTGGACCTCAAGAAAACCATTCTTGATGCTTAATTATTATATTTGCTCTTTTTAAATCTAGCAATAGACTAAGTTCCAGATGTATTTTCTTTCTTTTTGTTTTTAATAAAATTTACCTTTTTAAAGAACAGGATTGGGTTTTTTATGTCCTAAGAGGTTTGTGCGTGTTGTTTAATTAGCTGGTGGCAACAGCTGATTTCCTTTGTTTTCTTTCTCAGCTCTTCCCCAGAGGGGGGGTGAAAGGGCTTGGGGGTACCCCACAGGGAGGAATTCCCAAGTGCACCTTCCTGGGTAAAAAGAGATTTTTTGCATTTGGGTGGTAACAGCATTGACCCATCTAAGGTCAGAGAAAAGCTGTAACCTTGAGAGTTTAATACAAGCCCGGAGTGGCCAGTATTAATTTTTAGAATGCCCCCGCCTTCTGCACTCAAAGTGCCAGAGTGGGGAATCAGCCTTGACACAGCCTCATCACACTAGTAGCTGAGCCCCCTTCTCACGTGTGGTTTGTTCTCCCTCGGGCTTTGTCTTCACTGCCCAAAAGATGTTTTTACAGCACGATAATGAACCTGCATTAGCTATCCTGCTGGAAAACACTTGTGCAGACAAGGCATCTGCACTTGTTACCACCTTGTAGCTGTGCGAGGTCAACACTTACATCTCTTCCCCCACCCCTCCGTTCGACCTCACCTAGTTTATCTTGTGCCTTACAGTGCCTTACCGCCACTTAACCCATGGTAAAAACACCTCTTTTTTAGCATTGAAAACAGTCTCATTTTCTCCCAAGGGCAAGAATTGGAGGTAGAGCTATTGGAAATAGGGCTTATGAGAAATATAAAAAGAAAACTAGTGGTTTTCTTTTATTTGAATTTGTTTTGTTGTTTTTTTTTAATAGAAAAACACTGGCACCAAAGAAATGCTATTTTTTTCCCCAAAGTTTCAGGGGTTTTCCTTCTCACTTAACATTCCACCCACACACATTTTCTCTCATTAGTTTAAACTTTTTTTCTAACTTTTTCTATTAAGAGAGAAAAAGTAAACAAACGAGTGCTTTTTTCCCCCTCATTTTGTCTTACATTTTTATCTTTTCCTCCTTCCCACCCTCCACTCCTCATTTTCCGGTGGGGTTGAAAAATGGAGGAGAAAGTTGTTGTTGCTGTTTTTTAAAGTGGGAATGTTCTCGTTATTTTGAAGAGACTTCAGTCTTTTTAAATGCAATTTTTTCCCCCCACAAAATGAAATTTTCCAACCAAAGTGTCTTCAGGGGGAAAAATTGTTTTTGATTAAACTCCTTTTTTGGCATAAAAACTTAAGTGGTGGCGGGTGGCATGGGGGAGGGGAAACTGACCAGCTTTAAAAGCAGGAGGCTTGAATAAATCCTGTGTACTCTGCTATGTCTCTATTAGAAATGGCAAACCGCAAGCACACCTGGCACTTGTAGTGGAGGGCAGTGAGGTCTGTGGGGGTTCTTAGCAGTTGTCTTGCCATCCCTTACCAGTTGCCCTCTCCCCCGTCATCATCTGCTGTCTCCTCTTCACCACCAGTTGTCTTTTCTCACATTCTCACCATCCTTTGCCCTGTTTTCTCCCTCTCTCCTCCCCACAGAGTTTGAGGGACATTCCCTGCCACTGCCATCTGTGGCCCCCAAGAACACAGCTAGCCTAGCAGCTAGAATCCTGATCTCCAGAGCTCTCAAGTGGCTGTGTATTGCCTTGTGAATGTGCTTTGGAGACTCCGATGATAGCTAGGGCTAGATGGACAGGTTTGGAGAAGAAAAGAGCCAACCCAAAGCTCCAACCTACCTGAAACTCAAGAGTACGCAGTACATCAAAAATAGCCAGTGCATTCTATCCCTTTACACACAAGGAGAAGCGCACTTTAGAGCAAACTTGACTTTCACAGTGCTAATGACCAGCATGGTGTGGTCGTAGCAATTAGGAGCATGTCCATGGTCTGGCCTTAGGCAGCTTCAACATACCTGTGGTGCCATAGTGTAAGCATAATCAAAGGTGGGAAGCAGGAAGGAGGCCATAATCAGTGGTCCTGGGTGGGTGGGGAGTCTAATAGTGAAGGAGACAGGTTCACAAACAATGGCAGATTATTTGATAATGGGACACCAAGCCAGACCCAGGACAGCTTTCAGATTTGTTTGTACAAGACATTATTCATCAAACAATCTCAAAGAGCAGCCTATGAGTAAAAGTCATCTGATTTGCAGGAAATTTGCAGACTAAAGAGGCTAAATTAATCAGATCAACTGGTTGCTGCAAATTGTTTGGCCTGCTCTAATCCACATGCAAGATACTGAGCCATCACAGAAAAGCAGACATTCCCAGTACAAGAAGCCCAGCCCAGACAGATGCCTGCATGTGTGACTATAAGCCCAATCAGGTCCATTGCTGCCTTAAACACACTTCCAATAAAAGCATATCATCCAGAAGATAGAAGAGAAAAACAGATCTGCTAGGCTGGCATAGCCTCCAATAATGATTCCAATCCCCATGTCACAGACTATGTACATGGGCCCTGGATTAATATAACCATGGCCATGGGTATGCAAGATGTGCACCATGGCAGAAAACAACTCAAAAGGTGAAGACCTCAGCAGGTGGCTGCTGGTGCTAACTGCTCTCCAGTGTGCATAGTGTCACCAGATGCACTATTGCAATAGTAGTGAGGGCTGACAGTGATCACGCTGTCAAGTTACACCTGTGCAAGTTATTCCCAGATGGGTGATTAAGCCTTTACTGTCCTTTTTGCAGATTTCTGGGATGCATTCTAACTGATGGCCCTCACTCTGCATCCATGCACATCCAGGCACTAGGGAAATACAATGTAGAAGGAACTACTATAAGGTGGGAGCATAACTGGTTGGAAAACCATTCCCAGAGAGTAGTTATCAGTGGTTTACAGTCAAATGGGAAGGACATATCTTGTGGGGTTCTGCAGGGATTAGTTCTGGGTCTGATTCTGTTCAATATCTTCATCAATGATTTAGATAATGGCATAGAGAATACACTTAAGTTTGCGGATGATATCAAGCTGGGAGGGATTGCAAGTGCTTTGGAGGATAGGATTAAAATTCAAAATGATCTGGAGAAACTTGAGAAATGGTTTGAAGTAAGTAGTATGAAACTCAATAAGGATAAATGCAAAGTACTCCACTTTGGAAGGAACAATCAGTTGCACACATACAAAATGGGAAATGACTTCCTAGGAAGGATTACTGTGGGAAAAAAAGGGGGAAACAGCATTCTGGGATGTATTAGCAGGAGTGATGTAAGCAAGATACAAGAAATAATTCTTCTGCTCTACTCCACGCTGATTAGGCCTCAGCTGAAGTATTGTGTCCAGTTCTAGGTGCCACATTTCAGGAAAGATGTGGACAAAGTGGAGAAAGTCCAGAAAAGAGCAACAAAAATGATGAAAGGTCTAGAAAACATGACCTAAGAGGGTTTGTTTAGTCTGGAGAAGAGAAGACTGGGATCTTCAAGCATCAGGGATAAGAAATTGATTGATCCAGGAAAAGATAGCATGATAACAGTTTTCAAGAACATAAAAGGTTGTTACAAGGAGGAGGGAGAAAAATTGTTCTCGTTAACCTCTGAGGATAGGACAAGAAGCAATGGGCTTAAGTTGCAGCAAAGGAGGTTTAGGTTGGACATTAGGAAAAACTTCCCAACTGTCAGGGTGGTTAAGCATTGGAATAAATTGCCTAGGGAGGTTGTGGAATCTCTGTCACGGGAGATTTTGAAGATCAGATTAGACAAACACCTGTCAGGGATGGTCTAGATAATACTTAGTCCTGACTTGAGTGCAGGGGACTGGACTAGATGACCTCTCGAGGTCCCTTCCAGTTCTATGATTCTATGATTACATTGCATGTACCTCCCCACTGAATGCAAAGCTGCCTGAACCTTCTACAGTACCTGTTACCAGCCCTCATGGCCATCTCCCAATTGGGACTGCTTATCAAGATTCTTCTTCTCATACTTGTGTTGCTGCCACCATGAGCTGGTGACACAATTTTGTGCCACATTCCCCCTTCCTTGATAATCATGATGAGATATCTTGGACACCACCCATTGCTGTCTGCGCACCTAACTTCTCAGTCAGCTGTAAAATATGTTGGTCAGCCTTTGAATTTGTTTTGGCACATCTCAATGGTGTGCACTTTTGGAGGTCTAACTGCACTGATTGGACCCTTCAAGTTCAAGTATCAGGGATAAGAATTTGATTGATCCAGGAAAAGATCATTTTGGGTTTTTATAAAGCCTCAGTGCTATTAATTTTCTCTATACAAGCACTGAAATTTTACTGCTGAGCTCTACATGGCTTCGGATGCTCTTTCTCATTGCTCCCTCCCCTTTTATTTATCTCCTGTTACATGGCTAGAATTTTCACAAAGGACCAGAACCCACAATTAGGGCCAGATTTTCAAGAGAGCTCTGTTCCCCTTTAGGCATCTAAATAAGTGATTAGATTTTCAGAAGAGTTTTTGCCCATTGGATGCTGAGCTCTCTTGAAAATCTGTTTGCCTAACTCCAACACCTTAATTCACCGAAAGACTAACTTTGCTTTATTTCAACTCTTTTCCCCCTGTATTTGTCTTGTATTTTCACAGGCAAATTTAATTCTGGCATTTCCTAACTTCTGAGAGCTTGACTATGCAACCTTAATGTTCTTTTAATGTAGTTTGTAATTTCCTACTTAAAAAAAAAAAGGCAAACAGAAATAATAGAAATTGCATTGTGTGGCACCATACTGACACCCACAAGGATCATCATCAGGGTTGGAACCTTTACATTTGCTACACTGCCACTTGAGCTAACTGAGTAACTGATAGCTGTAGTAGGTTGTCATCCTGTATGTGGACCAGCGCTAGAAGGGTATGGGACACTTTGCCAGTGGGTTTCACAGATATTTGTTGGCAGCAGAGGACTGGTGAGGCTCAGGAATTTTGGATTCCATTCCCTGGTGATAACAGACTCTTCTCCCCATTCCCCCCAAACTTGGCTCCTTCTGCCCCATCCTCAACAACCTGTCGTTGTCCCAATCATGTCACTTACCCATCTCCGGCGCCTCTTTGCAGAGGGTTCCCATTCTCTTCATCTAGCTGGTCTCAGACCCTATTCTTCAGGCTTTTCATCCCAGTCCCTCAATGCTCAGCAAGTACTAGTCTTACCCCTCCACACTCCTGTCCCAGTCCATCTCTCCTCCCGTCCCAAGCCCAATCTCCTTGCCCCCAGTCCCAGCCTCTCGGCTCCTCATCTTCTATTTCTCTTCCCCTCCCTGGCCTCAAATTGCCCCACCCCTTGACCACCCTATTCCCACTGGCTCCCAGTCCAAATATCCCTCCCTGGGCTCCTCATCTAATCTGTCTCTTACCGCTGCTTCCCAGCTCCTTGTCAGATCTGTCTCTCCTCCCCCATCACCTCCTCCTCCCTAGTCCCAGTCTCCTTTCTCAGCCAGTCCCAGTCTCCTCCTGGCTCTTCATCTGACCTCAGTCTCCCCCAATCTACTGGTTCCCAATCTTCCCCATCTCTGCCCCAGTCCCTACCCTAGCTCCCAGGTTTCCTTCTTCCCACATCCACCAGCCGTCAGGCCCAGTCTCTCTGTTCCCAGGCTCCTTGTCCCAATCTACTCCTCCTGCCCGTCACACCCCACTGGTCTGTCTCTTGACTCTTCTGAATTTGAATCAGGCAGCTTCCTCCTCCATGTTGCCTGGGCCTGGGGGAGTGTCATTCAGAACACAGGATAGACAGTCTCCCTGCTCTAAGTGTAGATGCTTGGACCTGGGCCCTGCCTGCAACAGTCCAGAGCTGCAAATGCAGAGCAAGTCTTGCTCAGTGCCAGGCTGAAACATGCCCCCTATGGATGGAATCTTTGGATAATTTAGCTGCTAAAAGCTGTGAAGTCTCTACTAAGTATGTGCGAACTGCAATTTTTCAAAGGCTTATAATGAGGCTGACTTTGGGCTGATTTTTTTCATAGGGATGTCAAAAGGCTCCACCTGGCCAATTTCAAGTCCCTGCTCCAAAGCATAGAGGCACTAGAGCATTTTTTTTTTAAAGTCACCAGAATTTTTTAGCATGGACAAAATGATATCATCTCCCTTAGTCTCCTTCTCAAAAGTAGCTGAACTGGTTTGCTTGAAATGTACAGAAATTATTAGCCTGAGGCAGACAATTGGCATGGAAAATTTCAGCCTAAACCATTAAAGTTTGGCAAACTTTTAAGCAACTGAAAGTGGTGTCTGACAATGGTCAATCAGTGCTACCAGACCCACCATGATAAAGCATCCAACTAGCAATCCCCCCCACCCCCTCAAATACTTGCTTTTCTGTCCGATTTCACCCTTATCACTTTCCTAATATTTGGAGATTACTCTTCTGTTTCTTGACAAAACTTCAGCTGGGTGTTGAGTCCGACTCCCATTGAATTTTAACTTCCCTGAGCACCCTGGGAAATCCCAGCCTTCATTCCTCCCTGGCATCATTTCTGCTAACTCCGTGCTGGTTATGATATTAATGATGCTAATGAATAAGACTAAGATCTGGACTGCAATGCATGTTAAGGAATAACCTTTCCTTGGTTCCCTTTGGAAATGACATCTTGGTTTGGCTTGGCAATGCACACACAAAACACATGTCTCAACAAAGGAGGCAGGAAAGGTGTGTGTTGGAAGGAAAGGATGCTGCTGGAGCAGGTGAGTAATCATTGTGCCTTAAGCTGGAACAAAGGGATTTGGAAAGTGCCCAGACTCAGAGCAGAATATAGATTAAGTGGATGTGAAAACATGCTAATAGCAGCCATGGGACAGGTCAGCAGAACCTTTTGTCTCAGCATGTTGGTACAATTACATTCGGGATCCAATGCTGTAGACAGCTTTTAAATGAAACTAACACTTAGTGTGTAGATAGCAGCTTCTGTACACCAGTCTCAAAGCGCTTTGTGAAGTTGGGGAAGTACTGTTATCCCCATGTAATAAATGGATAAACAGAAGCTGCACAGAATGGCGAAGTGACTTGCTCGAAGTCACACAACTGATACCAGAACAGTGAGTCTATACATACAGCTCCCTAAAACAAACTGGACTGGATCATCTCCTACAATAATTGCCACTTAAAAGCAGCTCGGTTTCCAGGTAAATTCTCTGGCCTCCATGGAGTGTTGACTCAAACTACCCTGACCCTGCCTACTTCCCAGAGAGTGCTTTTATAGATGTCTGGCTCCTCCTTCCTCTGGCTTCAACCAATCAGCTCCCTCCATATTTGCAGGCATCTTTTTCCTTCAGAATGCTGTTTGTTTCTTGGGATTACATTATGTTAATGGGTTAAGCCTTGCAGAGCCGCGGCATGGCCACAGAACAAAAACCCTTCAATGTGCTATGGCCCATTCATCTGCACGAGAGGCTGCAGTACTACATTCCTGGTGCTGTGTGAGGCTATAAATCAGATGAGTCTTCAGTGGGGTCTCCCAGCAGTAAACAGGCACTGCTGGTTTCTCCCGTGCCCTTGATTCCGAAGGGAACATAGAATATTGCGGGCACGTCTCTCTAGGGGATCCTTCCCCTAAGGCAAGGCATGCCCAAGTCCCTATTTCTGTAGTGCAGTGGGCAGGGACCATGGAGAGGGATCAGCAGTGTAGTGTGCTTCCTGCAATCCTTTCTCCATTTAGCATCTATTAGGGCTAGTCTACACTGGCAGCGCTTTAACGTGATTTGTGTGGTCGCGGCAGAGCGCTGGGAGAGAGCTCTCCCAGCACTCTAAAAAACCCGCCTCCACGAGGGGCGTAGCTTCCAGTGCTGGTGCATTGTGTACACTGGCGCTTTACAGCGCTGAAACTTGCTGTGCTCAGGGGGGTGTTTTTTCACACCCCTGAGCGAGAAAGTTGCAGTGCTGTAAATTGATTCAGGGAAGAAGGTTGTTATAACTCAGGGATTCTGCTGGGTTAATCTCTCAGGGCTCATCTATGCCCCTTCCCCTGGGGCGTTTTTCTTCTGTAATGGATTGCTCTATTTCCTGCTCATGTGTCTAATCTCACTCACACCTTTTATATGATTTCTCTGCCCTCTGTAGTATTGGCAACTCCTCACAGTTTAGGATCCTCTCCAAATTTAATTAACATGCCACTCATTCCCTCTTCCAGATCGGTAATTAAGATGGTAAATAAGACCAGATCTAGCCCTGATCCATGCATTATCCCTCCCACTATACACCTCCTGCCAGCTCAACACACTGCTGTTTTCAATTTACATTATCATACAATGTTTACATTAATGATTGCTTTGCAGCCTTTCAGTTCATATGACACGGTCCCTACCCAAGTCAACTTGAATGGATTTTTCAAATAAGATTTTTATCAGGCACAGTATCAAACACTTGACTGAACTCCAAAACATTCCATCTGCTGCATTCCCTTCATACGCTAATTTTGCAGCAAAGCGTATTTTGTACAAACCCATGCTGATTCTCACTCGTGGTTCTGTTATGCTTTGCAAGCCAAATTCAGAGGTGAGTTTAAAAAAAGTCTAGAGGGAATTTAAATGTACATAATTTACATCTACTTCCAGCCCTCCACTGTGCAAGTTACACCAGTGTGAACTCCTTCTGGATTTACCTAAAATATATTTATTTACATACTTTTGCATCCATTTACAACATGAAATTTACACCTCTCCACCTTATGCATCACCTCTGTGTTTGTCACCCTACATGCTTTAATGATTTTTCTCTCAATGTCTGTTTCATTACTGGGGAAAGGGGCTAATGGGATGTAAGCTGCCAGGTTCACTCTTCTTTCCCTGTTTAAAAACTGGTACTGCATTTTTCCTATCCTAGCACTTGCCCCTGGTTTTCCAAATCCCAGCCATATTCCCTAATCCCAATGATTTCAATGAGACTTTTCCCATTGACTTTAAAGGGAGCATGAGCAATCCCTATGTGTGATATCAAATTCCTTTAATGTCCCAGGGAAGACCTTACCATACAGACTGGATACTTTGTGTATATTCAGATTTGCTAAGTAGTCCTTTGCCGTTCTGTATCAAGAGTTTTGTGGCACCTTAGGGGTTTTTTAGGATTCCCATCTTATTTCTAATGATTGTATTTATACAGTACAAAAATGTTGGTTGCTTTACATTCAGTAAAATAGGCCCCTGATTACAATCCAAATCGACAATGTGCCACATAGACACATTGTGCCATATAGACACCAACTATCTTAGTGAACTAAAGCTAGCTCATTGGATGACTTGGGTCCCCAAAATTTGCCATCCTGAAGTCTAATACCTAGCTGTTGCTGAACTATGTGATCCCATTGCTTCCTCCGCTGAATTACAGTAGCTTGTGACTGCGTATTCCATTCCTTCTCATCTTCTTACTGACAGGGAGGAAGTAAATCCAGGATGGTTTCTCTTGTGGTTGAAATCACAACCACAATCAATCATACGTGGATTTGTACAGCAGGCAGTTGCTAGATGCTGTGAAGAAGTTGCATGCAACTAAGGTCTACAGAGGCATGCAAACTCGTGTCACTGGTGAGACTTGCCTGGTTTTGAATACAGATCTCCAGATATGAAGGGTGTTAGAGCTGGTCAAGAAACGTTTTTCCCTGCAAAAAAAAAAAAAAAAGTTTGATGAAAACATGTTAATTTTAGTTGGAAGTTTTCATCAAAAACTTGATTTTTGGGGGGTGGAAATGTCCAGTTTGTTGAAAAAAACCATTTTTCAATTGAAAAAACCTTTCAATGGAGATTTGTCGACCAGCTCTATAGGGTGTATTTGACCCACTGTACCACCAAGTATGCTCTTCCCCACCAATAAAGCCTCCTGGGCATGATGTGAGGGAAATTAGCTGGGGATTGCATGACTAATTCTTAGTGCATGCCACTGAACGCATCCTCCTTTGTGTGAGAGATGTAACGAAGCAGCCTGATTAGCTGGGATTGAGGGAATTAAGCCACTGTTTGTGGAGATAAAGATCAGTGAAGTCTCTCTTAATGCATTTGTTACGCTGGGTTTCCTTTGATTGGCGTATCAGCAGTTACACACCATAAATTATCTTGATGGAATCCCCCATGCATTTGAATTTAAAAGAGGCAAATGATTATTTATGTGGTTTATATTTTGGTGTGGATTTATTTTAGTGCTCAGGAAAGTGGCAGGCTAATAGCACTGGCTGGAGCTTAGCATGACTGCCACTGTCATAGCTTCTGTCTTGATTCACAGATATTCCAATCCTAGAACTTCACTGAACTATGCCAATGCACCAATACCTTGAACTGCAGCATCCCCTGCTATTCCATCCTATACCCCCACCCAGCAATTCCAATACACCGATTTTGTGGTCTCTAGCACCCCCTGCTGGTTCAGTCCTAGAACTGCCACCTAGCTCTGCCAATACACCTATTCTGTGACTTATTGCCCTCTGCTATGGGTCTTTCTTGAGCAGAGGCTGCAAATGAGGCTGCCCTGGTTAGGGTTTGGATTTTTTCTGATGGAAGCAGGGTTATGGTGAGGCAAACAAATGCCCACTAGGGAGAGAAGAGTGAGACCAATTGTAATTTATGGTTGAAACTAGAAGGTTTCCTCAGGTGAAAGGCCGGATGGCTAATGGAAATGGAATTGCTCTGAAGACACACATGGGCCTGTAATGGAGAGAGCTCTTGGCTTCACACTGCAACCCATAGATGAGTGGCAGACACCACTGATTTGGTCGACTTAATGTACCCTCTCTATATACATGCACATCGTACATCATTTGAAAGCTTATTATGTCTGCTTTAAGACGAGGTATGATGTGGCACTGTCAAGTGGTACTGTTTCCATAGAAATGGATAAACGGTGACATCATCAACACGCTAAAATAACTCCTTAGAAATATTTTCATTCATTTCTGTTAGTTTAATGACTGTGTATTATTTCAACATCAAATTGGGTTTCTTTGTGACCTCAAAGAATCCCAACAATGATCTAAAGGGTAATCTGACAAGGGCTGGCTGCTTTCTGGTCAGTCTGATAATCCCTCTGCTGCCTTCTGAGTCTTTGACAGTTTTCTCTGTTCCCCTGTCACTCCAAAATCCATTGAAAGAACCAGGAATCTGATGCACACAGATCCAAAGGCACTGGGTACTTCTTCAGGGAGATTTCATGTATCAGGAATGTAGACTGGCATCCATCTGGCATAGCTGGGCCTGTTTGCAGTAAAGAAGTATGGAAGTGTGGCATGCTTTGTATTTCCAGTCACCCTCTTGCTCTGTACAGACATTTAGAAGTTGGCTCTGCATAACCTGGAGAAAATGATCCTGGAACTGGAATGTAGGAGACTGCGCATACCCCCATGTCTGAAATTCCTCCAGCAGTGGCAGGTGGCATATTCTGAGTTACAGTATCATCAAGCTCTTTATTGACATGCTGCAAGGACTCAGTGTCTTCAGACTTAAATACCTTTTGAGTGTCAGCCAACATTTACCAGACAAATGCTGGAACTACATGAATGCCTCCTCCCTGTTCACCCCACTGAAAAAATGAATAAAGTTTCAGAGCACTCAGGGTCTCATATGCTAGAGTCAAGCCACACACAGCATGGTTGAATTGCTTACCAGTGAGCATCTTCACTGGATCCGCTAAATCGACACCCACTGCATCAAATGCAGCAGTGTCAATTTCCCTGGTAGTAAAGACAAGCCCTTTGTTGCAAGCTTGTGGTTGTAACCAGTGCAAAATGGGATGACCTGAACGTGAACAATATCAAGTGTCATTTGGTAGAACGTCCAAGGTAGCAGTCTTAAGACACTATTCATTTGTAGGTGATGAGTTTATTTTCTCAAGAACCTTTTCATGGCTGGTTCTAGATTTTTCAAATGCTGCACACTGCATCAGAGACTCTGATTGCCCGGGGAGAGTAAGTGCCCTTTCTTTTCCACACTTCAGTGATACTCCAGCATCACAAGAAATACCTGCAGACTGTTCTTGAAATACCACTCTAGCCATTGAATGGGAGGTATTTGGTCTCTGCATTGATGTCTATATTATCACCTTCATGGATGAGATTTTCACCAATATAAAGTGGTACAATTCCATTTGGAAAGAACACACCTCCCTGGAGTCTTTCTACTTCAATTTTTGCAGCACTAGTAATGAACTGTCTCCATTCATCCTAACTGATGCAGAATCTGTGAAGGTGTGGTGCTGACACAAGTAGTTGACCTCTGTAAACTACAATCACCTGGCTTTGGATAATATACTGAAGCTTTCATTGGGACTACTTCAGGCCGAAGGATTGAAGCGGCATTCTACAAAACCATTTGTTCATTTGAAAGCTGTTCATCAGGCTCACTCTCCAGAAAAACATCCACAAAACATTTGGATGACTTAAGTTCCTGCTTCGGATTGCTAGCAGCTTGGATAGCATCAGCTAATGACATTGCGCTGCATAGAACAATGGTAGACTTGCCTTGTCCATGCTGTGCATGGAATGAAATTGCAGAGCCATAATGTTTTTTCTAAGCTTGCCTGTAATTTGCTACTGGAATAGCTTGCAGTTTCTACATCTGAGGGAAGTAGGGCTTTATATCTTTGTAGCAGTTTGTACAGAAGAACCTTCTTGTATATAAAATCACTGTCTATCATCTCAGCTCATAAAATGCAATGTCATAAGGTGACTGTATTTTTGCAGTTGTAATTGCGTGGTTTTGCTTTGATTTGTTTTAATCAAGTAGAAAAAAGGCCTCTTGAGTGATAAACTGCACCTTTAGCAATCAAGTCTTCTACCGATATTCTGCGCAACATGTCACCATCTCCTCTTTAAAGTGCTGCCTCCCTTAGATTAGTTGCTCTCTCAAATATTTCTGTTTTATGAAGTTTCTTGTCCGTCTTGTGTGGTTTTTGCTCAACAATGCACCAGGACCAGTCGCTGGAGGATGCACTTGCTCTGGTGGCTATAGAAGCAGGTGAACATGATGCCCTTTGATCAGTTTTTCTTTCCTGGGTTCCCTACAACTATGAACTGTGCCCAATTCGACTTGCTTATATGTTTCTGAAAAATACTTGCCCATGCAAAACTAATAAAAAAATCTGTTAATACACTGTTATTTGATAGCATTGATCAATAAACACCACATTAAGGTGCTGAAAGTAATGTAAACAGTAAAAACTGTCATAATCTTGTTGCGGTATTTCTGGAACTGTGCAAAAAAATGACACTTTTGGGTACTATGGTTTCACCTTGCCTAGAGGCCTACCCACTTGACAGCTTCACATCATACCTCATCTGATGTACATAAACTAAGCTTTCAAATCATATATTGTATAGATGCATGTAGGGTGGGTACATTAAATTCCGAAAATATGGCCCTTTTTGGAGAATTGGTGCACGCCTATCAGCAGTTGAATGAAGCCGCCTGGTTTGAATTAGAAAGTACTTGGGAATGTCGTTTAGTCAGTTGGATCTCCTGATTGACCGAACATTCTTAATCCACTAATTACAAATACAGAAAGTGCTGTGTGCCACAATGCAGCAGCTTCCATAAATGAGGAGTATTCCTTTGTAACTATGGAGATGGCTAGGAGCTAGATGGAAGGGATCATGCTAATTGTTGCTTCTCTTTCCCTTCCCCCACCAGAAGTTATATCGGAATGATCCTAGCCTTCTTGGGTATGTCTACACTGCCCAAACAAACAAACAAACAAACAAACCCAAAACCAAAAAACCCACTGTAGCAAGTCTCAGAACTCAGGTCTACAGACTCAGGGTTCGTGCCCTGGCACTCAAAATAGCATAGATGTTTGTGCTCAGGCTCTGAGACCCACCCGTGTCATTGGGTTTCAGAAACAAACTCCAGCCCGAGTGGAAACATCTATACTGCTATTTTTAGCATGGGTAGTCAGGTGTGCGCATAAGTCTGTTGACCCAGGCTCTAAGAATTGCTTCTGAGGGTCTGTATTGCAATGTAGATGTACTCTTAATGAGAAGGCTTCAGTTGGTAAATTTGAGGGTGTTTGAATTTGGAACTCAGTTCAGACAGCAGTTTTAGATGCGGGATGCAGGTTAGGACCCCTCTCTACTTTTTATCAAATGGAACAGCAAAAATGTGGATACAGTGCAAAGGCTGGGTTTGGATGAACCAAATGTAGAGCTGGGCAAAAATCTTTGACTGAAGCTTTGTTTAGGCAAAACTGCAGAGTCAGCACCACTGAAACATTTTGTGACTGCACGTTGATGTCACTGAATTTTGGTAAAAAAATAACTAAAAAAGCTCCCCTGCCTCCCCCCAAAATTGAAACAGTTAGTTTTGACATTTTGGGATGAACATTTTAGATTTATTCCCCTATTTTAAATGGCTTTGTTTTGAAATTTCCTTTAATTTTATATTAAAATTTAAAAAAACACAAAAAATGGCTCAGAATCTAAATTAAATGCTTCATTTTGGGTCAAACCAAATGTTTCATTCAATCCCAAAAGGATTATTTAAAAAAAAAAATCAGAATTTCCTGTGAACCAAAAACTCTGCTAGTCACCCAGCTCCAGTTAGGATCCATGTTTATTTTTAATCAAATGGAAGAACATAAGTTGGGTACTGTACTAGAGGTGGGTGTCTGGGTTCAGATGGACCAAATGGTCTGAACGTTTGTGCTAGCTACCCCTCTGAAATCTGGGCTGCTTGATTCCCGCAGGGGCGGGAAGGAGAGAGCCTGAGAAATGCTGCTGTTGCCAAACCTCCAGCCCCAAAAGACTGGAAGGAGCATCCACGGTTCTAGGCACTTGCTTGAAAAGAACATACAAACCTTCCGAAGGCCTGACAGACCAAAACGCAGCCATCTGGTGTGCAGAGACCTTCCCCGTGGGCCCTGGTGCCTCATCAGGAGCAGAAGAGGTGGCAGCACTGGCACGCCAAGTATGTACTGATTTGTTTCTTCCTTTCAGCTGCTGTGCTCTGTATCATGTTGCGTTTTCATGAGCATGTGACTTGTCCCTGCCTGACACCATCCTGCGCTGAGTCCTCCAGGAGCCAGGGCTCTGAATTGCATCTTCTGCTGCTGTAGTTCACCTTAATATCATCAGGATCTCTTATTACCAGGGTCTCTGCTGGTTCCTTTCAGCTAATTAGAGCTAATGAGATTCACTCTGAGTGTTAGGCAGCTTCTCTTCCCCCCTTTCTCCCCCCGTTTCCTATTATCCCTGTAAAGTTTACCAAACATGGCAAGATATTAATCTTCCAGGGACCAAAACACGGGAACTGTGGTGGCATCACACCTCAGCCCCTCCTCCACCCTGGCTAGTTAGAGCCCTTGTTAGAGTAGCAGGTATCAGTCCTGAGTGAACTGTTGTCTTTACGAACCGCGATTCAGTTTCCTTGCCACTAACAGCTCTCATTACAGCCACGCAGCATGGCTGGCTTGCTGCCTGTGGACAGGTTTGGGGATGGAGCTGCCACCACAGGCCAATGCCTACTATGCCATGTCCCAGGCAGTGTGCCCAGTGGCCCACCCCATACCTATTTATTGGGTCCCCTCACAGACATCACAGGAGATGCCTGGCTATCGCAGAGCCTTTCATCAGTGTCTCAGATTAGCTGCTCTTAGCGCTGGTGGGGCTCCAGACTCTCAAATTGGTGGCATCCTGGGGACTGGCTGCTGGTTATCGCTCGGTGCCCAACAACGGAGGAGTCCAGGGCTGCGCTCATGGTGGTGAAGTAGTGAGTCCAGCCTTCCCATATTGGGGGAGCCAGTGGGCTGAAGAGAGCACGGTTGGGCTAGGGAGGACTGGGAACAATGCCTTCAGTTTATAGGAACATCAGATGCTCACCCCAGTCAGTGCTGTCAACTCCTGTGGTTTTATCCTAAGTCTCATATATTTTATGCCTTTCTTTAAGGCCCAGACTCTTGCATCAGCTGAACACACCAGAATCTCTGCTTTCACTTAAAAACACAAATAAGTTTCTAGCCTTCATAGCTGTAGAGAATAACTTGCAGATGTGAACCCTGAAGGTTCAAAAGCCAGAAGGCAAATAAATAAGACTCCAAGGGCCAGACGTACAAAGGTATTGATCCCAATGGGAGTAAGATATCTAACCTGCCCAGCGGCTTTTGAAAATCCCACAAGGCACCTATATGCATCTGTAGGCACCTTTAAATTATTTTGCAAATCTGACTCCAAATGCTTCAGTTCTAAAATGTCATGATTTTTGTGCAAGGAGGCCATCATGATTTTTGAACCAACACTGGAGTCAAAGATGCAGCTGTAAGAAGAGCAGAGGCAGTTTAACCTAGCAGGTAGAGCACTGAACTGAGACTCCAGAGACCTAGGTTCTATTCCTGGCTATGCCACTGGGTCACTTTAGGCAAGTTGTTTCCCCATCTGTAAATTTCCGCTGGTGGAAATGTGCTATATAAAAGTTAGGTATTATTTTTACTATCAGAGGAGGGCACATTGACACATCCTCCCCCCAGTTTTTTTTTCTTGTAACCAATATATGGCTGCAGGACTAATGCAATGTCCGTCTCTCTCTGCTGTGTTGTATGCTGTTGCTTCACTCACTGCTTGAAGTTTGGAAATTCGAACCATTTCAACTTGTCCTGTTTGTGATGATCTTTGATACTTTGTGTAGCGTTTTGACTTGACTCTCTGGCTACCATTGCTGCAGATTGCTCATGCTGCACGATAAAATTGTATGATTCCAGCTATCCATTTTGCCATGGGGACGTGGTGGGCCACAGTTCCAAAGGTCCATGACATGCTACATGAGGATGTATTAGCTTTAAACGTTCGTTGATCTATATATCAGCTAAGCCTCAAGTGTCTCTCTTGGGGTTATACGTTTAGGTCAGGATTGCTTCATCCTCCTCTAGAATGCAGGCATCTCTGGGAATGTGGCTGGAAAGGAAAGAGAGCAGTGTGGCTAAGGCACTGGTCTAGCACTTGCCAGATCCAATTTCTGTTCCTGCCCTGTCACAGGCTTGTTGTGTGACCTTGGGCAAGACACTTGGGGGTATATCTTCACTTCAGGCTTCCCCCAAGCTCTTACCTGGGTTTTAACTCAACCCGCCGCCATCTGTACACAAATCCCTTATGCTTGAGCTGGTTTGGCCAGCTGGGGGGCATAGGTTGGAGCCAGAACGCTGCTGTAATGCAGGCTCAAACCCATCTGCTTTGCAGTAGGAATGCAGCTGAAGCCGAGGTTTTGATAGTCCTCCAGTGCCATCCCATAGCTCCCTAGGGCTGTATTTTCTGTCCATTCTGCCTACTCACTCCCCACTTACGTGCTATGCCCCAGAAGCTGTCTCTCTGCCTCAGTACTCCTTCTGTAAAATGGGGTTAACACTTCCTTTCTCACACCCTTTGTTAGCTTGGTCTGTTTAGAGTGTGAATGTGTGTGGGGCAAGGGTTGTCTATCTCTGTGTGTCTGTACACTCCCTACACCATGGGAGCTTGATGTCGGCTGGGGCCTCTCGGTTTGTCTCAAGGACTGCAAGTAACATGTTAGTCATGATCGTGTACAGCCTCAATATAGGAAGTGAAGTAGAGTGTTGTATTCATTTTAAGGATCAGGAAATTTCAGTGGCCAGAATAAATTGTACTGGAACTGCCCATCCTGGAATTCCAACCTGTCTGTGTGGTGGTGAAAGTGCTGAGTGAAAGGCTGGCCATTGTTGGCTCTGGTTCATTCTCCCCAGCAAATGCAGGTGATGGAAGAGTTTGCAGTTCAGAAGGACAGTCAGTGTCTCTCAGAACACGCAGGAAGGGAACAGTCTCTTTGGCCAATACCAATGGAAAAGATAAGGGGCTGTCTCTGTGTCACCCAGCATGCTGGGTCTATGCCCCATATTGACAGGGGCTGGGCTTGTCTGCCCTGCACCAGGAGGGAGAGGACTTGCTGTCTGTGGGCTGCAGCAAGAGGACTCTGGCTCTAGATGGGAACACAGAATGGAGATAATTTTATTCCTCTGTGTTCGGGGGAGAAAGAATGGGGGTGACCCTGTGCCCCATTGGACACAGTTGGTGCTGTATCTCTGCCTTGGAAGGGGCTGTGTTGACTCTGTGCCCTGTACAAGAGGGAGAAGGTCTCTCTGCCCTACACCTACACATGGTCTCTGTATCCTGCACCAGGAGCAGGCCAAACATTCCTGTGGCCCCCTCCAGCAGCTGATGTGTCTCTGCATCCTGCCTGCACACCTGAGTTTGGGAAGGGCTGGCTTCCTTCCTTTCCTGGGGCTTGTGCCATGCTGGCTCAGAGCTCCATTTTGGCCCCTCTATTCCCTGGCAGATAATAGGCCCCTGCAAAAACCACCAAATAATTTCCAGCCGGTGGCTCCAGGTTGCCTGGAAACTGGAATGTCACAGCTTGCCTGCGCTCTTTCCTTGGCCAACCAGATGATGCCCAGTTCGGATTTAGAGGCCATGGCTGGGTCATGGTGTGTCTGAAAGGATGAAGTAGAGCCCAGCACTGTGCCGGTTTCCTGTTATTACTGCCTGCACATGGTTCTGTATAAGGCAAACGAAGAGCTCTGACATGCATGCAGCCTATTCTCTGCCTGGCTCCCGCTCCAGCTTTGTGGAGGACCGATCAGAGCCAGGGTGGCTAGCGACAGCTCCAGCAGTACTTGCTAATCTGGCTGCAGAGAATACAGAGAATCTGGCAGAGGCACAGAGAATACAGTGACCCTGGCCTGTGTCATGATGAAGGAGGACACAAAGTCGGGTGGCTGATTTATGGCTGTGGAGAGAGAGGGGTCTCCGAGTTAAGCTGTAGACAAGTTGCCATGGAGACTGGCTAATAAAGCACTCAGCAGCAGCCGACTTTGACAATGCAGCCCCTGATACGGAAACAAGGAGTAAAGGCGTGGGGGGAGGGGGGAGCAGTAGCATCAGTTTTGTGTGGTAGGGAAACAGAATAAGCAGAGTGAAAGATAGGTCCTGTGTGGCTTTGAGGTGGTGCTGAGCAACTCGGGGGAGTTCTCCTTTTCCAAATGATCATGGGGGCAGAGCTGACTGGAGACAATGGGACCCTGCTTTAATGGCACTGCCAGGGCAAAGGGAGGTGGGAGAGAGGGGCAGGAGATCCCCATGAGAGGGGAAGGAGACGGGACGGCGAGTCTGAAAGGAGCACACTCGCGTGGAGGGAGAGCGCTTTACACCCGGGATTGCTGCTTTTGGCTCACACCATCATTGATTTCCCCCCTCTTTGAAATAACCACAGTGGTATGGGCCTGATTCTCACACGCAGGCTCCTGTGCACTGCTCTGGCCGTGTCCAGGGCCCTTAAAGCAGGCGGAAATGATACCCTCTTTCAGGCCCTGCTATGCTGGCGGAATGGTGTGAAGGGGCCGTAGTGTAACTGAACTAGGCCCTGTCTCTAGATCCCCAAAGCGCTCCCTTCTCCAGGAGATGGCACCACATTCATTAGTGCCATGGCTTGGGGTAGGGCTGCGTGGTAGGTTTCTGTACCTCTCTGCCCACCTCTCTTTGCACAGTAAGCTAGCAGCTGTGGTAACAGCAGCAGCACCTCGCCCGGTGCTGCAGTGCTGTCTCTCCAGTGCACCCTCTGTGCCAAAGTATCCAAGCCTCTGCTCGGAGAGCCCTTGGCTCTGCAGTCTTGCCTCCTTGAAACAGGACCGCAATGTGTGGAGCCCCTGGGGAACGATGTTTCACCGGGTCGGGTGGCCCTTGGCAGGGAAAGATCATACACCTGTTCCCCACCTGCACACATCAACCCTCACTCTTCCCCCTCCTTCCCTGGGTACTAGACATCAGGGCTGTTTCTGTAGCAGTCTGATGATTTAGACACAATTCCATAGAAAGCCAGGATTTGCATATTTGGGCAACAGGAGTGATCAGTGCTGGACAGGGTCCAGCTGCCCCAGTGTTAGTGGACATGGGGCACAGGGTGTCTTACAATTTCTCATCTAGAGCTGGTCTAGGCAGCACAGTTGCACAAAGGCCTGTGCCCTACCACCATCAGATCCCCTGCTAGTAGTGCAAATGGGGCTAGTGAAGGCATAGCTGTACTGGAGTAGTGCTATGTACCCTGCACCTTTCCCCCTCTGGCTGCACCATCAGAGGGGACTCTTACTCTCTGATCCAACAAAGCACTTACAGGGGTGAATAGTCCTGTAGTTCAATGGCACTACCTCACATACTTAATCTTAAGCATGTGTTTGAGTGCTCTGCTAGATCGGGCCTTAGCTACTTTTATTTGTAATGTATTTCTGTGCTGCTTTGCTTAAAGTCAGAGAGATCTTTCTTAGTTATCTTGTAATCACTTCAGGAAATAACCCAGAACATAACAAAAAGGTTCCACCTCAAACGCTCTCCCAGCTTCCACTGTCCCAGATTTTAGTTTCTGTTCATATTTAGCTGCCTTAGATGTAAAGGAGAAAGGCGGGGGGGGGGGGGGAGGATTTACATTCAAAAAGAAAAGAAACCATTTGATGGAAGCATTAAAGGATAGTTGCTTGCATGTTTCACAAGGTGCTTTCATGACTCTTAGCTTGATGGATGTCCTAGGGGTTGCACTGAGCTCTGTGGAGTCTCACATTCTCTTGCCAAGGGGGCTGAAATCATGACATCCCCAGCCAGGTAACACAGAGATCAGTAGTGTCCCTCCTTCTGAAGAAGCCCCAGATCCAGACATTCCCAACTAGTTAACATCTTGATAACATTCCTCCTTCCACAGACAGAGCCTTTCCCTGATAACGTCCTCCCCATTGATCTCCGAGCCAGGCTGTGATACCTCTGGGCAACCCTTGTGTCTTTATTAAATGTGTCACCATAAAACACCCAGATGTCAAGAGTAGTTGGCTCCTTTGTCGGTCGGCTGGTTTTCTCTGCTTGCTTGGATGAAGAATGACCTTTCAAAGCCCCGGGTCCTCTGTCGTTTATGTCACAACAGTGCCTTCCTCGATGCTTTCAAAGTGCTGGCTGAAAGATCGTGGCTGGGTGGTAAGGGGGCAGAGCTAAGAAGCAGGAGTTCTCTGGAGCCTGTCCTGGGAAAGCTCTAAGAGCAAAGACTGAGAGAGTTGGTATTTAGCCAGAACACAGGGAGAGATGCCTAGAGATTGACCACTTGGGACCTGGCTTTGCTCTGGACCGAAGGTACCCACCCTGCCAAGGGCTCATATAACCCAATATGCAGTGGAATCAGTGTACCCCCAAGGCCTGGGGGTAGGGTGACCAGATGTCCCATTTTTGGGGACTTTTTCTTATATAGACGCTTATTACCAGCCAGCATGTCTGTAAAATATGCAGATCCACTGGCCCAATCCCCAGTGTTGGGGGGCTGCAGGGGTTGCTCCCATTGCCAAGCAGTTGTGTGTATGCAGTGGCTGCACACATGTCCCCATACACTATTGTTCTGTCCCTCCCTACCCCAGTGTAACTCCCCAAATATGGTCCATTGGCTCTAGCTGTGCATAGGGAACCAGCACTTGGTCCCATTTGCAGGAGACAAAGAGTGTTAGGTCTATGAGGAACTTTTAAAGTGCAGCAACCTCAGAACGGAAAGTGTCTGGAGATGGGTTAAGGGAAATGGAGCTTTTCGTGCTGTTGCCAGGCCGAATCTGGGAGTGGCTGTTAGTACCTGGCAGCTGTTTAGTAGCCCCCATGGGACAAGCTGGTGGATCTCAGTCCACATCCAGCATCTGGAGCCAGCATCTCCACTGGCCCTGTTTGCTGGCAATCTCAAGAAATCCCAAGGATTGAATGGGCCATAGACATGAGCTCCTCTTTCACCTTTAGAGGTGGTGTCAGCAACTCAGGACAGAGGCAAGCTGTGGGGGAGGCCACTGGGGAAGCTTGTGCTATTACGTGCGTTGGACCTGCCCTGTGATTTGAGAGGACTTTGATCTCAAAAGCTGGAACATAGGCACTTCTCATCAGTGCTAAAGCAAGTAAAAAATAGCAATGTTTTAGAATATGATCCCTTAAAATCGCAAGTCACTTCTGTTTCTGAATAGACTTGTCTCTGACCCCACTTCACCACAGCATTCATGCTCTCTATGGTTCAGGTGAGTCTGCTTGGAACTGAGAGAGCACACGCAGCTAGGGCCTCCTCCATGCTGAGCCTGCTGTGGTACTGTCTGGGGCCTGGTGTACCTGAGCACTGAGCATCGCTGGCTGTTCTTATGGCCTCAGTGTTACCATCTACTCAGGACAGGGCCTTGTTCCTGAACCCCTTGGGCTGCTTGCAGGCACTTGAAAGACCACCCCTTCCCTAAGGATGCAACCTCCGGCACAATCACACCTTTCTGAGGTTTCTGGGTCTCATGGCTTCTAGTCTATGAGTGTCCATGAGCCAATGATAAGGCCTCTTCAGTTCAGCCTGTTATTTACAGATGAGGAGTGGAGAGTCTGGAGGCACGGTTGCTCAGGAAGTGTCCTTTGCGGTGTTCCACTTCCAGTTGCAGGGACCAGGGATTGATGTCTCAAACAAGGGTTGGGAAGCCCATCTCAATAACTGAGAGTAGTCTAAGGAATCCAGAACAGAGCTTCAAGTGCTATGGCTAGCGTTAATAAAAACTTTCCTTCCTCCTGTCCAAGGGCTTGTCAGTACAAACCATAGCCATTCATTATCTCAGCCCCGAAGGGAGTGTCTGATCCCCCACACCCTATGTCGTGAGGCCTCTGGGACTCATGCCCACTTTGCCAGGCCTCATCTTGGTTCTCTGCCTGGGAAAAGCAGATCTCTCCTAGATGGTCTGAACACAGCCAACAAGAGTGGCCCCTGGTCACTTCATTAGAAAAGACCATTGTCAGTCTATGGGCAGTGGAGCTGTGTGCCTTGGAAGACAGCACCAAGTTCTCTTTCCAGTACTCAAAACCAGGCAGGGATCCAGACTCACTCCTTGTGAACTGGAGTCAGAACCGTCATGTTGCCTCCCGAATCCCTCTGCTCCCTAATGTCACCAGAACCACTGTGCTTCTTTTCAATTCCTCTGACCCTCTTAGAAGCAGGACTTAGAAGCAGCAGGTTCTTTATCCAGGCCCAGAATCACTCCTTCTAACAGCATAACAGGTCTTCGCACCCTGGCAGCTGTAGCTCTTGAATGCTCATTTGAGGCACAACTCCAAGTTCCTTTGGAATCTAAGAATTCTGTTACTAGACACGTGCTAAATGGTGATCCTTTACCATATAGACAAGTAGCAGAAACTCAGCCTTAAAGGCCCGATTCTGCCTCCATGCTGTAACTCAGGCATAACTTTTGTGGAACTCAATTCAGTTATACTTGTGCAAAACTCGTGTGAGTGAGAGGAACAAGCAGATCTCTCTCTGACCATGGGTTGGTCCAGCACAGGTAAATCCAGCACCAGCACTCTCACGGGTCTTCCTCAATTCCTTGTTTAAAAACAGCACTTGCTTTGGCTACTCAAGTTCTATATGGCAGGTTTAGCAGCTTATTACCCTCCACTCCAGGGATCATTCATTGTTTTCAGCTGATCATGACAAGATTCCTCAAGGGTCTGGTTCATATCTAGGCGCCCTGCGCCATCTTGAAGCTTGAATTCAGTACTGGCAAGATTCAAGCACCTCTCTTGGAGATCATGGGCCAGTGCTTCCATTGTGACCTGTTCCCCAGGCTACATTCCTAGCAGCCATTATATCAGCCTGGAGGTGAGTGAGATAAAGTGCCTATGGCCAATCCTTTTCACAATGTTCTGTAAGGATAAGGTGGTGCTGAATCTGCACCCTAAATTTCTCCCTGAAGTCCTCTCTGGATGCCATCTCAAATAGTCCACTGGTCTCTTTTCCAGAACCACGTGTCTAACCAGGAGAAGTTCAGAGCACATAAAGCAGATGTCAAAAGAGCATTGGTCCATTAATTGGATAGGACAAAACCTTTCTCTGGCCTCCAGATTTTTGGGGGTGGTGTTTATGGAGATGTTCAAGTGAACAGTCAACCTCCAAGAGATTGTCTAGGTGGACTAGACTCTCTACTCAATCCTGTTTACGACCAAGTGGGTGTGCCAGTGAGAGATCCCATGGAGGAACATTTTACTAGATGCTAAGGCAGCTTCTGTGGAATGATTGAGAATTGTCTCCATCTCTGAAAACTGCAATGTAGCCCTCCATTCCCCATTAGCTTCTTGAGCTAAGCGCTAAGTCTGAAGATTTTTATGCGAAGACAGCCCTCTTTCTCCAATTAGGAGCTTTCCAGCCCTCATACAGGGGCTTTTACTCCTAGTTGCTCTCCCAGGAGTGGGGAATCTGCAGAGGTGTTTGGGTTTATAATCTCATATCAAATGCTCAGTGAGTTTGTGTGTGTGTGTATGTGTGTGTGTGTGTGTGCAACTTGAAGTCCCTGCTGCTGCTTGTAAGGAGGTGCATGTGTCTCAAGAGTGTAGATCTTCAGAGGCAATATACTTGGATAACTCCAGTTACCGATAACTAACCTTCCTCTTTCTAGTTAGCTAAGAGCTTGTGTTATGAATTAAGGACAGAACCATCCCTCAGAGTTCAGCCAGTGCAAGTTTTGATCAAAGATCGTATTTGATCTATCCAACGTCTCTTCGCCCCTGCTTGTGTCTCTATTTGTTTTCACTCTGCCCACTTTCTGCTCCATTTTTAACCCTGATTTTCTCTCTGCATTTGTTTTCTGCCTGGATTCTTTTCTTTCCAGTCTCTGACTGGAATAGGAACCCAAGCAGCGTTCAAGTTCAAGGCAAAAACTTCACACCCACGGTGCCTGAGTGGATTCAGCATAGTGAATGCTCCCCTGCCAAGTGAATGTGCTTAAAAGATGGGAGGAGGTGGGGAGCTTTGTCCTGGGTGCAAGTGAGTGCTTGGCTTAGCACCATCTGTTACATGTTGGTTATAGCGTTTGGGAGTTACCAGCTCAACAGGTAGCTGTTTTGACCAGGAAGTATCAGCACCAAGTCCTTTGACAGCCCCCTCTGCTGCTTCCCTCCCCTCCTGAGAAGGACTCTGCTCGGGCAGGCCCTGCTGCCCACCTGCAGGCCAGGACAGTGCCCCACGCTTAAAGGGCATTGGGCCATACCTTGTGACACTGGCTTTTCCACCTGAAGTGTTTCGAGGCGGGGGGAGAGTGGGTGTCCCTGCCACGCTGTGCTCTTTCCTGTGTGTGGCTGATGTGCCACTGCTGTGTATTTTCTGTTTCATTGCTCTCCGGGAAGAAGGGATCTGCACGGACAGGGCTGTTAAACCCTCCTCCAGAGACTGGGGAGGGGAGGGAATGAGGCAGGTGGGGAGGAGACTTTCTCCTTTCATCTCCAATCTCAGAACGGCTAAAGGAGAATCTCAGCCAGCCGTCCCTACAATAATACCCCTCTCTGTCTGTCTCTCTGGGCTTCTCTCCCCTGTAACAGATACAAGAATACCATACTTTAGCCTCAATTGAAGCAACAGAGGTTTAAATGCTTTCAGCTCAACCACTGTATTCAGATACTGCTGGAACAGCAGAGCATTCAAGCTCAGACAGCCGCGAACTGAAAACCCAAGCCTACAAAAAAGGGAGAGCGAAAGACAGAAGGAAAGAAAGAAAGCAGGAAACCCAACGTCAACAATCCCATAACTCGCTCCAGCTCATTCATTTTTCTTCTCCCGGCAGCTCTGGGGAAGGGGTCGTGTGGCGTGGTAAGGAATACAAATGCTTCTCTATTTTTTTTCCTTTGTCCCAGTGAATTTATTTGTAGCAGGGGGTTCTAATTCGATGGATTTGGGGTTATTTTTTCCCCTCTTTACAATCTGCAGATGCGATGGCAAGCTCTGTGCGTCTCTGGCTTTTTTTTTTTTAATCTGGATTAAATGTTGGTCGCTGGAGATGGGAACAATTATTATTAATTGCTATTCATTATTTATAACCATTCTCCTTCTAATTAACTTGGAGGCAGGTCGACCTCTTTATTGCCAATGACTATCTAGCTATATACGCACATATACCGTTGCGCGCACATACATCTCTCTTGCTCTCCATAGCCATCAACACGCCTGAGAGGGACCTAAAGGAAATGACTAATGGCTAGTGTTTGTTTAACCCTTTCTCATTCACTGCCCACATCAGAAGGGAAATCGAAAGAAACATAGACTCTTTTACTGCATTCCCCCTTGCTACCTCTGCTTGGAAGCAGGGTGTGTACAGCAAAGTTGTAAATAACAATTTTGTCCAGGGAAACAAATGAGTCTGTCTGTGGATGGGTGATGAGAGTAGAATGTAAAGATACATTGAGAATCTAGGGGGTATTTCTGATGGGAAGTACAAAGCCCAGCTCTTTCTCTAGACCTGTGCAAACCTCATTTGTTCCTTGTTGCTTAGACGGTTTTTTTTTAATCCAAGCTGCTGCTTGTTCTGTGGACAACAATAGAAGAGGGTAAACAAACAGATGTTTTATTCTTTTCTTCAGTACACTGCAGATCTGGGTAAAGACAGTTTGTTCGTTGGATGGGTGGACACAAACACCTGCGAGGCTAAAGAACTGTTTGATAGACCCGCAGCCTTTTGTGGCGTTTATCTGAAATGCTGAGCAGCACTGTGGGTATCTGCTCTGTTATAGAGGGAGGGAGAGGGGAATGAGAGATGATAGGCTAATGGGGTCAGCTTGGTCTGGAGATCAGCAAAGGGGAGTGCGGGTTGAGAGGAGAATTAGCTGTGGACTAGAATGAACCCTTTCTACACCACCTTCTCCAGTGACTTCCCCTGCATTGATGGCAGTTGCATCAGGTCTGCAGTATTAAAGAGCCGGTTAAATCATGCTGGTGGCACTGAAGCAAGCTGGAGTCTGCTCAGCATGAGCAGGGCTGCAGTTTAGTTTTGGTTCCACCCTGCTTGCTCTGGAGGGATTCTCTGGCGAAGGAGTTTCTTTCCCTTTTTTTTTTTTAAAGAGGGGGCTATTGAGGGAGCTGCATGAAAAGTCAGTGTGCTTAAATGACAGCCCCTTCGATTGCTCTCTGGGAGCAGCCGCTTAGCTTGTTGATTCAAGAGGAGGATGCTGACTGCTGCAGCCCCAATGGAGATGCTTGGAAGGGTGTATGGATTAAGTGGTGGGGGCACATCATCTGTGCAGGTGCCCAAGCAAAGGGACTGGGGAGAGAGCAAAACACAGTGCCGAGTAGTAAGGGTTCAGTGTTTCCTAGCTATTACAAGTGCTGTGTTGCAAAGGTGATTAACCCTCGAAGGCTGAGGCATCTACACTATAGTGCTTCTCATTGATCTGGCATGATACAGGTGCTACAGGACATTCTGGGACACTTATGCTTGGTGGAATTCGCATAAAATATGTAGAGTTCCTGGGAATTAACTATTATGCAGTCCTGTATACTAGAGCCCTGAGTGGGACTATTTTTTAAATCTCACTCCTGTCCCAACACGCAATATCCACTCCTGCATTGTTTCTGGTTGATTTTTATCCTGATCCTATCTGCAAAAACCTTAGATCTCGCAAGAGAGACCAATTCTCCCATACTACTAAAAAAAACACACCAAAATTGGTTGGTCACTATAGTATATAAATAAACAGAATTAGACACAATTTTTATGTGGCAAAATGACAAGAGATTTAGTGTTTTCCTGCAAATTACCACAGTCTGTTTTTTGCCCACCCAATCCCACCTGCAAAAAAGTACATTTTACTGGCTCCTGCTATTATGGCAGCAGGTTCTTCAGGATCCCAGACCCACTGCAGGGCTCTACTATATACACCATCTCATGCCTGGTAGAGGAAAGAGAAGGTTCCTCGGGGCTTGAAGTACTGCAGCCATTGGTAGGACGTGAGGTCAAGAATGGGATATACAAACTTTCTGGACTGGGATAATCTTGTAGCCACGTTTCTAGAGTGAGATGGTGCATGAAGGAAAGAGGAGAGAGTGAAACCAATGCAACCACCAGCCAGGCCTAATGGACTCTGAAGCTGGGGGGTTGGCAGAGGTGGGGATATGGGGTTCCAGACCTGGGCACCCTGAGGTGCTGGGCTCTGAGACGTAGACCTGTTAAAAGTAATAGTGTTGTTAAGCATTGGATTGACAAGCCTACACACTGAAATCTGTTACCTACAGAGCAGTCACAGTCTGAGCAGCAGCAGTGCGAGCTTCCCCCACGCTGCCTCTGTACACCCGGCTGGGAGGAACCACCCCTAGGGGTGAGTGAGCAGTTAATCCCATGGCCAGTTAGATCCTTGGCCTCCCTGCTGAGTCTGCCAGCTATCTGCTCGTGTGGTGGTGTCTTCAGACAGAGAAAATGGGCTGAGGCCCTCCAGTGAGTAATGATTTCTGGGCACAATTCGCTGAGGCTGGTGTTGATCCGGTGACATAGAGGGCAATTGTTTTAATCCATCACCCAGCCACTTCATTTTTTTCAAGGAAGAGTGTGAGAGAGACAGAACTAACAGGGTCCTAGATTGTGAGGAGAGAAGTTAGGCAGGAGACAAGCACATGCCTACTCCAGACAATGGGATTAGTCAGGGTGAGGTGGCTCTACAGATGGATGAAGATGCTGGTGCTATGGATGCAGTCCTGGCCTTTCAATGTAGCTTTTTAACCACCTCTTTGCCCTAAAGGAGGAGCCTTCAACCTAAAGGATCTCCAATGGTTTTGAAAACGATGCTGCTGTTCCTGCAGACTTTCTATCTACCTGTCCTTCAGAGCGTGCCCAGTGCCTGATTGCCTGTCCAGACTATACCCAGTGTCTGCTTTCCCCCTCCCTCCTGATACACAAAGCCAGGAGAGGCAAGTGAGCACAGTGGTATCCAATTCTCTTAACAAATGGAGATCTGAGAAGTTGCTGGTGCTTGGGCTGTACATGGTACCTTCTGGCACACAGATTCCACCACCTCTCCTGGAATTTCCTCTTGCTTTTTCCTGTATGGTAAAAAGTGCAGTATGTGTATATGCACAGGTACATTCTGCAGATAGGTCAGCATCTAGGGAGCTCTGTTTTTCTTTGGTTCTGTGTCTTTTCTGACAAATATGTCATGAAACTTCCCTCCTTCCATCTTAATTCTTTCTCAATCCCCTTCTTTCTATGCATTTCTCTTTTACTCCCTCCTTCTTTCCCCGTCCTTCTCCATTTTGTAGACTTACTTTCATTCTGCTTCTAAGCATCCCCACTTTCCTTTCCTCTCTTCCTATTTCAGTGTTCTCTCTCTCTCTCTCTCTCTCTCTCTCTCCTTTCAAGTCCTCCTCCTCCTCAGTTTTGCTCCAGCTCAGCTCTGAAGAAAAAAGCCCAGCCCTTTATCTGTGGGTGTATTCCTTCCAAATGTTTACAAAAAGTAGCACAATGTACAGACTGAATCCTGGCATAATTACACACCCAGACAGATAGCATAGTAAATAATCCTGCTTTTCAAATACTCCTCCAGTCCCTACTACTACCATCACTTTCTCCTGCTCCCATATCTCTGAGCTAAATGTATATTCATTTTGCACATACGTACATTTCAGATGTACCAAGTCTGGGTATTCAGTGTATATGCATATAGCAGTGGTGGGCAACTTGCAGCCCGTCAGGGTAATCTGCTGGTGGGCTGCCAGACAGTTTGTTTACATTTGCATGGCCGCATGCAGCTCCCAGTGGCCACGGTTCACCGTTCCTGGCCAATGGGAGCTGTGGGAAGCAGCGGCCAGCACCCGCCGCTCCCATTGGCCGGGAACGGCAAACCACGGCCACTGGGAGCTGTGGGCAGCCATGCAAATGTAAACAAACTGTCTGGCGGCCCACCAGCGGATTATCCTGATGGGCCGCAGGTTGCCCACCACTGGTGTATAGTATCTCAGTATGTATGTATCCATGGCTGGCATGGCTGTTTACATTGTATGTGTACATAGAATGTCTATGTATGCATTACACTGTATCGCTATCTGTATCTAACACCGACAGAGTCCAATCATTGACGGGATCAAACCCGGGACCTCTAAAGCTAAATGCATGAGCCTCTACTGCATGAGCTAAAAGTCACATGGCTCTTAGCGAAGGCTGTAGCAGACTCATTAATCTCTAAGTGGCCTTGGTGCCACTAGAGGGGACAGAACACCACAGCCAGGAGGTGTGTGGGTTACATGTATGGATATTTTTATTAATCTGTTTAGTGCTGTGTGTGTATAGCATTTTGCAAATAGAAGACGTAGCTCTTTGGGTAAAGAATAAGCACCTATTTATCGACTCAATAACATCAGTGAAGGCAACAGGAATGAGGAATGCGAAGGGAGGTGCAAGGATCACAACAAAAGATTGTCATGGTTTCAGTTAGTGATGCATGGCATGCCAAAGGTTCTAGTTAGTTTTACATGTACGTTTATGTATAGATAATTGTGGTCAGATGTTTGGCTGCGTGTGTGTGTTCTCCCTGTGTGCTGTCCCAGCTTTGTGCAGACAGCTGGCACAGTAGACCTTGAGCGAACCACCCAATGACCACAAGATCCGTTAACGTACGAAGGCACCCAGCCAGGTTTATTGTTGATGAAGCACGGTATTAATATCCCCAGACTCTACCGGGCCACTAATACATGTATGCGCATAACAATGGACCATCTCAGTGAATGGAGGGACTTTCCGTTCCTCCCTAGGCTAGTCAGAGACACTCCATTTGAGGGTCCATTTTATAAATCAATGCAAACAAGTTACATACTGCCCCTCTGACATTGTTAGTTGACACCCTCTGACGTAGCTGAATACCACCCATCACCTTGTACATCTCTATTCATTACACTGTCATCCTGACCTTATCTTTAGGATGGGTTAGCATGTTCCTGTCATCTTTAGGGAATGTGTTGGTATCGAGGTGTTCTGGTACCACCCTTCTGCAATATGTTTACCTATATATTCTTGTGCCTAGCACCACTTAGGAATGTGTGTTTCTGGAATATCAGCCCTGTTCTTGCCAAATTCTGTGAGCAAGGCATCCCTCTTGCTCACAACTTAACTTTGCTTTATATCAGCAAAGTTTTGACTACTACTTTAGCTCAGGCCTCATACTAGGCCTCTGATACAAAGGCTTATGTCTCAGGCTCTCTTCCTACTACATTCCACCGCTTTTTGTCTTTTTATGAGGAGGATGTTTACCCATTGTTTCAGAAAAGCATAATGCATGGACTGAAGATGACTCATTGGACTAAACACTGTTATGTGGGTAGCTTATTTACCATTTATACATTTATGCCCCATTTGTTCCATAGTTTGCACATTTTTTTGTGACGACCGATGGACAGGTTTTATTTTTCAGTTGTTTTTAGTTCCTTATGGTGGACCTGGAAATGTTAGGCCCGGGACTTTGAGGAATGTAGTTTTATGATTGAGCCTTGGTGGCACATTTGAATAATTACTATACATGAGTAATATGGATATGGTGCATATATTTGTAGTGTATATGGGTATATATGTATAGTATGTGTGTGTACATATGACACCACCTTATATTTAAGCATAATTTAAAAAATTATGGTGTTGTAGTTTGGCCCTTGTGGTACTGTAGATGGCAATACGCTTTTATTAGGGCAATTACAGTTACCACCTGTATTATCATTAGTAGTAGGCTGAGTGTTTTCAAATACTGGGATAGGCATTATTACAGTGTGTTCCACAGTGCTATGTATATGAGAAGTAAAACAGACATTTGGAGCAGTGACATTACAAATGAGGCCTTTATATATAAATGTTTTGTAATTAGTTACTACAAAGTACTGTCCATCCATGTTATAGGTTACCCTTACTGCTGGTTGTTACCCTCTGGTAAGCTTTACTGGGTAGGAAACAGGAACAGCTTTTTTGTTTTATTGGTTGCATTGCTTAGTGTTACACCAGTAGCTGACATAGATTCAGTTGTTTTTTATGGATGCTGTTTTTCAGATAACCTACTGAATGGACAGTAACCAATTTATTAAATATTGTTGTGTTAGGATTTAGTATTGGTACCCAGGCACTGAACAAGATTGTTTTGAATAACATGTGCCTTCCTTACTGATCCCAAATTGTGACTGGTACTACCAGGGAATTTGTTTACCCAATTAATAGTTACTGTGTAACTTCATTTTTTTACCAATTTGTTTTTTTTCTTGCCTTCGTGTTATTTGCTGCCATTCATTTGTTGATTTTTACCTGTGTGTTGGTTAAACAGTTTAGCAATGTTATGCACATTATAAATGATGTACAGCAATAATACAACAGTACAGCAATAATACAGTAATAAAGCAATAATACAGTTGCTTTTACATAGTAGCCAAGTTTAATTTATCTGACAGCCATTTCTATGCGATTGCCAAATTAATTGTTCATATATGGTAGATTGAGGTGTATTTGGTCAGTTTGTTATTTATAAAGCACTTTTTTTTTTTTTTTTGATGCTTGGGGGTTTTTCACTGTATACTGATATTTTTTGGAGTTTTTGGTTTCTGGGATGCAATTATTACAGAGGACAGCTTTCAGAGTAGCAGCCGTGTTAGTCTGTATCCTCAAAAATAACAGGAGTACTTGTGGCACCTTAGAGACTAACAAATTTTTACTTCCCAGATCAGTAGTCGGGGGTCACCAATGTGGTCAGATGTTTGGCTGTGTGTGTCTGTTCTCCCTGTGGCTGTCCCAGGGAGACAGCTGGCATAGCAGACTTTGAGCGAACCACCCAATGGCCACAAGATCTGTTAAGGTACAAAGGCACCCAGCCAGGTTTATTGTTGACAAAGCACGGTACTAGTATCCCAGAGACTCTACCGAACCACTAATACTTGTATGCCTGTAACAATGGATTAGCTCAGTGGACAGTGGGACTTTCTTTTCCTCCCTAGGCTAGACAGAGACACACACTTTGAGGCTCCATTTTATACATCAATATAAACAAGTTACATACTGGCCCTCTGATGTAGTTAGTTGACACCCTCTGACGTAGCCAGTTACCACCCATCACCTTGTACATCTTTATTCATTACACGGTCATACTGACCTTATCTTTAGGATGGGTCAGCATGTTCCTGTTATTTTTAGGGAATGTGTTGGTATCAGTGTTCTGATACCACCCTTCTGGAATATGTTTACGTATATATTCTTGTGCCTAGCACTACTTAGGAATGTATATTTCTGCAATATCAGCCCTGTTCTTGCCAAATTCTGCGAGCAGGTCCTGCCTCTTGCTCACAACTTAACTTTGCTTTATATCAGCAAAGTTTTGACTACTACTTTAGCTCAGGCCTCTAATACAAGGGCTTATGTCTCAGGCTCTCTTCCTACTACAAAAATAGCATTGTCAGTCATGTGTATAGTCTGCAGCATCAGATTTCCAATACTGTGTGTGCTGTTGTGGTTGTTAGTCTGAGTTGGCAGTTGTTGTGATTGTGAGTCAGTCTTTCTGCTGTTGCAGTGGTTGTGAATCTGTGTCTGCCTCTAATTGCTGTGTGGTCGGACTAGTGTTAGACCACACACTTGTTACACTTGTGGCTGAGTCTGTGTGCCTGCCTGTAGCTGTGGTGGTTGTGAACTAGTCTCTACCTGGAGTCACTTTCAGGGAAATTACTGGGGGAGGGGGGAACTGGGATTAGTTTTGGTTTATGGGAAATGGTTGTTGAGCGGCTTTTGGTTTTGCTGAATTAAACCCAGTGGTGGTTTGGACCCTGCTCATAATTATCACAGTCACCAGCACACCGGGGAATGTGGATAAACAGACCCAGTTTGAGGCTCGACTCTCAATCCAATGAGCATCCTTGTTTCCATATTGCCCTGTCTTTTTATTTTTCCCCTCACATGCCTCCTCCTTTGTGAGTATTTTGTATTGGTATTGTAGTGCGGAAACCACACTTGGGAGCTTCCATGTGTCTCTAACACTTGGTTTGAGTGGCAGATTCTTTGCAAGGCCTGATGATAAATATATAAGCTTTGTGCCTCCTAGGTATGTGTGGGAGTCCCACAGGTTTTCTCTCTGTGTGTGTTTTGAGTTGTTGGGGTTGTTCTGTGTGCATCTCACAGGTGTTTGTGAGTTCAAAGATTCCTCTGCTGGTGAGAGGAAAAGGAAGCTCTTACGTTCTCTCTCTTACCATGGTGGGGAAAGTGATCCTTGCATGTAATAATAAAAATAAGCAGATCAGTTTGTTAGGTTCTCTGGAACCTTCCTCTATGAAAGGCTTGAGGTAAACAGACAATTTTTTTTAAGCACCTCCCGTGGGGACAGTGCCATGCAGGGTTAATTCAGACTGCAAGAATTACTAGCATTACAATGTTGTGGGGATGAACTCCAGGAGCACTCAGGCTGCTCATGCTTACTAGAGGGCTCTCTGCTGTACAGGAATGGATTTCTTATTCCAGGCTGGATCAAAGTCTACTATAAACCATCTCCTCCTTACAGACGCTGCATGAAAACAGCCTGAGAGACACAGCCATTCAGAAAGAGGGTCCTCGGTGCTAGCACCTTGACGTCCCCATCACTAGTCAGTTAAAAACAGGTGCTTTAACCAATCACCTCCCCACAGCCCTGCCATCCTTTTAATTAAACAGTCTATTCAGACAATCACTGTTGGATTTATAGAGGGTGCCTCGCACAGAGCTAGATTTTGCTTGATCCTTTTGTTGCTGAAAAGGAGAGGTGCAGTCAAAGTCCCTGTGCTCAAAGGGGTCCAGCCAGTGTCCATTTGCATGGGGGAGCAGCGGGGGTGCTCCTATGCACTCAAACCATCCCAAATAGCCCATGGATCTGGCTTGGGAACAATGGGGAGCTTTAAAAGAGCCCCTAAGCTTGCCTTGTGTCAGCAAGGAAGGGAGAAAGAATGCTGAGTTGTACATTATTTTTACTCATAGGAGGTGATCAGATGCTTATGGGTGTCGATATAAGAACATGGGTGATCTGGCCCATCATTGCCCTGGGGCCAGCCAGTGCCCACCAGTAACAATCCAGCCCATGACCCCTGCTTTTGTTTACAACAGTTGAAGCAATGCATCAGAGAAAATGTATGCAGACGTGTCAAATGGGATAGACTGTCAGGATCTGGCCCTGTTTCTCTCTCCATTCCCTTTAAGAAAAAGCCTTACTAGATTGAGGACCACAAACTGCTCTCATTGTAGCTCACACTCCACCACCCCCACCTCATCTTTCCCAATAAAAATCAAGCACAAACGAAAGGAAGGAGAGATTGCGTGGTGTGCCAGGCTATCTCCTGTAGTCTCAGCGGCACTGTCTGCACTAGGAAATTGAGCTATTGCTGGCAAAGCATCCACCTGAATTGGTAGTGAAGACAGTTTTCCCCTAGTGTGGATGGGTCCAAATTATTTTCAGCACCATGGCCCTGAGCTAGAAGGGTCCTTAAGTATGTGCCTAACTTTAAGGACTGTATGTGACTGTAAAGTTAATCATATGTCTAGATATCCTGCTGAATGAGGGCCCTTTACAGGATGCATGCGTGGAAGTTGATGGAGCCATAGTCAGTTTCCTGGTGTAGACTGATGTGTAACTATGGTCAATGTTAATACCATCCTAGTATCCAGTTCAGCTTTTGCTTTCACTGACTATGGTCTTGAACCAGCCTGCATTACCATAGATTTTGTTCGCTACATCCCTGGTTCCTCCACATACCTGGCATCATCCTCCTTTCTGCCCCTTCCCACAACTTTTCCAGTCTTAGGATACATAAAATCATAGGACAGGAGTGGACCTCAAGAGGTCATCTAGTCCAGTCCCCTGCACTCATGGCAGGACTAAGTATTATCTAGATTCATAGATTCATAGATCCTTGGTCTGGAAGGGACCTCAAGAGGTCATCGAGTCCAGTCCCCTGCCCTCATGGCAGACCAAATACTGTCTAGACCATCACTGGCCGATGTTTCTCTAATCTGCTCTTTAAAATCTCCAATGATGGAGATTCCACAACCTTCCTAGGCAATTTGTTCCAGTGCTTAACCACCCTGACAGTTAGGAAGTTTTTCCTAATGTCCAACCTAAACTTCCCTTGCTGCAATTTAAGGCCATTGCTTCTTGTCCTATCCTCAGAGATTAACGAGAACAATTTTTCTCCCTCCTTGTAACAACCTTTTATGTACTTGAAAACTATTATCATGTCCCCCCTCAATCTTTTCTTCTTCAGACTAAACAAACCCAGTTTTTTCAATCTCCCCTCATAGGTCATGTTTTCTAGTCCTTTCATCATTTTTGTTGCTCTTCTCTGGACTTTCTCCAATTTGTCCACATCTTTCCTGAAATGTGGCACCCAGAACTGGACACAATATTCCAGTTGAGGCCTAATCAGTGTGGAGTAGAGTGAAAGTATTACTTTTTGTGTCTTATTTACAACACCCTGCTAATATATCTCAGAATGATGTTTGCCTTTTTTTGCAACAGTGTGACACTATTGACTCCTATTTAGTTTGTGAGCCACTAGAACCCCCAGATCCCTTTCTGCAATTCTCCTTCCTAGGCAGTCATTTCCCATTTTGTATGTGTCCATTGACGCTTTGAGCTGGAGTTGTGATTCCCAGCTGCAGGAGACATACCTATGCTAGCTCTAACCCAGCTAGCTTACTACAAATAGTGTGTCTGCAGTGGTGCAAGTGGCAGGAGAGGCTAATGGCTCCAGTACATACCCATCCAAGATGCTAGCCATGTGCTCTGGGTGGTTAGCCACTCCTGCTGCTTGCCCCACCAGTTACTCTATTTTTAACACACTAGCTCAGTCAGAATGACATCCCCAGTTCAAAGCATAGACAGACCCTTAGTGCGTGGCTTCCTCCTCTGCATCAGGCTCCCTGCATCCCTCCACTCTGCCCTGCCATTCACCAGCTTTTTGCAAAGCTGATCTGGAAAGGACGTACTTTCTTCTTTGCTCATCTTTAGGAAAAACTCTCCAGGGTAGGTCCAAAACACTACAGATTGCAAAGATGTTACTGCAGCATTTGGGATCATGGCTGTAAAATCTTGGATTACTTTTGCGGGTATATCTCTTAGTTTCTGTACTGAGCCTTCAAGGAACCCTTCTACATCACTTCTGATCTATAACACCCCTGGCTCTTTCGGTTCTGGGCCCATAAACTGCTCTGCTGATGCACCTCAATCATGATCTACATTGCCCTTGCTATTACAGAGCTGTGTCTCCACTCAGTTCAGCTAATGTACCTCATTCCTGATGAGATGTGCTCCTAGCTGCTCCAGTCATGGGTCTTCATACAGCTCTCAATGCATCTCAGGGCTTGTCTATATCATGGGGTAATGTGCTCTACAGGGGTGTGATTTCTAAAGCACACTAACATGCTGCACATTGATTGGTCCATGTAGGCCCTGTTGGTGTTCATTACTGTTTTAGCCAGTTCTGGGGGGAGGGATAGCTCAGTGGTTTGAGCATCGGCTTGCTAAACCCAGGGTTGTGAGTTCAATCCTTGAGGGGGGCTATTTAGGGATTTGGGGCAAAAATCTGTCTGGGGATTGGTCCTGCTTTGAGCAGGGGGTTGGACTAGATGACCTTCTGAGGTCCCTTCCAACCCTGATATTCTATGATTCTACCTTAAAGCACACTAGAGAACCTTCAGTGAGCACCAACAGTCTACTTGAAAAATTCATGACCAGATCCAGTTCTACTCTCCACAGAACTGGTATTTGACTCTTGTACCGCATGCTCACACTTAATTCCATGTTAATATGGATAACTATCATCTCAGTTTGGAGCTAGCTAAGGCAATACTGCATCCCTGAAATCAGGAATTTCTGCATGGGGCCTGGCCTCATGTCCTGGTTGATTTGACAGAAGCTAGCATGTTTTCCCGGTTGCTGTAAACCCCAGCAGACTGGCAATAAACTGAGCCTTCACAACCTGAAAGCTGAACCATTTCTTGGTCTTCCAAATTGGGGTGCCAGCAGCTGCAGGCTTTTTGGGTTCTCAAAGGCCAGCTCTACCTGGTGTTGCAGTAGTGGGCCTCCTCTGAACTGAAATTATCAAATGTGAGGCGGTGTGATGTGGAGGCATCCTAACAAACTATATGTATGCAGCTTCTTACTTGGTACTGCCACTCCAAGGTGCCTCAGCATATTGAGAGACCTAAAAGGGGAAAGACAGTTAACTATGCAGTAACATTACAACAAAAATACAACTGAGCATTAATGTAAAATCTGAACATACTAGAGAGGCAGGACAGCCAAGTGGCCATTGAAAATACCTTAGGCCTTGATGCCCAAACTTGATCCGTTTCTGGCAGTGTCATTACCAGGGTGAAATTAGGCATAGCCACCTGAAAGTGGCCATTTGGAAAAAATGGGTCTTCAGACATGAATGGAAAATGCTGAAAGTTTCTGCTGTCTGGATGTGCTTAGGCTGAGTGTGGTTTAGAGTAATGGAGCACTGGGAGACCAGCCTTTCTCTGGACTTCTGGCATGCGCTGCCTTGCAGATGTGGACAAATGCAGGTCATGACCCCAATAATGGGGAATGCCCAAACCTGAGGTGACAAGGGTGAGGGTGGGGAGAGAGGTGGGAAGGAACTTGAATGGAAGGGGAAGAATCTTTGTCACTTTGGTGCTGCTGAGATCTTTTGAGAGCTATTTGCATCAGCCAACACCACTAGCAGCAGACTGTAGCAATTGTTGCTCGTGCAGAGCCTTGTCTGTGGAACCAGAGAGAAATTATGTCCAAAGCTGACTGCGAAGAGTTAAAAGGGATCTCACAAAACTGGGTAACTGGGCAACAAAATGGCAGATGAAATTCAATGTTGATAAATGCAAAGTAATGCACGTTGGAAAACATAATCCCAACTATCCATATCAAATGATGGGGTCTAAATTAGCTGTTACCACTCAAGAGAGAGATCTTGGAGTCATTATTGATAGTTCTCTGAAAACATCCACTCAATGTGCAGCGGCTGTCAAAAAAGCGAACAGAATGTTGGGAATCATTAGGAAAGGGATAGATAATAAGATAGAAAATATCATACTGCCTCTATCTAAACCCATGTTATGCCCACATCTTGAGTACTGCATACAGATGTGGTCGCCCCGTCTCAAAAAAGATATATTGGAATTGGAAAAAGTACAGACAAGGGCAACAAAAGTGATTAGGGGTATGGAACGGCTTCCATATAAGGAGAAATTAATAAGATTGGGACTTTTCAGCTTGGAAAAGAGATGATTAAGTGGGGATACGACAGAGGTCTATAAAATCATGACTGCTGTGGAAAAAGTAAATAAGGAAGTGTTGTTATTTTCTCCTTCTCATAACACAAGAACTAGGGGTCACCAAATGAAATTAATGGGTAGCAGGTTTAAAACAAACAAAAGGAAGTATTTCTTCACACAATGCACATGAACCTGTGGAACTCTTTGCCAGAGGATGTTGTGAAGGCCAAGACTATAACAGGGTTCAAAAAAGAACTAGATCAGTTCATGGAGGATAGGTCCATCAGTGGCTATTAGCCAGGATGGGCAGGGATGCAAAAACATTCTCTGAAGTGTCTCTAGCATCTGTTTGCTAGAAGCTAGGAATGGGTGACGGATGAATCACTTGATGATCACCTGTTCTGTTCATTCCCTCTGAAGCATCTGGTATTGGCCACTGTTGGAAGACAGGATACTGGGCTAGTTGGACCTTTGCTCTGACCCAATATGGCCGTTCTTATGTATGTTCTTATGTGAATTGCACTGGTCACATCTGGACACAAAAGGAACGTGCTCCAACAACTTGCAGCGAGCATGTGAGAGTATCCATGTAGGCCTGGCCTGTCAGTTCACTACAATAGTACCAAATTACCTGGAAATGAGGCTCTGATTGCACAGTTCCTCTTTTGATAAGACCCCTAGATTTCTGATTAAACAGGCAGGAACCACCGCACAAATGTCACTAATATTGGTGGTAAGAGAGGAAAAAATGTCCATTAGTGACTAAACTGAGACCACTGCTCTCACTCCACTCATAAGCCAGGTCAGGTGTGAGTTCTGGCCTCCAAAACGGCGTTAACCTGTTGTGCCATGTAGGCCCCTGTTAGCGATGTGCTTAGTGGAGGAAGCTCTTGGAGCTGGGTGCAAAATCTCTACCACTAAATGGAGTGTTCAGGGGGGGGGGAGATTTCCCTTAGTCTGATGGAGTCACCCCTCTCTGGTAAAACACCCCGGTCAGAGATTACTTTGATTGGGGGCCTCGTGTTTCTGTAGAGCTCATGGTTAGTGACTTTGGAATGCAGCATCTTGCACTGAATATTGGGTGTTTCCAAAGAATTCCCCAGCAGGGAGAAGGGGACCATACCCCACCTGGATCGACTGCTGTACATAGCGCCCTCCCCATTCTGTTTCAGAGCTTAGTTGGTACCACTCAGTGTATTGTTCAGAAGCAGGCGGGATCAGCAGCGGGTTGGGGGAGCATGCATGCAGCTCAGAGATCTCCTCCTGCTTTGTCATACTAATGCTGTCCTCCTGTCCTTCCTAGCGAGCCCCCACCTCAGTTCAGTTCTCCCCACATCCACAGAGCCAGACCCATGCGGACTTGGCTCTCTGCTGTGAGCCTGCAGGTAGCTTAGTGCACCACTGCCATAAGCAGGTGGCTGCTTTATCAGACTGGGAACCGGCATCCACACTTCTTTGGCATAGGCCCCAAACTAAATTGGCTCTCCACTACTCTGTCCACCCTGCTTATCCACTCATAGCCGCTCTCCCCTGCCAATGATACCAGCCGTCACCCCGTTTGCTGCTCCTCCCAAAGCTGCCATCTTGCTTCCTTTCATGCTGCATCTTAGTCACAGATAGTGCTCCCCGGTCCGATCCATAAGGACGCTGATCATTTCCCCTTCCAATGTCACCTCTTCAAGATGCACTTCTACCATGATTCCTACAAGACATCAACCAGCAGCTAATGTCTAGGGCAAAGGCCATTTGGGAAGTGCTGATGTTGATGGGCGGGGAAGGTTGATTATCTACTGTACCCTCCACCGCATCCTCAATTACTTGTTTGTTTTCTTAGCTTGTGAGCTGTTCAGGGCAGGGACTGTGTATTGCTATATCTTTGTACCGTGCCTATAACATGAAGGATATCGTTGCAGTACAAATAATAATGACCGCTACTGCTGCTGGATATCAAATGTATGTTTGTGGGGCAAGGTTCAGTTGGGTCCTGTCCCCTCTAGAGTTCCTGTTACAGAAGTGGAGCCAAGCTGCTTGTGCTTGGGTACCTGCCTGGCTGCCAGTGGTTAGAGTTTTGCAAGGGGCAGTTGTCCAAGTAAGCTTAGGGATTGAGGGAGATGTGAGCCCCCCAGGAGTGAGGGGACTTTGCCTGCATTCTGGTGAGTTTAAGATTTATCTCTGAGTATTTGCAAACACTGACTGCCCTAATAGTCACAGCTGCCCTGTGAACGAGGTCAGCGTTTTTCTCTGTATTCCACAGATGAAGAAACTGAGGCACTGAGAGGTTAAGGCCCAAATTGTCAAGCCTGGGTTTAAGTTAGTCACCTAACTTGGTATTGAAGCATTAGCATCTAAGTGGCTTGATTGTCAGAGGTGCTGACCTCAATGGGCACTGCAGGGACTCAGCACGTCTGGACTTGGGTAACCAATTTTAGGCACCCAAGTGTGGAAATGCCTGTCTGTGACTTGCCCAGGCCACAAAGGGAGCTGAGATTTTTGTCCCCTGCTCTGGTGCTTTTGTAGGCTACTAGACCCCACTGCCTCTCATGCTATTCAACTGCACCTTCTTGTGGCCAAAGCTCTCGCTAGTGGCTCCGCATAGGAGCTGGCTTAGTTATAGGCAACTGGGAGGCAGGAGTTGTCAGCAATGCTAGTGCTGTCAGTGGTAGCTGGGGTAACACTGTCCATCACAGCCATGAACTGATTTGGGGTCTTCTCAAAACTCAAGGGACTTGTAACCGCATTTATACTGTACCCCCAAGCCCAGCCCTGGCTGGCTGTGAAGGGACTGTGGATAAACCTGTGAGCTTCTGGGGAAATCGGTGACAAGCTTTCATGCTAGTGAGTAAAATCTCTTTTCTTTTTCTTTGTCCCCTGCTCCACTCTCCCGCCCCCTACCCTGGCAGGTCTCAGAGACTCTCCCACTCTCCATTGCTGCATCTTGAGGACATGGCGCTGAGCATCCCAGGAACTGTTCCTCTCTGTACCATTAGCCTTGGAATTCTACTCATGGCGTATGCTCTCCCTGCTGAAGCTGGGTAAGATGACAAGAACCTGGGGGTTTTAATAACACTGGTGACTGAGGACTCCGTGTGCTCTGCTTGGGGTATTCCAGTGTAATGTCCCCAACCCCCACTTTTCTTCATGTGGAGTATTCCAATATAACCTAGAAAAAGGCAACCCCTGGATTTTCTTGAAACCATTCCAGTATAAACCCAGAAGAGTGTCCACTTCCCTCCCCGCACCCTTGCCAAAACCTTGCTATAGGGTTCATGTGTCCCCCTCTCTAGCACCTGCTTCATTTAGTCTTCTGCAATATTTTCCAGGATGCTGATTGCACCATCCTCCATCTCATATGCAGTATTTCGCTGCTGCACAAGTCTCTGTTTTCCTTGTCTGCATGCAATATTCTAGCTTAACATAAAACAAGTCCCACCCCCCCCTTGGAATATTCACTCCCTTGTAGCTGAGAGTGACTGAGATTACATTAGCATTGTTCAAGCTGCTATAGCTAAGGTTATGTCAGCACTTTTATGACAAAAACCAATTTTCTAACTTGGCGCATGAGCAATTCGCTCTGGGCTAAAACTTGGCAGATTGCTTCCAGGCTTTTTATTTATTTATTTATTTATTTATTTCACAAAATTTGAAAAACGGAATTGATTCAGCTGTTTGACTGTTACAAGTGTAAATGACAATGAAAAAAATGCATTGATCTTGGATGGAGTTCTTGGCCTTGGTTAGTGGTTCCTGGACTTGCCTAGGAGCCCATGATCTGGGATGCTACTGCCTGACCTCGCTTGCTTTCTTGCATTCATAAAATTGTTCTGAACAGAGAAAAGGAGAGTCCATTTGTCCATTATTGGCCACCTGTAATCAGATCATTATGTAGCCCAATTGCAGCATAACACTCCGCTGTGCCTCCCAAGTGACCCCTTGTGGTTGACAGTCAGAAAGTCAGGAGGGATGATTTCCTTTTAAACAGAGGAAGGCCCAGCACAGCACAGTCTATGTGGGCAGTGGTGAGGAATAAGGAGATCCCCAAGTAAAAATCCCTTTGGATGGATATATATATATATACACACACATACTACACCCATCTTTGGCAGCAATATTTGATTTAATTAGGGTGACCAGTTGTCCCGTTTTTAAAGGGACAGTCCCGTATTTAAGGTGTCCTGACTTTTCCTTAAAAACGGGCAATTGTCCCGTATTTTCTGTCTCTCCTCACCCCCCCCCCCCCAGGCGCCCCAGGAAAGCCCAAGACCCTCTGGCCTGGGACGCTGCCCAGGAGGAGCCGAGCCCTGCATGTGCCGAAGCCCATGCAGCACTGGCACAGGAAACCTCTCCGCCCCTCAGCTAAGCTCTGGAGTGGCACACGGGGGGGAAGCGATTTCTAGCCTGTTCATGCCCCAAACCTGCAGGCTCCACAGCACCCCCGGGGCAGGGGCTTAGCACCCTCTTCACCCACCTCTCCCCTGTCCTGAGTCCTGCCCCCACGGAGCGTGGGGCTGCTCCGTCCCCAGGCATCCTCCCCTGCTGAGCCATCTCTCTGGCTGGGTTTGCTGAAGCCCCTGCAGTCAGGTTCCCTGGGCCCTGGTGCACAATGCATCCTTAGTACTTAACCCTCTCCTGCCTGTACTGTAGCCGGGGAACAGGAGGCGGCTGGGTTATGTTGGTGGCTAACAGCAGCCTGGAGATGTTAGCTGCCTTTCAACACTGTGCAGGCAGGAAGGGACAAGTTGCTTCCAGCCGGGGGGGGGAATGGTGTGTGTGTGTGGGGGGGGGGGAATGAGCTCTACAAAGACACTGGCCAGGTCATCCCTTCCTCCCCTGCAGCTGGAAGCAGCTCCTGTCCCTTCCCTTCCGCACAGTGCCGAAAGGCTGCTGATGGCCACATTCTGGTGTGATCCATGGCAGAAATCTACAGGGCATGTGATCCCGTTGCCTCGGGAAGATGCAGTGCCAGGTACTAGGAGAGGCAGGTCCATCCTGGGGGCCCAGCCAGGCATGGAGGGCAGAGAATGCCAGGCAGAAAGGGTCGGGTTAGTCGGTCACCCCCCTGTGTGAGAGAGGTGTATGGGAGTATGTGTGTGTCACTTCTCCCCGTTTGTGTGTGCGGGGAGGCAGGGGTGTGTATGTTACCCCTCGCTGTCTGAACCCTAAAGCCTTAAAGATAAGAAGGTAAATAAAAAGAATCCAACTATACAATGTTTCTTTTTAACGGGGACTCAGTCAACTTGATGTTAATTTGAACGTTTGTACTGCATAGTTCTGACTGATTGCCATTGAACTGGCTTTAATACGAGTAATTTTACCAGGTGTCCCGTATTCAGCATAGGGAAATAAGGTCCCACTAGATTTAATGATTTTGTGTGTGTACAGAAGCATGCAGACACATTTATTCACACTTATCTCACACACACACTTGTGCACACCTGCCACATGCCTTCACTTCTGCATACTCAGTCTCCTCACACATTCTCAAGTGTACACATGCACTGATACATATTTGTTTTGCACATACTCAAGCACACCCCCATGCACACTTATACATCCATGCCCCATTCTTACAAGCGCATACGTACATGTGCACACACACTTGTGTAAACATAGAGAGAGGTGCTCGCATGCCTACATGCGCATACGTGCCCTTGTGCACACACATGTACACTCTCGCTGCAGTTAAACCCGCAAGCTAAAATGGCTCCTTCTCCCTTACTGCACATGAAAATCTCCCTCTAAAAACTGCTCGACTCTTCCTGAGAGTCAATAACCCCCCTTCTCTCTAAGCTGCGAAGAAAGGCTTCGTTTTGTTCTTTGACACAGTAAATGGGCTTCGGAGCAATAGCCAGAACACTTGCTGAGTTGCTATTCCTCCAACTGCACTACCTCAGTGCTTTCATCACAGCTGTCACTGGTGCATAGGGAGCAGTAAACTGCCAATGTGAACTTTCATTCCGTCTCCATTCCCTGCCCAAGATAAACCCAGCACAAAGGGAAGGGTTTTCATTGTAAAGGAAACACCGACAGGCCCCTGGTGATAACGGTGGCAGCAAGAGCCACTGCAATTTAGATTAAGGTGATGAAAGTGAACTGCTTGTTCTTCTGTTGTCTCTAACCTGGGAATCTGGGCATTCATTTGTCATGAAGTCCTTCTACGTTGTGCTGAAAGTAGTTATTTAGATAGTAGATAGTTGTGGAGCCACATTGGAAGCCAGCCTGTGCTGTGCCTGCAAGGGGCCCTGCTTGTTAATCTTGCTATCTATAGGCAGCCTTTCTGCATTCTGGTCCTCTCTCTCTCCTTGTCTTGGGCCTCATTACAGATCCCAATTCCCCTCCAACCCACACAGACATGGTATTATCCCATGCTCTTTTGTCCCACATCATAGATCCAAATCTTCCTCCCTTTCACTCTGACCTGGCATTATCCTACGGTCTGTCACCTCTTCTTACTTAGCTGCTTGTCCCGCTGATCTACCTGCCATTATGCCACACTCTTATACTTCTTGCCCTCCCCTCGTTTCAGACCTCTTCAGCCCAACAAGACCAATTCAGAGAAATCTACACTTGGCCTCCATGGCTGTAAAGCCAAATGTCCAGTGAACTATCTTCATCCCCATCCCAAACACCTGAGTCATGCTAACTAGCAGAGGAACATTCAGCCCCATAGGGCCAGCGTGGGTGGAACAGGAAATGGGGCCCAGAACTGGTGTGTGTGGGTTTGAGCAGGAAGTTAGAGCCCAGGGAATAACTCCTGGAGGTTCCTTTTTCAAGATGATGGGAAACCTGTGATTTGCCTCAGCTAGGACCACAATAAAGGGGGAAACATGTGGAGTCCCACTAAGCTGTCAGTCAACATGAAGCAGCTTGTATTCCACGCCACTCACTGCTAGGGCATGAGCCATAAACATCCTGCCAGCATTCCTGCCTGACCTTGCAGCCCTTCTGGTTGCAGGCTTGATAGCACTGTCTGAACTGGCCTGCGTCCCTTCAGATCTCTCCATTGCCCCTTCGTTGCATATTCTCGGGTCCTAACTCCATCTCTGTCCCCCACATGCATGTCATCATCTCACGTTCTGTTGGCCACGTGTTGGTCTTGTTCATCTGCTGTCAGTTCTCCTTTCATTCATTATTTCTGCACCCTCCAGTCCCACTTGGTCGGGGCGGGAGAAGGATCAATTTGTCCCATTGTTTTTCTCTAGCCAAAGGGCAGCCTTTGCTTTATATTAAGGATAGACGAGCCCCTCTCCAAAGCTATGCTGGACCAAGCAGATGCCCCAAATATGGTTCCACATAGAGATGCTCCTGATTCTTTCCTTTGAAATTTTTATATCCCCAGCTGAGCTGCTTTTTCACATAGTCTTCTAAGCGAGATGTGAACTCCACAGTGTTCCAGTCTGAGTCAAAATACCAAACCTCAAACAAAGCAAAATGGGTTCAAAATTGGACAAGATGAGTTTGCCGATCACTAGTGAACCTCTGCCAGGCACTGCTCTTAAACTGCTCTCCTGTCACACTTTATATTAAGGCTACATTTTAAATAGCTTATAAAGTAATAATAAATTATTAATAGCTGTGTTAGCATGATACAAATATACATTTCATGAGTTCTAGATGGTTATAAGCACATCAGCAGAAGGTGGGACAGATGGTTAAAACCCATGGTTAAGCAACCTGTGGGACATTATTCCAATTGCACTATTACAGTCCCACTTATTAAAAATGGCTCTTTATTAGACCTAGTTGAAAATCAGATTTCTGTCCCATCAATATTTTAAAAATTGTTTTTGTACCAAATCTGTACAAAAAGTCAATATATATTAATTTTTTTACAGAATGGAAAGCTCCAAAAATACTTATATGAAATGTTTTGTTTTGACATTTCTGATTAAAAACAAAACCTTTTGACTTTCCAGAACAAAACATTTCATTTTGGTGTGGATGGACATTACTCTATATCTCTTTCAGCTGCCACAGTGCCTTATAGGAGTTGTAGTTCAAGTGCCTCAGGTCCCATTCTCTTCTATGGGCTGGACTAAATCTCTGATATTCCATGGTCATGTGACTGCCATGATGCATCATGTCAACTCAACAAGACTGGAGACTGTGGTGCATCATGGGAGATGTAGTCTAGCCAGGAAGCCTGTCTCAAAGAGGAGAACTGGGGCACTCAAATACTCCACGAGGTATGCAGCAGCACAAGCAAACACAGACTGATGTCAAACAGATCTGAAATGAAACATTTCAGTTGGGGTCAACAAACTGAAATGTGTCGATTCAGGTCAACCTGACTCTACACAAAATATTGCATTTTGATTTTTCCTGACACAAAATCAATAAATGTTGGTCAAATCAAAATTTTTCACAGGAAAATTTAGATTTTGCACAAAGTGAATTTTCTGTCAACCCCACTTGCACAAAAAATAAACAAAACAAAACAAAAATGCATTTAGATGGAAAATTCCTGACCAGCTCTATTATTTATCATTTATTGGCCCTTTATAAACTATTTATAAGTGTATCTGTAATATAAAGTGTGACCCTTTAACCAAACCCCATGCTACACAATTGGTCTTGAAAATGTTAGCCACCATTCCTCCCCTCATTATTCTTCCATTTTGCCCGGGCTCTGCATTTCTTGCTTCAGACTAGAAGTACTAAAATACATTGAGAAGATGCTGTTCTTGTATTTCCAGCAAATGACAGGTCTCTCATGAGAGCCTGTTTTCATGAGCTTACAGACCCCATCTTGTTGCTTCCTAAGCCAAGATCTCTGCCTAGTTTGGCTGAAGTTCATATAGGCCTATGGACCTCTGGGGGTGCTCCTCTGAACCTTGTGAGATTGTCCTGTCACTAACTAGCTGTGCTGGTAAGGGATTAGTAATCATTATACCAAGCTGGTGGTCACTTCATCCAGCATGCTTAGCAAAACTGTCAGAGAGATGAATGCACGACCCATCTGACAAGCCAGAGTCCAGCACAGGCATGTCGGAAGCTCCTAGCCACTGCAGCACCACTAGCACCTTCCTAAAAGAAATACGCTGGGGAAGGAGGAAGCGAAATCGAAGTCTGCAGTTTGGGAATGTACGTTCTCTCTTGTTTTCTGCTCCACAAAGGGAAGCTGCCCATTCTACAAATCAACCTTAATGCAGCAGCACCCAAGAAACAACACTTAAGTGAATGAAGAAAAATAGAAAAATTAAGAGTAAAAGAGAAAACAATCAGAAAGAGAGGGAAGGAAAGGGAGAAAACAAACTAAATGTGCAGAGTCATGGGGTAGGAATACTGCCAAAGCTGCTCTACCAGCCTCCTAATACCCATTCCAGTGGCTCCAGGAGTGCTGCTCTGCAAACGCACCTGTATAATTTACAACCCCCCACTACCAGCATTGGTGTCTCTCCCATTTGCCATGTTCACTCCTCTTAATCAAGCTGCTGCTCCCAAGTCATTTATTTCTCTGTTTAGCAGTAATGCATCGATTTGTCAGCGCTGGACTGCAACCCCCACCAGAGGAGACTCCTGCACCACTTCTAGCAATTCATCCGCTAAACCACCCATTCATCTCTGTACCTTCCTGTGTTTTTTTATCTATCATGCTGCATGCCCAGGCTTCTTAATCTTTCCTTCTGTCTCCTTGCAACTTCTTGTAGCTGAACTTGATGTTTCCTGCAATTTCTGCATTTCTCTAGCTTTTTCCGTTTCCTTTCTCCTTCACTTAGTCTATTGTCTGTCCACTTACAGTTCCTACTGATGTCTCCTTCTGGGATTCGAATGACTGGGAATGCCCTTATACACAGCATTATTACAT